>NC_054471.1:43990668-44621084 GCF_017639515.1 Carcharodon carcharias | reverse complement strand
ATATCGGGCCAGTATTTGACAGTCAAGGCTTCCACAAATTACTGTGGATGCTGGAGATCTGAAATAAAAACATCAAGTGCTAGAAAAATCCAGCAGGCCTGGCAGCATCTGTGGAGAGAGAAAAAGAGTTAACCTTTTGAATCCAATATGATCATATTGGATTCCATATTGGACTCAAAACGTTAACTCTGTTTCTCTCTTCACA
The DNA here is from genome assembly GCF_017639515.1 of Carcharodon carcharias. Classification (NCBI taxonomy): domain Eukaryota; kingdom Metazoa; phylum Chordata; class Chondrichthyes; order Lamniformes; family Lamnidae; genus Carcharodon; species Carcharodon carcharias. Next base: position 44,620,879 of record NC_054471.1, on the reverse strand, counting down.
GTCGCTGCCAGACCTGCTGAGTTTTTCCAGTACCTCCTGTTTTGATTAAAAGGCTTCCATATTAGTTGAATCAGTCAAATGAGGTCTCATCAAGTTTACCAAAAAGAACAGAAATACAGATCAATTTCCAGTGATAAATTCTTCGTACATACTTCGGGAGTTCAAAGAGGGAGATTGAAAGTCAGACATTGCACCAAACATTATATGATTGCTCGTAAATTCTGTAGAGATTCTATAGCAGATCCCCTGGGAAACATAATGCATGGCTATAATGGCAATTTTCCCCATTTTTATGGGGTTTCTCTGGTTACAGCAGAACACTGGGATAACTCCAAGGCAATAATTTCTGTTGTGAAAGATACAGTAGAATTATTCGCACACAGTAATGACTGCATATGGATTGAATAATGGAGTGAATAAAATCAGGATAACCACTACATCCAAGAAACACTAGTAGGTATTAGAAAACGATTTTAAGTTAGGACCACTTTGATATGATAACTGAAGGAAACCACAAGTAGATAACCAAGTCTCTCATGGGTAAACCTTAAGGTGCTCTTTTATTCATTCTCAGGATTATTGATGCTGTTAAGGCCAGTACTGTACTTATTGTACTTCTCTAGTTGTCCTGAACTCATGGTGGTAGGGCTTCTTCTTGAACTGCTTGTAATTTTTGTTGTTTAATTTACTAGTCTAGTAACCACTATACTACCATACTCAACTGAGTACTAAGATAATAGGTAAGTGGGAGCCACAAGTCCTAAGGTAAAGCAGTAGGAAGCAGTCACCAGACAGGGTTCTGCATCTAGTGAAGTGGTATTGGAGCTTACAGGCAAAACAGAGGTGCAAAGCTCACAACTCCTACAAAAACCATGTGGATGCTAGAGTAGCACCAAGCAAATAATAATTATGACTCATTAAGCCCAATGACTCACACAACTACCTTGACTACAATTCGTCCCATTCCACTTCCTATAGGACACTATTCCATTCTCCCAGTTTCTCCAGCTTTATTGCATACCCTCAATGAAGTATGTAAAATATTAAATGCAATAAATAAATGGAACCCAGATTAATAATACATTAAAGGAAATCTGGTCAGTTGGACAAGAAATTTAAACTTAATGTGAAATATAATTTAAATGAGTATGAGAAAAAAAACCCAGGTGGCATCTCTTCCCATGCCCTTTCAGCATTCCAAAGGGATTGTTCCCACTGTAACACCCTGGTCCACTTCTCAATCAATTCACCCCCAACACCACCTCCCCTTTCTAAGCAAGCATAAGAGATGTAACACCTGCACTTTTACCCCATTCCCTCCCACCATCTAGGGGGCCAAACATTCATTCCAGGAGAAACAATAAGTTACATGTATTTCTTTCAACGTAAGATATTGTATTCGCTGCTCAGGATGCAGCTTCCTCTATATTGTACAGATCAAACTGTTGTAGAGTGGCTGAGTTGTACAATTAATGATAGAGTTGAACTGCAGACACTTCTTGAGTGGAAACATTACAATATATTCAGCAGCAACTATATATGCGTGTTCAACTCCAACTCTAACTCTACACTGACTGCTGAGGTAGCCTGTGCTACTCCCCTATTGGTTACTACAGATCATGTGATCTTGTCTAACCAGTATTATTCTTAAACGTACATTGCACACTAAATAAAACCTTAATTAATACACAAACCTAGATTGGGTGGCCATTTTCAGAGCATTTAGTCTATAAATGTGACCCCAAGCTTCTTGTTACCTGCATTTTAAATTTTCACCCCATCCTGCTCTAACCTTGGTCTTCTTCACTGTATCAATAAAGCGCAACATAAGCTCGAGGAATAGCCCCTCATTTTTCGATTAGGCTCTTTACAGCCTTCTGGATTCAACATTGAGTTCAACAATTTCAAATCATACCTTCTGTCCCTATTTTTTCAGACAGCAGTTGTTGGTGATAATTCTGCTGTTCCTATTCACACCTCCTCTAGACCAATCTTTTGTTTCTTTACTTGTCCCATTACCATCTCCTTTTACCTTACACCATCAGCCCTTTTGTAATTTAATCACATTTATCTGACATTTATCCTACAACAAACCTTCCCTTTTCTTCTTTTTTCCACTCCCTGTTTTTCCTGTCTCTGTATTTGCTTAAAACCCATTACACCTCTAACTTTTTCCAATTCTGACGAAAGGTCATCGATCTAAAATGTTAGCTCTATTTCTTCTTCAATTGATGCTGCCTGACCTTCTAGATATTCGGGCATTTTCTGCTTTTATTTCAAATTTCAGCATCCGCAGTAATTTACTTTTGTATTAAGTGGCATGTGGTCCAAGAGGAGTGCCCCACCACTGAAGGCAGGCTCCATTAGCAGTAATGTGCAAAGCCAATGTAGCTAAATCTTACTGATAATTTTAAGGCCAGGCAAACTGGCGAAATAAAAAATATGGATTACAAACTAATGTGTGAACTAGCATAAATTAAGGTTAGCCTTTACTGTTATACACTGGGAGCTTACTATATTACTTTATGAATATGGTGTAATTTAACAATGTTTACATTGCAAACACATTCAGATTTCCAGATGAGAATAAAACCTGACCTACCAAGGCCTGGTAATTGTCAGTTGTGTGGAATTATCTTTCTTATATAGTTTATATATACATTTCCTTGCATGAACCTTGAAGTGCAAAATGTCCTTAGTTGGGTGTTGCACTTGCAGGTAAGAACTTAAGTGCTATGCATCAGAAAATTGCAAACTTATCTTAAAGGAAAATTCAGGATTGCTTAAAATACTCCTTCCTCTCTGATGGTCTCCCTTTATCACATCATGTCTCAGATTGAAAAGACAGACCGAAAATCTACTACAAGGCCTCTATCAGTGCCATTCTGCAATCAGTGACCAGGAGGAATGTAGCAGCTGGCTGACTATAAAGATGCACCTATCCTCTGCTTGATGTATTTTAAAAAGGTACCATATAATGTACTATTCAGTAGAAAGTTCATCCAGGAACAAGGGATGCTATTTTATGGTTCGGTGCCTTGCAATTCCAATGAGTTGCCTACCATGCACCAGTTCACAAATGCTATTTAACATAATAGCTCCTTTTTGTAATTTTAGGGTTTCAGAGCTGTCTTGTTCCAACAAAATTCTTTGTTTTGCAAGCAAAGTGGGATGAACCTTTCAATGTTATCCTGTGATTTAGCAACAGAACGTGTGCAACTGCTGGTGGGCCTTCCCCTTCTTCATTCCCAAAATTAAATTCTTTAATATGGCAGGGTACTCCATTCATGAATCAGGCTAAAAGCTGCTAAAACTCAGCCACTGATGGCAGATAAATAACAATGTCACTAAAGGATAACAATATTCCCGATAAGATAGAAACCATAACAAGTCAAATTTGATGCTCTTTGTGATATTCTTTCTGTTTGCAATGGTTAGGACCCTGTGTGTGAATATATGTAGCTCTAGCACCTGAAAGTGAGCAAGTGAGTGTGGGAACAAAAAACTCCTATTAAAACAACTGCTGGATTTTATTTCACCTTTGAGTATTACATCAAGTAACTCAAAAATAAATAAATGCTATAAAAGGATGAAAAAGTTAGATCACAAAAAATATTGGCTCTAACCGGCATGTAAATGTAAATGAAATATTAAACTCCTGGCAGTAAAGACTCTTTGATCCTTTAGTTCTATGCACAATCTGGTATCCAAGAATTCACATCACATTGCCTGTACTACAGGGAGAAAAACCAGTTAAAGAAAACATTATACGCAAGTCATGTCTCCCTTCACTATATAATATTGGCAGCAAAAAGGAAACTAGTTATGCTTTGTTTTTACCAGATCTAGGTAACTAGAAGGTTTTAATTCTAGATTCTGGTAAAATAACAATGGGCTACCTGCTACATTTAATACTCAATTGGCAAGGTGAATGTAAACTTTCTCTTACCTGCTAGAAAGAGGTTCAGATATTCATTTCCACCCAGATTGACAGAGCCCAAAGAGCTAACATAATAGCCCAGACTCCCAGTGAACCATACAAGCCAAACTGTGATGGTCCTCTTAGCCAAATTCCAGCTACGGAAAAGATCCAGGATACTGGTTTTCTCTACTTTGGTCTCGCTTTTCTTTCTTGCAATTTCTTTGTCTGTTGAATCCTCGGGACTACTCATCTGCATCACAGAGACGTGACAAGGGATCTTGACTTTGTTCCATCGAGCAATTGTGTCAATCAGCTTCTGGACTTCTTCAAACCGTCCTTTAGCCAGAAGCCACCAGGGTGTCTCTGGCAATAGCCAGCAGCAAAATATAAAAGGTATGGTTACAAGTGACAGTATAAGTTGGTAGAACCGCCAGGCCCGTACCAGGAATCCAACCAAGGCAACTACCATGATGCCAACAGCAAAGTAAGCATGGACGTGCATAGATGCCCAACTGCGGGCCTTCAATCCAGTATATTCTGTCACATAGACAAAAACTACCACAAGGTAGCCACTAGAAACCTGTTTCAAATACAAAAAAAAGTAAGAATTACATATGATTCTACAAATTCCTTCATTCTTCTTTAAAACTTTAAGTTACTCTCTTCACTTGGAGTCCTTTCTCTCCTGCACCATACATCACATACAATATGAAGAGTGAGAAACCATCCTGACTTTTTACCTCAGTCTATGCCTAGTTGGAAATGGCTGCTAGGATCCATGGATTCTACTTTATTTAATTCTTCCCCTAATTAACACTCTGCTTGGCTGAGCTCAGGTCTCTTATATTTTAAAATAGCTTTGCTTCCTGCTGAATTTCCATCTAAGTTGATTTACTATCTCTCCCCCACGCTAACTAGATGGAATTACAATATCAGTAGCAGTAATCCTGCTCTGATCCAATGGCAGGTGTTAAGGTGGCAATGCTTCCCTATCACAAAGCACATACCAAGAATTATCATACAAAATGAAGTATATGGCCCAATGTAGTAATAGTCGCACCTGATACTTTTATAGCAAGCAATCGAGTGGCAAAAAATCACAAACACACATATACAAATCACCATTTTCAGGTCTCAAAAGTGCAGCTAATTCACCTGATTTTATTGTATAAATACATAAAAGGCAAATTCAGCCAAAATTGGCAATAATGAAGTTCTTTCATTATTGTGAAAGACCCATCAAAACAAGCACAACAGTAGCATAGGAACTTTACCCACAGTGGCTAACTTTAACCTAACCCGCAGGACAGGAAACAGGGTGGTTTAGATTGCCCGCCTGCTTTACGCTGCATCTGATTTTACTCTCCTAAATTTGTTCCCTGTTAAACAATGCCATGATATTTTCCAATTTTCATCCAGTTTTCAAATCCCTTCATGATCTTGACCCACCGTATCTCTGTAACCTCCTCCAACCACAACCCACTGAGATAACTGAGTTCCTCCAATTCTGGTCTGATTTTAGTCACTCCACTACTAGGGGTTGAACATATAAATGTACAAATTAGGAGCAGAAGTAAATCACTTGGTCCCTCAAGCCTGCTCCGCCATTCAATAATGTCACGGCTGATCTGATTGTAACTTCAACTCCACATTCCCGCCTACCCCAGATGATGCCTTAAGCTGAGGACATCCTAACCTCTGGAATTTCCTCCCTAAATCTCTCTGGTTCTCCTTTCTCAACCTTTCATTCCTCCTTAAAGGTGTTTCTTAAAAGCTGCCTATTTGATCAAGCTTTTTGGTCATGTGTCCTAATAGCTCCTTATGTGGCTTAGTGTTAAATATTGTGCGATAATGCACTGGGAAGGCCTTGGGATGTTTTATTATGTTAAATGCGCTATGTAAATGTAAGTTGTTGACAATGCTACAGGGTATTGGCAACTCCTAGCCACATGTTCACTGCTGATTTCAAAATGGCTTATTCAGAGACCTGAAGGCAAATCACCTGCCTATCTCTTAGCAGTGGATGTTGTTACATTGAGGTTTGAATTAATTAGAGAGAGTCAACACGGATTTTTAAGACATATTGAGCTTGCCTAATCTGATTGAATTTTTTGAGTAACAGAAGGTTGTTGAAGGAAAAGCAATGCATGTTATCTGTATGGACGTTACAAAATTGTTTGACAAAGTGCTACATAAAGGGCTGGTTAATAAAGTTGGAGCCCATGGAATAGGAAGGTCAGTGTCAGCCTGGATAAAAAATTGGTTTAAGGACAAAAACAGCAAATGATGTGAATGATTGTTTTTCAGACTGGAGGATGGAAGGCAAAAATCAGTTGCAATGGTTTCTCTCCCTGCTCGAGCACTGTTACCTCTGGTGCTCCCCAAGCATCTATTCTAGGCCCTGTCCTATTTCTTATCAACATGTTGCTGAAGGCAGTGTTAGTTTTCACATTTCACAGTATGTTGACAACACTCAGCTCTACCTCATCACCACTTCTCTCGAATCCTCCACCATTGCTAAATTATCAGACTGCTTATCTGACCTCGTGACCAAATACAACACCAAGGTTGCAAACAAACTGGCTTAATCTCAGTACAACTGCCAGGGCCATGGGTGGACTTGAAGCTAGGAACAAATTTGCCATGGAAAACGAAAACATCCCTATATTTAACTGAAGGACATTTCTGCTCATCCAGTGTTGGATGTTGGATAAGTAACCTGATCTCACACTCATGCCATCACTAAGAATACCTATTTCCGTCTCTATATATTTCCAGACTTCTCCCGGTCCCAGCTCATCTGCTGCTGAAACCCTCATTCACATCTTTGTTACCTCTGGACTTGACTATTCCACTGCACTCCTGGCTGGTCTCTTGCATTCAACCCTCTGTAAACTTGAGGTCAGTTAGAACTCTGCTGTCTGTTTCTTAACTCATAACTGTCTAAGGAAGAGACATTAAAAATGCAAAGTACTGAATATTGAAACAACAGCTGCCACAAGCAGACACGCCCAAAACCTCTTTGAAATACACAATGAGTGAAGTATTTCAAGGCAAGGCTGCCCAGACACTAAAGAGACTGCAAGTGACACAGGCAGTGTGAAGAAAGTCTTCAGCAGAGGAAACAGGTTGCAGGCTGCTCCCTCTCCCTCCCTCTCTTTTGGAATAAGCGTATCGCTCAGTTCGAGAAACCAGCTCTACCATAAACCTGCCAGTGAACCGAGATCTTGTAATAACTGCAACATGTTCTACATCTGAATGCATCCAAGAAACCAGCTAACCAAATCGGCTGCAGTGTTTAAAACCTACTCTGCCTCAAGGACAATCACAGGACACTTAACCATGTATTCCTTTACCTTTTCTTTATTGGGCTCTAACGCCCTTATTTTGTGTGTGTGTGTGTGTATAAAAGTGTGTTTAAATGTGTGCGCATGCACACGAATGACTTCATGAGGGTCAAATTCTTAACATCGCATTTTTATTATTTTTCTCGGGTTTAGTGGTTAATAAATTTGCTCTTTCTGTGGCTCAAGAAAACCTTGTTTCATTGGCTCCTTATTGCTCACAGTTAAATACATTCTGATTTGGAAAAGGCATATCCTCATTAGAAAGAAACTTAAAATCTTCTGTTGTGACCAACCGAGGAGGTTTAATTTAAGGGGAGGCAGTTCGCCCCTTCTCACCCGGTCACAACAAAATTGGGAGTTCATGTCTGGGAATGTTCCCACAGACTGACGAAAAAATTGGAGTCATGAAAGTAAATTGATCCTTCAAGAGCAATTTTAGAACTCCAAAAGGTTTTCTTGGGTCTGTAATACTACAGTGCTAGAATGTCCACATTCAATGTCAATGCTTTCATAGAATTAAAAGGTGTAGCTAGGCACTTCGAGGTGGAGGTCCACCTGAATGCCAGAAAAACTGAAATTTTAGAACAGGTGGTGAAGCATTTCGAGGCGGAAATTGAGGACACTGAAATGGATTAATGGCATCAGAAAATTTAAGATTGGAGCAGCGCAAATTGGAACTGGAATTTGAGGAAAAGGGAAAAGAAAGAGAGAGAGGCAGGAATGGGGAAAAGAGAGAGAGAGATGCAGGAATGGGAGGAGGAGAAAGAATTCCAGAAAAAAAGAAAGAGGAGTTTGAATTAAAAAAGCTTGAGCTGAGAAGGAAGGATCCCACTGTGCCCATTGAAGACACCTCTGATGAAGGAACCACCCTTAGCTCAGGCTCAGGAGCTAAGGTATTCATGTTTTCCCATTTAATCCCTACATTTGATGAAGAAGAGGTGGACGCCTCCTTTATCTCTTTTAGCTCAATACTGGTTCCTGCTGTTGCAAAGTAAGCTTGAAAGGAAAAGCTCTCAAGATTTACTTAATCTTGCCTGAGGAAAGTGCAAAACGTCAAGAGGCAGCATAAAGGACTATTTTACGTGTGTACCAGTTAGTGCTGAAGGTGTACCATCAGAAATTCTGTATCCTCAGGAAATAACCTGGAATTTAAATGGCTTAAGCGGCTCGATTTTGACTGGTGGGCATGGGCGCTTAAAATTGAGGCCAAGTATAAAAACTTTCGTGAAATAATTCTCTTCGAGGAGTTCAAAACCTCCATACCATTCCCGATAAGAACTCACATGGAAGAACAGAGAGTAACAGGGGCCCGACAGGCAGCGACCCTGGCTGATGATTATGAGCTTGTCCACAAACCCTCATCCCAAAGGAAATTCTTTCCTAGTCACCCCCAACCAACTGAGAAGGATAGAACGTGGGAGACTGATAGGAAACTGAGAACCCAAGGGATAGGAGGGACAGCTGGAGACACGGAGTCTCCTCAGGTCATAAAGGATGGTGCTGAGAAGAAGAGTGAGGCCAGGAAGTGTGTATGTTTTAACTTCCATAAGGCAGGACACCTCCGTGCTGATTGCTGGAGGTTATGGGAAAAGCCCATGGGATTTGTTGGAGGCACAAAACCCCACGAAGAAAATGAGAGTCAGACAGAGAGCATAGCAGACCTGGCTAAGGCTCTGACTGAGGCAGCAAATCCTTACAGATGGGAGTGCAGGTGAGTTTTTAAAAATCCTTGAGAGTTACAAGGATATTGTATCAAAAGGAAGAGGTGCCACATTTCCCCAGAGCGATGTGAATAAGCCTATAATGATACTGAGGAATACAGGGGCCAGCCAAACTCTACCGTTGGGCAAAGAGAGTGCAGTAAGTGCCAAGGTGTTGGTAAAGGGTATTGAAGGAGGGCATATGTGCATCCCTTTATACCGGAGTGCGACCTTGCATCAGGACCAATGACCCCAGTTTGTCTGTGGACAGGGTTGACCTGCTCCTCGGCAATGATCTGGCGGGATCAAAAGCGGTAGCATCCCTAGTAGTCTCAAAGATGCTGGCTGAAGTCAGGGAGAAAGAACAGCTGCAGGAGAAAGTGCCTGGCATTTTCCCTGACCGTGTGGTAACCTGGTCTACAGCCAGACAAATTCCGTCAGAGGAGGCTGAAGTGGCATTGCAGACACATGATCCTACTATCTGGTTATATGAAACCTTTTTCAGAGTCTAGCAGACCTAAAGGAGGTAATAAGTAGGTCTTCCTTGGTTGCAGCTCAGCAAGCCAACCCGTTGTTAGAAATGTTAGCGCAGGCTGCCCAAAGTGAAACTGAGGCAGAGGCAATCCCTGAATGCCACTATATTAAAACTGAGGTGCTGATGAGATAGTGGAGAACCCCCTCACAGACTTGCAAATGAGGAGTGGACAGTAATCCATCGGTTAGTCGTGCCGCTGAGGTACCGTGCAAATATTAAGGCTAGCGCATGAAATCCTGATAGGTGGGCATGTTGGTATATGTAAAGGCCAAGCCCGCATCACCCAGAATCTCTACTGGCCACACCTCCACAATGATGTAGTAAGGTTTTTGCAGAATCTGGTAGGTTGTGGGAAAATTCCAGCCTGCAATAAAGTCTGCATAATTCCCTTGCTGGCTTTTGGGGAACCGTTCAGCAAGGTGTTAGTGGACTGCGTGGGGACCCTGCCCAAAACAAAAGGGGACTACCAGTATTTCCTTACCATCATGAATGTGGCTACCTGCTTCCCAGAGGCCATTCCCATGTCTGCCAAAATAGTGATGGGAGAATAAACACAATTCTTTTTGGGGGGGGGGGGGTGCGCGGAGCGGGAGCGTGCGTGGATCTGATCGCCGCCCGTGATAGGGTCTGCACCGCCATTTTACACAGGCAGGCTAATTAAGGCCTGCCCAGCGTGAATCGCAGCTCCTGAGGACAGCGGGAGTGGGCGGGCGGCGGTGGGACTGCAATGACCACCGGGTCCAATGGCGTCCCAGCGGCCTGTTTTAAAAAGTTGCTGCAGCTTTTCAGACACTGCGAATGATGGCCAGTGGAAGGGCTCCCCAGAGCGCTGCTGGTGAGCAGACCAGGCAGGACGGTAGGGCAGGAGGGGAGCGACTGTGCCCCTCGCTCTTCCGGTGATTGCCTTGCTGCCCTCCTCGAGGAGGTGGAAGCATGGTGGGAAGTCCTGGTACCCCAGGATGAGAGGAGGAGGCCCCCCCACATGACCAAATGTGCCAGGGGGGAGGTGGCGAGCTCCTGCCTTGTGGTGCGGCGCACCTGGATCCAGTGTTGCAAGTGCTTCAACAACTTGTGCTCAGGAAGGGTGAGTACCATGTTGGCATTGGTCACTTAACCTAGCAAGTAGGCTTTCCCCCTGGTGCTCCCCACCACCCAAGTCTGAGTGTAGTGATTGCATTCAATCATTGACGGCGTGTGTCCTTTGCTGGGTGGGCCAGCATATATTGCCCATGCTGAGGTCAGCCTGAGAGGGTGGTGAAAAGATAGGTTCTGCCTCCACAGCATGTGGTACACTGAGATCCAGATGTCTGTTTTGGGGGCAACCTGGAGGAGCTGCACCTAGGCGCAGTGCTGGAACTCCAGGACATGTCCAAGTCTTGGTGATGACATGCTGGGAAGGGAGCTTCAAGGTGGTGTGGCACCAAACCATCTGCTGCCCTCTGGTCCATGTGCTTGCACCTCCTTGCTATGGAAGGTTACACCGTGTGGTGCCTAATGTGATGTAGGCAATATTTGGCCAAGAGTGGGGCGGGGGAGGAACAGGCCTAGCATCTTTGAGAGAGTGTTCGGCAGCAGCGGGGTGAGGAGGCACTGGAGCCCTGATATGTCCCAATCTGGTTGGGGTGAGCCATCCGCGAAGTGACTCCATGTACAATTTGCACTAATCAATGCTTTTCTCTCCTTTTCAGGAAAAGAATGCTAATAATGCAGCAGAGTGGGTGAGGACTGGTGGCAGCCAGGCGCAGTTAGCAATTCTCAGCCGCTTTGAGCAGGAGGCCCTAAATTTGGAGAGACATGATGTGCCCAGGTCCACCGGTGTCGGTGAGGCTGGGTGTCACAGACAGGTATGTTTGCCCAGGAGTGAGGTCACCATTGTTCTCCCAACAGCCATAGCAGTGCTGAATGTTCAGTGATTGAAGTTTGCAACATGGCTTGACCATTGCTTATGGAAGGATGAGCGCATAATGATCCGGGGGACAGGAATGCACATTGTCATTGTCTCCACGTTAACTGATCCAATGTCCTTGTTCTTCCTTTCAACATCAGCGGAGCAGGGCCAGGGGGAGGAGCAGCAGAGGCCCCCTCTCACACTTGACGGCCCTGAAGTCTCACCAGCGTCTTATCATCTCTGCTAGGCAGGCACCAACGCAGGTACTAGCATCTTGGTGGGAATTAGAACATCGGCTAGTGGCCCGAGGCACAGCGGTGAGGGCAGTTCACAGTCGCTGGAGGAGCTGGCAGAGGCAGAGAGTGCCCACAGTGCCAGCAGCCGGAGGACTGCAGGGGACCAGGCACATGCTCAGTCGGTGCCTGATGATGTGCCTCTGGAATCTCTGCGACGCAGCAAGCGCAGGAAATGCGGTCGGGTGTGTGGGAGAATCTGGGGGAGATACATGAGGCTATGCTTGGTTTGGTGTTCATGGTGGAGGAGTCTATGTGGACGATCGTTGAAGCAGTGAACCTCATGTCTGAGCACCATGTGCCCTCATGGAGAGAGTGGCGACTCTCGTGGAGAGAATCCTCCAGCAGACCCATCAGGGTTTCCTGGGGATGCGCTCGGACCAGCAAGCCCTCACATCGACATTGACCTCAGCTGGTCAGTGCCAGTGTGGGAGATGTTCTGGGCACCAAGTATCCCAGCTCAGTGCCCATCCATCCACGGTGAGCAGGGAGGTCCGAAGTGACCTCACCTCGGCACAGCAACTGCCTGTCGTCTCTGCGGGCTCCTCTCAGGGCGCTCCGGATGAGGACTGAAGCTCCTCCACTCCTCTGCCAGTGACTGTAGCATCCGGTGAGACTGCGATGATTGGGGTGATGCCAGCTGTGGAACTGGCAGCTCCCTCCCAGGCAGGGCCAGCACAGGCTCCATGGGCCAGCACAGGCTCCACGGGCCAGAGGACGACCACCAAGGTAATCGAGGCCAAAAGAACAGCAGAGTCTGCAGGCTGGCTCAGATACCACTCACAGCGAGGGGACCGCACCAAGACGTAGCACCTGGAAATGTAAACATAAGGCACCTTAGGCACACCATGGGTTTATCACTAGTGCTTTTGTGTTGGCCCGAGATGAGATCTTTGTGATTTGTTTTGATTTTGAACAGCATTGTCATTTTGTTTCCTATAGTTTCTTTGCTTCTGATATTAAATTCAAACATGTGACCATAGCTGAAGGTGCCTCTTTTCTTCTGCAGGTGGATGGTTTCCAAAAATATTATGAGTGTTTTGTGGGACAGTCAGCTCTATTAACAAGGCCCTTCATTTATATTCCTAACCTGGCAGATTTTGTAGTTAGGTATTGAGTATGGAGCCTACAGCCCAGGCTTGGTGGTCCATATGTGGTGTGCTTGCTGAAGTTTCATTGAATTAAAGCCTCCCGGGTGTCCCTGCCCCCCGGAGTACGCCCAGGCCAGCATCTACCCCCTCAGCATTTCCCTGTGTGTGCTCTTCCTCGGACTGACTGCTGGATTCATGTGTGCAGCCACAGCCACTGCGTCGACGTCTTCATCGTCCACTGCATCCCCCCTTTCCAGCGCAAGATTGTGGAGAGCGCAGCATGTAATCACTATCGCTGACAGACGATCTGGGGGCTACTGGAGTGCGCCCCCTGAGTGGTCCAGGCATCGAAAGCGTATCTTGAGAAGACCGATGGTTCTCTCCGCTACAGCCCTTGTGGAGGCGTGGATCCTATTATACCGCTGCTCAGCTTCTGTGCTTGGAAGGTGGAGAGGCATCATGAGCCACCTTCTGAGGGGATAGCCCTTGTCACCCAACAGCTATCCATCAAGCCGGGCTGGAGCACTGAAGAGCCCAGGCACCTGGAAGTGTCTGAGGATGTAGGTGTCGTGGCAGCTGCCTGGGTACCTTGCACAGACTTGTAGAATAAGCATCCTGTGATCACACAATATCTGCATGTTCATGGAATGGAAGCCCGTCGTGTTGATGAAGGCACCCGGCTCAACTGCTGGCACTTTGATGGCCACATGTGTACAGTCTATTCCACCCTGCACGTGGGGGAAGCCAGTAATCGCCGTGAAGCCTCTGGCTCGCTGTGTCTGGCTTGCCTAGTCCCAACGGGAGTGGATGAAGGTCAATGCACACCTGAACAGAGCATCTGTAACCTGTTTGACACAAGTGTGGACAGCTGATTGGGAGACACTACAAAGATTGCCCAACGAGCTCTGGAAAGAGCGAGAGGCATAGAAGTTGAGGGAAGCTGTGACCTTTAGAGCCACTGGCATGGGGTGTCCACCCACACAGTTCGCAGAGATCTCAGGCCCAATCACCTGACAGGTATAGTTGACTGTGTCCCTTGAGAGATGGAGCCTCCTTCGGCACTGCACCTCAGACATATTGAGGTAGCTGCTTCATCGCCTGTATACCCTGGCAGCAGGATAGTGGCATCTTCTGCAGCCCCCTCCGCCTTGGACTACCTCTTGGCCCTGCGCCCCTTGTGCCTGCGCCTATCCTCCCAAAGGTGGCTCCCCTGGAGGCTGAATGTGCACTCCTGCCCTCCTTCTCCTTTCTAGCCCTCCCTTCCTCCTCAGAGGAGGTGCTTCTAGTGGACAGTTCAGTTCCCATTCCCAGGCTATAGGAAGGCTTCCTGAAACCTGCAGGCCCAAAAAAGATTCCTCACTGTAGAGTGCTGACCCGAAGGTTAAGAGTCCAGACCAAGCAGCTGGTATGTATTTTGAAGTATTGCAGATCACACAGGTAAGTTTCAGTAACTTTGAAAAAACATTATTTGATGGAGCATACTCATGACCGCAGTGAGCCCTCTTATCCTGCCTGTGGACGAGGTTTATACAAATGTGTCCTACCCGCCTGCCCATTGCGCCTGTGCGCCGACCTGAAGATTACACGGGTGCTGAAAAATCGTGGCCGATTGGCGCCTCAAGGGCCTTAAGTGACCTGTTAATTAATGGTGGGCGCACATCAGAGATCATCGCGCACCTACCCAACAAAATATTGCAATGGCGCGCAGTGACATCGGGACACTTGCCCAATGTCACCGCACGTCATTTTACACGCATGCATGCTGGGCCCGCCCCTGCACGCCAACAGGAAAATCCTGCCCATGGGTAACCTGGTCGTGACCCAGCTGAAGTCCTCAGCGTATCACCTGCAGTCGCAGGGGGCGCTAGAACAGTACCACCAGACCCTAAAAATAATGTACAGGGCCTACTGCCATGAGTACGCCCATGACTGGGGTAAAGGACTAGGTTTTTTTTTGTTTGCTACCAGAGACTCACCCAAGGAGTCCACCGGTTTTACTCCATTTGAATTGGTTTATGGACACCAAGTGAGAGGTCCTCTGAAGCTAACCAAAGAGAGATTTTTAGAACAGAAGGAGGAAGTCTCCATGTTGGACCACGTAACTGTGTTCTGTGAGCGAATCATGGGAGCTTGTGATGCGGCTTGAGAACAAATAGCTATGAAAAAACAGGCAGACAAACATGCCAGGGCCCGAACCTTTCAGTCAGGAGACTATGGGCTAGTGCTCCTTCCAATACTGGGTGAACACTAAAAGCCTGATTCAGTGGCACGTACAGAGTAGCAAAGAAGTTTGGGGAGGTAAACTATCTAATTAACAACCTAGACCACAGGGAAAAGCAAAGGCTATGTCATGTCAACATGATAAAACAATATCACAGCTGAGAAGGGGCCAAGCTGGTAATAGCTTGTTAAATAACAACAGACCTGGAGGACAAGAGGAACAGTGAAGATGAATTGGAGGGAGACGTGGATGAGGCCCTCATTGAACCCTCTATTGTCCTGCTAGCAAACATAGAAATTCTAGTGAAGTTGGACACTATATCCATCCATCTAAATGCAGAATAGTGAGGAGACCTGACAACACTGCTGACTACATTTAAAAACATCTGTACAGAGAAGCCAGGTTGCACCATTTTTGCTCCACATGATGTGGATGTGGGACAGGCCCCTCCTATAAAGCAACATTCCTACTATCTAGGTCCAGAAAAGCTGGCCAACGTTCAGGAGGAAATTAACTACATGTTGCAGCACCAACTAATACAGCCTAGCAGCAGTCACTGGAGCTCCCCAGTTGTGCTCATGCCCTAGCTGGATGGCTCCACAAGGCTTTGCATTGACTACCAAAAGGTTAATGCAGTAACCAGAGCCAACTCCTACCCAATATCCCATCTGAAAGACTGCACAGGTAGGATAGGTAATGCAGTCTACCTTACAAAAATAGATTTACTTAAGGACACTGGCCTTCTTGATTCCAGGTGGGTTATACCAGTGTCGAGTCATGCCATTTGGACTCAGAAATGCCTCAGCTGCCTCTCAAAGACTGATGAAGCATATATGGCAGGCCTATCCAATTGTGTAGTGTACCTAGACAACCTCCTAGTTACAGTGACACCTAGGAAACTCACTTAGAGCAACAGGAAGACCTCTTCCAGAAATTAGTCCACTGAACTAGTGGTCAATCTCACAAAGAACGAGTTCACCAAGGCTCAAGTGGCCTACCAAGAACATGTGGTGGGTCAAGGACAATTAATGCCCAAAGCTGCAAAGGTACAAGCAGTAGCACAGTTTCCCATTCCCGCAACAAAATGGGAAATCATGAGGTTTTTAGGGATGTGTGGGTTCTACTGCAAGTTCGTCCCAAACTTCTGCACTGTAGCTGCCCTGCTGACAGACCTACTACAGGAAAAAGCAAAAGTAGTATGGACCGAGAAATGCCAGGCATCTTTCAAGAAGCTGAAAGGCATTTTAATAAATGAACCAGTGCAAGCAGCAACTTCAGCCAAGCACTTAAAGTAACCATCGATGCCAGTGACCTTGGGGTAGGGGCTGTCCTCCTTCAGGCAGATGAATCATGAATAGAGATTTCCAAGAAAACTGAGCAAATATCAGAAACAGCACTCCACAGTAGAAAAAGAAACCCAAGATTTATTACTGGCTCTCAAACACTTTGAGATGTTTATCCAAAATGGATAAAGGGAGATCAGTGTATACTGACCACAACCTTTGACCTTTGTGGAGAAATTCAAAACTCAGAATTCCATTGGAGTTTGTTTTTCCAACCATATCACCTAAACATCACTCACATTGCAGAGAAATCCCATGTGATTGTGGATGCTCTGTCCAGAACTTAAAGAGACCCAGTTAGAACTGATGGGATAATCCAGACCAAAGCCAAGAGAGTGAATGGAAGTGAATGTGTTCTTTTTTTGTTTTGTGTTGTTATACCTTGTAATTAAATGAGAATGAATCTCATTTCATTTTTTTTTGTGATGGGGAGGTGTCATGAAGCTATGCCCCATTATTTTTCAAAATATGATCTTTCAACTGATTGGAAATTTTGCAATTTGAGCTAGACAGAGCAAACTGCTTATAAATGCAAGGCCAAATTACAAGGTGAAGGTAAGAGACAAACAAATCACCCTCAGGGGAGTGTGAAGAGAGAGACATTTCCTATAATCTAGACACCCACCGAAAGATGTCTAAGGAAGACACATTAAAAGTGCAAATTATTGAAAAACAAACAAGAGTTGCCACAGCCAGACACATGCAAAACCTCTTGGAAATACACACTGGGTGAAGTATTTCAAGGCAAGGCTGCCCATCCACCAGCGAGAGACTGCAAGTGACACAGGAGGTGTCAAGAAAGTCTTCAGCAGAGGAAACAGCTGCAGGCTGCTCCCTCTCTCAGACAGATAAACTCAAAATCTCTTGGAAATACACAATGGCTGAAGTATTTTAAGGCAAGGCTGCCCAACCACTAGGGAGAGACCGGAAGGGACACAGGCTGTGCCAAGAAAGTCTTCAGCAAAATAAACAGGCACAGCTATTCTCTCTCCCTCTCTCTTTTGGAATAAGTGTGTCGTCCAGTTTGAGAAGCCAACTCTACCAACAAACCGAGATCTCATATTAATTGCTACATCTTCTGACTGCATCCAATAAACCAGCTAACCCAAATCAGCTGTAGAATTTAAAACCAATGCCTCTAGGACAATCAAAGGTATATTCTTTGAGCTTTTTTTAATCCAACTCTAACTCTCCTTATGTTTGATACGTGTGTGTGTGTGTGTGTGTGTGTGTGTGTGTGTGTGTGTGTGTGTGTGTGTGTATGTACGTATAAGTGCGTGCCCAAATGACTTCATGAGGGCTGAGTGCTTGATATCGCATTTTTATTATCTTTCTCCGGGTTAGGGATTAATAAATTTACTCTTTCTTCAACTCAAGAAAACCTTGTTTGATTGGCCCCTTATTGCTCACAGCTTAAGTAGTTAAATACAATCTGATTTGGTAAAGGCATATCTTCATGAAGAAGAAACTTAAACCTTTGTTGTGACCAATCGAGGTGATTGAATACAGGGAAACCCTTCTCACCTGGTCATAACATAGGTGATTTGTAGATTACCCCAATTAACGTGATCAGTCCCTTTTTTCCCCTCAGAAGGGTTGCGAGACTCCAGGCACAGAGTGTGGGTGGGACATCTTTTAAAAAAGAGGATTCTCACTTCCAAATAAAATGTGCATTATGAATGACCTTTTTTGTTTCCATTACTTTAGCGGCCCTAAACTGAAATTCTTCCAGTCTTAATCCCTGCTGTGCTAAATTATCTGATTGCAGCCAACACAACAGGAAGGATGCTACA
Organism: Carcharodon carcharias; assembly: GCF_017639515.1. Classification (NCBI taxonomy): domain Eukaryota; kingdom Metazoa; phylum Chordata; class Chondrichthyes; order Lamniformes; family Lamnidae; genus Carcharodon; species Carcharodon carcharias. The sequence continues at coordinate 44,602,746 of NC_054471.1, read as the reverse complement.
ATTAGCTATGACGCTCCTGCTTCAGATCACCATTAAGTGACATGCTGTAGATGAGGCAATGGGCAAAAAACTGTAAGTTGTCATAAAGTCTGAAGCCAAACCTAAACTGAACATCCGGAATTGTTTTCAGGCCCTGCCAAATCACTTTGTGCCCTTGCCATCAACACTATTTCTGCTCTAGTTGCTTGCCAATGTTGAGCCGCACTGCACATCAAGAGTTGAGATTTAAATCTCCTTTTCCCACCCAATACTAAATCACTTAGGGCAGAATTTTTTGGATGGCAGCGTTTCCTGACCTGCCACCCGAAGAGAATACAGGGAACAAATCCCTGCTGATCACAGCAGCCCTGCAGCCATTTAACATTCCATTGAGTGTTAATTGGCTGGAGATGGAACTTCCGCCTCTCACTCTGATTGGCTGGCAGCTCTGTAGTCCCAGCAGTGCCAGTAGCAGCAGTGGCCAGGATTGGGACTACAGACAGTCCCCAGATCCTAAGTCCTGGAGTTTAGGACCAGGTAAGTGTGCGGAGTCTCACAGTGAGGGGAGGAATGAGGTCGGGGGGTGTCAGGGGGGAAGGGGGCGGGGGAGTGGGCGGAGGGTGGGGGAGCGGGCAGGGGAGCGGGCGGGCGGGCGGGCGGGCAGGCGGGCGGGGGGGGAGTAGGACTCTTGATGGAGAGGTTGTGGGAGGGAAATCCAATGTGAAAACAGGGTCCTGGAGGGAGGCCACCCCACTCCCCACCGCCGCCACACACCTTCCTGACCAAAGCCCAAGCAGGGTGACCTTACAGCATCCTCCCCCCACCCCCCAACCTCTTGAATTTCTCCCACCAGCCTCAAAATTGAGGCTAAGCAGGAAACGGTTCAAGTGGCCAATAATTGGTCACTTAAGGGCCTCAAAATTGGGTTGGGGATTGCAGGCTGCCTAGGCCTTACCTGCCCTTATAAAATTGCGGACAGTTCACCCAGTGAATTTTACAGGCCCCCCCCACTGCTGCAAACCACCAGCAGGGGACAATGAAACTCTGCACTTATCCCAGAACCATAGAATCTTAACGGCACAGTAGGAGGCCATTTGGCCCATCATGTCTGCATCAGCTCTCCAAATGAGCTTTATGAACTAGTGCCATTGCCCTGCCTTTTCCCCCGTACCCTTGCACATTGTTTCTATTCAAATAAACATCTAATGCCCTCTTGAATACCTCAATTGGGCCTGCCTCCACCACACTTCCAGGCAGTGCATTCCAGACCAAAACTACTCGGTTGTGTGTAAAAGTTTTTTCTCAGTTCTTTTGCAAATCACTTTAAATCTGTGCACTTTCATTCTTGATGCTTTTACCAGCAGGAACAGCTTCTCCCTATCTACTCTGTCCAGCCCCCTCATGATTTTGAACATCACTATCACTCCTCTCAGCCTTCTTCTTTCAAAGGAGAACAATCCCAACCTCTCCAATCAATCCTCATAGCTGCACTTTCTCATCCCTGGAACCATTCTTGTAAACCTCTTCTGCATTCTCTCCAATGTGTTTACATCCTTCCTAAAGTGTGGCGCCTAGAACTCTAAACAATATTCCAGCTGAGGTCTAATAACTGTCTTATAGAAATTCAGCATAACCTCCTTGCTCTCATACTCTATGCCCCTATTAATAAAGCCCAGGATACTATATGCTTTATTAACTGCTCTCTCCACCTGTCCTGCCACCTTCAATGATCTATGCACATATACACCCAGGTCTTTCTGCTCCTGCATCCTTTCAAAATTCCACCCCTTATTTTATATTGTCTGTCCATGTTCTTCCAAAATGCATCACCTCACACTTCTCAGCATTGAACTTCATCTGCCACCTATCTGCCCACTCCACCAACTTGTCTATGTCCTTTTGAAGTTCCATACCGTCCTCCTCACAGTTCACAACACTCCCAAGTTGTATATCATCCGTAAACTTTGAAACTGTCCCCTGCACACCAAGATCTAGAACATTAATATATATCAGGAAAAGCAAGGATCCCAATACCGACCCCTGGGGAACTCAACTACAAACCTTCTTCCATAGTGAAAAATATTCATTGACCATTACTCTGCTTCCTATTTCTCAGCAAATTTTGTACCCACATTGCTACTGTCCCTTTTATTCCATAAGCAATAACTTTTCTCACAATTCTGTTGTGTGTCACTGTATCAAATGCCTTTTGAAAGTCCACGTACACCACATCAACCACATTACCCTCACCGACCTTTTCTGTTACCTCTTCAAAAAACTCCAGCAAGTTTGTTAAACATGATTTCCCCTTTAGAAATCCATGCTGGCTCTTCCTTATCAATCCATATTTTTCCATGTGACTAATAATTCTATCCCAAATAATTGTTTCTAGAATCTTGCCCACAACTGAAGTTAAACTGACTGGTCTGTAATTGCTGAGCTTATCCTTACAATTTTTTTTATGAACAAGGGCGTAATGTTTGCAATTCTCCAGTCTTCTGGCACCTCCCCTGAGTCTAGGGAAGATTGAAAGATTATAAAGATTATGGCCAGTGCACCTGCAATTTCTGCTCTCACTTCCTTCAATAACCTTGGATGCATCTCATCCGGTCTCAGTGCCTTGTCAACTTTAAGTACCGACAGTCTATTCAACACTTCCTCTTTGTAAATTTTGAATCCTTCTAGGGACAAGAGTTTCTTCGTCTGTCGCCATGGCCTGGATAGCACCTACCTCCCTGGTTAAGATGGATGCAAAGTATTCATTTAATACCTCAGCCATGGCCCCTCTGTTCATGCATAAATTCCCTGTTGGGTGCCAAATCTGCCCTTCTCCTCTTTTTACCACCGTTTTACTATTTATATGCCTTTGAAGACTTTGGGATTTTCCATTATGTTGGCTGCCAGCCTTTTCTCAAAATCCCTCTTTGCTTCTCTAATATGCTTCCTCACTTCCCCTCTGAACCTTCTGTATTCCTCTTCGCTCTCAATTGTATTTTCTACCCGACACCTGTCACAAGCGCACTTTTTCTTCTTTATCTTAATTTCTATCTCCTTTTTCAATAAGGGAGCTCTGGGTTTGCTTGCCCTACCTTTCCCTTCGATGGAATACACATTGGCTGTGCCCAATCCAATTCTCTTTTGAATGTAGCCCATTGTTCAACGACAGTTTTACCTGCCAATCTTTCGTTCCAGTCTATCTGGCCCAGCTCCATCAAAATCGTCACTTGTCCAGTTAATTATTCTTACTCTGGATTGCCTATCATTCTTTTCTATCATCATTCTAAAACATACAGTACAATGATCAGTCTTCTAAATGTTCCCCCACTGACACATGATCTACTTGGCCCACCTCATTTCCAAAACCAGGTCCAACAGTGCATCTTTTCTTGTCGTATTGGATACATACTGAAGTATAAAATTCTCCTGAACACAATCTAGGAACTTTTGCCTCTCTCCGCCCTTTACACTGCCACTGTCCCTGTCTATATTTGGGAAATTCAAGTCCCCCCTTATGACTACTCTATAATGCTTTCATCTCTCTGCAATTTCCCTGCAGGTTTGTTCTTCTATAACCTTCTCACTAGTTGGCAGTCTATAGACTACACCGAGCAATGCAATTGCACCCTTTTTGTTCCTTAGCTCTAGCCAAATTGATTCTGTCCTTGAACCCTCTGGGACATCTTCTTTCTCCAGCACTGCAATGCTCTCCTTAACCAATACTGTCAGCCCTTCTCCTTTTCTTCCTTTCCTATCTTTTCTGAACACCTTGTACCCAGGAATATTTAACACCCGGTTCTGCCTTTCCTTGAGCCAGGTCTCTGTTATCATCACAACATAATATTTCCACATGGCAATCTGCGCCTGTAATCCCCAATCTTATTTATTACACTCCATGCATTCACATACATGCATAGTAACCCTGATTTAGATTTTGTTACTTTCTCCCTCAGCCCGACTCCACCTATTAACTTACTATTCACTATTCTAGTGTTATCTGTCTCTCCCAGTATTTTGTGCAGCCTGGTACTCCTCTCTAATATTCTCTCCTGGTTCCCACACCCCTATCGAGTTACTTTAAACTCCTCCCAACAGCATTAGCAAAATGCCCTGCAAGGAACTCAGTCCCAGCTCTGTTCAGGTGCAACCCGTCCGGCTGTACAGGTGCCATCTTCCCTAGAGCCAGTCCCAGGAATCTGAAGCCCTCCCTCATGCACCATCTTTCCAGCCACACATTCATCTGCCTTATCCTCCTATTTCTGTACTCACTGGCACATGGCACTTGGAGTAATCTGGAGATTATTACATTTGAGGTCCTGTTTATTAATTTTTTACCTAACACCCTAAATTTTGATTGCAGGACCACATCCCCCTTCCTGCCTAAGTCATTGGTACCAATGTGGACTTGTTCACCCTCCCCCAGAAGAATGTCCTGCAGCCGCTCTGTGGCATCCTTGACCCTGGCACCAGAGAGGCAACATACCATTCTGGAGTCACGTCTACGGCCACAGAAACGCCTGTCTGTTCCCCTAACCAATGAATCCCCGATCGTTATTGCTCTTCCTTTCTTCTTCCTCCCTTCCTGTACAGCCAAGCCACTCTTGGTGCCACAAATGTAGCTCTGACTGCACTCCTCTGAAGAGCCAGCTTCCAAAATGGAAAACCGATTGGTGAGCGGGACTCAAGGGGACCCCTGCACTACCTGCCTACTTTTCTTGGACTGCCTTTCCCTCTCTGTCTCCAGGCCCTTAAGCTGCAGTGTGGTCACTTCTCTCAACATACTATCCATGTAGCTCTCAGCCTCACAGGTGCGCCACAGGGACTCCAGCTGCCGCTTGAGCTCTGAAACCCAGAACTCAAGTTCCTGCAGCTGGTGGTACTACCTGCACATGTGGTCATCTAGGACATTGGTAGCGTCCATGACTTAGCACATATTACAGGTCACGCATTCCACTTGACTGAGCTGCTCTGCGATGTCTTAACTCTACTTCTGTTATGTTAATTTTAATCTACTTTGAATTTTTTATATTACTTTATTACACTGGCTCTAAATTTCCCTTATTCCTGGCACTTCTCAGTTAAATCCATGTACAGACACTTGTTTAAAAATATTACATTTTTCTAATTTACTCACCAGTTCCTACTTACCAAGGCTACTGCTCTTCTTTCTGAGGAAAGGTAGAAAAGGAAAGGAGCACCTCCTCCCTTCTCACTGAATTCCCTCAATCACCTCTGCTTTCAAACTCTCTCTACTTCCCACGCTGTTTTTATAGGTCCTCTGCTCTCCTGTAGGTGCTGCTGACTGTCTGGTTCGGGGTCCTCCTCTCACATTCTCCTCTAGGTGCTGCTGACTGCCTGTTCCAGGGTCCTCCTCTCACACTCTCCACCTCTATATTATTTCCTGCTCCTTACTGAACCTTAGTGGGGGAGGAAATCCCTTATTGTCAGGCACTGCACCGGATCAAAGGACCCATTGAAGGGGAAAAGCTGCTGACAGACCCTGCTCTTGCCATCAACCGCCCCTGCCTCACTCCCCTCGACCACCATCGCCCCTCACTCCCTGGAGTCCAGGAATGCAGCGACAATCCACGGTGAAGTCCCTGCGTCCCAACGTCACCCCACGTCATTTACATTTTCAGTTCGTCAGGCGCGTAGCCAACTCGGCTGTGCACCCGCCGACCTGTCAATGGCCTATTAAGGCCACTAAAAAAATAATTAAAATGATTAATGGACCTGCCCTTCCACCCTTAAGGTTGGCGGGCAGGCGAAGAGCCCAGGCAGCCTTCAGAAAAAATATGAAACCTCATCCACGGGCGGGATGAGGTTTCATGAGGGATTTAAAATTTGTGTTACATTTTTAATAAAAGTAACTGACATGTCGCAGCTCATGTGACTGTCACATCAGGGGACATGTCAATAAAATTTTTCTCATCCTTTATTATCTTTTTAAAAGTAACAATGATATCCCTGAAGCAGCACTATGCCTCAGGGAGATCTGTGCACTCTTCCATGCGCATAGGCGAAACAGCATACTCCCAGATCAGGGAATCCCCCCTGCCCACACAGGAAGCGCATAGTGCTTCCAGGTGGACGTCACGCTGGGTGGGCCTTAATTGGCCCACCCGCGTAAAATGGCAGTGTGCCCCCAAACATCGGGAATCTACCCGCTTGCACCCGCTCCCACACAACCCCCCTGACATGGGGAAAATGCTGCCCCTAGTAAGGGGAAATAAACACGTGTCGCAGTTCAATACATACCAGGGCTAGGAGGAAACGGACAACAATGAAGCTGTAATAATCATTGGTGAATGCAACAGCAACTCCAAACACAAACTGAGCTGTGCTTGTGAACCACAGTATAGAGCGTCGTCCCACCCTAGGCAGGTTAAAAAAAGAGATTAAGAATGACAAATTCAAGTATTTGAAAGCTCAATTAAATGTACTACTGAACCTAAAACTGCGCAGATATGTAAAAACATTTATTAGCCCACAAGGTAACATTAGGCAAAGATGCTCCTTAGGAAGAGTTCTAAAATTTAAATTAAGTGCTCAAAGCAGTTTAAATCAGAACTATTTCTGCAAAGTCAGCAGAATCGTACAACTGAGAATACGACGAAGATAATATTAAAAATTTTAATTCCTGAAATACAACAGGAAATTAATAGATAATAGCCAAATTTACCTAGTTTTTAGCATCGAGGCCTGTCTTGACAATTGGTTCAGTTTGCATCAACGTAGTTCGTTCAAGCTAAAACTTACATTTAATGCTATCAATATGGAAACATGGCAGGACAAAGGTTTGTTTTGTTGAGTTGTCACTTTCAGCTGTACTGAGCAAGGTGCCTTTCCGCTGGGCAAAAAATTGGAGTTTCTCTTTGTGACAAAGCTGCATAGCTCCTAAGAACTAGGCATGGAGCAGCATTGGTAGACACAAAGAGTCGGTCAGTAATTATCCTCTTGGTTGTAGGCTGTATAAGGTTTGATTGAAAAAAGAGAAAAATTGAAGCATTTCATGTGCAAAAGTGATTGATATTTGGGTTTCTGATTCACCATGGGCTGGATTTTACGTTTCTCGGAGTGAGGGAGGTGATTTGGAAACTGAGTGGTCTGCTCGCTCCCTACCCCACCATTCAATCAAGCGTTGGTCGGATAGTCAATTCGTGACCGCCTGGCAGGACAGAAGCCAATTAGAGGAGGCAGGGTGGGGGGTTGGGGGGGGGCAAGAAGGTGGGCTGTGGGCCCTATCAGAATGTTGTGTGGCAGAGTGGTAATGCCGCAAACAGGAGGTCGGTCACGGCTAGAATTGTAAAGGCCTCTTGCTCAGAAGCAGTGTTTTTTTTTAATTGAAGCCTCAAAAAACAGAAACAGATGCTGCCACTTTCCCCAGCAGATCCTGCTGGTACATTCAACCATGAGGCCTTTTCCTCTACCTTTGTGCCGCCTTGTCTTGGCTGCTGTAACTTTTTCACATCTGATGCTCAAAAAAATACAGCAGGCAATGAAAAATTGCAGATAATTGAGTTGTTAACAAGCTTAATGGCTTGTTAATTAGTAATTTCAAAATGGTGGGCTGGCTACAAATTTCTATGCCTGCTCGCCTTCTGAAATTTGGGAGACTGGCGTGATGACATCATATTGCCAACCCAAAGTCATCAGAGCAAATTTTTCATCAGTATGGGGATGGGCAGTGAACCCACATATGGAATGTACGGGTCAAATGGATGTATCCAATAGCCCAAAGGAGAACAAAACCTTACTGCTCCTTCACACATGTGTATTAGGAATTTAAGAAATACCACCAGGAAACATAAATTCTAAGGACAACTCCCAACAATAGCATGAGGTACAAAAAAAACATTGTACTGCTAATCTAGCTAGATTATCTAGCCTAGCAGGTTCGCACCTTAAAAGTAGAAAATTGTGTGAAATAGGAATAAGGAAAATTTTGACACATGATTGGCTTCTGTCCAACCATCCCTCATTTTACAGGATTGTTCTGCATTTGAGGCCTCTGTCCCATGTTGCACACTGCTCGGAGCAAGTTTGTCTTGTAATTCAGACCATTAAATTTCACACATGTGCAGTACCCACTCTCCTCCTGTTTGCTTGCTCTCACAGCTCTGGAAGCAACTCCCCCACCCCCACCACTCCGATATCACCCTCTCCCGCTCGTACGGACCCATGTGCTAAAGTGTCCCTTAATTTTCTCCATGTGGTCTGGTCACCCTGGTTGGTATGTCCATAGTTAGATTACAGGAAACCAAATTCAAAACAGGCTCAAGTATGGATATGTATATATGAATAAAGCCTAAATTATGAAAGTATGGGTCAATATGGACTAAAAATCAGATCAATATTCAAATAATAATGAACATAAGTTTCATTATTAATAATTCACTAGCTGATATAACATAGCATTCCTCATGGTGAAAAGGGTGGTATCAATACAGGGTAGAAAGTAGATGATGAGACTTAAAGTATACTAGTAAATTGCCTGTGGTATTTTCCAAAATCAGTTGTAAATTTAAGATATAATTTTCTTACAAAAAAGCAACAGAGTTGGAGTACAGACTTTAAAAACTGACCCCACAAAGCCATCTAGAACCTGCAACTAAATTGTAACCATTGACAATATTTCCAATCTGATTCTACTAACATTGCAATTATAGTATCACAAGAAGATGCAACAGTAACTAAGGGTTATGGACAGAAAGCAGATGCCATTTGCACGTTTTTAATAATATTTAGATTATTGTCTTCAATAACCTTTGGTCTCACATGTTTTCAAATGAGATCCAGAATTTTCAATGAAGTTGGTTATTGCTGGGAAGTGGGGCTAGAATGATTGAGTCTAATCTGTCAGGTCACTGACCAAAGTTTGCCAAAACCTGAGGCAAGAGCTCAACTGACAAGAGGCAAAAGTGTATGTTACTGCAACAGGAAACTGCAACTGGCAAAGCTGGACTAATTTGACTTTGTTTCTGCTTTATATTGTATTGTCAGAGGATCTGAAACCGTGTCCATTAAAATCAACCTACTAAGGTTCTCCTTCACCACGCATGGGCCAGAATTTTTGGGTCGGTGAGCAGGGGCGGGGCCCGTTCGCCGATATGTAAAATGACATGCGGTGACGTCAGGTGTGCGTTCCGATGTCACCGCATGTCATTTAGATTATCAGTTCGCCAGGCACGCAGCCAAGTTGGCTGTGCACCCGCCGAATGGTCAAAGATCTATTAATGCCATTTAAATATCAATTAAACAAATAAACTGAGCTGCCCATCCAACCTTAAGGTTGGTGGGCAGGTGAATAGCCCAGGCGGCCTTCGCATTTTTCATGGACCTCATCCATGAGCGGGATGAGGTTTCATGAAGGGTTTATAAATTAAATAAATGTTTTTCATTAATGTTCATTGACATGTCCCAGCTCATGTGACTGTCACATGAGAGGACATGTCTTAAAATGTTTTCTTTCTTTATTAAAATTTTGGGAACTTAAACCAATCTCCCTGAGGCAGCTCTGTGCTTCAGGGAGATTTCTGCGCTCTTTCGCACACGTGTGAAAGAGCGTAGGTCCCGACTCAGGGAACCTCCCCCCAGACACACCCCCCCCCCCCCCCCCACCCCCCCCCCCCCCCCCCCCCCCCCCACCCCCCCTCCGCCCACCCACAAAGGGAGCGCTCAGCGTTTCCAGGCACATGTCACGCCAGATGGGCCTCTTAATTGGCCCGTCCATGTAAAATGACAGTGTGGACCTGATCGGGTGCGCGAATTGGGTCCGTGCCCGCCCCTACCCACCCCCGCACAAGCCCTCCCAATGGGGGGAAAAATTCTCCCCATGAATTCTGAAGATAGTATTGTACATTAATAGTATTATTAAATACAATGCAAGTCTTTTTTATTATTCATAGCCTATTGCATAAATTTCTGCATGAAAAATTTACATGCTTTTTTGGGCCTTAAAATAAGTAGGAATTGGTTTATATGAGTCATATTCTCCCTCAGGTTTCCCAACTGGCTGAATTCCTCTTTAATTTCAGTACAGACACTGCAACCAGATGCAGCTCTGTAAATAGTGCAATCCTAGCAGCTACTGCTGTCAGCTGTTGTCTGCATCCAGAGAAGACAGACTGGGCTTGTTTCCACAGGAGTTTAGAAGAATGAAGGGTGACTTGATTGAAGCACATAAAACCCTGAACAATATTGACAAGGTTGACATCAAAAGGATGTTTCCTTGTGCGGGTGAGTCCAGAACTAGGAGGCATTGTTTTAAAATTAGGGGCTGCCCTTTTAGTATAGAGATGAGGAGAAATTTTTCTCTCAGAGCAGCTCTCTCCAAAGGCGGTGGAGGCAGGGTCACTGAATATTTTTAAGATAGAGGTAGCTAGATTCTTGTTAGGCAAGGGAATCAAAGGTTATCAGGGGTAAATAGGAATGTGGAATTCCAAACACAAACTAATTAGCCATGATCTTATTGAATGGTGGAGCATGCTCGAGAGGCCAAATGACCTACTCCTGCTCCTATTTTGTATGTTCATAGAGTGTTGGTTTACTTAAATGTCAATTTTCCCTCCTGACTGATGTAAGAGAGGGAATTTAAAGTCAGCAGTGAGATGCGAAATTTAAGTCAGAACAAAGAGCTATGATTTGAATGTCACAGAGCTGCAGAAGTAGATCAACAGCTGATAGGCATGCACTGAGTAGAAGAGAAAGAAATGCATTTGGGGACACCAAAGAAGCTTTGTCGTGTTGGCCTTCATTTCATAAGAGAGTCCTGGGTTTCATTGGCTGTCATTTTGAGGGTCTGCTTAATTTGTCATTGTCCTATACTTGAGTATATGTAGTATTTTACCCATCAAAATGGTAAAAACACTACAATCCTTGCACAAAATAATCTCAAGATCTTCCTGTCCCTTTGCTATGTTCTGACTCTTAATACCAAAAGCATCACTTTTGTTTTACAATTTGATCTGCTTCTAAGCCCCCCACCGATTGACCATCAGTAGGCTGTACGAGAATAACCCAAGCATAACAAGTAGCCTAAACTTTCCTACTTGGCATTTTTGCAAAGAAATTATGCAAAACAATCATATTGCCACTAGCACCATGCATCTAGTTGTGAATCAGATTCAGCATTATCAATCCAGTTTCCAATTAATGTTAAGCTCACAGCACAAATTCTCCAGTTACATGGTGTTAGGAAAGTGGGAGGTTTCAAGTCAGTTGCAATTAGATCTCCAATGTGCAATTTAGTGTTTAGGAGTCATGTGTGGTGAAAGAGAACTGGTGCAATCTGGTTGAAAAGTCACGTGAACATGGTTTTGGATCCTCTGTCAATATAAATTGCAAATACAAAACCAACTCGGCCCAACTTTCATGAACATTGTTTCAGGTGTTGTCAGTTGAGCTCTTGCTGCAGATTTCTGTAAAAAAGTGCTTTGAATTTCAATTCCATACGACATATATGCATGCACATGGCAAAAAAAAGACTGACTGGTCATTTGTCTTTCTGCTATTTTTGGGACCTTTCTGTTTGCACAATATTTTTCTATTAACAATGGTGCATTTCCAATTGTAATTCATTGCTTACCAAGTGCTTTGGGATGTTTCTGAGAGACATTAAGGTGCTTATAAGTACAAGTTCTTTCTTTTGCAGTTGATGTTTTGTGGGAACTTAGCATCGGAACAGAGTTGCATCTGACCTGGGATACTTTCACAGTGAATAGAAGGTAATTTAATTGAATTTTCACAATAGAATCCTAACTTATTATGGCTAAACATTCAGAAGTTTTAAAAATGTACATTTTCCTAAAGCAGCACTGTAGTGGAGCATCAACATACTGTGCTACATAGTGTTGGACAGTGGAATTGTGCCTATGATTCCTCACAAAGTGAATTCCCTATGGAACAATGCTGTGGTGACAAAACAATGAACAAAAATCTAATTGTTTTATAACAGAGGGGAAAATCAGGGGCTAATTGTCCTTGTTGACTCTAGCGGCATCCCTAGTAGTCAATTAAAGAGCACTGCTAGAGGCCTGAGAGCATTTCAGTCTGCCATCTCAGATGGGGAAAGGGCATGATGCTTGCAAACATTTGAAAGAGAAAATTAAGTAAAAAATAAATCACAAATAAAACTTCCAACAAATTGTCAACAGAATTAGCAATAATAAAGAATTACCTGTCAGCAATATCTCCAAACACCACAGCCCCAAGTAGGACTCCAAACATAAAGATGGGCTGGGTAAGTTTTGCTAACCATTCTCTGTCACAGACCAGGTCCCACTCAGTCACAATGCTGTTTTCAATGTGGCTTTGATCATAGTTAAAACCGTCAGAGCAGGAATACCGTGTCCTGTTGCCTTTAAAGTAATTCACCAGCTCAAAGCTCCCAATTCTTTTGAAGCGACTACACTGCTCAGCTTCCCAGATCTCTCCATTTTCCATCTGAGCAATAACACTGCGTGATCCTGGAGTCCACAAGTTCCACAAATCTCCAGGACCGGCTGTGGTATTTGAAACAAGGATTTTGGTCACATTTCCAGGTAACTTGCACACAAACTGTGGTGTTACAGCAAGAAACACTGAGGCCAAATAGTGGATCCCACAAGCTATTGTTTGGAAATTGACCACAAAATACACAGAAGCTTGAAATCTGGAAAATACAAAGACATTCTGATTAGCAGCAAATGAAAGCTTGATTGCACAGCATGTTTTTAGCAAAATTCATTACTTCTTAAAATAAACAATTTGTTCTTAGGAATGAAAAGAAATTAAAACCAAGTTTACTTTTAATTTACCATCACACAATCTTAAAATACATGTTTAACATTCAGATTTTTTAATGAATATGTTTTCTCTATTTAAACATCAGGAATGACAATTGCTTTAAGATGAAGTTTCATTTAGTCCTTAAATACTACTGTGTGTGCTTTCTAAGTAATTACTAAGCAATGTCCCTGAGCAAAAACTTTATTTTCTTTTGATGAATACAAAACTAACAAAAGCCAATAAGTACAAGTGTAAAACATTTACCTTCCAAAGTGGCCAAGTTTGTCAAAGAGCTTTTCCAGGGTCTGTGGTGCCATGGAGATCAGAGGTACTTGTTGCCCTGCCTTTTCAGAAAGAGTGAAAGTTTAAGAGGACTGAAGGTAATAGGAGATTTGGCACGAGGACAAAGTAAGAAGATAAATGGGGTATGGAGCAGCTTGAACTCCTCCCACAACCCAGTGAAAAAAAACACACAAATTGCATAAACCATACAGTTACTTTCTTTCCTTTGAACATTGACATTTTAAAACATAAAAATGGTTAAAATATTAATGTTACCATCAGTGTACTGTCCCTAACAAACATCTTACTCCTGCTTAAAGACACATCCATTCTCTCACCCGCGCCCCACCACCACCCGCCCACCCTCCAGCAGACCTTGCTTATTCCCAGCCCAGATCAAAAATTGCTAAAACGTTTAACTCAGCCACAGCTTTGGAATACTGAAATTACAGGTTTTTCTTTCATTTTCCAGAGCCTACTGAAGTCTATAACAATTTCATTTGAAATATTTCATATCTAACAGATTATTTTTTGTTTCCCCCATCAGGTTTACTTACCCTACATTTTACCACCGGTACTTGAGGGTCCCGTCACATTTTGAACTTATGAACCTGATCTGAAAGCTGCATGACACAGTCATTGGAAAAAGTGTTACTTAACTTTTCATTGTTTTAGCACAGTACTGTAGGGGGATGACAGCTCTGTTCCAACAGCAGCTTCTTGTTATATTTTAAAGCTGTTTACTATTCAATTGTGCTTTTTGTTACTCTACAGAGGCTGCTGTATGGTAACTTGTGTCCCCCAACGTTTCATAAACCAATGATTAAAAATTTAAAAACATTTTTTTTTATCATTTTTTTGACTTTTGAATTGACTTACAAATGACATTTAGATCTCTGTAAATATTTGCATCAGGAGTCTAAAAGGGCACCATGTGATCTGTACTTTTTACCCCAATAGAAGCAAAAATCATTTTGCTTCATACTGGGGACTACACACAGTTGTGCAATTTTCTGTTATCTTGTGGCACATGATAAAACATAAACAATGCAGCCTCCCTTTCCTTTTTACAGACTTAAACTGAAACAGGTTAGAAACTGCCCTTTATCAAGAGCAATTAGAGATGGGCAATAAATGCTGGCTTTGCCAGCGATGCTCACATCCAAGAACGAATTAAAGTGCCTTGTTTGAATTTCTGCAATTATTTAATTCTCCTTTAAGGTTGCCTAAACTATTTCCTCCATATAAAATGTGAAAAGAAAATACACTTATCAGGAGAAACACATACTATTATTGTGTAACTGGTTGCTGAGATTCATGTTCACTAGCAAGACATTCTGTAGATATAAAGGGCAAATGTATCACTGAGAGGCTCCCAAGATGAAGGATCAACACTCTGCCTGGGTATGGATACCATATCCTAGAGTTATTTAAGACCTCATTCATACTACAACTCATCACCTAATCCTCTATCCAGTCGTGGATCCATTGCACAAATCATTGGAGCTGTTCTCTCCAACTGTGACACCCATCATGATGGCTTTGAGTAGGCTGCTAATAAGAATTAAACTGTGCACTCTTTTCTCAAAGTTAAAATATTTTTAAAGTTGCAAAGTGTTCCATTTTGAGATCTGGATCACTTTTACTTTTCTAAATCAGTTGTGCACCCACAGGGCCACATGTACAACAGGCTGACTCCAGACAGATAGTTTCTATTTATTACTCAGTTAAATGCAATTCAAGTAGAGAATAAAGGCTTTTTGACAAGAAAAGTGATTTGTTCTTAGAAATTTAAGGCATAAAATTTAGTCTTTTCTTACATAAGCTTCCTCTCACTGTGTCTTTTGAATATTGTAACCTTTTGAAGTGTCATCTCCGCTTTCTGGGAAATAATGTTATACTAGTGGAACAAACCTGGGGTTTCCTTTCTGTTTACTAGTTCCTGAATAACGACCTGTGATGAGGGGCTGCTTGCCCTGATCACACCAAAAATATTATTGAGCAATCTAGGTAAGGAGCCAAGGAGCAGACACAACCAAGATTAAAAGAATAGGAGAAATGATGAGGTAAATCAAGAATTAATAATAATAAAAAAAATAAGAAGGAAATATACTGTACAATGATGGAACTTAACAGGCACATCATTGTATATGAAATACATTAAATGCTGGTTGAGTATGCATATTTCATACTTGCATTAATCTTCTTCATTTCTTTTTCTAAAAGGTTTAAAAATGGTGCAAGAATTTCTAGGTAGAGATGAATGGGAGCAAAATTGAGATAATATGTACTGCAAATTAAAGATAAAAAAATATTTTAATCTGTTGGTAACTTTTTGTTTGTCCCATCTCTTTTGTTTTATTCTAGTAGTTATGGAGTTTTATTCTTTCTTGCATCTGGCCTATTTGAAGAACATTGTTAAAAACTAGTCTATTTAATCATTTTCCATCATCTTCTCCAATTTTCACATTTAATAATCTGGCACGATATTTCAGGTAATAAACAATTTCTTCTAGAACTTATAAAACGACGTTCCCTGTTTTGAGCAACAGTGACAAGAACCTCTGCCATTTTGAACTACATTGTGTTCTGCTGATTAGATAGTTATACCACTGTTGTGGGCCTATTTTCTGATAAGCACTTCTCACTGCATTTTCCACCAGTGGAAATTTAAGTAATCCAATTAGAAAGTTACTGCAATAATCCATTTTAATTAACTTAACTAACTATAAATGACTTGATTGACTTCTAAGAGTTATACCCTGGCAATAGCAGCATTGGAACACTGCAGAAAATGGTAGAGAAGCGATGAGAAAGCCACATTTCACAAAGGCAGAAGTAGAAATGTCTACAAATGAGGCCATGCCAAGAAGAGTCTCCATATTTGCCACATCTATACACTCAAAGACATGCAGGCAAGCGTGGGAAGAAACAGTGGTGGTTGAATGCTATTGCTAGGAATAAACACTCTGATGTTTCTAATAGAGGTAATGATGTTACAATAGAAAAGAATAAAACAGAGAAAGGGAAGACTACATGTGCAATTCAGGGAGAAACTAGCATCTACAGGGAGCTCAAGAAGGGGAGTTTGATATCTCCTCCCTGGAAACTCAGGGCTTGTGATACTGGCAGCTGACTCACTGATTCTGATTAACACTGATAAAATAATTACTATTACATTGAAACTGTATGCTGAAACAGTTTCTTAAAATAGAACAGTAAAAAAATAATGGAACAACATTTACGGTGTGAGCAAATTCTATTTATAGATGTACCAAGATCATCGTGACTTGCCTGCATCAGTTCTGCCACAGAACTCAAAAAAACAACCACAACTCCGAACCCTATAGTATTCAATACTAGCAGCAGCACAGGGAGGCCGTATCATTACAATAGCCATGTTATCACCAGCTACACAACATAAGCACCTATGGCTCATTGTGGATATTGAACTGTACCAGGAGGAAGGATTTGTAAAGCACACTATTGGTTCATGTGATGACATATAGATACCATACAGTATGAGTCTCTGCATAGTGCAATTATCTACTGAACAAAACTGCTTGGCAGCTTAAGATGTTAGATGTAGGCAAAACAGACCTACAAACATGCAGTGGAGCAAACCATGCAGGAACTGCACACTGACATGCATAATGCACTGATCTTTTGCTTGAGTGGGGTTTAATTTCTTATGGAGCAAAATATAAATGACCTTGTTGACAGTTTGCAATCTGAGCTCACTGAGTGTTTTAACAGCCTTAATGAGGGATTGCAGACTACACTGATGCATGCTTCTGTAACATCAGAGCTACAATGCAAATTGCTCTGATTGTGGCTGTTGGCGATACCAGGGAAACGCTCCAACAAAATCTGTGCAAGAGGTAACAAGATATTGGGCAATATTTGCATTCTGCTGTCCTGATGGAATCTTTCAGAAATCAGGGATGTTAATCGCATTGATCTTTAACCATTGTCAAGTCAGCTAGATGGTTACCTTCCAAAATCTGTAGAGCACATTTTAACATTTAAGGTGAGGATCCTCTGGTTATTGTCTGTGGCTGAGGCTAAATTGAATGACCTCTGTGTAGAAGTTCAGTAGAAGCCATAAGTCTGTTCTCTGAAACTATAGGCACTAAACAACTAATAGTATCAGAACTATTACTCAGTGGCACTCTAGCCTCCACCGCTCCAATATATGATTCTTACCAAACTGACCTAGATAACAGTCCTTTCTCTACTGGTAGTGCTACCAATAGGGACATACAAAGATCACAGATACAATTCATACACAAATTAAAAAGCAGTTCTAAGACATTCAAAGTGTCACATTAGAATCTGCAAACTCAATGGGCCCGATTTTCACTCTATACAAGTGAATGGCTTTTGAGCGAGTTAAAATCGGGCCCAGTATTATTTAAAACACTTAAATGATTACTAGTTTATGATTCTTTTTAGTCAAGAAACTTTTTTTTTATTCTCTGATATAACTGTATCTTTTGAAACTTAAATCATTGGTAACTTTTAAGTTTATTAATGTGAAAATAAGGTAGGTCTGTTGTAGTTTCAAGCATAACATTTTTTTCTTCAGAATTATATTAGTTTATGGCATTCAGGTAATTTATCATGTCTAATGGGTGACTTGACGGTGACCATGGAAAAGGGAGAGATTGCTTTAAGCGAACAATGAACTATTAAAGTTTGAACTAGTCTCTCACCATGGTGTCTCCCTGTCTCAGGATGTTCGAGGTCCTCTTCGTCCACTGCCAGAATACAGCCATTCTTCTTGTATGTCGAGATATATGCCCTTCTAGATTACAATGTTAAGCAAAATCCACATGGCATACTTTGTGTGGTGAATAATGTACAGTACTTCCAGGATGATGCAAAACCAAACCAAAAACAAGATCAAAATTTATTTCTGTAATAGCTTCTTTACATTTGCATACCTAATTATATCTTTACTCAGCCCTACTTTCAGGCGATTCAAAGGTGTTGGAAGTTGGGTACAAAGATTATAACTTTGGTCCCTGCAAAAACCATTCAAATGAACTAGATACAAAAGACTAAGTAAGCATGTGTAATGTGTTGATACTGGATATTTCACGGAACTGAACGATTATGTGAAAAAACAGCACTTGCAGTTGACATATGCCACTGGATTGGCTGACTGCACCAATATCTGCATGTGGCTACAATTAAATAAGTACTCTGAAATCCAACAACTGTATTAAACCTTTGCTGTGTGGCCAACTGTTCCAATGCCAGCTTACCATATCACAAAAGGCTGCAGTTGACAGTGCAGTGTCACTGTAGTTTCCTCTACCTAGCTGCAGACAGGTTGTATCTTTACATTATCACTGCCTGAGCACTCACAACTCACTGCAGGTACTGAAGGGCACCAGAAAGAAGGATATATAAAGCATCCTATTGGTTTACAGGAGACAACATATAGATGCCTTACAGCAGGAGTTACTGTTTAAAGCAATTGCCTACTGGACAAAAACTTCCATTATTATATAAATGTGTAGAGTATCACCATTCAGCAATAGGCTGAGCAACTGGAGTTACTGAAAAAGGAATCAAGATCTTGTTTCAGCATCTAATTGATGTTGCTCAATGTTGTCCTGACCAAGCCTCAACCTTCAAAAACACTGCTTCTCCAAGAAGCAGAAATATGTTATGCTCTGATGATGTACTCTTTGAACTGGATAAGATATTTCAGGATTAACCTTTCTTCTTTCCCACCTTAGTCTCATGTCTTCCATATCCAGTTCCAGTAAAGCAACTAAAATTCTTAGCTGTCATGAGAGTTGTATGACTGATTGGGATTCTCGCATAATTTGTGTTTAAATACGCAGAAAATGGAAACCTTTATTATTAAATTTAAATGCATGATCAATAATTGGTTCAACTGCTTTTAATTTAGCAGTAATCATTAAATTACAACTCAAATCTTTGTCAGAAAATATGTTGGTAATACCATCAAAATTGTTCTTACTGCCAAAATTAGCACTTTCCTTTGGCAGTAACATTCCTGCACATCAACTTTTAAATATTCCCTCCATGCAGCTATGATGGCAGTTCATTTTGTACCTTTGTGTGGTGTCATTTTGTTTGAAGAGACCTCAAATTCAAGACTCTGAGTAAATCTAAAGCCTAATGAATGAGATGAAAGGGTGTTCCTAAGTGTACAACTATCTCCTTTTATAACATTTAGAAAATATGTGGGACATTCAAGTAAAATGGTTTTCCTCTTTAAATCCTTTCTACAGATTAGGGAGGAATTTGATTTGGACAAATTTGATTTTTGTAGAATACTGCAAATCAACCAATATCATAATACAGTATAAATCCAGTCACAACAACTGAGCTTGACCTCTTTATTAAAAATTGCAGTACAGCAAAACTAATTTCCATATGCATATTCTACTGTGAGGCAATGTATTTGAAAATAAGGAGCTTCTTAAATCCACCAGGCAGAAGGTCTTGGGACCACCCAATAGATAATGAAGTCTCCTGGTCCTTAGTCCTGAAGAAGGTAAACAAACTTTCCACCTGTAATCAGATGAAAGAGAACCATTTCAAAACTCTTCATAGAAACCATTCTCCTCCTCTGCTTTCTGGCTGAATAAAATCTTGAGTATAATGGGAATTGCATGCGTGCAAAGTTGAAATGAGGCTAACCATGTTCTAGTCTCAGCTAAACTATTTCCAGCTGTAAGTGGATCACCGATTGATTGCTGTAAATCAACTGATGGAACCGTAGTCTTAGTTTGACTCATTATATAAGGCTATACTAAAAGTCATTCAACTTTTTTTTTTAGAAATGTGCATTTCTAGCTGTCAAAAACATCCAATGAAGTGGTCTCAATCTGAAACATGTCTGGATGAAGCTCTCAATAGACTTCACAACTAATGAAACATTAATTTTTTCTAACCAATGTGATAATTTTTCATCTGTCTGCTCAAATATTTTTGAGGAAAGCGCACAATGTTGTGCCACACCACATTTCCTTCCAGTCAGCTACAGAACTGCATTGACAAAAGCCCAGGAACAGGTTACATGAACACTCTCTTATTGAATTTATTCAAGTTTGAGTTAAATAAAATTTTTGATAGACAAGGCAGTCAAGGGTAACGGGGAGGCAGATGGCAAAGTGGAGTTGAGATCACAACCAGGTCATCCATGATCTTATTGAATGGCAGAGAAGGTTCGATGGGCCGAATGGCCTACTCCTGCTCCAAAGTCCTGTATTCCTATGTTCCTCCCAATTAAGGTATGGCATGTGCCATTAGAGGCCAAAAGAAAATTTTTTTTTAAAAGTGATGAATCACTCAGTTCAAAATAAGCCTTAGGGTATTTAATACTAAAAGACTGCATGGCACCATCATGAAGAGCAAGGAAATTCTCCTTGGTGTCCTGGCCAATATTTATCCCAGTCAATATCATTAAGCCGGATAATTTGATCACTATCATATTGCTGTTTGTGGGAGCGGGCTGTGCACAGTTTAGCTGCTAGATTTCCTACATTACAACAGTGACTATACTAAGTAGTGCCTCATTGGCTGTAAAACACTTTCAAATGTCCTAAGGTCATGAAAGACGTAATATAAGTGCAATTCGTTCATTTTTAAATTTGCGTGGCTGTTAAGTATATACAATATACTAGGTGTAGTTAACTACACAAAGTTCTGTGCTAACATTAATGCTAAAAACTGAATTACTACATTCTTTGGTGTTCCACAGGTTGGTACTAAATGTGAGTTCCAGTTCGGTTTACTAATTTATAGATTGTTAAGTATTCAAAATCAACTGAGTTTATTGGATTATCCTGATAATTATTTATTTTGTTTAAAATAACATACAAATTGCTAACTGCTGTTTTTCATTTTCTTCCAAGGGCAAGTTCTATCTGGACCGTTTTCAAGTTTTTAAATTTTCTAATCTGATTCTGATTACAGAATAAGAAAAAGGTTGGAAAAGCTATTTCTACATTTGTTTTGCAAATCAGTCTCTAGTTAATATCTTGAGTTTTGTATTTGCTACATTTTAGTTGTTCTGAAGACTGTTAAATTGGCCCTGATCCCAAAATAGTGAAATTCTTAAATGAAAATCTATTTATTTCCTAACATTAAAGAGAAGTTCTACGATCTATTGCCTCTTGAAAGAATCTTTAACATATTGGCTGCCAACTTACCATCCAGCAATGCCTCTTCCTATTTTAGTACATTTTTATGCCAGGGATTGACTGATCAATAAAATCAATAAAATTTTCAACTTGGTGCTTCTGATTGTATTTAGCTAATCAAAATGCTGTTTTGCTCCTATTAATTCATTGTGCATGTGACGGGAAGAAACAACTTGCAGTTAAATGGCATCTTTAATGTAGGCAAACATCCCAAGGGGCTTTTTAGGAGCATAATGCTAAAAATTGATATCAAAGAAATCTTAGGAGAGATAATCCATAACTTTTTAAAGCAATAGGGTTTAAAGAACATCTTAAAGGACTAGAGAGGCTTGGGGAGAGAAGGGCGGAAGTCTACAGAGGCAGCTGAAGGGATGGCTTCCAGTGGTGGAGAATAGAGGGTGGATAAGAAACCAAAGTTGGAATAACACAGACTTGAAAGTTGATGGGCTGCAGGAGGTTGTAGAGAGAAGGAAGGGACAAGACCATGTAATCTGAACAAAGCAAGAGAAGTCATTTAAAGTTTGTTTCTAGAAGAAAAGTTCAAAGCATAAAATTACAAAGAAATATTGATAGATTAAGTGAATGGGTAAAACCATGGTAAATAGATTTCTATAATGGCAAATATGAGGCAATCCACTATGGACCTATAAAAGATATAACAGGGTACTTTCTAAACATGAAAATCTAGAAACAGTGAAGATCCAAAGAGACCCGTTATCCAGGTACACAGATAATTAAAATGTCTTGAACAGGTACAGAAAATAATCAAAAAGTCTAACAGAATGCTGGCCTTTATACCTGGAGGAATAGAATATAAGGGAGCACATGTAGAGTGCTATGAGCGGGTCTGGGCACCACACAGTAGGAAGGAAATATTGGATTTGGGAGGGAGTGCAACATAGGGTAAAATTTTACAGCCTCATCATGGGCGGGGCCGTAAAATACAGTGAACTGTTCAAAAGTCCATTAACTTCGGCGGACTATAAAATTCTGCTCATAGAGTTACAGAATGGAACCTTGACTCCAAGGGTTAAATTCCAGGGAGAAATTACATAAACTAGGGTTGCATTCCCTGGAATTTTGAGGGGTAAAGTGTGATTTAATCATACTTTTCAACACAGTAAGGGGAATAGATAGATGATAGATTGAGAGAAATTATTTCCGCTAGTTGAGAATCTAGGGGCTGTATCTTCTGGTTGGCGAGAGGGGGCAGTAGCCCGTTTAACGACACGTAAAATGATGCAGGGTGACGTCGGGCGTGTGTCCCGACGTCACTGCACGTCATTCAGACTTTCAGCTTGGCAAGCAAGCACCCAAGTCGGCTGTGTGCCGCCAACCTGTCAACAGCCTATTAAGGCCATTAACGAAATAATTGAAGTCATTAATAGACCTGCCCGTCCAAACTTAAGGTTGGTGGGCAGGCCAGGAGCCCTGGTGGGCATCTGAAAAAGCATGAAACCTCATTCACAGGTGGGATGAGGTTTCATGAGGATTTAAAAATCTCACAATAATTTTAAAATAAAAGTTATGGACATGTCCCAATTGTGAGTGTCATGCATGACAGAGTGCACTTCCGGCAGAGGGAATCCACCCCACCCCCGACTCCAGCCGTACAGGGAGCACATAGCGCTTCCTGGTGCACATGAAGCTGGGTGGGCCTTAACTGGTCCACCCATGTAAAATGGTGGTGTGCCACCGACCTGGGTGGGGGGGGGTGGGGGGGCACGAATGGAAGCCCGCCGCCCATGCCTGCTCTCACACTTCCCCCCCAAATGGGGGGAAAGTGTTGCCCTGGAGTGGGGAATAGTTAAAAAATTATAGCCAGGCCTTTCAGAAGCAAAATTAGTAAATGCTTCTACATGCAATAGGTGGTAGAAGTTTGAAACTCTCTTCTGCAAATAGCAACTGATACTAGATCAATTCTTAATTTTAAAACTGAGGTCAATAGGTTTTTGTTAGCCTGAGGGATCAAGGGATTTGGGACAAAATCGGGCATGTGGAGTTCAGTCGCAGAATGACAGAACAGGCTCAATGGCTTATTCCATTTATGTAAATAGACTAGTGAATCTCTCAGGGCAATGCTCAAAAATCTGTATGATTAGACTCTTACCTATGTGCTACTAGGTAGCAGATGGGCCAACCTTTGACCGAGTGTGACGCAGAATTAATTAGATTAGAATTAATTTTACTTTGTTTTATCAAGATGTAAGTTGAAATAATAAAAAATTAGCAAAAGCAAGGAAGAATGTTTAAGGAAATAGGGTGGACAGAACAAGCTGAAGAAAAGTATTTGTTTTAATTGTTTTTTTAAAATTAGTAACTTTATTACTGTCAGATTTGTGTTTGTTGCAAAATGACAAACAAACTTTACATGGGGAAGAATCTTCCGGTCGGCGAGTGGGGGCGGGGCCCGCTCGCCGACGCATAAAATGACGCGTGGTGACGTCGGGCGTGTGCCCCGACATCACCACGCATCATTTAGATTGTCAGTTCAGCGGGCACACAGCCGACTCAGCTGCGCACCCGCCAAACTGTCAAAGATCTATTAAAGCCATTAAGAAAGTAAATGAACTTAAGAATACTGCCCGTCCAACCTTAAAGGTTGGCGGGCAGGTGAAGAGCCCAGACGGCCTTCAATTTTTCATGAAACCTCATCCAGGATGAGATTTCATGAAGGGTCCTAAGCCCAAACATCTTCAGCTGCTACATCAATGACCTTCCTTCCACCATAAGGTCAGAAGTGTGGTGTTCGCTGCTGATTGCACAATGTTCAGCACCATTTGTGACCCCTTAAAAACTGAAGCAGTCCATGTCCAAATGCAGCAAGACTTGGACACACAAGTGGCAAGTAATATTTGCGCCACACAAGTACCAGGCAACGACTATCTCCTAACATTCAATGACATTACCATCACTGAATCCCCCAACATCAACATCCTGGGGATTACCACTGACCCGAAACTGAACTGGACTAGCCATATAAATATTGTGTCTACAAGAGCAGGTCAGAGGCTAGGAATCCTGCGGCAAGTAATTCAATTTGTGACTCCCCAAAGCCTGTCCACCATCTACAAGGCACAAGTCTGGAGTGTGATGGAATATTCTCCATTGCCTGAATGAGTCCAGCTCCAACAACACTCAAGAAGCATGACACCATCCAGGACAAAGCAGTCTGCTTGATTGGCACCCCATCCACAAACATTCACTTCCTCCACCACCAATGAACAATAACAGTGTGTACCATCTTCAAGATGCACTGCAGAAACTCACCAAGGCCCCTGAGGCAGCACCTTCTAAATCCACGACTGCTACCATCTAGAAAGACAAGGGCAGCAAATACATAGGAACACCACTACTGGAAGTCCCCCTCCAAGCCACTCACCATCCAGACTTGGAAATATATTGCCATTCCTTCTCTATTGCTAGGTCAAAATGCTGGAACTCCCTCCCTAACAGCATTGTGGCTGTACCTACACCACATGGACTGCAGTGGTTCAAAAAGGCAGCTCACCACCACATTCTCAAGGGCAATTAGGATTGGCAATAAATGTTGGCCCAGCCTGTGATACCCACATCTCACAAATGAATGTTAAAAAAATTTTCCTTTGGTAGGGGTCATTGTAAGTGAATATTTACTGCTGTCAAGAAGCCTGCTAGTAATAAGCTGCAAAATCCAAGCCATGCTATAGTGGGACTGGCAT
Source organism: Carcharodon carcharias (assembly GCF_017639515.1). Lineage (NCBI taxonomy): Eukaryota > Metazoa > Chordata > Chondrichthyes > Lamniformes > Lamnidae > Carcharodon > Carcharodon carcharias. The sequence goes on along the minus strand of NC_054471.1, from coordinate 44,577,830 downwards.
TGCAACAACAGAAATGGCAACCAAGTGTTTAAAGCATCAGAAGAATCCTGAAAAATCAAGGAAACTGAAGCATTTTAGGTCTGTGCAGGTAAATGGGCAGGCATTAAGGCCAACAGAAATATGAGAGTGGTGCTTATCTTTCTCCTTCTTAGGACAGTCTCCTAGGGTGAAAATTTTAGGTCAGTGAGTAGGCGTGATCGGTGGACCCAGGATCAGCAGGGGAACAGACTGCCAACTGCGATCAGCCCCGATCGTGATTTCACACTGCTGGCCAATTAACTGCCAGGCACCGTGAAATGCGCACTGAGAAGCTCAGCGTAGTCAGGGTGGGGGCAGGAAGAGGGCGAGCACTGATATTAACGAGGGCAGAAAGCTGCCTCAGGGAGCTGCAGACCTATAAATCCTCAAATTAAGTTTTGAAAAGCAGAAAAAAATGTCCCAATCAAGCACCTGAAAATACATATGATAAAAATGCTTTCCACCAATTTTTATTTTTATTTTATTTCATCACGGAAACCTCATCCCGCCCTTGGGTGAGGTTTCATGAAAAGTGTAAAGGCCACCAACCGTAAGGTTGGACAGGCAACGTAAAATTAAAGACAATTGCGCCATTAATGACCTTAATTGTCAGTGGGTGCACCTCCGACTTTTGCGTGCTCTCGCCAACCAAAATATCACGAGATGACATCGGATGCTCGCCTGACATCGTCTAGCACGATCTCACACCGGATCAGGCCAGACGCACACCCGCCCGATCAGCATAAAATTCTGCTCTTAGAGTCAAAATAAGAGTCCCAAACTAGGGACAGTAGGGATAAAATAGTCGGTAATAAATCAAATTAGGAAATCGGGACAAACTTCTCCACTCAGAATGGTGAAGATGTGGAACTTGCTGCCACATGGAGTGGCTGAGGTGAATAATATAGATGTATTTATGGGGAAGCTAGAAAAATACATAAGGGAGAATGGAATAGAAAATTATGTTGATAAGGTGAGATGAAGTACAGTGGAAGGAATATTGTTTGGAGTATAAACACTGGCATAGGCATGTTGGGCTGAATGGCTTTTTCCTATGCTGAAACATTGTATGATGAGAGACAGCAGTCCAATCTCTGACCTCAGGATCACCTCTGCAGTTCCCAGGGGGTGGGGGGGGTCTACTGCCACCTTTTATGTGGCAGTACTCGGAAGCAGTAGTAACTGGACCAGACACAACATATTTGGCACAGGCATCAATGCCCTACTCCCCACTGGCACTGCACAGGCCATTTGGTCCACCTAAAACAGCTATCCAATTAGTCCTAAATCCCTGTCCTCTCCCCACAGCCCTACATATATTAAAATTGATGATGTTTCCAGAACACTTTTAGTCAGTGTATTCCATATTTGAAACAACTTGCAATGTTAAAAAAAATTCCCATTTCTCCTCAGGTTCTTTTGCCAGCTAGCTTAGATCTGTCCTTGGTAGTAAATAACTTGAATATTACTGAAGAGACATATGTTGCCGAAGTTTTTCATCTTGCACGATCAGTACAAATGCAAGAATGCCAAATTTCAAACACCAACATGGTATAAATTGTTGTGATCATTTAAAATTTGGCAGTTTTGCATTTGTCCTGATCAGTGCAAGACCAAAAGCTTCGGCAATATGTCTGTTTTTTAAGCAATATCTTAAATTTGTGTCATCTAGTTACCCAGCTTTTTGTTACTGTAAAGTTTCTCCTTATGAACTCCCATGTAGTTCTCTATTAAATCTCTCCTGCATGTATTGTGCACCAACAACAACTCATACTTACAGAGCACTTTAACACAATAAAACACCTTAAAGCACTTCACAGGAGCATTATAAAACAAAATATGACACTGAGCCACATATGGAGATATAAGGTCAGATAACCAAAAGCTTGATCAAAGGGATTTAAGGAATGTCTTAAAAGATGAAAGTGAGGTAGGGAAGCAGGGAGCTGTAGGTAGGGTATTTAACTGTGAAGAATGACTCCAGCTACCTTAGTCTCTCTACTAACTGAATTTCTGAATCTCTGGTAGTTTTAGTAAATAATCTCTACAACCAAAGTTCTTGGCATCCTTCCTAAAATGTGTGCCCTGAATTAGGTACAATACTCCAGGTAAGACCTAACCAGTGATGTATACAGCATAATTCCCTCGCTTTTGCACTCTTATGCTTGTCCCAAGTCAAGTATCCCATATGCTTTTTCAAGGCAACATGGTACTAGAGGCCATTTGGTCCATCGAGTCCATGCCTGCTCTCCAAACAATCAATCAGTATCATTCCTTCACTTTATCTCCATAGCCCTAAAATGTATTTCCCTCTAATGCCTATACAATTCTTTTTTTGAAAGCATTAATAGTTTATGCTTTCACCACCCTCAAAAGTTGCGAGTTCTGGGTCATTACCATTTGGTGTGTAAAGCAGCGAGAAACAGACTTCTGAACTTGCACTGCCATCTTCAAAGATTTGTGCACATGCACCTCAGCTCTCTGTATTCCTTCATCCCCTCATACCAGTTAGTTTATATTGTAACTTGTCATTCTTCCTACCAAAATGTATCACTTCACATTTCCGTTAAATGTCATCTGCCATGTGCCTGTCCATTTCACCTCAGGATCAAGAGCAAAAGCTAACCTCATGTCTCTAGATATAAAGCAATGGATTCTGTTAGCCTTATTCGTGGCCTTATGAATTTTTGTTGGCATCTTTTAAAACTTTTGTATCTGCACATAAGGTCCTTTTTCACCTTTCCTCCATTGAACTTCCTAAATTCAGACTATTTCTAATCTCTATTCTTCATTGCAAAATGTATTTCATATTTTCCATTTTTCTGCTGATCCTGCTGGCCCATTGATTTTGTCTTTCATATTCCTGGTGACATTTTGCCATAATTTCCAATTTGTTCACACCAGCTAATTTTGATATTGCTCCGTCAAATAAGGCCAAATCATTTATGTAAATAGTGAATCACAACATCATAACATTAATCCTTGGAATTTGGTCTGTAATTAGTTTCACATTTATAAACAGGTATTAATAGATTAAATGAATGAGAAAAATTGTGGCATTGGATTTCAATGTAGACAAATGTAGAGTCATCCACTTTGGACTCAAGAAAGATAGAACAGGGTATTTTCTAACTGGTGCAAAATCAGAAATAGTGGCAATCCAAAAAGACTTGCAGGTCCAACTATATAGCTTATTAAAATGTCACAAACAGGTACAGAAAATAATCAAAAAGGCTATTGGAATGTTGGTCTTTCTAGGAAGGAACATAAAAAGATTTACAGCCCCAAAGAAGGCCATTTGGCCCATTGTGTCCAAACTGGCTGAAAAAGAGTTAAAAAGTCTAATCCCATCTTCCAGCTCCTGGTCCATACTGGACCACCTCAAATGCATACCCAAGTATTTTTTTAAATGCGGTGAAAGCTTCTTTTGCTACCATCCTTCCAGGCAATGAGTTTCGGACCCCCATTGAGAGGAACAGAATAGGAATAGTACAACTCAAGTTTCAGCTATACAGAACCCTGGTCAAACCATACCTGAAGTCCTAAACCTGAAGTGCAAAATGAAAGCTGTATTCTAAGGGTTAAATTATGAGGAGACTACACAAAGTAGGGAATTTAAAAAGTTAAGGAGTGTTTGAGCAAAGTTTTCAAGATATTAAGGGAAACAGAAAAGATGGAAAGAGATAATATAGATAGAACCTACTTTTGCTGGTTAGGGAGACTAGAACTAAGGGCACAATCTAAAGAAGCCAGGTCTTTCAAGAGTTAAATAAGGAAATATTTCTACATGCAAAGTGTGGTAGAAATTTGGAACTCTCTTCTGTAAATGGCAACTGATACTAGATTAATTGTTAATGTTAAATTTGAGATTAATAAATTTTTGTTCACCAAAAGTATCAAGAGATATGGGGTAAAGACTCCAGGACAATCATCTTTAGATGCTTTATCAATGGCTTTCCCTCCATTATAAGGTAAGAAGAGGAGATATTCGCTGATGATTGCACAGTATTCAGTACCATACGTGACTCCTCAGATACTTGAGCATGTGTATGTCCAAATGCAACAAGAGCTGGACAACATCCAGGCTTGGGCTGGTATGTAACATTCACATCACACAAATTCCAAGCAATGAAATTCAATGGCATTACCATTGACAAATCCCCAATATCAACATCCTGGAGGTTACCATTGACCAGAAACTTAACTTGACCAACCATATGGATACTGTGGTCACAAGAACAAGTCAGAAGCTGGGAATTCTGTGGTGAATAACTCACCTCTTGTCTCTCCAAAGCCTGTCCACCATCTGCAAGCCAGGAGTGTGATGGAATAGTCTACACTTTCCCGGACGAGTGCAGCTCCAACAACACTCAAGAAGCATGATATCATCCATGACAGAGCAGCTTGCTTATTTGGCACCCCACCCATCACCTTAAGCATTCACTCACTCCACCACCGATGCACAGCTGCAGCAGTATGTACCATAAAAAAGATGCACTGCAGCAACTCGTCAAGCTTCCCTCAACAGCTCCTTTCAAACCTGTGAACTCTACTGCCTAGAAGGATAAGGGCAGCAGATGTTTGGGAACACCACTTCCAGCAAGTTCCCCTCCAAGCCACACACCATCCTGATTTGGAATTATATTGCCGTTCCTTCAATGTTGCTGAGTCAAGATCTGGGAACTCTCTTCCTAACAGTGTTGTAGTTGTGTCTACACCACGTGGACTGCAGCGGTTCAAGAAAATAGCTCACCACTATCTTTTCAAGGGCAATTAGGGATGGGCAACAAATGCTGGCCTAGTTAGCGATACCCATATCCTGTGAAGGGTCAAAAAAAAGACAGGTATATTAGGTTGCAGATCGGCCATGATATCATTGAATGGTGGATCAGGCTTTAGGGGTTTAATGGCCTATTCCTGTCCTTATATTCCTAAGTTTATTTTAAAAAGATTCTGAGTACAGTAATTTATGTTAAAGTCATAGATGTCATTTATCTTCTGTAAACATCATATATCAATAGGGGTCATCAGTTAATGTTATGCTAATATAAAATCAATTTTTTTCAGATGTTTCTCGGATTCCATTTTAGTGTCAAAAACTGGAAGAAAGTAAGAAGAAAACGGATACCAAAAAACAAAGTTTTATTCGGAAAATCAATTTTATTTGGAACAAGACTAGAAGTCAATAAGACAAGCAAGAGGTTTTTTTCTGAAGAGCAGTTAAGCTAAATGACTGGCTACAATAATTTGCACAGCCCAGCAGATGTACAAATAAGGCACGCATTAAGCCCATAACGCTGTCACAAACATCAAGTTCAAGGTACAGAATTCAGACTAAAATGTTACAGATTTCACTTATTATTAAACATGTTAAGATTTTTAAAATTCATTCACTGAATGTGGGTGTCGTTAAGACCAAAACTCATTGTCCAACCCAAACTTCCCTCCAGAGGTGGTGGTGAATACAATTGAATGGCTTGCCAGGTATTTCAGGGGGCAGGTAAGTCAACCACATTGCTGTGAGCCTGTAGTCACATTCAGCTTGGGGTCACATACAGGACAGACCAGGTAAGGACAGCAGACTTCCTATATTAGCAAACCAGATGGGTATTATGACAATCTGGTTGTTTCATAGTCACTGATACTAGCTTTTTTTTTTACAGATTTATTAAATTAATTGAAGTCCCAGCTGTCGTGGTGTCATTTGGACACATGTCTCCAAATAATTAGCTGAGGCCTCTGGATTACTAGACCAGTAACGTAACTATTGTGATATTGTACCCCTAACTTTTAAAGCATTTAATTAATAAAGGTAAAGAGGAAAGAGAATCTGCCACAGCAAGTGAAGCTCACAAGAGAGCAAACACCAGGTTAAAAGAAATGCCCCATTTCTAACAAAAGAATCCACGAGTTGAAAAGTCTGGAAATTGAAGGTGGCAATCAATTTAAAAAAAATCAACTTTAATGATCTTTACATATCAACAGAGAATCAGTACTAGCAACTAAAAACAGAATTGTGAAGTAATTTTTCGGTGATAATCTAATCTCAGATGGTAGTAATAGCATCTAGATTCCTCAATTCAATTTCTTTTAACCATTCACAGACATGTATTAATTTCTATGTAGCAATGGTTATTATCATCTACATCTAAGCAAAATTTCCCTTGCACCACTTGCCTTTGTTTCATATGATGAAAGATTTTCAATTTTACATATATTTCATCTCATCATGACATAATCAACACATCTGCATAAAACTAACATGGCAGAAGAAATACAAAATAGGATCAGCTGCATCACAAGATGTATGGAGTAATAATCAAGTGATTCCAATATCATTCCTTTATTGTTTTCGATATCACCTGAGCCTTTCACAGAATTATAGAACGTTTGCAGCATCAGAGGCAATTTGGCCCATCGACTCCATGTAGACTCTCTGCAAGATCAACTCAGCTAGTCCCACACTCTTACCTTTCAAGTTTTCTCTTTTCAGATAATTATCCAACAGCATTTTGAAAGCCTTGATTGAATTCTCTTTCACCATATCCTCAGGCAGTGCATTCAAGATTCTATCCAATAAGCATTAAAAAGTTTTCCTCACGTAACCTTAGAGTATTAGAATCATTTATAGCACAGTGGTGGCCATTTAGCCCATCAAGTCTATGCAAGCTCTCGCAGAGCAATCCAGTCAATCCTGCTCCCTGCTCGATCTTCGAAGCCCCGCAAATTTATTTCCTTCAAGTGCCCATCCAATTTCCTTTTGAAAGGAAATTTGATTGTTTTCATTTACATCACTCTTGTGGATGGCAAGATTCAGGTCATTACCATGCGTGCGCAAAAAATTTCTTCCTCCTTTGGTTCTCAACCCTTTCGCCAATGTACTACTAAACTGTACTAAACCTGCAAACCATACTTTCTTGTCTAATCCACTGTCAGTGCATAACTGTACTAGACATTACACAGGATGAACAAGGACTAGTTTGCACCATGTAGGAAAAAATATGGTAGAGAAAGAAAGGCTGATATAGGCAGAAAGGTATGACTCAGGCTTCTTTTTTGTGGAACTCCTCAATTTACAATTATTACAAATAACATTAGACAAGGCTGTTCTTGGCCCTATACAAATAACATTTTTGTTCTATGTAAATTTTGTTGTTTAGAGACTAAAATACAAAACATACACTGTGTGCTTATATGTTTCCTTTGCAAAGCTACATTATCTTCATAGCATACAAGTGAACAGAATATTGGTGCTGTACTTATTGAGTTTACTTTGTTCACCACATCAAGTGAAAATTCTGTCCTGAACAGTATTTGAAAGACTGCTTCCTGGAATATTTGAAAAACTGAAAATAGTGTATTTTTTATTCCAAAGCATGACTGGCTGGGATTTTCTGAACCCGCTTCCACTGGGATCTCCAGTCCCGCTGAAACTCAATGGCTTTTCACTGGCCCACCGCAACCCCCGTGGTGGGTCCTGCCACATCAGGGTCGGAAAATCCTGGCCATTATTTCTATTCCTGTGTACAAGTGGTTTACTTTTTGTTTTTATTACATACTCACCTGCAAGCTAGTTGTGATTTTCTTTCCAGTTATCTTCTCTCCACATCTTTTTTGAAGGTGCTGATTCCAGGTGATAGTTATTCTCTGGTGAATCATCCAAGTACCCATCATTCACTACTGCTAACATTCTATCCAACTATACAATTGAGCCCAACTTTCTTCACATGGCATCCATTCTTGCAATTCCAGTAGTGGTTCCTTTGCAATCAGGACGGGGAGCCCTGGGTGACCTTTCCATCTCTAACTCAGGGATCCTTTAAGCTTCACTGATATGGCTCAGATCAGTTTACTCAACAAAGAGAGCTATTTGAATCTGGGATTTGTGTTGTTTGGCTCACGTACACATGGGGAGAATTTTCGCCTCATCGGGCAAGCTGGGCGTGGAGCCAATCATCGTCCGCGATTGGCTGCGTGCCGCCATTTTACATAGGCGGGCCAATTAAGGCCTGCCCAGTGTGACGCGCGCCAGATAGCACTCAGCGCTCTCTGTGCGGGTGGGGGGGAAAGAGGGAGAGTCAGGGCCTGCGCTATGCACGTGAAGAAACTCAGAAATCCGTGCCTCAAGAAGATTAATTTAATTATGGAAAATTGGAAAAAAGGAAAAATAAATTCACTCAGACATGTCTCCTCATGTGACATTGTCACATGAGCTGGGACATGTTTATGAATTTTCATAACACATTTTAGTTAATAAACACTTCATGAAACCTCATCCCACCTGTGGATGAGGTTCCATGAAAAGTGGGAAGGCCGCCTGGGCTCTTTGCCTGCCTGCCAATCTTAAGGTTGGACGGTCAACCCTGTCAAGTACTTCAATTAGATCATTAATGGCCTTAACAGGCTGATGGGCATGCAGCCGACTCCAGTGCGCGCCTGCCGAATTGAAGATTGGAATGACGCGCAGTGATGTCAGGACACATGCGTCAACGTGCGGGTGCCGCCCCCGCACACTGAACGGATGATTCTGGCCATAGTTTATTTCAGGTAGGCGACCTGTTTCCAAAGTGTTTATTCTAAACCAGCCCATTGGAGTGCATCATGAAAGCCACCTAATACTCTCCTTTAGGTTCTCACTCCAACTTTGTGCAGCAGCACAACTGGTTTAGATTTTAGCCTGCATTCTACCATTCTGTTCCAATACATAGTAGTGCACCAATGCACTGTACTTTCCGATTATTTTAAAATTAGTGTCAGCTTCAAGAAAAAACTTGTTCAGTATAACTTACAACAGCACATGAATACCAGTTTGTCCATAGCAGCTAAAACCTAGAGAGATATTAGCATACGGACACTAAATGCATTCATATCAAGTTGCTTTGTCTGCTCATGTTATCACATTTAAAATAAATATATGCTGATGCCCACAAAAAATTGATAGTCATTTACAGCATAAAAGGAGGCCATTTGGCCCATCAAGTCTATGCCAGTTGTCCACGGAACAATCCAGTCAATCCCACTCCCCGTTTGATCTCCATATCCCTGAATGTTTATTTCCTTCAAGTGCCCATCCAATTTCCTTTTGAAAACATTGATTGTTTCCACTTCCACCACCCTCATAGGCAGTGAGTTCCAGGCTTTTACCACTCCCTGCATTAAAAACTTCCTCATCTTCCCCCTCACTTCTTGCCCAAGACCTTAAATCGGTGTCCCCTAGCCCTTGTACCATCAGCTAATGGGAACAAGTATTCCTCATCTACCTTATCTAAGCCTATCATAACATTGTTCACCTCAATCAAATCTCCCCTAAATCTCCTTTCCTCCAAGCAGAACAACTGCAGCTTTTCCATCCCTACCTCGTAACTAAAATCCCCATCCCGGGAAGCATTATGGTAAATCTCCTCTGCATCCTCTCCAGGCCCCTCACATCCCTGTTCAAGTGTGGCGACCAGAACTGGACACAATACTCTAGCTGAGGACTAACCAGAGCTTTATAAAGGTTCTGCATTACTAAGATCCTGTATGCTTTGTTAACCACTCTCTCAATATGTCCTTCCGCCTTCAAAGGTTGATGCACCCTCAGGTCCCTCTGCTCCGACACACTCTTCAGAACTAAGAACTAGTTGCCTCTTTCTATCCCTACCATAAAGACTGGTTAACAAAATTGAGGCTCATGGAATAGGAAGGTTGGTGGCTCGCTGGATAAAAAAATTGACTTAAGGACAGAAGACAGTGAGTCATGGTAAATGGTTATCCCTATCCTTTCTGCCAAAATGCAGCACCTCACACTTTCTATATTAAATTCCATCTGGCACTTGTCTGCCCATTCTGTGAGCCTACCTACGTCCTGTTGCAGGCAATTTGTATCATCAACAGTGTTTGGCACTCCAAGTTTAGTATCATATACAAATTTTGAAATTTTACTCTGTCTTCCAAGATCCAAGTCATTTACATAAAGCAAAAACTGCAGTGGTCTTAGCACTGATCCTTGGGAGACACCACTGTCTACTATCCTCCAATCTGAATAATAACCATTTACCATGGCTCTCTGTCTTCTGTCCTTAAGTCAATTTTTTTTATCCAATTGGACACTGACCTTCCTATTCATAAGCCTCAATTTTGTTAGCCTCCTTTATAGTTCCTTTCTTAAAAAAGCTCTCTTAAAATCCATATGGACAACATCCACCAAATTCTTTTCATCAACCTTCCCTGTTACTTCATCAAAATATTCAATTAGATTGGTTAAGCACGATCTCATACAAATATATTAAATGTCTACATTTATTCAAAGGTAGCTTCCAACCTACAGCATATGTTTCCATCCAATTTTCCCAGATAGCCAACATGCCCGTCCAATGTTATTAAACATATGAACATACATACAAACAAGGAGCAGGAGTAGACCATTCAGCCCCTCGAGCCTACTCTGCCATTTAATAAGATCATAAGAACAGAAGAAATAGGAACAGGAGTAGGCCATTCGGCCCCTCAAGCCTCCCCGCCATTCTATAAGATGATGGCTGATCTGCCCCAGGCCTCAACTCCTCTTTTATTCCAGCTCCTCATAGCCCTCAACTCCCCAATGTTTTTAAAATCTATCTACCTCCTCTTTAAATACCTTCAGTGATCTAGCCTCCACAACTCTGAAGTAGAGAATTCCAGGCACTCACTACCCTCTGAGAGAAGAAATTCCTTCACATCTCAGCTTTAAATGAGCATCCCCTTATTCTGTAGGTATATCCCCTAGTTCGAGACTCCCCACTAGTGGAAACATCTTCTCAACATCTACCCTGTCAAGCCCCCTTGGAATCTTGCATGTTTCAATAAGATCACCCCTCATTCTTCTAAACTCTAATGAATAAAGTCCTAGCCTGTTTAGCCGTTCTTGATAAGTCAACCCCTTCACCCCAGGAATCAGCCTAGTGAATATCTTTAGAATTGCTTCTAATGCCAGTATATCCTTTCTTAAATACGGGGACAAAAACTGTACACAGTACTCCAGGTGCGGCCTCACCAACACCCTGTACAGTTGTAACAAGACTTCCCTATCTTTAAGCTCCAACACTCTAGCAATACAGGACAAAATTCCATTTGCCTTCTTAATTACTTGCTGCACCTGCATGCTAACTTTTTGTGTTTTATGCACAAGAACACCCAGGTCCCTCTGTGCTGCGGGTTTTTGGAGTCTCTCTCCATTTAAATAATAGTCTGCCTTTTGATTTTTCCTACCAAAGCGCATGACCTCACACTTTGCTACATTAAACTCCATCTGCCAAGTTTTTGCCCATTCACTCAACCTGTCTATATCCCCTGCAGATTCTGTGGGCAGGATCTTCCAGTCGGCGAGGGGGACACGGTCCGCTCGCCCACGTGTAAAATGATGTGGGATGATGTCAGGTGGAACTCCCAACGTCACCCCGCATCATTTCCATTTTCAGGTCGGCAGGGGCGCAGCTGAGTTAGCTGTCCTCCCGCTGACCTGTCAACAGCCTATTGAGAAACAAATTAAAATCATTAATGGACCTGCCCGTCCAACTTTAAGGTTGGCGGGCAGGCTGGGAGCCCTGGCGGGCTTCAGAAAAAGCATGAACTCTCATCCACAGAGAGGATGAGGTTTCATGAGGGCATTTAAATTTTTAATAAAGGTTTCAGTTAAAGTTACGGGCATGGTCTGCACTGGAGTGCTGCTCTGGGCTGCAAAGTGCTTAAGTTGGAGTTTGGTGACTGAGGGAGGAGGTGAGAAGGGAACGAGGTGATCCTTTGAGTACTGTGAATACAGTCAGGTATGTATTTACTACTTCTTTAATTTATAGTTTTTAAGGTCTTATTTTGTGGTTCACCATTTGTAAGGGCTATATTCTGTAACAACGAGGAGCAGGGAAGAAGGGACCAAGAATAATTCATATTATTTGATATTAAGTATATTCCAAATGGTTTAATTTAATTTAAAGGGGTAAGCAATGGCAGGAGAGCTCAGAGCTGTGGTGTGCTCCTCCTGCTCTATGTGGGAAGCTGGGAACATTTCCAGTGCCCACGGCCAGCATGTGTGCAGGAAGTGTCCCCAGCTGCAACTCCTGGAAGCCCAGGTTTTGAAGCTGGAGCGGCAGCTGGGGACACAGTGGAGCATCCGCAAGGTGTAGAGTATCGTGGATAGCATGTATAGAGAGGTGGCCACACCGTAGGCTAAGAGTTCACAGGCAGGAAGAGAATGGGTGACCACCAGGCAGAGCAAGAGGACCAGGCAGGCAGTGCAGGAATCTCCTGTGGCTATTCCCCTGCAAAACAGATATACCGCTTTGGATACCGTTGGGGGGAATGGCCTCTCAGGGGAAAGCAGCAACAGCCAAAATCGTTGCACCATGGTTGGCTCTGCTGCACAGGAGAGGAGTAAAAAGTGTGGGAATGCAATAGTTATAGGGGATTCAATTGTAAGGGGAATAGATAGGCGTTTCTGTGTCTGCAAATGAGACTCCAGGATGGTACGTTGCCTCCCTGGTGCTAGGGTCAAGGATGCCTTAGAGCGGCTACAAGACAATCAAGAGGGAGGGTGAACAGCCAGTGGTTGTGGTATCGGGAGTTAGGAAGTAAGTTGAAAAGTAGGACCTCAAAGGTTGTGATCTCAGGATTACTACCATTGCCATGTACTAGTCAAGAGTAGAAATAGCAGAATACATCGGATGAATATGTGGCTGAAGAGATGGTGTGAGTTGTAGGGTTTCAGATTCCTGGGACATTGGGACTGGTTCTGGGGGAGGTGGGACCAGTACAAACTGGATGGGGTTACACCTGGGCAGGATTGGGACTGATGTCCTAGGGGGAATATTTGCTAGAGTGGTTGGGGAGGGTTTAACTTAAAATGGCAGGGGGATGGGATCCTATGCAAGGAGTCAGAGGAAGGGGAATCAAGGACAAAGACAAAAAACAGAAAGGGGAATAAGAAAAGTGATAAGCATAGAAATCAAGGGCAAGAATCAAACAGGGCCTCAGAGAAAAATAGTGGGAATGGGACAAGTAACATTAAAAAGACAAGCCTTAAGGCTTTGTGCCTTAACACAAGGAGCATTTGCAATAAAGTGGATGAATTAACCGCTCAAATAGACGTAAACAAGTATGATATAGTCGGGATTACGGAGACATGGCTGCAGGGTGACCAGGGATGGGAACTGAATATCCACGGGTATTCAGTATTTAGGAAGCACAGACAAAAAGGAAAAGGTGGTGGAGTTGCATTGCTGGTTAAAGAGGAAATTAACGCAATAATGAGGAAAGATATTAGCTCCGACGATGTGGAATCTGTGTGGGTAGAGCTGAGAAACACCAGGGGGCAAAAAACCTTAGTGGGGGTTGTATATAGACTCCCAAACTGAAGTGGTGATGTTGGGAATGGCATTAAACAGGAAATTAGAGATGAATGCAATCAAGGAACTTCTGTAATTATGGGTGACTTTAATCTGCATATAGATGGGCTATTCAAATTAGTAACAATACCTTAGGGGAGGAATTCCTGGAGCGTATATGGGATGGTTTGCTGGACCAATACGTTGAAGAACCAACTAGAGAACAGGCCGTCCTAGACTGGGCACTGTGTAATGAGAAAGAAATAATTGTCAATCTAGTTGTGCGAGGCCCCTTGGGGTTGAGCAACCATAATATGATAGAATTCTTCATCAAGATGAAGAGTGACGTAGTTGATTCTGAGACTAGGGTCCTGAATCTTAATAAAGGAAACTATGATGGTATGAGATGCGAGTTGGCTATGATGGAGTGGGAAACGTTACTTAAAGGGATGACAGTGGATAGGCAATGGCAAACATTCAAAGAGCGTATGGATGAGCTGCAACAATTGTTTATTCCTGCCTGGCGCAAAAGTAAAATAGGAAAGGTGGCCAAACCATGGCTTACAAGGGAAATTAGAGATAGTATTCGATCCAAGGAAGAGGCGTACAAATTGGCCAGAAAAAAAAAACAGGCCTGAGGATTGGGAGCACTTTAGAATTCAGCAAAGGAGGACCAACGGACTGATTAAGAAGCGGAAAATAGAGTACGAAAGTAGGCTTGCGGGGAACATATAAACTGACTGCAAAAGTTTCTATAGGTATGTGAAGAGAAAAAGATTGGTGAAGACTAATGTAGGTCCCTTACAGTCAGAAACAGGGGAATTTGTAATGGGGAACAAAAGAACGGCTGACCAACTAAATACGTACTTTGGTTCTGTCTTCACAAAGGAGGACACAAATAACATACCAGAAATGTTGGGGAACACAGGGTTTAGTGAGACGGAGGAACTGAAAGAAATCAGTATCAGTAGAGAAATGGTGTTGGAGAAATTGATGGGATTGAAAGCCGATAAATCCCCAGGGCCTGATAATCTACATCCCAGAGTGCTTAAGGAAGTGGTCCCAGAAATAGTGGATGCATTGGTGGTTATCTTCCAAGATTCTATAGACTCTGGAACAATTCCTACAGATTGGTAGGTAGGTAATGTAACTCCACTATTTTAAAAAGGAGGTAGAGAGACAACAGGGAATGATAGACCAGTCAGCCTGATGTCGGTAGTGGGGAAAATTCTAGAGTCCATTATAAAAGATTTAATAGCTGAGCACTTGGAAAATAATGGCAGAATCGGACAGAGTCAGCGTGGATTTACGAAAGGGAAGTCATGCTTGACAAATCTACTGGAATTTTTCGAGAATGTAACTAGTAGAGTTGATGAGGGGGAGCCAGTGGATATGGTTTAGTTGGACTTTTAGAAAGCTTTCGACAAAGTTCCACATAAGAGGTTAATGTGTAAAATTAAAGCACATGGGATTGGGGGTAGTGTATTGAGATGGATAGAAAACTGGTTGGCAGACAGGAAACAAAGTAGGAATAAACGGGTCTTTTTCCAAATGGCAGGCAGTGACTAGTGGGGTATCGCAGGGATTGGTGCTGGGCTATTCACAATAGCTATCCCAGCTATTCACAATATATTTTATTGACTTAGATGAGGGAACTAAATGTAATATCTCCAAATTTGCAGATGACACAAAGCTGGGTGGGAGGGTGAGCTGTGTGGAGGATGCAGAGATGCTTGTGTGATTTGGACAAGCTGAGTGAGTGGGCAAATGCATGGCATATGCAGTATAATGTGGATAAATGTGAGGTTATCCACTTTGGTAGCAAAAACAGGAAGGCAGATTATCTGAATGGCTATAAATTGAGCGAGGGGAATGTGCAACGAGACCTGGGTGTCCTTGTACACCAGTCACTGAAGGTATGCATGCAGGTGCAGCAGGCGGTAGAGAAGGCAGATAGCACATTGGCCTTCATAGCAAGAGAATTCCAGTACAAGAGCAGGGATGTCTTGCTGCAATTATACAGGGCCTTGGTGAGACCACACCCGGAATACTGTGTGCAGTTTTGGTCTCCTTATCTGAGGAGGATGTTCTTGCTATGGAGGGGGTGCAGCAAAGATTTATCAGACTGATTCCTGGGATGGCAGAATTGACATATGAAGAGAGATTGAGTTGGTTAGGATCATATTCGCTGGAGTTCAGAAGAATGAGGGGGGGGATCTCATAGAAACCTGTAAAATTCTAACAAGACTAGACAGGGCAGATGCAGGAAGGATGTTCCCAATGATGGGGGAGTTGAGAACCAAGAGTCACAGTCTGAGGATATGAGGTAGACCATTTAAGACTGAGATGAGGAGAAATTTCTTCACCCATAGGCTGGTAAGCCTGTGGAATTCGTTACCACAGAAAGTAGTTGAGGCCAAAACATTGCATATTTTCAAAAAGGAGTTAGATATAGCTCTTGAGGCAAAAGGGATCAAAGGATATGGGGAGAGAGCGGGAGCAGGCTACTGAATTGGATGATCAGCCCTGATCATGATGAATGACGGAACAGGCTCGAAGGGCCGAATGGCCTACTCCTGCTCCTATTTTCTATGTTTCTATATCTCAACTCATGTGACAATGTCACATGAGGGGACATGTCAGGGAAATTCTTCTTTCATTTTTATTGCAAATTTTAATTCAGAGCCGATCTCCCTGAGGCAGCACTTAGCCTCCGGGAGATCAACGTGCTCTTTCACATGCATGCACGAAAGAGCACAGTCCTGGCTGAGTGAATCCCCCACCCCGCCCGCACAGGGAGCGCATAGTGCTTCCTGGTGGACGTCATGCTAGGGTGGGCCTTAATTGGCCCACCCACGTAAAATGGCAGTGCGTCCCCAATCAGAGAGGCCGATCAGAGGCGCATCCGCCCACACCCAATCCTGCACTTCCCACCCCCCCTCCCCCAATGGGGGAAAAAATTTTCCCCTTTTGTCTTCATCACAACATGCCCTCCCACCTATTTTTACATCATCAACAAATTTGGATACATTACACTCTGCCCCCTCCTCCAAGTCATTAATATAGATCATGGCTGATCTGATAGCAACCTGAAATCTGTGTCCCGTCTACTCCTCATAACCTATCATCCCCTTGCTTACCAAAAATCCATCCACCTCTGCCTTAAAAATATTCAAAGACTCCTATTCCACAGCCTTTTCAGGAAGTCTGTTCCAAAGACTCAAGACCCTCAGAGAAAAAATTTTGCTCATCTCCGTTTTAATTGGGCGACCCCTTATTTTTAAACAGTGATTCCCAATTCTAGATTCTACCACAAGAGGGAACATCCTCTCCACAGGTCCCCTCAGGATCTTATATGTTTCAATCAAGTTGCCTCTTACTCTTCTAAACTCTAGTGGATACAAGCCTAGCCTGTCCATTTCCTCATAAGACAACCCACCCATGCCAGGTATTAGTCTGGTAAATCTTCTCTGAACTGCTTCTTATGCATTTACATCCTTCCTTAAATAAGGTGACCCAATAGTGTACACAGTATTCCAGATGTGGTCTCACTAGTGTTCTGTATAACTGATGCATAACCTCCCTAATTTTGTATTCAATTCCCCTTGCAATAAATGATAACATTCTATTAACTTTCCTAATTACTTGCTGTATCTGCATACTAGCCTTTTGCGATTCTTAATTCATTCAAGGGATGTGGGTGTCTCTGGCTAGGCCAGCATCTAATGCCCATCCTTAATTGTTCAGAGGGCATTTAAGAGTCAATCACATTGCTGTGGGTCTGAAGTCACATGTAGGCCAGACCAGATAAGGAGATTTCCTTCCCTAAAGGACATTAGTGAACAAGGTGGTTACAACAATCAGCAATGGTTTCGTGGTCATCATTAGACTTTTAATTGCAGATTTTTATTGAATTCAGATTCCACCATCTGGCATGGTGGGATTCAAACCTGGGTCCCCAGAGCATTATCCTGGGTTGCTGGAATACTAGTCCAGTGACAATACCACTATGCCACTGCCTTCCCCATGCACTAAGACACCCAGATCCCCCTGCATCTCAGAGCTCTGCAATCTTTCACCATTTAGACAAAATGCTTCTGTTTTATTCCTGCCAAACTGGACAATTTCACATTTTCCCACATTATACTCAATTTGCCAGAACTTTGCCTAACAACTTAACCTATCTACATCCTTTTGTAGCCTCCTTATGTCTTCATCACAACTTACTTTCCTACCAACTTTGCGTCATCTGCAAATATGACAACCATCCCATCCATTCCTTCAGCCAAATCATTTATATAAATTGTAAACAGTTGAGGTCCCAGCACTGATCCCTGTGTCACACCACTCGTTACAACTTGCCAACCTTAAAAAGACCCATTTATGCCTACTCTCTGCTTCCTGTTAGCCAGCCAATCCTCTATCCATGCCAGTATGTTATCCCCTATTCCATGAGCTTTTATTTTCCGCAATACCCTTTGATGCAGCATTTTATCAAATGCCTTCTGGAAATCTAGGTGCAGTAGATCCACTTCTGCCTTAAAAATATTCAAAGACTCTGCTTCCACAGCCTTTTCAGGAAGTGAGTTCCAAAGACTCAAGACCCTCAGAGAAAAAATTTTGCTCATCTCCGTTTTAATTGGGTGACCCCTTATTTTTAAACAGTGATTCCCAATTCTAGATTCTACCACAAGAGGGAACATCCTCTCCACAGGTCCCCTCAGGATCTTATATGTTTCAATCAAGCTCCCCTTCATTCACAGCACATTACATCCTCACAGAACTCCAATAAATAGGCTAAACATGATTTCCCTGTCACAAAACCATGTTGACTCTGCCTGATTATCTTGAACTTATCCAAATGCCCTGCTATAGCTTCTTTAATAATAGCTTCTAACATTTTTCCTCTAACAGATGTTAAGCTAAGTGGCGTGTAGTTTCCTGCTTTCTGTCTCCCTCCCTTTTTGAATACTGGAGTTATATTTGCTCTCTTCCAATCTAAGGGACCTCCCCAAATCTAGGGAGTTTTGGAAAATCAAAACCAATACATCAACTACCTCACTAGCCACTTCTTTTAGACTCAAGATGAAGTCCATCAGGACCCAGGCAACTGTCAGCCCTCAGCTCCAACAATTTACTCAGTACCACTTCTCTGGTGATTGTAATTTTCCTGAGTTCCTCCCTCCCTTCCATTTCTTGATTTATAGCTGCCTCTGGTATGTTACTTGCATCCTCTATAGTGAAGACTGATGCAAAATGCCTGTCCAATTCATCCGCCATTTCTTTGTTTTCCATGATCAATTCTCCAGACTCACCTTCTATAGGACAGAAGATGACTTTGTCAACTGGTTTCTTTTTGAAATATTTATAGAAACTCTTTACTGTCTGTCCAATCTTTAGGCCTTCCATCTATCATTGCGCAATTATATATTTTTTCTTTAAGTTTGATACTATCTTTAATCTTTCTAGTTAAACATGGATGGTGTGTCTGTCCCTTGGACTTTCTCTTACTTGTTGGAATATATCTATTGTGTATTCTGAAATATCCCCTTAAATGTTTGCCACTGCATCTGTTGACCTATCCATTAACCTAACTTTCCAATTCACTTTAGGCAGAGCTCTGTTTTCATGCCCTCACAATTGCCCTTATTTAAGTTTAAAAACATAGTCTCTCATCCATTCCTCTCTCCCTCAAATTGAATGTAAAATTCACTCATTATGGTCGATGCTACCTAGGGGCTCCTTCACTATGAGACCATTGATTAATCCCATTTCGTTGCACAATACCAGGCCCAGTATAACCTGCTTTCTGCTTGGCTCCAGAACATGCTGTTCTAAGAAACAATCCCAGAAACATTCTATGAATTCCTCATCTAGGCTACCTTTGTTCAACTGACTTTTCCAATCTATATGTAGATTAAAATCTCCCATGATTATCATCATGCCTTTCCGATAAGCTCCCATTATTTCTTCCTTTATGTTCCATCCAACCACGTGATTACTATTAAGAGACCTGTAAATGACTCCCACAAGTGACTTCTTGCCTTTACCATTTCTCATCTCTACCCATACCATTTTCACACCCTGGCTTCCTGAACTTAGGTCATCTCTCTTTATTGTGCTAATACCATCGTTAACTAACAGAGCCACAGCTCCACCTTTTCCTCACTTCCTGTCCTTCCTAAATGTCCTATACCCTTAAATATTCAGGTCCCTGTCCTCCTGCAACCATGTCTCTGTACTGGCTATCAAATCATACTTATTGATTTCTACGTGCACTCTCAGTTCATCTGTTTTGTTTCGAATGCTTCTTGCGTTCAGATACAGAGCCTTTAGTTTTATTCTTTTTATCACCTCTATTCTCATTTGTTGATTTACTGTTAGATTTGTACTCTCTTTTGCTTCCTGTCACTGTCTGCTTTTCATTTCCTATAAAAATACCTTTCGCTTTCACCCTATCTCTAGTCTTTGATTTACTACATCTTCCCAAATTTGATCCCTTGCCCCCACTACTTAGTTTAAAACCCTCTCTACTTCCTTAGTTATGCAGCTCGCAAGAACACCAGTCCCAACATGGTTCAGGTGTAGACTCTCTTAATGGTACGGATCCCTCTTTCCCCAGTACTGGTGCCATTGCCCCATGAAGTAGAACCCACTTCTCCCACACCGGTCTTTGAGCCAAGCATTCATCTCCCTCATCGGATTTGTCCTGTGCCAATTTGCACATGGCTCAGGTAATAATCCAGAGATTATGACCTTTGAGGTTCTACTTCTTAATTTGGTGCCAAGCTCCTCAGACTGACTATGCAGAATCTCCTTCTTTGTCCTGCCTATGTCGTTGGTACCTACATTGACCATGATGACTGGGTCCTTCCCCTCCCACTGCAATTTCCTCTCCAGTCCCAAACCCTGGCACCAAACAAGCAACACAGCCGTCTGGACTCATGCTCTTTGCTGCACAGAACAGTGTCAATCTCTCTCACTATACTGTCCCCTACTACCACTATATTCCTTGTAACTCCCTACCCCCTTGAATGGCTTCCTGTCTATGGTGCCATGGCCAGTTAGCTCATCCAGCCTGCAGCCCCCACTCGCAACCATACAAGCTGAAAAAACCTCAAACCTGTTGGACAAACGCAAATGCCAAGGCTCCTGCACTCCTGGCCCCCTTACCTGCCTCACTTGCAGTTATACCCTCCTGTCCCTGACCAATGACCAAATCAGAAGATTCTATACTAAGGGGTGTGAATGCCTCCTGGAATAAAGTATCCAGGTTACCTACCCCACCCTGATATGCTGCAGTGTCTGCAGCTCAGCCTCCAGCTCAATAATTCGGAGCCGAAGTTCCTGCAGCCACACTTACTGCAGACGTGTTTGCCCTGGATCACACCAGTATCTAGAAGCTCCCACATCCTGCAATCGCAGCACATCACCTGCCCTGCCATCTCCAATATGTGTTAACTAATAATTGCTAATTAATTAATTATAATTAATAAAGCCTACACCTCCCAATAGGTTCTGGCACTGGCAGTAAACTTTACAATACTGATAAAACAATATAGTACTTACAATACTGATAGAAATAATAATCCCAGTTACTAATTAACCTGCTCCTTCTGCTGCACCAAAGTGGAAATCAAGTACTGGAGGCTGAAAAAGAAGAAAAAAAGCACATCCTCCCCGCCCTTCACCAAACTCCCCACTAGACCAGGTCATCTCATACTAGGTCCCATTACATTGGTTATTTAATACCCGGCCATCAATAAATCTTAATATTGTGGGGGGGTCACTTGCAAGAGTAACATTTATTGCTCATTTGTAGTTGCTTTAAACAGTTTGATACAACTCAGACGCTACTTCAGAGTCAACCACATTGGTGCAGGACTGAAGTCGCATTTCGGCCAGACCAGGATGGCAGATTTACTTCCCCAAAAGATATCAGAGAATCAGTTGGGTTTTACAACTATCCAGCAGATCAGCCATGATATAATGAAATGGCCGAACAAGCTCAAGAGAATAAGTATTCTATTCCAGATAATATGGCTTACTTATTGATACCAGTTTTTTAAATATTACAATAAATATTAAAAATTCAAATTCCCAAACTACAGTGGTGGGATTAGAACACATTATAATTTGATTAGTTCAGGCCTTTGGATTACTAATCTAGTAGCAATATCTCTTTTCTACCATACCTCCCTTAAATACTTTGCTCTTCAGTATCCAAACCATTTTTCTTACCTCAAACTCAATCACCCACATTTCCGCTCCTTCACTGAGGTCTGAAGATGTACTCATTATTTACTCAGGTTTAGCACTAGAAGCATTAGAATATGGAATGCATTACAACAAGTAGGTGTTGAAATCAAGTCAATTAGTACATTGAGGAAATTAGATAAACTCAGGAAATAGTAAAGGGTAAGGAGAGAGCAGGGAAATATGATTGCATAGCTTTGATCTGCAGCTAGCATGGCACAAGTTTGATGCGCCAACTGGCCTACAATGGTGCAAAGATTTCTATGCCAAAAGCCACAATGATTTTGGAATTTCTGTAAGCCTGCAATCTTTTAACTTCTGCTTTTAATTTAGTAACAACTTGTTTGTTGCTCTTTCTGCATTTGAACCACACAAATTGCAACTTTTTACATTTACATTTATTTGAATATTCCACTAATCTAAAAGTCGTCTTATTTAAATTCTTCTTGACAATTTTAATATTAGTTGGCGTAAACATGGCATACCATTTTTTCTTACTCCATTGTGCTGGAAGAGGGATTTTTGCCTTGCATCATTGTTTGAAGATAATCAGTACTTGACAATCAGTATTAAACAGGTTAATTGTTTATTTGATCATTTGATTTTACTGAGATGTGTGATGTGCATAGGACAGCTTTTGAGCCATCTAATATTCAGGGGCTATCAAACCTGATGATGCATTTTCTGTCAGATAATTGCACTGATACTTACCAGCGCTGGGGAAATCCTGTAGGCAATAGATCTCCGTAGCCTCGAAACCACACAGCTTGAATAGGATCCTCTTGGTGAAGAAGGTCCTATCAATTCCTTGCTCGCTGCCCTTCACCATGACTCGGATGGTGTTAGGTACCCCATGGTAAGGTGTTCGACTGGTTATAGCCATTTCTCTTTCCCTGGCAGAAACGCGATGAAGGTCTCTCCCCTGCCAGGTAAGTATCGGCACTTACCTGTGCTGGGTAGGAATATCTCTGACAGCCTCGTGCTGCTCAGGGATACGATTGCCTATGTACAGGACAGGGGTGTGGATACCTGCCTCATCAGCCTGGATCAGGAGAAGGCCTTTGATAGAATATCGCACACCTACATGGTGGATGTGCTCTCCAAAATGGGGTTTGGGGAGGGAATTCGCAATTGGATCCAACTGCTCTACACTAACATCAGTAGTGCAGTCTCAATCAATGGGTGGGAATCAGAAAGCTTTCCTATTAAATCTGGAGGCAGGCAGGGCTGCCCTCTCTCGCCTGTTCTTTTCGTGTGTTGCATAGAACCCTTTGCTGAGTCCATCAGGAAGGATCCGGGCATAAGAGGAGTGACGATCCCTGGTAGTGGAGGCACTCGGCACAAAGTCTCCCTGTACATGGATGATGTCGCCGTTTTCTGCTCAGATCCGCTGTTGGTGCACAGACTTATCCACATCTGCGACCAGTTCGAACAGGCCTCGGGAGCCAAGGTAAATCGTGGGAAGAGCGAGGCCATGTTCTTTGGGAACTGGGCTGACCGATCCTTTGTCCCCTTCACTGTCAGGGCTGATGGCCTGAAGGTGCTGGGGATATGGTTCAGGAGGGACCAGGGCACGCGTTAGAAACTGGAAGGAGCGAGTGTCTATGGTGAAAAGGAAACTGGGCATGTGGGAGCGACGCTGCCTCTCCATTGCGGGTAAGAACCTGGTCATCAGGTGTGAGGCACTCTTGCTGTTGCTGTACGTGGTGCAGGTCTGGCCCATTCCACACTCCTGTGCGGTGGCGATCACCCGAGCCATCTTCTGCTTTGTCTGGAGGTCGAAAATGGATCGTGTCCACAGGGACACGATGTACAAGCCTCTAGATAAAGGGGGAAAAAACGTGCCCAACATCGCCCTCATACTGATGGCCACCTTTGTGTGCGGCTGCATCAAGCGGTGCATAGACCCTCAGTATGCAAACACCAAGTGTCACTACATGCTGAGGTTCTACCTGTCCCCAGTGTTGCGAAGGATGGGTCTGGCCATGATGCCGTGGAACGCTCCAAGTAGTTGGACCATGCCGTACCACCTGTCCCTTGTGGGAAAATTTATGCAGAGAAACACCTTTGACCACAAGTCCATCAGGCAATGGTCGGCACGTAACATCTTAAAGGCCCTGAGGGAAAAGGAGAGGGTGGATCCTGTGGGATGGTTCTCTGAGCAGACTGACAAAGTCATTTGGCAGCATGCCTCATCACCAGAACTTTCCAACAAACACCAGCTTGGCTGGTGGTGAGAAAGGCCCTCTCTGTTAGATCCTTCCTACACGCCAGGAGTCTCACCCCCTCTGCACGTTGCCCTTGAGGTGGCTGTGGTGGGGAAGAGACCGTTGTTCACCTCCTTGTAGATTGTGTCTTTGCGAAGAAGGTCTGGAGAGGGATGCAGTGGTTTCTGTCGAGGTTCATCCCGAGCAGTTCTGTGACAGAGGACTCTGTGCTCTACGGGCTGTTCCCAGGCACACACACCGAGACAAACATCAACTGCAGCTGGAGGATCATCAACTCGGTGAAAGACGCTCTTTGGTCTGCCCGAAACTTGTTGGTTTTCCAGCGCAAAGAGTTGTCCCCGACCGAGTGTTGCAGACTGGCACATTCCAAGGTCCAGGACTACGTGCTGAGGGACACAGTTAAGCTTGGGGCAGCCACCACAAAGGCGCAATGAGGAAGGGTCACTGCCTAAGACTTTTCTGCCACAGTGCACTGAGGGACTGGGAACTGTTTAGAGCCCCTCAGGCTGTACAGCTTAAAATGAATGTCTGCCAATGATTGTAATATTAATTGTTTTGTACTGATACACCTTGTTATTCATGTTGTAAAAGTTGAACCTGATTGTATTTTTGTAATGGTTCGAAATGTTTTTGAAGATTGATGAATAAAGTATATTTTTGCAAAAGAAAAAAAGTTTCCAAGGTCCGGGAACTGTAAAGAGCCCCTCAGGCCGTACAGCTTAAAATGAATGTCTGCCAATGATTGTAATATTCATTGGTTGTACTGATATACCTTGTGATTCATGTTGTAAAAGTTGAACCTGATTGTATTTTTGTAATGATGATATTAAAATGGCTCGAAATGTTTTTGAAGATTTATGAATAAAGTATATTTTTGCAAAAAAGATACTTACCTGGCAGGGGAGAGACCTTCATCGCGTTTCTGCCAGGGAAAGAGAAATGGCTATAACCAGTCGAACTCCTCACCATGGGGTACCTAACACCATCCGAGTCATGGTGAAGGGCAGCGAGCAAGGAACAGCAATGGATAGGACCTTCTTCACCAAGAGGATCCTATTCAAGCTGTGTGGTTTCAAGGCTGTGGAGATCTACTGCCTACAGGATTTCCCCAGCGCTGGATTTTTTGATGTGACTTTCAAGCAAGTGGCAGCTTGTGTCAAACTCCTGAAGGTGTTTGAGGAAAAGAAAGACCTGCCAGAAATGAAGATCCTGACGGTGGAGCCGCTCTTTGCTCTGCCATTGCAACGAGAACGGGTTGCAACGGTGCACCTTTACAACCCCTTCGTCCCTGTCGCTGATGTGCTCACCTTTCCTTACCAGGTACTTCGATAAGGTTGGGAGCTGCACCGTGGTTAGAGATGATTTGGGGATCTAGACATGTAAACGCCAGGTTAAGGTAACGCTCAAGATCGACGGTAAGGGAGCCGTCTTCCACCCCCCTTCCAGGTTCGCTATTGGGGGAAGCCGTGGCTACCTTGTCTACTCTGGGCAACCCAAACTTTGTTGCTCATGCGGCAAGTCTGGTCATGTGGCGGCCAACTGCAGCGCCGTCCTCCGCAAGAACTGCAAACAGGAAGGGCACCAGACAAAAGACTGTAAACAGGCTAAGTGCTGCAACCTGTGTGGCGAGTCACCTCTACAAGACCTGCCCCAAACGTTGCCATACTTATGCACAGGCAGCCAAAGCCAACGAGGGGGAAGCAGAAGAAATGCCTCGTGTCATTCCAACTACCAAGGCGCCCAGGGAGAACAACGGGACAAAGGAGGACACAGAGAGAGATAAGGTGGAAGAAAAGATTGGGGCAACAGACGGCCAACCAACAGCACGGCCCCCTGAACCTCCCACTCCTCAGGAGAGCGAATCAACGGAGGAGGAGGAGGCAGCAGTGGGAAAGCAACAGGGGGAGTGGCAGCTGGTGAAGAGAGCCAAAAGGAAGAAGGGGCTAAGAAGAAACCAAGCCACTTCCCAGACAAGAGGCAAGAGGTGTCTCCTATCCGAAACGGATAACAAGAGCAGCAGCTCTTCGGACAAAGAAGGGCCAGGGCGGCGCCAACAGAAGAAGCGGCAAAACGCTAGGGAGTTGGAGGATGAGACACCCGAGCTCCAGAACATTGGAGACAATGAAGAGACCAGCGCACCCCAACTTTGCCCACAACCCGAAGAGGCCAGTGTACCACAACCCCAGGAATCTGGGAACAGTGAGGCGCTCAGCGCACCCCAACTCCGGGAAGCCGGGAGCAGCAACGCCCCAGAGGGGGAGAGGATTGGAGAAGCTTCTCCAACAGAGGACATTTCAAACCCCGCTTTCTGCACGGACCCCCAGATGCCACCCGAGCAGAATATCTCCAATGGGGAGGTTCAGGACGCTTTCCTC
Source organism: Carcharodon carcharias (assembly GCF_017639515.1). Taxonomy (NCBI): domain Eukaryota; kingdom Metazoa; phylum Chordata; class Chondrichthyes; order Lamniformes; family Lamnidae; genus Carcharodon; species Carcharodon carcharias. The sequence continues at coordinate 44,551,616 of NC_054471.1, read as the reverse complement.
AGCCCATCCAAAGTGAAGCAATTTGAGCACACTACGGGCATGAAGGAGCAGACCAAAGGTCTGGAACTCTCAGAGACAACAGGTTTGGTAAGCGACTAACTGCTTTAAAATGGGTGTAAAGATTGTATCCATAAGTGTGCGTTGCATTAAATCTACTACGCGATGTGTTGCGACCTTGGACTACCTTGCCAAGGTCAAAGCTGACCCGCTGTTTCTACAGGAGTGTGCGATACCGCACCTCAGCCCCTACAGGCAATGGTCACGACGGTGGTCCCACGGGGCATCGATCTGGTCGGGAGGAAACGACTCTCGTTCCTCCGGCCTAGGTATTCTGCTGCGGGAGGCAACTTCACCGTCTCCCAGGTTAAGGAGGTGGTGGGCAGGCGCCTCCTCGTAGCAGATGTAATGTACAAGAATGCTCCACTCCGGGTAATTAACGTCTACATCCCGTCACAAGGGGCTGAGCGGCTGGAGGTTTTTCAGCAGCTCCCACTGCTGCTGGCGAACCTCCAGGCCGGTCATTCTGGGCGGTGACTTCAACTGCATCATCGATGCGGCTGGACAATCCGGCAGGGCCGAAAGCAGATTGGACGCTAAGTCCAGATCCCTGATGGAAACAGTAAAGGATGCCAAGCTGCACTACGTCTTCAGCGACCCTGCAGACGGAGCGCAGCATAGATACACCTGGTCGCGGCCTGACGGGTCCGTCTGTTCCAGGATGGATTTCCTGTTTGTGTCCCATGCATTCGCAGTCAGATCCACCGACGTCAAGCCAGTGTTTTTCTCTGACCACTGCCTCCTACTGGCTGACTGTCACTTAGAGGAAGACCAGAGGGTTGGCAGGGAGGCATGGAAGCTAAACGTGAAACTGCTGACCCCAGAGAACATTGAGGAGCTCAAGAGGGATTACAAAGGTTGGAGAACTGTGAAACCCCATTTGAGTCACTGACACACTGGTGGGAAGCGATCAAGGGAAACATCAAGAGGTTTTTCATCCCCAGAAAGCTAGAAAGGAACAGAGGGAAATGTCCCAACTCCAGAAAAACATGCAGAATCTGCTCCGGCTGCAGTTGATGGGGGCCGATGTCAAGGAGGAACTCCAAGAGGTGAAGAGCCAGCAAGCCTCGCTCTTTGCCTCGGTGGCCTCCAAGATCATCTTCCATTCCAGAGTCCGCTCCGTGGAGCAGGATGAGACATGCTCACGTTTCTTCTTTCAAAAGGTACACAGAGGGAGCTCTGTGATTAGCAGCCTGAAGGAAGAAGATGGCTCAGTAAAGTCATCACAGTCCGACATTTTGAGGATCAGCAAATCCTTTTATGCCGGATTGTATGACGTGAAGCCCACAGACAGCACGGCCTCCCAGTCCTTCCTGTCCTCTATCACGGAGGTCTTAGACGACAGTACATGGGAGAGCCTGGACAAAGCGCTAACTCCTGCTGAACTGACTAAGGTCCTTGAGTCCTTCGAGAAGATTAAAACTCCCGGAAGCGACGGCTTGCCGGCGGAGTTGTATTCAGCTCTGTGGGACTGGATCGGCCCAGACCTGCTAGAAGTGTACGAGAGTATGCTCCTGGCTGGCAGTATGTCAGAATCCATGAGGAAAGGCATCATCACCCTTAACTACGAGCATAAGGAGGAAAGGGAGGAAATTAGAAATTGGCGACCCATTTCACTGTTGAATGTGGACTATAAGATTCTGTCCAAGGTCATCACCAGTCGGGTCAAGTCCGCTCTGGAATTGGTGATTCACCCTGACCAGACCTGCACTGTGCCAGGCAGGAAGATCTCTGATAGCCTCGCGCTGCTCAGGGATACGATTGCCTCTGTGCAGGACAGAGGTGTGAATACCTGCCTCATCAGCCTGGATCAGGAGAAGGCCTTGACAGAATATCGCACACCTACATGGTTGATGTGCTCTCCAAAATGGGGTTTGGGGAGGGAATTTGCAATTGGATCCAACTGCTCTACACTAACATCACTAGTGCAGTCTCTATCAATGGGTGGGAATCAGAAAGCTTTCCTATTAAATCTGGAGTCAGGCAGGGCTGCCCTCTCTCCCCTGTCCTTTTTGTGTGTTGCATAGAACCCTTTGCTGAGTCCATCAGGAAGGATCCGGGCATAAGAGGAGTGACAATCCCAGGCAGTGGAGGCACTCAGGTCAAAGCCTCCCTGTACATGGACGATGTCGCCGTCTTCTGCTCGGATCCGCTGTTGGTGCGCAGACTGATCCACATTTGCGACCATTTTGAACTGGCCTCGGGAGCCAAGGTAAATCGTGGGAAGAGTGAGGCCATGTTCTTTGGGTAATGGGCTGACCGATCCTTTGTCCCCCTCACTGTCAGGGCTGACGGCCTGAAGGTGCTGGGGATATGGTTCAGAGGAACCGGGGCATGTGTTAGAAATTGGAAGGAGCGAGTTTCTATGGTGAAAAGAAAACTGGGCATGTGGGAGCGATGCTCCCTCTCCACTGTGGGTAAGAACCTGGTCATCAGGTGTGAGGCACTCTTGCTGTTGCTGTACGTGGCACAGGTCTGACCCATTCCACACTCCTGCGCGATGGCGATCACCCGAGCCATCTTTCACTTTATCTGGATGTCGAAAATGGATCGTGTCCGCAGGGACGTGATGTACAAGCCTCTAGATAAAGGGGGAAAAAAACATGCCCAACATTGCCCTCATACTGATGTGTGCAGCTGCATCAAGCTGTGCGTAGACCCCCAGTACGCAAACACCAAGTGTCACTACGTGCTGAGGTTCTACCTTTCCCCGGTGTTGCAAAGGATGGGTCTGGCCACGCTGCCGCGGAACGCTCCAAGTAGTTGGACTGTGCCATACCATCTGTCCCTCGTGGAAAAATCATTGCAGAGAAACACCTTTGACCACAAGTCCATCAGGCAGTGTCCGGCATGTAATGTCTTAGAGGCCCTGCGGGAAAATGAGAGGGTAGATCCTGTGGGATGGTTGCCCAAGTAGACTGTCAAAGTCATTTGGCAGAATGACTCATTGCCAGAACTTTCCAACAAGCACCATGACATAGCTTGGCTGGTGGTGAGAAACGCCCTCCCCGTCAGATCCTTCCAACACACCAGGAGTCTCACCTCCTCTGCACGTTGCCCTCGAGATGGCTGTGGTGGGGACGAGACTGTTGTTCACCTCCTTGTGGACTGTGCCTTTGCAAAGAAGGTCTGGAGAGAGATGCAGTAGTTTCTGTCGAGCTTCATCCCGAGCAATTCTGGACTCTGTGGTCTACAGGCTGTTCCCAGGGACACACACTGAGACAAACATTAACTGCAGCTGGAGGATCATCAACTCGGTGAACGACGCTCTTTGGTCTGCCCGAAACTTGTTGGTCTTCCAGCGCAAAGGGTTGTCCCCGACTGAGTGTTGCAGACTGGCACATTCCAAAGTCCAGGACTACGTGCTGAGGGGCGCACTAAAGCTTGGGGCAGCTGCCGCAAAGGTGCAATGGGGAAAGGTCGCTATTTAAGACCTTTCTGCCACAGTGCACAGAGGGGCTAGGAACTGTTGAGATCCTCATGGGCTGTACAGCTCAAAATGAATGTCTGCAGTGAATACTAATTGTATTATATTTGTATTGAAGCACCTCAGGGTGCAACATGATGTATGTCGATAACTCCAATACCATTGTCTGACTGTCTGCATTGATATATTGAAATGATAGTAATATTCATTGATTGATGCACCTTGTGATACATGTGTAAAAGTTGAATCTGATTGTACTTATGTGATTGTGATTTTGAAATGGTTTGGAATGTTCTTCCAGATATTTTATGAATAAAGTATATTTTTCAAAAAATAAGTCTGTCTGTTATGACCATATTGAAGTGTCTGTAATGTTCATTGATTGTATTGAAGCACCTCATGATCTATGTGGAAAAGTTGAATATGATTGCACTTTTTGTGATGGCCATTTTGAAATGTTTTGTAATGTTCTTTCAGATATTTTATGAATATATTTTTCCAAAAAAAAATCAAAGCCAGTGCTGTCTAACTGCCGGCTATGACCATTCTGAAATGTCTGTAATGCTCCTTGATTGTATTGAAGCACCTCAAGGTGCAACATGATCTATGCAGAAAACTTGAACATTATTGCACTTTTTGTGATGGCCATTTTGAAAGGTTTTGTAACGTTCTTTCAGATATTTTATGAATAAAGTATATTTTTGGAAAAAAAAACAATCAAAGCCAGTACCGTACGTGTTGAGGAATGCACTAAAACTTGGGGCAGCCGCCGCAGAGGTACAATGGGGAAAGGCTACTGTCTAAGGCCTTTCAGCCATAGTGACCAAGGGGCTGGAAATTGTGCGGAGCCCCTTGGGCTGTATGACTCACATGAATGTATACAATAAATATTACAAGTATCACAATTGTATTGAAGCACCTCAGAGTGCAACATGAGCTATGGAGATACATTTGAATATCATTGCACTTTCTGTAATGACCATTTTGAAATGTTTAGTAATGTTCTTTTAGATATTTTATGAATGAAGTATATTTTTTGCACAAAAAATTCAAAGCCAGGGCTGTGTGCCTGACACGAAACGTATAATGTAAATATCAAAATAATTACAATTGTAATTCTAAGGCACCTAAGGGTGGAACACAGTGTGGAGAAAAGTCAAGTTTTAAAGCACTTTTTGTAACTTTGGAGTTGAAACATTTTGTAATGTACTTCTGCAAATTTTATGAATAAAGTATATTTTTGGAAAAAAAATTCAAAGCCAATGTCCACCAGTTTTCAAGATTTTACTTTTGTATTCAGAAAAACCCTTATGCCCTTTGGAGCCGGAGAGACATAATTTACAAGTATTACAAATAACTTTTAAAATGACCTAGCAAAAATAGATGATGCAACAGATTAACACACTATGCTTTCACCTGAGACTAGTTTTCCAATCCAACCCAAAACTAAAAATGAAAATTTAATTTCTCTGTTGCAGGTTTCATAACTGAACTGATTTTAAATAGCATCAACTAGTTCATATTGGGAGTAGCTGACTACAATTTCACTTATCAATTGTCAATCTCACACAGAGAACAGGCTATCAGACAGCTGAGAAATAGAAATGATTCAACCCACAGGAGGAGGGCATTTTCTTTTGCGGCACAGTGGAGGGAGGTCAGACTATGCTGCATGTTACAGGGTTACAGTGCATGTATGTAAATGCATGGAGTGTAGTAAATAAAATTGGCGAGTTATAGGTGCAGACTGCCATGTGGATTTGCGATGTTGTGGCTATAACAGAGACCTGGCTCAGGGAAGGGCAGGACTGGGTATTAAATATTTGTGGATACAGCTGTTCAGGAAAGATAGGAAAGGAAGAAAAGGGTAGGAGTGGTGTTATTGAGAAGGAGAGCATTGCAGTGCTGGAGAATGAGGATGTCCCAGTGGGGTCAAGGACAGAATTGATTTAGCTACAGCTAGGGAACACAAAAGGTGCAATTACATTGCTCGGTGTAGTCTTCAGGCCACCAACTAGTGGAAAGGATGTAGAGGAACAAATCTGCAAGGAAATTACAGGAAATTATAGAGCAGATATGATGGGGGACTTTAATTATCCAAATATAGACTGGGAAAGTAGAGGGGTAAAGTACAGGCAGATGTAAGAGTTCCTGGAGCGTGTTCAGGAAAATTTTCTAAAGCAGTATGTGTCCAGTCCATCAGGAAAGGAGGCACTGGTTCTTGGAAATGAGATGGGCCAAGTAGATCAGTGACAGTGGGACAATATTTAGGGATAGTGATCATTATATCATAAGGTTTAGTATGACAATGGAAAAGGGTACTGAATAATCCAGAGTAAGAAAAACTAACTGGGGGAAAGCCAACTTCAATGGGATAAAAACAGATCTTGGCTGAATAAATTGGAGCTAAAGGTTGGCAGGAAAAGCGGTAGCTGAACAGTAGGCTACCTTCAAAGAAGGGATGATTTGGGCACAGTCAAAGTATATTCCTCAAAAGGGAAAGGAAAGGTAAATAAATCCAGAGCTCCCTGCATGACAAAGAAGGCAGAAATTAAGATAAAGAAGTGTATTTATGACAGGTATCAGGTAGAAAATACAATTGAGGACTAGGCTGAAGACAGGAAGTTCGGAGGGGAAGGGAAAAAGCAAATAGGCAAAAAGGGAGAATGAAAAGGCTGGCAGCTAACATAAAAGGAAATACCAAAATATTCTATAGGCATATAAATAGTAAAACGGTTGTGAAAGAGTAGGAAATTCAGTCACTAGATGGGTTTAAAATTGATAAGGAGGTGGTATTGGATAGGCTGTCTTTACTCAAAGTTGACAAGACACCAGGACCAGATGAGACACATTAAAGGATACTGAGGGAAGTGAAAGTGGAAACTGCAGGGGCACATGCCATATTTTTTCAGTCTTCCTTGGAGTCAGGGGTACGCTAGAGGACTGGAAAATTGCAAGCATTACACCCTTGTCCAAAAAAAGGGGGTGCAACTACAGACCAGTCAATTTAACTTTGCTGGCGGGGAAACCTCTAGAAAATGTAATTCGGGACAGAATTAATAGTCACATGTATAGATGCAGGTTAATTAAGGAGCGCCAGCATGGATTCCTTAAGGGAAAATCATGTTTATCTAGCTTGCTGGAGTTTTTCGAAAAGGTGACACAGAGGGTTGATGAGGCCAACGTTATTGATGTGGTGCACATGGACTTTCAAAAGGCATGTGATGCAGTGCCAAACTTGTGAGAAAAGTTAAAGCTCAAGGAATAAAAGGGACAGTAGCAATATGTATGCAAAATTGGCTGAGTGATAAGAATCAAGGAGTAATGGTTAATGGATGTTTCTCATGCCGGATAAAGATTTGTAGTGGAGTTCCCCAGGAGGCGGTATTAGGACACTTGCTTTTGCTGATATTTATTAATGATCTAAATCTTGGTGTACAGGGTGCAATTTTAAAATTTGTGGATCATTAATCTAGGAAGCATTGTAAACTGTGAAGAGAGCAGCGTAGAGCTTCAAAAGGACATTAACAATTTGGTAGAATGAGTGGATGGGTGGCAGATGAAGTTCAATGCAGAAAAATGTTGAGGTGATACATTTTGGAAAGACAGTATAAAATAAAGGATAAAAATCTAAAGGGCGTGCAAGAGTCGAGGGACTCGGGGGTATATATGCATAAGTCATTAAAAGGTAGCAGGACAGGTTGAGAGCAGTTAATAAAGCACACAGTAATCTAGGCTTTATTAATAGGAGCATAAAGTACAAGAGCAAGAGGTTATGTTGAGCTTATATAAGACACTAGTTAGACCTCAGCTGGAGTACAGCATACAGTTCTAGACACCGCATTTTAGGAAGGATGTGAAGACATTGGAAAGACTGCCAAAGAGGCTTACAAGAATGGTTCCAGGGATGAGAAACTTCAGTTATGAAGATATATTGGAGAAGTTGGGACTCTTTTCCTTGGAGAAAAAACAGCTGAAAGGTGAAGTGATAGAGTATTCAAAATCATGAGGGGCCTGGACAGAGTAGATGGGGGAAACTGTTCCCAAAGGCGGAAGGATCAAAAGCCAGAGGGCACAGATTTCAGATAACTGATAAAAGAAGGAAAAGTGATATGAGAAAAAACTTTTTCACTCAGCAAGTGGTTAGGGTCTGGAATGCACTGCCTGAGAAAGTGGTGGAGGCAGGTTCAATCAAGGCATTTAAGAAGGAATTAGATGATTAATTGAAAGGAAACAATGTGTAGGGTTACAGGTAGAAGGCAGGAGAATGACACTAGGTGAAATGCTCATTCAGAGAGATGGTGCTGGCAGGATGGGCTGAAAGGCCTCCTTCTGAATTGTAACAATTCTGTGATCTGAGAGTACTAGGTAGTAGGTGTGAATACACCATTATCCAGCATAGATTGATATCCCTCAATTAATTCACAGAGGAAGCAAAAAGGGAGAAAAGAATCAATTATTGAAATTAACAGATAAGCAGCCCAATGCTCAACAGCACCAAAATTCAGTGTAGTGGAGGATCATTAGTTTGATCTAATGTGTTGAATTTTTCACCTGTGCAAGTGGAAACCAGGCAGAAAATTTCACCAGGTTACTTTCGTTCTAATGAATGACTAATAGTCACACTAATAGAAAACTGGGAACAGGTCACTACCCAAAGATGAATGTAAAATAGAAAATTTAACCATCCATCTTTGACATTCAACTGCACTACAATCATTGAATCCCCCCATCATCAACACCTTTTGACCAGAAACTTAATGGGACCAGCCACATAAATACTGTGGTTACAAGAACAAGTCAGAGGCTGAGAATTCTGTGGAGGGTAATTCTTCTCAGTTATGGGATATCAACTCATCTCAGGTTCCTTAAAACCTGTTCACTATCTACAAGGCACAAGTCAGGAGTGTGAAGGAATATTCTCTACTTGCCTGGATGAGTGCAACTCCAACATTCACAAAGCTCACTCCAACCAAAAGCAGCCTGCTTGATCAGCATTGCATCCACCGCCTTAAACACCACCTCCCTCTATCACAGGTGTACAGTGTCAACAGTTATGTACCATTTACAAGATACACTGCAGTAACTTGCTCCTTTGGCAGCACTTTCCGCAACCTCCACCACAAATAAGGAAATGGGCAGCAGATACATGGGAACACCATCACCTGCAGGCTCCACTCCAATCACTCATCACCCTGACGTGGAAATATATTGCTGTTCCTTCACTGTTGCTTGGTCAAAATCCTGGAACTCGCACTCTAACTGTGGATGTACTTGCCATAGAACCATAGAACACTACAGCACAGAAAACAGGCCATTCAGCCCTTCTAGTCTGTGCCAAAATATTATTCCGCTAGTCCCATTGACCTGCACCTAGTCCATAACTCTCCAGACCTCTATCTATCTAATTTATTCTTAAAACTTAAGAATGAGCCCGCATTTACCACGTCAGATGGTAGCTCATTCCACACTCTCACCACTCTCTGAGTGAAGAAGTTCCCCCTAATGTTCCCCCTAAACCTTTCCCCTTTCACCTTAAAGCCATGTCCTCTCGTGTTTATTTCTCCTAATCTAAGTGGAAGGAGCCTACTCGCATTTACTCTGTCTATATCCCTCATAATTTTGTAAACTTCTATCATATCTTCCCTCATTCTTCTACGCTCCAAGGAATAAAGTCCTAACCTGTTTAATCTTTCCCTGTAACTCAACTCCTTAAGACCCGGCAACATCCTAGTAAATCTTCTTTGCACTCTCTCAATCTTACTGATATCCTTCCTGTAGTTAGGCGACCAGAACTGCACACAATACTCCAAAGTTGGCCTCACCAATGTCTTATACAACCTCACCATAACATCCCAACTCCTATACTCAATACTTTGATTTCTGAAAGCCAGTATGCCAAAAGCTTTCTTTACGACCTTGTCTACCTGTGATGCCACTTTCAGGGAACTATGTATCTGAACTCCCAGATCCCTTTGTTCCTCTGCTCTCCTCAGTGCCCTAACACATGGACTATTGCAGTTCAAAGCAGCTCACCACCAAGGGCAATTAGGGGTGGGCAATAAATACTTGGCAGTGAAGCTCACATCCCAAGAATGAATAAAAAAAAAGCAGGTATTCTCACAAACCCAAAGATGTTGGAAGCACAGACTCTCTTCCTGTGACTTCTGGCGAATGTACACCCCTCTTTACAGTCCAACATGCCACACCAGGTGCAATTACTTAGTCAAGATTAGCTTTGCAACAGTACATTATTCATCATTTATATAAATGACATAGATGACTAAGTGGGGGGGTAGGATTAGTAAGTTTGCGGATTACACAAAGATTGGACGGGTGGTTAACAATGAGGTTGAGTGTCTTGGGCTACAGGAAGATATAGATGGGATGGTCAAATGGGCAGGTAAGTGGCAGATGGAATTTAATCCTGAGAAGGTGATACACTTTGGAAGGAGTAATTTGACAAGGAAGTATTCAATGAACGGCATGACACTAGGAAGTTCTGAGGAACAAAGGAACCTTGGTGAGTGTGTCCATAGATCACGGAAGGCAGAGGGGCATGTTAGTGGGGCGGTGAAAAAGGCATATGGGACACTTGCCTTTATCAATCGAGGCATAGATTACAAAGTAGGGAGGTCATGTTGGAATTGTATAGAACCTTGGTGAGGCCACAGCTGGAGTACTGTGCGCAGTCCTGGTCGCCACATTATAGGAAGGATGTGATTGCACCGGAGGGGGTGCAGAGGAGATTCACCAGGATGTTGCCTGGGATGAAACATTTAAGTTATGAAGAGAGGTTGGATAGACTTGGGTTGTTTTCATTGGAGCAGAGAAGACTGAGGGGCGACCTGATCAAGGTGTCCAAGATTATGAGGGGCATGGACAGGGTGGATAGGGAGCAGCTGTTCCCCTTAGTTGAGGGGTCAGTCACGAGGGGACACAGGTTCGAGGTGAAGGGCAGGAGGTTTGGGGGGATGTGAGGAAAAACCTTTTTACCCAAAGGGTGGTGACTGTCTGGAATGCGCTGCCTGGCAGGGTGGTGGAGGCAGGTTGTCTCACATCCTTTAAAAAGTATCTGGATGAGCACTTGGCACGTCATAACATTCAAGGCTATGGACCAAGTGCTGGTAAATGGGATTGAGGTGGATAGATTAGGTGTTTCTCACGTGTTGGTGTAGACTCGATGGGCCTTCTGCACTGTGAGATTCTGTGATTAGTTGTGGCTCAGTGGATAGCACTCTTGCCTGAATTAAAAGATTGTCGAGGTCCCGCTGCAGAGACCTGGGGCGGAATTTTCTGTGCCCACTGGTGTCGGCCATGCTTGGTGATGTAAGTGGACAATATGGTGAGGCCAAAAACCAGTTTCACAACATTGTCTGCTCAGCCCATCGATGGTGGGCCACATTAACCGCCATTGGACGTCGGGAGCCTCATTGTAAGATATCTGCATATCATCATAAGGCTAGCCCAGCGGACTCATCGCCCCACATTGGAATGTCCGCCCACGTCGCCGTAATTGCACATCGTTCAGGACTTCAAGGTCTGTTTGCCTATCTTGCTTCGGGCAGCACTCCCAGTCATCAGCGTTCGCAGGCAGGACCACATCACTTTTAGGGGGGCTCATGGCAGGTCTCTACCTACTAGACCAACCATAAGGCACGAGTGGCTTTGTGCAGCTGCAGGGCTAGGGCTTGCTTGGGGAAGGGTGGTGGGGGGGGGGAAGTGGCCCCAGGCAAGGGAAGAGGCTGCTGGGTATGGGCTATAATGAGGAAGGGGGGTATCCCTGGGTTTGTGTGGGAGCACAAGTTGATCTGTGCAAGTGGCCTCAAGATGGCGAGGGCTGAGGAGGCAGTCTCCAGGGCAGATGCAGCCAGATGGAGATGTGAGGTTGTGTGTGTGAAAGAGTCATGATGTCCCTTGAGCTGGAAATGGGTGAGATGCCATTGGATGGGTGATGGGATCAAGTATGTGAGTTTAGAGTGATGAGATGGTTGCATTACCCTGGTGGCATGGATGAGATCATTCATCCTCTATTGGCATTGGATGGCCAACTTCTTCTGTGCAGCATAGGCACTGATCACCACTGCCAATGCCTACCAAGCCAGAGTGTAAAGTTGTTGACCCTCCTGCAGCCAGACCTGGGGTAGAGAACATCACGGCTGATCTCCACACCATCCAAAAGGTGCTCTAGGGACACGTCACTAAACCGGAGGGCTGCATTCTTCTTTCCTTTTGGGGCCATGTCTTATTTGCAGCAGCCCTGGGCTGGAAGCACTGAGAAGTGTGCACGCAGCTATACTTTAAATGTAATGGTCGCATAATGGTGAGGTGACGGCGTGATGGGCAAATCAGAGCCTGCCCACCACGGAAACAGCATGATTCCAGGAATGCATAAGTAATGTAGCAGGTTTGGGATGCTACGGCGTGAGAAGCCACCATTGTGGCCAGCAGATAAAACGTCATTTTACCTGCCCGCTACCACACAGTGCAAATCTGGGACAACTCCGCCCTTGAGAACAAAATCTAGGCTGCAGTACTGAGGTTGTGCTGTACTGTCAGAGATGTCATCTTTTGAATGAGTCATTAAACCAGGACCAGTCATCTCTCTCTCAAATGAACATAAAAATTCCCATAACACTATTTCAAAGAAAGGAGTTCTGTGTCCTGGCCATTATTTATCCCCCAATTAATATCACAAAAACAAGATTAACTGATCAATATTATATTGCTGTTTGTGGGAGCTGTGTAAATGTGTTGCCTCATTTCCTACATTATGCTTCAAAATTACTTCATTGGCTTTGAAGCACTAGGGGATGTCCTGATATCATAAGGTCTTTTTCATTCAACTATGTAGGAAAATAACTGATGATTTCAGTACCTTGATTTGGGCAGCAATATATACTGTAATCTGCCAAATTACTTTGATTAGCCTGAGTTAACCCAGTTGGCAGTCAGCTCCTCAATAATTTCCTCTGCCTCAATAGAGTCAGCTCCAGCTCTGCAAAAAGTGATGTGACAATATGATCCTAAACCAGATGCTATTTATAAGCCATAGGAAATGTCAAGTGTGCCAGTAAAACACTCCGATTTTCTTTACACCTTATCCTCTCTAAGGAATATTGCTATTTTGCGTGTGTGTATTGATTTTTCAACAAGTTACTAATAGAAATGTGCTTTCAAGTTCTGAACTTCTTTTGGGGGTTGCATATTTGACTGAAGTACTGAAATCCTGCCTTAGAATAGCACAATCACCAGTTCCCTCCTACAGGCAATATGCTGCTAAGAATGATAAGACCAGTGTAAACTCAGATGCAAAGTAACAGGGATACAAAAGGATTCCTTGTAATATAGCACTCAAGACCTTCCAGTGTGTTGCCAAGAATTAAGTGGAGCATTTGAGGCAGATACAGATCAATAAGAAACAGACTGCCCTCTCTGCAGCGGGAGCCTATTAAGAAACTAAGTGTCACCTTTGAGGTTGCATTTCCAGCCACTGTTGACTCGTCAACTGCCATGACGCTGAGAAAACTTATACCAGGTTAGTAAGACTGCAGCATGCATGACCAGGCACAAATGTCTGAATCAGAAGCATCCAAATTGCTTAGATCTGGGCTAGGAATTCACTTTATGGTTCTTTCCTAGTTGATAGCATTGTATTTTTCGCATTCATTTTTCTCAGAGAAACATGTATTGCATGGTTTGAAGATTTGATCTCTCTGCAACATGAATGTTTTAAACTGTTCAAAGACATCTTGTACATTTTCAATGAATGCACTGCTCAGTTGTCTTCAGCAAAAAAGATCAATTCACATTCTTGTGATCTTCTAAGCGGTTTCCCAAGCCACATGAACTGATGTCCAACTAAAAACATGCTCTGGGAACTCTTGCTATCCCAGCATCCTATGCTCCATTAATAGCTAACAATGGGTGGCCTCAGGTGAATCCTTGAAGATCTTTACTCCTGTGTTAGTTATATAATTGGAGGTGTGCCAGATGGCCTGACTACATTCAGGAAATCAAAACACATACATGACTTTCAATTCATGAAGCCATATGCTGTGTCAAGCTGGTTGGTTTAATTAACTTAAAAGAGGAATTCAAACAGGCTGTCTCTAGAGTTTAACATTTTAATGCTTCTGTAATACTGCAGATTATCCTTTGGAATCTGTACTGATTTTCATGGCTTTAGATCATAATCTTCTAGCTGCTAGAGAGAGCCTATAAGGCTTTTTAGAAATAGTAATTAATTTTGGCAGTACAAATACTATATTTATATATATTTTTTAAATTAATACGAATTTCTTATTTGGCAAGAAGTATCTGAAAGTTGTTCAATCATTACTACTCCTTTGAAAACCAATCATTTTAAGTGTACATTCTTACTCAGCAAGAAATGTAGTTTGAGCTCAGCCCGCAGTACAGTCCAGAATAGCACCAGGTTGAAGGTTACGGTTTGAATTGTCTAGAGATTGATCTTAAGGCATTGGCTAAAAAAATGTAGTACTTGTGACCAACAGCCTGGCTGCTCCAGGAATATTATGGGACACTGAAATAAAGCTATTCTCAAGTGTAAAAGGAGGGCAGACAAATAACAGCTCTACATGGATGGGGAATATTACCATATTGAAACTATTTCTTCCTAAGCCACAAATATATTGATAACTGGGAGGGGAAGGGAGGTCTGTAAAATGAAGAAACAAAGTTAACTTCGTACTTGAACTAGCTCTTTAAATGATCATTTATTTGGTAGTTGCTTGGAACAAAACCTTTAACTGTATACACTTTGAGATCTGGATTTGCATTAATGAAGCCAAAGGTCAACCTTAGTGTCATCTGGTTTTCCTGGTATTACAACAACTGTCAAGAGCTCCATGAAGCAGAAGATGTGCCACTGTAGTTAGAAGTAGCAGTAACCGCTGATATAATCCCTAACAGGTGCTTCGCCAGTGTCCATTTCATTTATTTCAATATTTGGCTGCACTGTCTTCTTTTGCATTACTCTGTGGATCTGCATCCACAAGAAAACTTCTCAGCTCTCAGTGTCAAATGTCTCCTCGTAGAAGCAGCATTGCTTTCAGCAGACAGCTGAAGAACAAATCATCTTAATTGGCAGGGACAAGTCCAAACTGATACAAATTAATGGTCTAAGTCTCCAACAGGTTCCATATAATAAACTGCAAAAGGGTCATGAGGACTCGAAACGTCAACTCTTTTCTTCTCCGCCGATGCTGCCAGACCTGCTGAGTTTTTCCAGGTAATTCTGTTTTTGTTTTGGATTTCCAGCATCCGCAGTTTTTTTGTTTTTTTGCAAAAAATAATTGCCTACTTAAAACTCTTTTGTCACTGCAATAAATTTGCTGTTGAACTTTACAACTGTAAACAAACTAGCTAGCTGAGAAATAGTCTTTTGTCTGAAACACCAATTGTTTTATATTCTATAATAGGCATTCATTTCTTTGGGCGCAATTAGAAATTTGATGGCATATGTCCAACTAATAATGGGTTTACATTTTATGTAAGTATATTTTTCCTTTTATTTCCCACTGTAAGTATTTTGATTGTAAATTCACTTCCTGCTGTACAGTAATGCAGCTAAATAGGCTACCGGCACTAGTTTGACTTAACTAGAATACTTGAAGGTGTGGCCAAGCTACTGCTGATCTTATCCAATCAGCTATTTTGATGAGGAAAAATTATGGAAAAGATTACAAATACAGCCAAACAACTCTGATCTGTAGTGGATCTCACCTTCCATCTTGATGCAGCAGTAGTTTGTTATTAATCATTCTAGGCAAAAAGGGAAATCTGCAAGAGATATTTCCCCAAAAGCAGAGAATATTACTATGCAGTGGTTCAGCTACACATCGTGATCAGTGGGAAGGCCAATGGTAATGGCAAACTTGAGAATGACCTACCCTTGCATGAAAAGAAATTTCAAAGCTAATGATAACAATATCTTGTTAACTGCAGAAGATAAAATGGTGGAATTTTCCACTTCCGTTGGCAGCAGGCGTATTTGGCAGCGTGAGTTGACAATATGGCGAGAAGGCCAAAAATCTGTTTTACGCCATCTTGAAACCAGTTTATGATCTTCCACTCCACACATCAATGGTGGGCCGCGTTTCCTGCCCCTGCACGTCAGGAGCCTAAATTTCACTACTTTAGCATCTCATTATAAGCCCTGCTCCTCGGAATTATCCCCCCCACACTGGATCATCTGGGCGTGATTGCACACTGACATGTTTCCCAACTGTACATAAGCGACGTGCACCAGGAGAGCTGCACTTCGTTCGGGACTTCAAGGTTTGTTTGCCTACCCTGCTTCGGGCAGCCCTCAGGGTCATCAACACCGTGGCTTTGCAGGCAGCACAACATCACTTTTAGAGAGGCTCATGGACAGATTTCTATCTACCAGAGCAGCCTTAAGACTTTTCAATGGTTGCAGGACTGGGGATTGCTTGGGGAAGGGGTAGAAGTAGCCTCAGACAAGGGATAAGGCTGCAGAGTGAGGGCTGTACTGAGGGAGGGGTGTATCCCAGGGTGTGTGTGGGGGCAAATGTTGATCTGTGCAAGTGACTTCAAGACGGTAAGGGCTGAGGAGGCAGTCTCCAGAGCAGATGGGGCCAGGTGGAGATTTGAGGGTATGCATGACAATGTGAGTGCAATGTCCCTTGAGCTGTCAGTGAGTGAGACGCCAGTGAATGTGTGATGGGCTTGTGAGCGAGAGGGTTTGGAGTGATAAGATGGTTGCCTTATCCTGGTGGCACGGATGAGATCATTCATCCTCTTTCTGCACCGGAGGGGGTGGCATAGTGGTACTGTCACTGGTCTAGTTTTCCAGAAGACCCACAGTAATTGTCTGGGGACACAGGCTCAAATCCCACATGGCAGATGATGAAATTTGAATTCAATTAAAATCTGTAATTAAAATTCTGATGACGACCACAAAACCATTGCTGATTATCGTAAAAGCTTATCTGATTCACTAATGTCCTGTAGGGAAGGAAATCTGCCACGTGACTCCAGACTCACAGCAATGTGGTTGACTCTTAAATGCCCTCTGAACAGGGCAATTAGGAACAGGCATTAAATACTGGCCAAACCAACAACACCCACGTCCCATGCACAAATAAAAAAATATATTGTTTGTTCGCCGATAATGTTATTGGGAGGGGAATTTAAATCTAGTGATCTGGCCTTTTAATGAGCATGCATGATATGCAGATGTATGCAAATGTGCTTCCAATGCTTGATGCTGATTTTTGTCTCCTGCTCGATTAAGTTACCCCACTTATCTTCCTTACTGCTCTCGGGAGCAGCACAAGGTTCTGCCCATAATTTTGAATGATATGTAACAAACAGAGTCTACTAGGAAATAATATTCAGCTTCCACATCATCATTAGGAAGAATGTCAGAACAGAAAGGAAAAGTGGGAGAAGACATCAAATCTAATCCAAAGGGGGGTGCTGGTGCAAGGGTGTTCTCCAGCTTTCCCCAGCCAGATCAAAATAAAACTCCAAAGTGCAAAAAAACTTTCAAATTGGCCAGCTTAGAGTCATCACCACCAACACAATATTTCTGTCTCTTTCATATGAGGATTGCCTATCAAGCTATTGTCAATTCTTTCAATTTCTTTCAGAATTTTACAAACTTCCATCTTTAGCTATGGTGCAGCTTTTGCTTATACAATGTTGGCAGAATATATAGTTGAAAAATTTATGTTTTTAACACAATTATATTTACCTTGGAGCACTGCACATGATATATTTTCTTCAGATGATACTGGGTTACATCACTCTACTTACCAGGTCTTGAGTGAAATACGGTTGTTTGCTCATCTACCTATTGGATATCCTACAGTGTTAGTGTGTTCTTGGAAGTGAAGCTACTTCAACCTACAAGAAGGTATCCCAGACTGCTTGTTAATTCTCTAGTTTGTTCAAAATGACATAAGACTCAGACATTTGCTTCACCACTTGCAGTGACAGTTACTTTAGCCTACGTAGAACAAGATCCAGATCTGCAGAGATTGTGATGATATAATCTTAATCTCCTGGTTGGAAAATCTAGAAACAAAATGTGTAGAAGCATACCTCTGCTTTCACTCATCCAATATTTCTGCAGCATGTGCATTGGCGTGGCATGTTTTGGGTTTACATTCTTAACATTGGAAGGTAATAGGCTCTGCCTCCAAATTTCTGCCCAAAAATGAAAAAATGTCCAAATTATTATTACATGATCAAATCAAAGCAAAATGTTCAGTGTTGCAAGTTATTTTGACTAGTTTTGGTAGCTATTATACTTCAAAAATGATTAATGCAAGCTGCCACTTTCCAGTTAATTAAACTGGATAGAGTTACACAATGACAAAAACATCAAAACAAATGTACTGGCAGTAGCCTGACTAAAATATAGCAGCCTGCAATTTTCCCATATATTTTGTTCACAACAAAGCACATTTGAAGTAGAATTTAATACATCTAATGCATTTAAGAAATGCTTCATCATAAACCTGCTCTACATATTCAGCTACGTATGAAGCTGGTGTTATGCTGAGAATTAGGATTCAGTAACACCATCTTAGAATTCCCAAAACTTAATCTAAGTTAAAACACTTCCTGAAAAATAAATTAGTTATTTGCTAATTTTTTGCTGAATGTCTGACAAATTTTAAACAAATAGAAACTTCATTCAAAGTCATTTCTGACACATACAGAAAGGGAGGGTGGGCTCAGATGAAACTCCGCTACAAACTTTCCTCCAGCCTGAAAAACATCCATTGATCATTACCTCTGATCCTATCACTCAGCCAAGTTTGCCACTGTCCCTTTTATTCCATGAGTTAATTCAAGAAAAGCTGAAGTCAATACTCCTCCAGTCAGATGTTCTTGCTTGGTCTGGTCCTGAATTAGTGTTCAAAATTCTAAGGTACATGCTTATGCAACTGAAGACCACATGGATCTGTCAAGGTAGAAGTTGGACTACCTCCAGTCCAAAAGAAATCAGCAATTTTAAAAAAGTCTCATAGAAATATCAGGAAGATTAGAACATCACAGCTGAACTTGATCCGCACTTTCCAGGAAATTACAAAAACCTGGCTGAATTATCACTGGTCACAAACAACTTTTATCCTTCTTGGGAATGGATAGTTCCAGGTGGCTGTACAGTCCTCATTGCTATTTTCCTTAAATAAATTATTGTACTTTCTCTCCTGTTTTCATTTCTCTGGAGCTTATATCATCTCAAAACCATCAATAATTTACAAACTCTGCTATCTGGTATTGATTGCCAGCGAGGTTGCTTGACAAAGTGGACATGCATTGAGTATCACTGGACCATGTCTGAAAGACAGACAAACTTCTCACTCATTACATTTTCTTTTCAATACAGCATCCTCCACCCCAGTCAAGAGTGGGAAAGTTTGGTTATTCTTGTATAAAAATACATCTGACCTATTTCTATTAGTTTGAATATGAGAAGCTATATCGAATAGAATATTCTTGCTATCCTTCCCCCTCCTAGAATGATCCATCTGGATAGCCATCTTAAATCACAGGAACCACCTATTCGAGAGTTGCGCAAGACATAGCACATACACCTTAAAGAGAATGAAGGCAGATTGACCACGTGACTGCATTACCCAATTGCTGTGTAGCATGGGCTACAATGTTAATCAGTATTTTAGAATAGGGTCTGGTTAAAGAAGCACACGTGTTAGTGCTCTGAAACAAAAACAGAAAATGCTGGAAAAACTCAGCAGGTCTGGCAGCATCCGTGGAGAGAGAAATAGAGTTGAAGGCTGTAAAGTGCCTAATCGGAAGGTGAGATGCTGTTCCTCCAGTTTGCACTGTGCTTCACTGGAACATTGCAGCAGGCCAGGGATGGACATGTGGGCATGAAAGCAGGATGGTGTGTTGAAATGGCAAGCAACAGGAAAGTCTAGGTCAAGCTTGCGGACAGACCAAAGGTGTTCCGCAAAGCAGTTACCCAATCTGCATTTGGTCTCCCCAATGTAGAGGAGACTTTATTGAGAGCAGTGAACATAGACCAAATTGAAGGTGCAAGTGAAGCACTGCTTTACCTGAATGGAGTGTTTAGGCCCTTGGATGGTGAGGAGGGAGGTGATAAAGGGGCAGGTGGAGGGGCAGTGCTAGTGCTTGTGTTAGTGCTCTGTTACTTGTGTTAATAAACAGCATGTGCCTCATCTTACATTGGTCTCTGCATTATCTTGTCTGCCAACTCACCCACCAGTAGACGTGCAACCGTGTTCGCTGAGCAAAGCGACCTGACGGAAGGAACATAACTGGCGACGAGGCAAAACACAACCAGTTGATGACACCAAAGAAAGCCTCAAAAATTAAAGTGGCAAATCAGCCATACCTTGCAAAGCGATTGTAAATACAGCCCTCATCATAGTCATTGAAGTTATCTCCCTCCAGTATACCACAGTTTGGCCATATCGAACCGTTTGATCAGACCACTGATGACACCGATGAACGTTCTTTTTGGCCAACAACATATCGGAGGAGAAGAAGCAGCGCGCGATCCTCTTATTGGCATGTGGCAGTAAAACATATGGCTAAATTCGTAGTCTAATGGCACCCAACGCCCAGATTCTAAGTGCTTTGATGTGTTGGTAAATCTTGTGAAAAGCCATTTTCAGCCAAAACCCTCAGTAACAGCACAGCGTTTTAAATTCAATTCGATGTGTTGCTCCCCTGAACAGACAGTCACTCGCTTTGTAGCCGCCTTAAAACAACTGGCAGAGCACTATGAGTTTGGGATGTCGATTAACAGCATGTTAAGAGACCGATTACAATGTGGGATTAATGAAGACGCATTCAAAAAATGTTGTTGTCAGAAACAAATTTAGACTTCAGCAAGGCGCTAGAGTTGATGCTCACAATGGAGAGCGCAGTCAGGGATTCAGAAGCAATCAAGGGAGCACAAAATTCACGTCGGGAGGGAAGCACTGGTTAGAAATGGCGCAGAAGCACTGGGGTCCATGGAAAGGCGGAAAACAGCCACCATTAAGAGGCCAGCAAAAATGTTTAACGGAGAAAGCCCACAATAATAACAGGAGAAATGGAACCAGACAGCCTGCAAGCAAAAGATAATTTAAAAGAATCAAGTGTTTCTATTGCCATCATAATGGTAATATTATGCGATATTGTAAAGACGGATTAAGGCAAGACTTTAAGCTAAAAGATAGAAATTTTGGAACCCACATAATAGAGGAAACACAGAGTCAGATATTTACTCACTACGCAACTTCATAATGGGTAAAACAGAGCCAATATACGTGACAGTGGAAGTCAACAGGAAACCCGTCCGAATATAGGTAGATACACGGGCATCCACAACAGTTACAGGGGAACATACACTCAAATACCTGAACGTAGGAGACCACTCATTAAATCTGGAAAATTCAGATGCTAAATTAAAGACGTATACTGGTGAAGACATACAAGTAAGAGGTAAAGTATGGAAATCAGTCTATTAATTTACCCCTGATAGTGGCAGCAGTCCAAGTCTACTTGGTAGCAGTCCGAGTATACTTGGTCAGAAATGGCTTAAGGAAATAAAGTTGGAGTGGACCGAGGTTTTTCAACTCAGAAATGTGCCTCCGTTTTCAGGGAAGATTCAGGGGCTGCAAGCTAAAATCCACATGGATCCCGGGGCAATCTCCAGATTCTTGAAGGCAAGGCCAATCCCATATGCATTACGAAAAAAAGTTGAATTAGACAAGCTAGAAAGGTTGGCAGTCTTACAACCTGTACAATTTTCTGAATGGGCAGCACCCATAGTTCCAGTACTAAAGCCTGACCAGAGTGTGCGAATATGCAGGGATTACAAGTTGACCGTTAACAAAGTGGCCAGGCTTGACAGGCATCCTATAAGGAAAACTGATTAATTGTACTCCAAGCTGGCTGGGGGGAACTGCATATACAAAGCTCGACATGAGCCACGGTTACCAGAAAGTTGAGCTAGAAAAGGCTTCTTGGGATTTTGTGACTATCAACCAATACACCAGGTTAGCATTCCGAATCTCATCAGCTTGTGTCATTTTCCAACGGTCAATGGAGAATTTACTTCAAGGTTGGTCCCATGTTGTGGTTTATCTCCATGATATCCTAGTAACAGGACTAATTGATGAAGAACACCTGGCTAACCTGGAAGAGGTATTGAAGCATTTCTCACAAGCCAGAGTACATTTGAAAAAAGAATGTATCTTCCAAGCAAAAGAAGTGGTTTACCTGGGTCATAGGGTCGACTCGCAGGGCCTTCACCCAGTAGAAGACAAGGCGAGAGCTATTCTTGAGGCGCCAGCACCGAAAAACGCCACAGTACTCAAGTCCTTCTTGGGAATGATTAACTTTTATGGCTGTTTTCTCCCAAATTTGTCAACAGTACTGGCTGCAATATACGGTTTACTCAAGAAAAACCACAGGTGGACTTGGCAAGCTCCACAACAGGCTTTTATGACAGTAAAGTAGCTGCTACATTCATCGGCCTTGTTGGTACATTTCGACCCAAAGAAAGAATTGATTTTGACCTGAGATGCACCTCCTTACGGAATAAGGACAGTACTCTCCCACTGGATGGCTCCAAACGGCCCATTGGTTATGTCTCAAGAACATAGAGTGTCGCAGAACGAAGATACTCACAAATACAGAAAGAAGGCTTATCCATTGTATTTGGCGCTAAGAAGTTCCACCTATACATCCAAGGTCGCCACTTTACTATTGTATCCGACCACAAGCCACTACTAGGTTTATCTGGGGAAGATAAGGCAATAACCCCAATTGCCTCTGCACGCATCCAAAGGTGGGCATTGCTTATAACTGCTTATGGTTATACTTTTATCCACCGGGAAGTCAGATTGAAAATGTCGATGCACTGACCCAATTACCTCTAAAAGGCAACAATATGAACGTTCCAATTGCCCATGAACTTGTCTCATTATTAAATTTTCTGGATTAGTCACCAGTACATGCCAAACAAACAGGAGAGTGGACAGATCGCGATCCAGTTTTGCCTCATGTAAGGGGACAAGTCTTACAGGGATGGTCTAATAAGCCAAAGTCTGACTAAATGAAGCCCACCTTCCTGCCAGGATGGCATCTTGCTGTGGGGAGCGAGAGTCATTGTGCCTCCGAGAGGAAGAAAGCCGTTATTGACTGAAATGCACAGTGCTCACCCTAGCATTTCTAGAATGATAATGTCGGCGTACAGCTACTTATGGTGCCCAGGGATGGATACAGAAATCAAAAACTTAGTCAAGAGCTGCACACTGTGCCAACAGGTAAAGAAATTTCCCCCATCTGCTCCATTGCATCCCTGGGAATGGCCAGGAAGGCCATGGGTCCACCTCCACATTGACTAGGTGGGGCCTTTTTTGGACACAATGTTCCTCTTGATTATAGATGCTCACTCGAAGTGGATGGATGCACACGAGGTGAGATCACCCATATCTACCATCACCATGTACAGATATCGTCAGAGTTTTGCGATACACAAGGTTACCAGAGATAACAGTGTATGGTAATGGAACGGCATTCACCACTGGGGAATCCCAAAGATTTACAAGTCTCAATAGCATAACGCGCGTTAAGACCTCGCCATACCACCCTGCATCCAATGGTTTGGCCGAGAGGGCAGTCCAGAACTTCAAGTCCAGAATGAAAGAACTGGATGGAGACTCCATTGCAATTAAATTATCATGTTTCCTACTCAACTATAGGACTACACCACACATGACCACCGGTATTGCCCCTGCAGAGTTATTGGTGGAGAGAAGTCTCAGGACACATTTGAGTCTCATAAGACCAAATTTATTTGGGGGGTGGGGGTTAGAGAGAAGTTAGAAGGCCCAGAAAAACGGACACGATTACCACAGTCGTGTAAGAAACTTCACTGTAGGAGACACAATTTTTGAAAAGAATTTTAGAGATGGGCCTAAGTGGCTATCAGGTGAAGTTAGTGCAGTGACAGGGCCGTTTTCTTATCACATATCAGTCGACGGTCAGATTATTAGGAGACACATAGATCACCTCAGGAAAAGGGAAACATATCTACAAGAAAGGATGTTCCAAGTATTCCTGGTGGAGTATACACTGTGGAAGGAACTCCGCATGGTTTGGAAATGCCTGTAGGATCCACTGAGCCTGAAGACAGCCAAAGAAACAAACTTACAGATTCCTACTGGAGAGCCTAGTGGACAAGTGACTCCCGAGAGGGAGGCCTTGGATAAATCATTCAAAGTCGTGGAACTACGACATTTGACACATTTGAAGAAGCCTCCAGGGAGACTGAATTTGTGAATAGTTTATTTTTGTAAATAGCTAATTAGCTGTAATGATTGAAAATTGTACTTTTGAGTAAACCACGGTTTTATGGATGGCAGAAAGGCATAGGTAGCTCATCTGTACTGGCCCAAATTGAGGCCCTTAAGTGGCCAATTAATAACCACTTAAAGGTCACTTCTCACCCCAGCTGCAATTTGGGTCACTTCCTCGCTCCCAACTCTTTTGCCAAGGAGGTCATTGATGGAGGGGGTAGCCTGGCAGGTTAGCCTGCTCAGGCTCTGGGCAGAAAAGGGGCATGGGGGTGGTGCCTCCTTTACAAATCCCCTTTTCCAGTCAGGTCCCCCCCACCCCACCTCTCCTCTAGTGTCCTTCCTTCAACTAATATTTTCTACAAGTTATTCCTATTAAGTTGCTATGCAGAGACTAGTTTAAATCCAATGTGTTGCAGGAATTTCAACTATGGCACCATAAGACATTTCATTCATTATATCTAAGCCCCAAGATATAGACTTTCCTTTTGACACACAGTACTCATCTTTAGAATAAAATTTCAGTTAGTCTTCATAATTAAAAATAATCTGGCACTGGATGTCTAAATTCAGATGAAAAATATCTTCTGCAACATGCATGTTTAGATAAGCAGTACACTGTATTACCTTCAAACATGATTTATGCTTTATTCAAATTGAGGCTAATAAAATCAGAGCACTGACTCCATCTGAGCCATTTGAAAGGTCCAAGGAATGACAGAAAACTACAGGAAGGCAATCACTGCTTCACAAAGAAAAATCATTTAGCAATTTAGGTAATTATCTTTCCATGGAAATCAAAAAACTGGAGAAACACAATATTGATAAAGGTTGCAAAGAAATATAATACTGGTCAACATCCTGTTTCATCAATATGGGTATTAGCAGTGATAGACAATTCAGTCTTTTCTGAAACATTGATCAATGTAGAGCTCAGGACATTAGAGACTGCATTAGATTGGTTACTGGCAGATACACTTGATCTACACCAGAAGTGAGTTGAAAGCAATAGAGCAAACAACCTATTCCTGCTTCTTGATCATAAAATGAACCAGGGCTTGCTATCCAAAGGTGGGTTATCAGATAGGAACTGAAGGGGCAATTTTAACCACCAAAAATGGACAGGATTGGATAAGATGGGATGTTAAAATGTTACAAATCTAAATCCCCCAACCAGCCTGTTTCATGTTTTAAAGGCGGAACAGGGGATAGACAATTTCCCCCTCATCCTGGTCTCTGATCTGCTTCAGCTCTCTGACCTCCCCTGACATTGTCGATGTTGGCTGTTGCCCAAGACACTAGGAGAGCCGCTGCCTTCTCAAAAATGCCACAGAATCTTTTCTGTTCTTCTGAGGAGGAACGTTCTCCCCTGAGATGTGGCCACAATTTAATATTTCATCAGAAAGATGGCATCTCCTACAATGCCACACTATCAACCTAAAATATAGCTTAGCCCTGGAGTGGAGACTTGTTAACTTAGATTTTATTTGTATGTGTTTAAATATATCAACTTCAGACACTAAGAGCTGGATATTAACTCAGGTCAGGAGGGAGTGGAGGTTTGGGGGGGTGCGGTGTGTGTGTGTGTAAGGTTTGAGGTCACAAAACCCAGAAAAACAGGTGCAGTTTCTAGAAGGTCCTGCCAACATTTAATGGTAGGGTCTGATCAGTATTTTTCTTCTGTTTCCAAGTTGCAGCCAGCAGATTGAGGGGCTGGCTGATGTCGAGAAGATCAACCTTCAGCACCAGTCCACAACTGAGGAGCATATCAGGAGGAAGATCGGAATCTGGAGCTGGGGAAAATCAGAAATGTGGGTGGGGAAGATCTTGGAGGCAGGAGCAGGGTCTGATCTGGGTATTCTCTTTCCATGGAAAACAAAGAACTGGAAGCACAATATCTTTTGAGAAATATTCAAGCTATCCCTCAAACAATATCAACAAAAAAGATTAACTAGTCATTCATTTTGTCGCTGTTTGTAGGAGTTTGCTTTGCACAAATTGACTGCCACATTTCCCTAATTCAGGGGCTGGAAAGCACTTTGGAAGTTCCTGAGGACACGAAAGGTGTTACATAAATGCAAGTCTCGCTTTTCAGTGGATGACTCTAGGGCTGGCGGATTTGCAAAATGAAAAAAGGTGAAATCTGTAGTTTACATAAACCTTGTTAGTTACCAAAGCCACATTTTGTCTCCCCCAAATTATATAAAACTGGGCTATCCCAAGCTTTCCATCTGAGAAAAAGGGCACAGGGCCCAAATAAGTAACGCTCACTTCAAACATGAACTCTGACCCAGAGTCAATTTTTCTGACTGTACTTCACCACGGGTGGTGGAATTGCTCAATTTTGAATTACTTTTTAAAGCTCTTTGGGGAGGGAAAAAAAGTAGTTTTTCTTATAATTCTTGAATATTTCTCGAAAGATATTGTATGTGGATATATGATTGAGAAAACTGGAATATTCACAACAAGGTTCTAATTCAGACCCATCTCACATCATCCAAACTTTAAGATTATGCAGAGTTTCAATAGGGTAGACATAGAGAAGTTTGTTTACACTTGTTGGGAGTCCAAATCTAGAGACCATAAATACAAGATAGTCACTAATAAATCTATGGTTAGATTGTGGAAACCTGCTACCACATGAAGTAGCTGATGTGAATAGCATAAATGCTTAGGGGAAGCTAGATAAGTACATGAGGAAGGGAGAAATAAAAAGGTGTGCTGATATGGTTAAATGAAATAGGGTGGGGCGGGGGGTTTGTGTGGAGCATAAACACTGGAATAGGCCATTTGGCATTAGTTAAATTCTACATGCTGCATGTTATGGAGAAACAGGGCAGTGGAGAAAATATGCTGATGCATTAGCCAAAATGAAATGTTTCAGAAGACCAGGCAAATTGAATAGAGATCTTAATGCAAATCTGTCAGAGTTCCAAGCCCACATTCAGCTCCAAACTACATACTTCTTTCTTATCATTCCAACTCACATGTAAAGTAGTCAGATTTTTTAAAGAAATATGCATTTCTCACAGTGGATGCAATCCCATTACTCTCAACCTCCTGAAGGAATGGAATTGCAGGTTTCACATTACTGTGCATAAAGCAAAGTTCTTGAACACCAGGTCTAAAAACCATATATGGTATTAAAAGTTCCATTTAAGTGTAACGAAGCAATTAACCAAATCAAGATTAGCATAAATGAAGTTAAACAGCTCCTTCAAAATTACGTAGGATAAACTGCACAGAAACGGGCCATTTGACCCAAATAGTCCACTTGGTGTTTATGCTCAGTTGAGCTTCCCCCTATCTTTCTTCATCTAAATATACCATTGTAACCATACATTCCTTCCTCCTTCAAATGCTTGTCTAGCATGCATTTAAAAACATCTATACTATTCACTTCAACCACTCCCTGTGATAGTGAGTTCCACATTCTTACCATTTTTTGGATGAATAAGTTTATTCTGAATTCCTTTTAAATTTGTTGATGACTATCTTATATTGATGGCCTCTAGTTAGATTCTTCCCCACAAGAGAAAACATTATTTCTTTAACCACTCTATCAAAGCCTTTCATAATTGACTCAGGTCACCCGAGCCTTCTTTTTTCAAGAGGAATGAGACCCAGGCTGTCGATCCTTTCCTGATAAATTTACCATGCATTTCTGGTATCACTCTTATAAATTTTTTTCTACATCCTGAATAAAAGGAACAGTAACAATATGGATACAAAATTGGCTGAAAAATAGGAAGTAGAGAGTAATGGTCAATGGATATTTTTCAGGCTGGAGGAAGGTTCCCTAGGAGTCGGTATTGGGATCTTTGCCTTTTTTCCTGATATATATCAATGATCTAGATCTTGGTATGCAGGGGACAATTTCAAAGTTTGCAGATGGTACAAAGCTTGGGAGTGTTGTAAACTGTGAGGACGACAGTGTAGAACTTCAAAAGGACATAGACAAGTTGGTGGAGCGGGCAGATGGATGGCAGGTGAAGTTCAATGGGGAGAAGTGTGAGCTGATGCATTTTGGTAGAGAGAACATAGACAGGCAATATAAAATAAGGGGTGAAATTTTGAAGGGGGTGCAGGAACAGAAAGACCTGGCTATATATATGCATAGATCATCAAAGGTGGCAGGACAGGCGGAGAGAGCAGTTGATAAAGCATATGGTATCCTGGGCCTTATTAATAGGGGTATAGAGTACAAGAGCAAGGAGGTTATGCTGAATTTATATAAGACACTCGTTAGACCTCAGCTGGAGTATTGTGTATCGGGTGCCACATTATAGGAAGGGTGTGAACACATTAGAAAGAGTGCAGGAGAGGTTTACAAGAATGGTTCAAGGGATCAGAAACTTCAGTTATGAAGATAGATTGGAGAGGTTGGGACTGTTCTCCTTGGAGAGAAGAATGTTAAGAGGAGAATCGATAGAGATGTTCAAAATCTTGAGGGGGCTGGACAGATTAGAGAGGGAGAAGCTGTTCCCGATTGTAAAAGGGCCAAGAACGAGAGAGCACAGATTTAAAGTGATTTGCAAAAGAAGCAAGTGCGCCATGAGAAAAAAATTCTACACACAAGTGGTTCGGATCTGGAATGCACTGCCTGGAAGTGTGGTGGAGGCAAGTTCAATCGAGGCATTCAAGAGGGCATTAGATGATTATTTGAATAGAAACAAAGTGAAAGGGTATGGGGAAAAGGCAGGGCAATGAAACTAGGTCATAATGCTCATTTGAAGTGCCAGTGCAGACGCAATAGGTCGAATGTGCAATTAAACTTCTGTGATTCTGTTCAGTGTATCTATGTCCTTTTACAATATGGTCACCAGAACTGCACGCTGGAAAGCCTGATGACATAGATCAGGAGTCCAATTTGTAACCCATGGAACACACACATGATGTTGGAAGATCAGAAACTATTTGCACTTGTATTTACTATTCACTGCTTTGTACTGCTTGAATTTTGTTTGGAGGAAGAGCTGTTCTTAGAATTTTTGACACGCAAGTGGTGAGCGCACCATACCAGTTAATATCTACTACATGATATATACAAATCAAATGGAATACCGATTTATATGTGGCTCTCTAGCTCTCTGCCATACACCCCTGAAGCCCACAAGGACAAAGACCAGAATTTTACATCCCTTGGGCAGGTACGCGCCCGACCTGTCTGGCTACGAAATAGCATGAGGTGATGTCGGGCAAACATCCCAACGTCATCGTGCACTCACGCGATATCTCATTGGTGGGCACACGCGGCAGTCAGAAGCGCACCTGCTGACAATTAAATGGGCAATTAAGCCCATTAAGCAGGCACTTGAACGTGATTTTTCATGGCCCGTCCACTTTTATGGTTGGTGGACGGGCCAATTGGCTAGGCAGCCTTTACATTTTTGCTCAAACCTCAATCCAGGGCGGGATGAAATACCTGTGGTAGAACAAAGAGATATCTGGGGCCTGTTTTTTTAATGAGGTATGTTGATGATCATGCTGCATGGACATATTTTGCAACATTTTTGTTGTTTCATTTATCCTGTGGAGGTCTGCAGCACCCCAAGGTAGCTGTCTACCTTCAGGGAGCTCAGTAGAAGCCAATAATTGGCAAGCCAGCGTGAAATCGCAGTCTGGGGCCAATTGCGGTCGGAGGCCCGTTTCCCATCCGCTCCTGGGCCCACCGATCATACAGGCCCAACAAGTGAAAAATTCAGAACAAAATTCTTTGGACAATTCTATCAGCTACTTCATCTTAAAAGTTCAATCTGAAGAACTAGTTACTAATCGTTACTGTCCATAGGTTTATTATTATTTTAAGAAAACCAGTATTTAAGCCAATACACATCAGTGATTATGTTGATTCATCCAATTCAATTGCTATTATCACTAAAAGGCAAACAGCACACTTTCCAGACACAAAGGTTTCAGCCTTGGTTCAGTGAACAGCAGGCCATTCATTTTTCTATAGCCTGCTCTGCCATTCAATTAGATTATGGCTGATCTCAACTTCATTTACCTGCATTTGCTTCATATCTCTAATACCCTTATCCAACAAAAATATATCAATCTGTCTTGAAATCTATCAATCATTCTGGCTCAGTATCCTGTCTTTTGGGGGAACACTACCTTTTTTTTTGAAAAAGGACTTTGTGATTTCATTCTTAAATGATTTAGCTCTAATTCTAAAATTATGGCCTGGATTTTCACTGAGTTGAGTTGCCTTGGGGGCTCTTTAAAAATGATAGGGGGGGTCCTAATTCTAGGATTCACGACCTCATTCCCAGCTGTGCAATTTTTGGGAGTTCCTTTAAAGGGTGCAGGCTGGTTCCTGTCAGAAGTCCACATCCAGCACTTCCAACTTGGCCAGCTCCATCGCAGAGATAGGTATCTCCTACTCCTCCACAATTTTCATGGATTCGGGCTAGGTTTTTAAAGAGTCATGGTTAAAAGTCAAGTTCAAAAGTTACTCCTCATGACCCCTTTGCCAAACTCTGCCCTTCCACCCACCTCCTATGGCTCCTCAAGCCACCTATGCTCAGCAGTGGCACTTCCATGCCTATTGACCCACTATAGACTTTCTTGAACCAATTAACCCTATAGTGAAAGTTGTATGTGTAAAAAAACCTTGAAAAGTCATTCATTGAGGACTTTCTCTTATGTTTGAAAAAGTCTGAAGTACAAACTAATAAAATTGTCAATCATCCAGGCCCTTTGAAGTTTCAAAAACCACAAACCCTTGAAACTTAACCTGTGTAAACAAATACTGTGAAATTGACTGCAGAGATCAAAGACCCCGAGTTGTCAATCAAATACTGGGGAGTAGGTGTTCTACTATTCTCATAGCTGTCTGGGCTTTCAGCCAAGAATACATAATGAGGAGCATTTGGAGAGTGAAGGGTATGTGAGGGGTGAGAGGTGGAGGAGCTTTTGTTTTTATTTTAGCTGGGACAAAGACCCACAGCACTGAGGCGGGCCCTTTAAATAACCTGCCTCCACACCCAGCAGCTCTTGTAACTGCCTCCGCACTTTTTCCTGGGTCAGTTGGCCCAATTTTCCCAACTCTACCTACGCAGCTTGATGATGAAAACCCAGGCCTATGCTTTCTTGTTCTGAATTTCCCCAACAAGAGAAATAATTTATCCCCATTTACCTTTTAAGTAGCTATCATTTTAAACTCCTCAATTAGAACAGCCCTAGGCCTTTTAAACTAAAGGCCTTACACTCATCATTCTGGTGAACTACATGATATTCTTTCCAAAGCCATTATATCTTTGAGGTTTGTCGCTCAAGACTGAACCCAGTACTCCAGAGGGGGTTTGACAAACAATGTGAATCGAAGCATCACTTCTTCATTTTTGACTTGAAATCAGATAGAGATAAAGGCCAGCATGCCATTAGCCTTTTTGTGTGGCTGCACTCTTGCCTGAGTCAGTAAGTTATGGTTAAAGTCCCACTTTCAAAGTCTTTGTGCACATAATCCAAACATACACTTCAGTATAGTACTGGCATATTGGTTTGTTGCAGCATAATGAAATTAAACTTTACAACAGTTCAAGCCCCACTTAAGAGATGTGAGAACATACACTAGAATAGTAGTTCAGTGCAGTAGTGACCTAGTGCTGCACTGGTCAGTAGTTCTGTCTTTCAACTGAGATGCTAAATTTAGCCTTCATATGCTTTCAGGTTGTGTAAAAGATCCTATGGCACTATTCAAAAAAGAACAGGGGAGCTCTGTGGTTGTTAAAGGCACTATAGAATGCAAGTCCTTTCCTTTGGAAAGGCAATATCTGTAAACTAACCATGTGCTGGGTACTTCCAGGTACACATGGTGCGAAAATTCACACTCTCATTACTTGAAAAATTAGCGACAACATTATTTGGCTTATCAACCAGTGTTGTTCCAATTAAATGGAAACCAGCAAAAATGCCCATTCACATGAAGTGATAAGTCAAATCCTAATTGACCATTCATGTGAAATGATAAGTCAAATCCCAACTGTTCATTAACCAAAAACTGAACTGGACTAGCCATATAAATACTGTGGCTCCTAGAGCAGGTCAGAGGCTAGGCATCCCACAGCGAGTAACTCACTTCTTGACTCCCCAAAGCCTGTCCACCATCTACAAGGCACCTGTCAGGCGTGTGATGAAATACTCTTCACTTGCCTGGATGAGTGCAGCTCCAACAACACTCAAGAAACTTGCCACAATCCAAGATAAAACAGCCCACTTGATTGGCACCACATCCACAAACATTTACACCCTCCACTACCGATGCACAGTAGCAGCAGTGTGTACCATCTACAGGATGCACTGCAGGAATTCACCAAGGCTCCTTACGACAGCAACTTCCAAACCCACGAGCACTGCCATCTAGAAGGACAAGGGCAGCAGGCAGATGGGAACACCACCACCTGGAAGTTCCCCACCACGCCATTCATCATCCTGACTTGGAAATATATCGTCGTTCCTTCACTGTTGCTGGGTCAAAATCCTGGAATTCCCTTCCTAACAACACTGTGGATGTACTTACACCACATGGACTGCAGCAGATCAAGAATGCAGCTCACCACTAGCTTCTCAAGGCCAACTAGGGATGGGCAATAAATGCTGGCCCAGCCAGCGAAACCCACATCCCAAGAATGAATAAAAAAGAGATAACTAGATTAATATTCCTACTGCCATGATAATTGTGTCAACCTTCATGGAAATAAGACAAGATGATGTTCCAGCATCTCAATCACAAAAACATGGTACTAGTCATTAATTAGACTTCAAAGTACAAGGTCAAAGTATGATGCTCATAATTTCAAGAGTGCAAAAGTAAAATGAGCCCCTCATTGCCCAGTATTCAGAGAAAACAGTAGCCCCCAATATTTTCATACCAAAGCATCCTGCTCAAGTAATTAGCCCCTCACAAAATTATGGTGAAATACTAGACTAGATTCACATCTCATAATAGGTATGCGATCTTGATTCTAATCTCATTGAAATATCTATAGATTTCTTATAGTCACCAATTATCTGGTTGGCGGATGCCGTGAATAACAACTAAATGTTGGTCCAATTTAGGCCTAAAAGGTTTTTTTGCACACTAGGATTTGGTGCATTAGAAGAGTTATTTGTTCTCTTTATATAAATTTCCCTCATACATACATTTATATTCTACATATATATAGCTATCCTCCAAATTTCTGAAGTTCATTTGTAAATAATATCTCACAGAGTGAAGGCACTAGAGAGGTTTGCATGAAGATTTGAAGTGAAACCTAAAATCCAATTACAAATATCTTTTTGACTTTTCCCATTCTCCTACGACAGCCACGTACACCCTCCCATGCCAATCCTTTACAGAAGCTATCTTATGTGCCTGTTCCCACATTGGTTAATTACCAATGCCAAGATTTAGTGTTACCCCTTCAACAAAACAAAGGAACAGTATAATGAGGCGACCTTGCACAAGTGAACGGAGTCCATGACCTGCAGAATAGAGCTTGGCTTGGCTACATCTTAATAGCATTCCATTGTGTCACATTGGTGGAGAGAAAAAAGCAGGTTGAACACCAACAGCTAATGGCAACAGCAATACCTGTAGGGGCTAGAGGTACAAAAACATGTGTATCTGGTGGGCTGAATGTTGTAGGTACTCACTGGATACAACAGGTTTTAAGACCTGCAGCAGGTTACAACAACCCTTTTGGGATGAAGTTCTGGTGAAGGGGAAGATGATCAAGCAATAGATAGACCAGAAAACAAATTATCTTTTGGGTTACTGTTCAACATTCCCTCATTTGTGTAAGTTCAATTTACAACTTGTCAATCCATTGCACTGTATTAGTGCCAGTTCCAGAAACCCACCTAAGCACCTGCATTCAGGTCTTACTCAAAATTCAGCAGGCGGTAAAGGTAAAAGGCAAAATTCTTAGTACAACTGGAACACAGAAGTTCTTACCAGTATGGTCCCCTCCGCCTGCACCATAGCCAGGAAAAAATAGGAACATCCCCAAAAACCTATATCACATGCTGAAGGGAAGAATAATAGGTTAAAGCTGGATATTGAATATTTCAAACCAGGCAAAACTGATTCACTGTTGCTACATGCAGATTGCTCTCTCCTATTCATATACCAAATGTACCAGACCTGATTAATATATGTTCCACTAGAAAATTTGTAGCCAAGCATCAATCTTCAGTTATACATGCATTTTATTTGCATGACTTCTATATAAAACAAATTGCATTGATATGTTTGTTTAAAATCTCCTAACACTAAGGAGGTATTATCATTTCTATGTTCACATCTATAAAAATGCACCTAGTTTATAGGTTTTTGCACCAGGGTCCCTAAACGCTGCAAGGTGTCTGTGACTTAGGATTTCTGTTGGGAGGCAGCTGGGCAGATGACTACCATAAGCAGCTTCATTTTTCTGTCGTTGTTGACACGGTTGCAGAAATTTTCTGTTGTACATGAATGACGCTTTTTTTGCAGTAATAATCCAGCTCTTCAACAGATAGCTGGCACTGATCTTCTGACATAAGGCTCTGGGTGCCTGTGAGAGTGTTTTCAAGGAAACCCCATACAATCCGATAATCACATGTTTGGATTAAAATCCTGTTTCTGGGACCCTAGGTCTCAGATGTCCCAGAAACCCTGATTTCAATAGTTAAAAAAAAAGTTTCCTTTCTGCAAAGATCATGCTAACAATTATCAGCTTTCTAGTCTAGCAGGAGGAAAAAGGATTTCAGAAAATTAAGGAGTTCAATTCCCCAGAAAACAAAGCAAATTCAGAAGGCAGAACGAATTAAAATAGCTGCCAATCAGCAAGTAATCTCATCCATTCTCAACACCTGAGGCAGGTGGTAAAACTGTTTCAGAATGGCTGATTTAGTCTTCAATAGGACGACCAATTCCCAGTAGTCTAGTCTGGTTTCACCCTGGCCAGGTACAAGGGTTTAATGCTGTAAGAGGGAAAAAATGGCATCATTTTGAAAGCCAAAACCCAGCAAGTCTTCAAGAAAGCAGATAGAAAGTTAAGTGAGGACAGAAACATAAAAAGGATAGAAGTGAGAAATGGATAGAGAGGTAGAAGCATGTTCGACACACATACTGCATTGGAGGATAGTTTGGTCATGTCCTCTAGTACAAGAAGGAAGCAATATATAATAGCTTGTTGACACTGAAGTCAGGGAAGGCAGAGCTTCACATTTGGTGACAAACACATGTAAGACTTGCTCACTGATCTCCCCACTTATTCAGTAATTTCTAATAGCTGAAATGAGGGGGAGGGAGTCAGCTCTTTTCAATTATTAAAATACAAATAGCTGCACAGTGGGAAACTAAATTTTGCTTTTAACTTTTAAGAACTTACCTTTTTTTTAAAAAAACAAGTACGGGCAAGACATTGCACCAGCAGTATTTATACCGGTATGAGACGTCCTTTTCCAGGTGTCTTTACACAATCCATTATGTACTTGTCACTTTTATTTTGTACCTTTGTGTTCGGTCTACAACCAAGAAGCCACTGCACCATCAAAACTGCAGTAAAGTAACATAACTGGCATAACACAACATTTGCAAGATATAGAATGAAGTGGCAGGTTCCTACCCCGCAAAGAGATGTGGTGATAGACAAAACCAAAAATGAAGTAATCTTGGTTTATCGTCTCCATATTTTGCAGGACTTTTCCCCAAGTGGCTGGTTCAAAGATTGAACAGTTATTGCTGTGATTTGATGAAGGCAAATCCCAAGATTCAGTGACTGAGATCTCACAAAAGGCAGATCTGAAGGTCTACATGAAATACAGGATGTACATAAATCATAGGAGTCAGATGCTTCTCACCCCTATCATAGCACAAAGCAGAGCCAGCAGGAAACAAGAGTATGAGAACTATAAAGCTTACGTTACATCAGATGCAAAATTGTAGTCTTGCATTGGGATATGAGAATAGGCTAATCAAAGTCTGTTGACTATACTAATCAGCATCAGGCCACATTCCTCCATAGTGTACACAGATGTCACAATCCTTCTTCTTTGCAGTCACTCTTGTGGGATTGTAAGATAATGTAGATCTTAAGAGGTAATTGCCTTGGAGCTTGGCTCCAGGGAATGTGATTCACACTGTTGTACATCTACAAATTACATAAGGAAACTGACAGCAAAATTACTATTTTATTATGCAACACAATGCAATACATTTACTTTTTAAAACAAACAATTTTAATTGCTTCGGCATACAACTCTTTTTTTCTTTTATCCTGGTAACTAGTTACCATTCCAGAATTTTAAACATTAAAACAAAAACTGCTGCTTAGTAGCTAGTCACACTCCTGAGCCTTCATTTTTTGAAGTGTTTTGATGTTCTTTTGTACTCCCACCCTGATTCCAAAATACATACATTGACACATAAGCTAGCTACCTTCAATGTGTTATGTACAATACATGTGATTTGTATTCATAGTAAAATTCTGCTCCTATAAATCAAGTATACAAAATAACGTAATCATACTTGGCAATTTTAAAAATTACATTTTGTTTAAAAGTATAATGCATCAGTCAAGTGAAAGATCAAAGTCCTACAGTTGTACAATTCATATCAGATTCATACTTAGCACAAAACATAAGCGATATTTGTGAAAAAGTACGAGTCAGAGGTATTAAGCTCTTTTTTAAATGTGTTTGCTTTCTGATTAAATGCAATAATTACCTTCCCAAAAATTAGTGTCAAACCCACTAAAACTCAACATCGTTTGGTGCACTGCAATTCTAGTGTGACACATGCAGTTGCTTTTCCCTGTGGTACAGGGAGCCATTCATCTTCTCTTGTAGCCACAGTCATCATCAGCGTAGAGCAGAGCTTCGGTTGGTTGCGTCAGGTACAGGTGGTAGAATGAAATTCTACAAGGAAGGAAGCACCAAAGGTGCAGCTAATGTTGCACATTAAACTTTATGAAAAAAGTTATAAGCATTAAAGTATTATACTTCTTCCTTCTAAAATTGGTATGCTGAAACTTCGTTGTTTCTTTCAAAATGTGTTGATTCAATCCAAATAAACCCAAAAAGTTTTCTAACTACAAACATTTTGTTTTGACTGGAAAAAAATGTATTTTCTTCCATTTCCTTCTGATATAAATACAAGAATTAAAACACTGATGATCATAGAGTGCATGTAGATATTTCTCCCACCAGCCCAAGAGTACAAAACACTATTTTGGTTTATATTTGAGAGATTCCACTTCTAATTATTTCAAAATTGAGTTATCAATGTGTTGGATTTCATCTATGAGCACCATAAGTAATTTATTTTGAGGATCAAATCAGGTTTCTAAAGCATGAATGGGAGGAATGTATTGCAACTTTTTGTTTTTGTTGCACAAAAAGTTAATTTAGCTTTGCAAGGGTTATAATTATGTAGGCATCATCTCCTACAGGTTTGTGGGTTTGCCCACAGGTCCAACAATATTATGAAAATTCAAAACAAGACTATTTTAATTGGACCCAATTCCCTTTTATGGTATGGGACACCACATAGTTCCCCATGTGTCATTTGGTGACCTTCATGTTTTGAGCATATTGTAGCCAGGTCTTTATCAGGTGGGAGAATATTAGGGGAAGGTAATATACTCCCTTTGGTTTACTAAACTTCTCATTCACCAACACAAGGTCAATGGATGAAGTAGGGTTAGTGGGATTGCAGTGTTCCAGAGTCATTGACAATTAGTCACTTTTGGATTATCTAGAGGAGGGGGCTCTGGGTTTTATCTTTTAGTTAATTCCCACCATTCCTTTGATGGTTGGTTTGATTTTT
This sequence comes from Carcharodon carcharias, assembly GCF_017639515.1. Taxonomy (NCBI): domain Eukaryota; kingdom Metazoa; phylum Chordata; class Chondrichthyes; order Lamniformes; family Lamnidae; genus Carcharodon; species Carcharodon carcharias. The sequence goes on along the minus strand of NC_054471.1, from coordinate 44,513,995 downwards.
TTTCACCTTTATGGCTTCCTATCCAGACTATAAATATTCCTCCTGATGGAGGACATGGATGACCTCCTTTGGATCCATCCCCTTTCTCTTCCCCTTGAGCTGTTTGAAGTGTTTTAACTTTGTTTCAGGTTTTGTGTCTTTGCTCTGCTCTAGACGGATGCTTATGGTGAACTCCCAGGTTCATTTCATGATTGCTACATTTTATATCCCTTAAGGAATATAATTTGTTGATTTTTGTTAAATGATTCCTCATCATTGCCTGTTATTTTGTGATCAGAAACTTTTAAAAATCTGTTTTTGTTCAAATTAAGCAAGTCACATTTATATGACCACATCAATTTTTAGACTTCCAGTAGTTAGTAGCTAGAAAAGTACCCTCTGCAATCAGTTGTTAGTTGCCATGTTATTCAATCTTAGGTCTCACGTCCAAATGGATGGTGGAACCTTACAGCAGAAAGTATAAGTATTAGAAATGAATCGAAGATAAAAAAAAATCACAAGAAGTGAATCAGAAAGAGACAGAAATTAAATTGTTTAATTCTTTTTAAAGTGGTGTTTATTTTAGTAGTTTGTGTTTCACATTAATATAAATCTACTTTGACATACGAGTAGTTTTGATATTTATCACAAGCTTTATTTCAGTGTGGTAGTAAATGAATCAAAAGCTTAAAAAGTGGATATGGAAATTCATCCACTGATGGATTGATTTGTTGAAAAGTTAAAAGAAGCTTGGATTTCCATGCTTCTGCTGGCACTTAGAGTTACTGGGGTAAAAATTGTCCAATGTTGTATTACCAGCAGTGGTAAATACTGCCATGCTTAGTAAACGTGCACTAGGGTAATGCACACAAGATAATCCAGGTGAGTCACTGACATCCATACGCTGAGGTGTTACTAAGTAATCAGTTGATCTTCTCTCTCAAGCACCTCCTGACTAGTTTCACAGCTGGCAAGGGTAAGGATTAGAACATGAATCCATGATGATATTCCCGGTGCTGCTACCACCTTCTTATTTATTCTGTGGATACCTAAACGATAGCAAGTTGGAAATGGCAAAGAACGTCGCACTGGTTATCTAGGGTTGCAGGGACACTATAATGCAGATGTAGCGATGCATTCTTCCGAGGCAATGACTTGACTAGTAACAACTTTTAAGCAGAGTTGCATTGGCAACTGACTGATATCCATCATCAAACGCTGGCAGAAAAGTAGGAATTCTCAAAAAACCTCACCATCACTCATCACACCTGGAAACTTGAGTGTTTCATAGCCTGCATCTGCATAGAGATGGTATGTTATAACTTTGGCAGGCTACAGAGAACCCACCTTTTACTTGTGGACTCACTATAGTCCAAAGCAATTTAGACCATTGGTTCAGATTAAATTTGCATACTCCATCCTCTGTAACATCTGAGACACATTGTCATTCTGACAGTCCTCTTCAAGATCATGACTGCAGGAGTACCGCAGGACTTGTTTCTGCTTTAGCTAGGCCTCCATGTTTATGCCAGGAACACAAGAGCTGATGCAGTTGCACTTCAACATCCTGTATCATTCCAAACAGTTGACATGGAATACCAGCAGCAAAGCTTCACATGTTCCTGCTCTTACTTGTGGAGCTCTCTCCCAAACAGCGCCGTCACCTTGATGTCTGTCTTGTGCGCGGAAATTCAATCACAGTTAAGCATTACTTATTGAACCTGCGTTGTTAGAGCACACAGAGGCCATGGAAAAGCTCTGGCTTACCAGTTGGTACTCCAGCAAAATTTCTCCAGACCTTTCAAGTGCTCTAAACAAACCATCAGGGTCAAATTTGAGAGTCATCTGTTGTTGTTACAGCTGCCTCCGGCTGTACCCTGCTGTTATTCCACCTAATATACACACACAGAAAAAAAACACTTGTCACACAGCATTTACTCACATTGGGTTATTAGAAACGTATTCATCTCTGATAATAGTGCCAGTCAGACCAATCAATCATTAAATCTAATGCAACATCAGTAAATCCTGACAAACCAATCTTTTCACAGGAATTATGCCTGTACCAACAATACCCACCCATCTTTGCAAACTAAACAAAACATGAAAACAGCCAATATTCAAAATTGCAACTGTCATTTACTCCAATGCAATGCATTATAACATCTTCCCTGAGCTGTATTTTAGACACACAGCAATGGAGTAAAGATACTAACTTTTAATCAAAGCTTTCATGAATTCAATTATATGATGCATCAAAATTGCTCAATGCATTTGCAAAATACATTCTAACAGCACATCCGATACAGAAAATGACACACACACACAAATCAATGGCACACAACAGACCTATATCAAGAATACCGTGCAGCTTTAGCATAAAATTTAACTGCCTGGGAACCGGGTGGTGCAATTTACGACAATGTTCAATCAATTCTATATTTTAGAAACTAATCCCAGCCCAGACTAATGTGGTGAGTTTAGGTAGCCTTAACCCAATCCTAGAGTGCAAAACTGCCCATAATAATTAGTAAGAGTCACGTTTTTAGAAACCACAAAGATAGCTGGAGCAGGCAATAAAAATGTTAAACTACTGTGGTAGGAAACACTAAATACCTTCACTGAATTGAAATACTGCATATTCTTTTCCAGCAGACACTCCAGCCTTTGTAACCACAAAATCACCACCTTTTTAAAAATGTGAATAATTTAGCTTATTGACATGCATTCTTCTATAAACATGTCAAGTGCTTCTTCATCCCAGTATATCAACCTTCCCTTTCCACTGGGTATTTTCCATCCCCCATCTCATGAATTACAACATCCACAGTCCTGAGTCACAGTTCTATTAATCAACATTAGCTTCCCAGTCTCATCCCAGGTGCCTGCCTTCATCCCCAATACAACTGCTCCCATCCATCACCCTTCATACCGACTTCTATCCATTTCTCTTCAATACACCAGTGTATGCCCAGAATTGTTGCACTTGTCCACTATTATCCCACCAAACTTTCCACAAGCTCGAAATCTGTCACATGATGTTGCTTGCCGTTCATCCTAGCCTGACAACTCCAATCATCCCCATATCCCTTCAGCATACATTCTGTTCCCAAATATTTTCAGCAGCTCTACTTATTCCCACACCTCAGGTGCCAAATGACCATTCCCATCCTCTCCATGCCAGCGTTCATGTACCCTTGTTCTGCCAGAAGCCAGAGCAGCACCCTTTGTTGTAGGGCACTCAGTATTCCTGTCCCTGGTCATAGGCTCCATTCCTCCACTGTAATTCTGCCTTCTCTCTTCACAATAACACTTCTTTGTCCCATCCGCCAACATGGGAGGCTCACATTGTTCCATTTCCCCACCTCGCTGATTGCACTCTTCCATGGCATATGCCCCCATTCTTATTTCTACTGTGCACCCTCAGGATCCTGTTGATCCTCTCTGTCATGCTAGGGCACCACTCCACTTTCCTCCCCCACCAGCTCTAATTCCTATTCTATTTATCTACTGCGCTCTCCCTAGTTTCTGCCCCTTGTTACCACATCTTCTTTATCATTAACCTCTTCTTTCCTTCAAAAACCACCTCTTTGCTGGTATAAAAAGCTATCAGTTACCATAGCATTATGTACAGAAGAACAAAAACAGCAACAGGAGTAGGCCACTGGTTAGGTTTCCTTTCAGCAATTGGCCTTTTCACCACACCTACTCACTTCTCTCCACTGTTCACTTAACTGTGCATGCCCACTTCCTCCAATATTTCCATCAACCCCTCTCTGTACTTCAGCAACAACACCACTTTCCATGTCCCTTGCACATCCAGATTTTCAATTTGTCGTTTCCCAATCCATGTGGGTATATATCTGACTCCAAATTAAATTAATCAACCTTGCACAATCTAAATCCATCATTCACTTTCCACCAGAATCCCTGTTTCTTTATCCCAACTCTCTCTTCTCCCTTTGCATTTCCACTTATTCACGCAACATTATTGGCACTTCTCCTATGGCCAATTGCATGCCTGTCCTCTGTCACTTGCCAAACCAGTTAGTCTGCTTCTCACTGTTGAAGTATGTTGAATCTTCATCTTCTGCCTCTAAAGCCTACTCTACACCCCATTCCACAAATCCATCTCACTGTACTTGGCTTCCACCCTTTCCCCTCCCTGCTGTACACTGTCTTTCCCTCCCCCTGCCTCTGTCAATGAAACAATTCTCCAATTCCCAGCATACACGGTCCATTCCATTTCCCTACACTTCTGCACCTGCCTTATCCAGCTGCTATTATCAGAAATCAGCCCTGCTTACAACTTTATTCGGAATTGGGACTGTTTTGGTCTCCAGAGTACAAATGAAAGGGTCTTCAAAGCTATGAATCACATAATAGTTGACGAAGCATTTCTACTTGTACAACAGAGACACGATTCTATCCCATTTTCCTTTATTTGTAAGGAGCAGTACTGAAGACTGACGACGCCAATCTGGGAAATGGAATGTAAGGCACAAGGATAAATGCAAAGTACTGAGGATGCTGAAAATCTGAAATAAAAATACCAAATGCAAAATACTCAACAGGGCAGGCAGCATCCATGGAGAAAGAAACAGAATTAATGATTCAGATTGATGACCTTTCTTCAGATATGAAAAGAGTTAGAGATGTGATAGATTTTAAGCATACTGCTTAAAAGTACTTGCTTAAAATCTATTACATCTCCAACTTTTCCCAAGTACTTTTAAGCCATATGCTTAAAACCTATTATATCTCTAACTCTTAGTTCTGAAGAAAGGTCAATCGAGCTGAAACATTGGGCTGGATTTAACACTGAGGGTGGGCCCCCCGCATTCCAGCATAAATTTCGGTGGGGGGGGGGGGGCCGAGCCTGGTTCCATTTATCTAGCTTGTCCCACTTTAATTTTTCGGGCGACAGTCCTTTAATTAGAATGAGGCGGGACTTCCATCCATCTCCAGGAGGATGTCCCATCTCATAGGGCTGCCTGCCAATTGGAGGTCAGCAACTCTGCACACCAACAGCACCAAGCAGGAACAGTGGTCACTGCTGCAGATAGATCAAGGAAATGGCATTCAGTGATGGACCTGGACATTCAGGCAAATCTGAGATCTCACTGGGGCTGACAGGTCCCAACAAGGGAAGATGGGGACAGGGCAAGGAGGGGAGGCAAAACTGTGGGGTTGGGCGGGAGGGGGCTTCCTCTGATTGATAAGAGGGTCCGGAACCCACAGGGTTAAACCTACCAGGCTACACTTTGGGCACTGGCCTCTCCCATCATCTCTTATAACTGGAGCATAGGCAGGATGAAGCCCTTAACTGGGCATTAATTGCCCACTTAAGGGCTTCAATTGGACCATGGGCACACAACCTACCCAATGACTCCCCCACCAGCCATAAGATCATGTTAGGGGTGGGCAGACTGGTGATGTACAGGCACAGCGCCCTAATTTATGGATCCACCCACCACTTTTCCCACCTGCAAACGACCCATAAAATTCAGCTCATTAATTCTGTTTCTCTCTCTCTGTAGATGCTGTCTGATCTGTCAAGTATTTCCCAAATTTGCTGTTGCGATTGCAAGGCACAAGGATACAGGCAGGGCTGGAAAAGAGTGGGAAGCAAAAGGAATTTTGGTAGATTGCATGGCTTGTACAAAAGCTGAAGGTGGAGAAAAGAAATCTGTAGATCCGCACAAAGTGTATGTGCATTGAGTGTCAGAGCATGTTGGAACACCAACTTACTGTGGCACTATGCCCACATTCATATTACTTTTACTTGCCCCTATCAATTTTTCTGCCCCATTTTAAAACATCTGCACCCCAGTCAAACTGAACAAGAGCCAGGCCACTAGACCTTCACCACCATCATTCTGTAACCTGCTCAGATTTACTGGAGAGCATCTCTCAAGTGGTTTGTCTCCACCCCTGGGTAAGAAACTCACTTGTGTGGGAAAAGAGCATATGAACCCACATCTTACCACTGCTTTACACTCACGATTTTATTTCAATTGCATGATGCCCTCAAATTCTTACAACATATTCCTGTAGAGAGAGAATTTCAATAAACATTATACTCGCCAGTCTTCACTGACTGCAAACCTCGTGTAGGTTTTAAAAAATATATATATAAACCAGTTGCAGTTTTTTTAAGGTATGGAGGTTGGCACCATCACCTCATTAGCAGACGGAAATTTGCACTGGCTGAGGGGGGGTTGCGAGCTTCCATTTTTAAAAGCAGATTTAATATATATTTTAAAACGGGTTCAAAAATCGGCAAGCCCTACCACACAGGGCAAGGTAGTGGCCAACTGTGATTGTTGGTTTATAGCATTCCAGCCTCCCAAAATAAAGGAAAAAAGTGCTATATATAGATATATAATAAAAAAAAATTAAAGGGAGCGGAAGATTGCAATGCAAGCCACTAGGAGGCTTGCCATCCCCACATGCGTCAAAAAATGCATCAGAACAACAGCAGCTTTCTCTCTCTGCGAGTGACCTGCGGCCATTAACCGCAGCGCCGAACGCGTGGCGCTGGCGGGCTCGAGCCTCCGGCACCATCCGTGTCCTCGGGACGGTTGGGAAGAGAGAGAGGAAGCCAAAAAAAAAAATAATACCCTTTAAAATCCGGGTCCATTTCCATTAAAAAAAAACGGTTCAAACTCGAACATTTTCATTCACAAGAATCCCCCCACCTCGGGCACGTGCCGAACTCCTCACCAACCGTCAACACCTCCCCCCACCCCCCCAACTCCACCCCCCACACCGAACCGCCGTCAGCATCGTTTCCTCTTCATTTCATTAAAAAAAAGTAAGTAATGTTTATCTTTGGTTCCATACATATATATTTAAAATTATTATTTTTGGTGGAGGTTTGGGGTCTTTCGTTGGTTTATATGAGGGATTTTATATCCGCAGCGAATTTCAACCTCCCTCTCCCAATCCCGTCCCCTGGATGGAGCTGGCAAGAAAAAAGCATCTTCTTCCCCGCTTTATTCCCACTCGGCTGACTGCATTCCCGCTGCCAGGAATCCCGGGGGATGGGGGGAGGGGAAGCAATTTAAAAAAAAACCGATTAAATAAAGGATAAAGCGGTGGAGATTAAAAAGGCAAAACGATGAGAGTGTGTGTGTGTGTGTGTGTGTGTGGGGGGGGGGGGATGGGGAAAAATCGTGTCCGAAAATCGCCCCCCCCTCTCCTCCCGTTTTATTGGATTTGATTATTTCCCCCTTTAAAAAAAAACATTTAATGAGAAAGGTTCTGTTTGTTCTTACCTCATTCCGATAAAAATCGGAAGTTTTGTGATTCTCCGTCTTGCCCGCCATTGCTCCACTTGTACGTCCCGCTCGCCCCTCGGTCCGCGTCTGAGTACCGGCTGCGCAGCGGCGGGCGGAGCGAGGAGGTAGGGAGCCACTCCTTCAGCATCATCAGCATCCCCTTAGCATCATCATCATCTTCTTAAACCCTCCCCTCATCAGCAGCATGCATGCCCTCAGCATCCTCATCTTAAACCCTCTCCTCATCAGCAGCATGCATGCCCTCTCAGCATCCCCATCTTAAACCCTCTCATCAGCAGCATGCATGCCCTCAGCATCCCCATCTTAAACCCTCTCCTCATCAGCAGCATGCATGCCCTCAGCATCCCCATCTTAAACCCTCTCCTCATCAGCAGCATGCATGCCCTCAGCATCCCCATCTTAAGCCCTCTCCTCATCAGCAGCATGCATGTCCTCAGCATCCCCATCTTAAACCCTCTCATCAGCAGCATGCATGCCCTCAGCATCCCCATCTTAAACCCTCTCCTCATCAGCAGCATGCATGCCCTCAGCATCCCCATCTTAAGCCCTCTCCTCATCAGCAGCATGCATGTCCTCAGCATCCCCATCTTAAACCCTCCCCTCATCATCAGCGTCCCCTCATCCTCTTCGGCATCATCATTATAAACACTCATGACATCATTAGTAGCATCCTTCCCTCCTTGTCTTCAACAGATCCCCTTCAGCATCATCACTATAAACCGTTCCCTTAAGCATCATGAGCTTAATCCCTTCTCCCATCAGTGCCCTCCCTCATCCATAGGAATGTAGGATTTAGGAGTAGGCCATCTGGCCCTTTGTGTCTGCTCCACCATTCAGTAAGATCATGGCTGATCTGGTTGTGACTTCAACTCCACTTTGCCATCTGTCCCCCCCAACCCTTGACTCCCTTGTCTATCAAAAATTTGTCTAAATCTTGCCTTGAATAAATTCAATGATTCACTGTCTACTGCTTTCTGGGGAAGAGAATTCCACATGCTAAAAATCCTTTGAGAGAAAAAAAATTATCCTCATCTCTGTCTTAGATGGTAGACCTCTCATGTGTCTCCTGGTTCTAGTCTACCCCACAAGTGAAAAGATCCTCCCAGTGTCTACCCAATCAAATCCCCTCAAGATCTTACATGTTTCAATAAGATCGCTCCTCATTCTTCTAAACTCCAATAGGTATAGGCCCAACCTTGCCAACCTTTCTTCATAAGATAAGCTCCTCATCAAAGGAATTGTTTAGTGAATCTTCTTTGAACTGCTTTTTTCTTATTCATTCATGTAATGTGGGCATCGTTTGCTAGGCCAGGATTTATTGCCCATCCTTCATTGCCATTGAGAAGGTGGTGGTGAGCTGCCTTCTTGAACTGCAATTACATCTTTTTTCAAATAAGGATACCAAAACTATACCACGTACTCCAGATGTGGTCTCACCAACTGCTGTAAAACTTTCCTACTTTTACAATCCATTCCCCTTGCAATAAACACCAGCATTCCATTTGCCTTCCTAATCACTTGTGTACCTTCACACTAACCTTTTGTGGTTCATGCTCCAGGACACCCAGATCCCTCTATACCACTAAGTTCTACAATCTCTCTCCATTTAAATAGTATACTGCTTTTCTATTCTTCCTGCCAAAGTGGACAAGTTCACATTTTCCCACATCAGCTGCCAAATGTTTTGCCCACTCACTTAAATTGTCTATATCCATTTGTAGACTCTCTACCTCCTCTTGACAACTTACTTTTCTACCTATCTTGATGTCATCAGCAAATTTAGCATCCATACATTCAGTCCCTTAATCCAAATCATTGATGTAGATTCTAAATAGTTGAGGCTCCAGCATTGATCCCTGTAGCATTCCACTTATTACAGCTTGCCAACCCGAAAAAGACCAATTTATCCCTACGCTCTGCTTTTAGTTAGCTAACCAATTCTTTATCCATCTTACCTCATCTATCTATGTATCTATCATACCATATAATATTATCTTGTGTAGTACGTTTGATGTGACATCTTATCAAATACCTTCTGGAAATCCAAATATAGTTCCCCTTTTTCCACCTTGCTTGTTAGTAATCCAGAGAGCCAGCCTAATGCTCTGGGAACATGGATTCAAATCCCACCATGGCAGCCGGTGAAATTTAAATTCAATTAATAAAATTTGGAATTGAAAGCTAGTCCCAGTAATGATGACCATGAAGCTATCATCAACTGTCGTGCTGGAAAATGCTGGAAATTCATGAGTTCTTATGAAAGGCCACAGGCTTGAAATGTTAACTGTTTCTTTCTCCACAGATTCTGCCAGACCTACCGAATATTTCAAGCATTTTCTGTTTTTGTTTCAGATTTCCAACACTTGCAATATTTTGCTTTCATAGCTGGGAATTTATCCCCGTGTCCTGGCCAATATTTATTCTTCAATCAACATCACAAAAAAAGGTAATCTGGTCATTAACTTTTTGCTGTTTGTGGGAGCTTGTTGTACATAAATTGTCTGTCACATTTCCTGTATTACAACAGTGATGACACTTCAAAAAATACTTTATTGACGCCCTGAGGCCATGAAAGATACTATGTAAACCAGGCGAACACAGTTGGCTCTACTCTGTTCCACCTGTGTCCAAGTTTGAGATTAGCTCTGAATTTATGATTCTCAGAAATCCTTCAAAGTTCATTCATTCTGTTTCCAGTATCGACTCGCTCTCTGAGGAGGATGGAGTCAACTGCCTTACAGAATTTGACAGATAAAGTAGATTTATTGAAAACCACAGTTGCTGAAAAGTCACCTGATACCCAAGGTTAGTGCTAAAATTCCAATGGAATTGTAACAAAAAGTCGTTTGGTAATACAGAACTTGAGCATTGATGAAAAAAGAGACATCTAAGTTTTTTGTCTTACACTCAGGACATTTCTTAAGAATACCAATATAAGGGGAAAGTAACAATTTATACTGTATGAGAAGAGAGTGCAATATAAATCCATACAGTGCAGTATAAACTTATACAGTATAAATTGTTATTTTCCCCTTTTACTGGTATTCTTGAAAGACAAAAAGCTTCAACATGTCTCTTTTTTCAGGAATTGTAACATTGCAGTCATTGCTATTGTTGTCATCATCATCATTTTTCCTGCTCCACTGAGGTGCACAGAATAGTAATGAATTGACACCATGCAATCCTGGCTTGGGCTTTTGCTTGTAGCAGGCAAAGTTGCAGGCACAGTTCAGGTGCATCATTGTGCTACACAGAAATCCTCTTGGTTGGCCTCTAGCTCTTTTCCCTTATAACATCCATTTACATGTTTGCTTAGGAATCTTGCTGTCCAGCATTCTCAGAATGTGACCAATTTAGTTCAGTCCTCTGATTTTCCTGGCCCCGGGACATTTTCCAGTGGCAGGCAGGAGAGGCAGGCCCCATGGCCCCAGTAAGCATTCCAGAAAGCTTCCCCCTCTGATCTGAGGAGCTTGCCTGCTTGATTCCTTTAAATTTTGATTTTAAGCTTGAGCCTCATGTATCCACTTGATGTCCTACCTGTCTCAGCACCACCCACCTTTTCCTGTAGTACTGCCAAGACTTCAGAGCTGCTGACCCCTGATAGGTCCAGCAGCATTGGAAGACCACCTGTCATCTTTAATTGGATGGCAAGTTTGGAGGTGGCCAAGTTAAAGCCACCTCTGGAACATCCCTTTGACAGTTCCGCTGCCAGCAGCTGCAAGTTCAGGACTTAACAAACATACAGACATATACGATTTAGGAGCAGGAGTAGTCCATTTGGCTCCTCAAGTCTGCTCTGCCATTTAATAAGATCATAGCTGATCTGATTGTGGTCTCAACTCCACATTTCGCCTATCCCCAATAACCTTCGACTCCCTTATTAGTCAAGTATCTATCTACCCAGCCTTAAAAACATTAATTGACCCTGCCTCCACCGCTCTCTGGAGAAGAGAGTTCCAAATATTCACAACCCTCTGAGAGAAAAAATTTCTTCGCATCTCCATCCTAAATGGGAGACCCCTTATTTTTAAATTGTGTCCCCAGTTCTAGTTTCTCCCACAAGGGGAAACATCCTTTCAGCATCCACCCTGTCAAGTCCCTTCAGGATCTTATATGTTTCAATAACATCACCTCTCAATCTTCTAAACTCCAATGGATACAGACCCAGCCTTTCTAACTTCTACTCATAAGAAGACTTCCATTTGGTCCCGACATCAGGGTTCCAAAATCTATGGGAAAATTCAACCTCTAGTCATTGGTGGTTTTTGTGCTCTCTGATATACACTTGCATTTGTCACTTTTTTAAACTACCTGATAACAAACAGTCATTGCAGCATATATATTAGAAGATGGTGAGCTGCTTCTGATGGCTTTGTTGGTCCGCCACACTTATAATCCAAATTAGGAGCGTAGCCAACACATCTTACATTTTTTTGATTTTTTTTCTCACTAATTACATTTGATTTCTGGATTGATTCAAGTGTCTAAAAAGCTCCACTAGGTTTTCCAGGTGAGTTTTGACATCAGATATGCAAACTCCAACATGTTGCACCACGCTGTAATTAACAGTAGGCAAAAGAGTGCAGAATTTGCTGTTGTTTACCTATTAGAATTATTCTTTTATCAGAGTCAACATTATGTTTCATGATCCGTGTTTTTGCACCATTAATATATAATCCAACTTTTCTATCTACGTCTGCAAGCTCATTTATCTTTCTTTAATAAAAATATAAGAAATGTGTAATGAGGCAGATGTCATCTGCAAAGTTTAGGACCCTGATTTCTCCACTGAACCATGCCAAATTTAATGCAAGGTGAATCTCTCAGTGCAACATCAATCACAATATCAAATGGAGACCATATACATTTCCAGTGATGGTCCCATCAAAAACAAGCATGCTTTGCTTGTCACCAAACCAGAAGATATAAAGAGAAGGTGGGCAGAAAACTTCCACAAAATCTTCAACACATTACCTCTAGACAGTAGGGTTGACTTTAACTCAGAATCACAGAATTGTTACGGTGCAGAAAGTGGTCATTCGGCCCAACATTGCCACACTGGCTCTCCGAGTAAGCAATTCTCCTGGTGCCATTCTCCTGCCCTCATCATGCAACCCTGCACATTCTACCTTTTCAGATAATTCCCTTTTGAATGCTTCAATTGAACCTTCCTCCACTATACTCGAGGCAGGTATTCCGAACCATAAGTACTCGCTGCGTGCAAAGGTTTTTCTCATATTGCTTTGCTTCTTTTGTTAATTACATTAAATCTGTGCCTTCTCATTCTTGATCCTTTCTTGGGAACAGTTTCTCCCTACATACTGTGTTCAGACCCCCCCCCCACCATGATTTTGAACACCTCTATCAAATCTCCTCTCAGCCTTCTTTTCTCCAAGGAAAACAGTCCTAACTTCTCCAATCTGTCATATATAAGGGAGGCGATGGCATAGTGGTATTGTCACTGGACTAGTAATTCAGAGACCCAGGGTAACGCTCAGATGGTGGAATTTGAATTCAGTAAAAATTTAATCTGCAATTAAAAACCCATTGTTGTAAAAACCCATTTGGTCCACTAATGCCCTTCAGGAAAGGAAATCTGTCATCCTTACCTGGTCTGGCCTACATGTAACTTCTTGACTCTTAAATGCCCTCTGACATAGTCTAGCAAGCCACTCAGTTGTATCAAACCGCTGCAAAGTCACAAAAAAAGAATGAAACCAGACGAACCACCTGGCATTGACCTAGGTACCGGAAACGACAATGGCACTCTCAGACTGTCAACCCTGCAAAGTCCTCCTTACTAACGTCTGGGGGCTAGTGCCAAAATTGGGAGCAACAGCCTGAAATAGTCATCCTCACGGAATCATACCTTACAGCTAATGTCCAGGACACCATCCCTGGATATGTCCTATCCCACCAGCAGGATAGACAGTGGCAGCACAGTGGTATACAGTCAGGTGAGAGTCCTCAACATCGACTCCAGACCCCATGAAGACTCATGGCATCAGGTCAAATATGGGCAAGGAAACCTCCTGCCGCTTACTATGTACTGCCCTCCCTCAGCTGATAAATCAGTGCTCCGCCATGTTGAACACCATTTGGAGGAAGCACCAAAGGTGGCAAGGGCACAGAATGTACTCTGGGTGGGGGACTTCAATGTCCATCACTAGGAGTGGCTCGGTAGCACCACTACTGACTAAGCTGGTTGAGTCCTAAATGATATAGCTGCAAGATTTGGTCTCCAGCAGGTGGTGAGGCAACCAACAAGAGAGAAAAACATACGACCTCATCTTCACCAACCTGCAGATGCATCTGTCCATGACAGTATCAGTAGGAGTGCACTGCACAGCCCTCCCTTGTGTTGTGTGGCACTACCACTGTGCTAAATGTGATAGATTTTGTACAGATCTAGCAACTCAAGACTAGGCATCCATGAGGCACCATGAGCCATCAGCAGTAGCAGAATTGTACTCGAACACAATCTGTAACCTCAAGGCCTGGCATATCCCCCACTCTACCATTACCATCAAACCAGGGGATCAACCCTGGTTCAATGAAGTGTGCGGGGGGCATGCCAGAAGCAGCACCAGGCATACTTAAAAATAAGGTGTCAATCTGGTGAAGCAATAACACAGGACTACTTGTGTGCCAAATAACATAAACTGCAAATGATAGACAGAGCTAAGTGATCCCACAACCAACAGATCAGATCTAAGCTCTGCAGTCCTGCCACATCCAGTCGTGAAAGCTGGTGGACAATTAAACAACTCACTGGAGGAGGAGGCTCCACAAATATCCCCATCCTCAATAATGGGGGAGCCCAGCACATCAGTGCAAAGCATAAGGCTGAAGCATTTGCTACAATCTTCAGCCAGGTGCTGAGTGGATGATCCATATCTGCCTCCTCCAGAGGTCCCCAGCATCACAGATGCCAGTTGTCAGCCAATTCGATTCATTCCATGTGATATTATGAAATGGCTGAAGGCACTGGATACTGCAAAGGCAATGGGCCCTGACAATATTCCAGCAATAGCACTGAAGACGTATGCTCCTGAACTTGCCGCGCCCCTAGCCAAGCTGTTCCAGTACAGCTACAACACTGGCATTTACCTGGCTATGTGGGAAATTGCCCAGGTATGCCCTGTACACAAAAAGCAGGAAAAATCCAACCTGGCCAATTGCTGTCCCATCAGTCTACTCTCCATCATCAGTAAAGTAATGGAAGGCGTCATCAACGGTGCTGTCGAGCGGCACTTGCTTAGCAATAATCTACTCACTGACGTCTAGTTTGGGTTCCGCCAGATACAATCAGCTCCTGACATTATTGCAGCCTTGGTTCACACATAAGCAAAAGAGCTGAATTCCCGAAGTGAGGTGAGAGTGACTGCCCTTGACATCAAGGCCGCATTTGACTGAGTGTGGCATCAAGGAGCCGGAGCAAAACTGAAGTTTTGGGAATCAGGAATGGGAATCGGGAGAAAACTCGCCACTGGTTGGAGTCATAACTAGCATAAAGGAAGGTGGTTGTGGTTGTTGGCGGTCAGTCATCTCAGCTCCAGGACATTACTGCTACAGTTCCTCAGGGTAGTGTCATCGGTCCAACCATCTTCTGCTGCTTCATCAATGAAATTCCTTCCATCATAAGGTCAGAAGTGGGGATGTTCGCTGATGATTGCACAATGCTCAGCACCATTCATGACTCCTCAGATACTGAAGCAGTCCATGTTCAAATGCAGCAAGACCTGGACAATATCCAGGCTTTGCTGACAAGTTGCAAGTAACATTCGTGCCACACAAGTGTCAGGAAATGACCATCTCCAGCAAGAGAGAATCCAGCCATCGCCTCATGACGTTCAATGACATTACCATCACTGAATCCCTCACTATCAACATCCTGGGGGTTACCATTTACCAGAAACTGAACTGCACTGACCATATAAATACTGTATCTACAAGAGCAGGTCAGAGGCTAGGAATCATGTGACAAGTAACTCACCTCCTGACTTCCCAGTGCCTGTCCATATCTACAATTCACAAGTTAGGAGTGTGATGGAATACCCCGGCTTGCCTGGATGTGTACAGCTCCCACAACAATCAAGAAGCTTGACACCATCTAGGTCAAAGCAGCCTGCTTGATTGGCACCACATCCACAAACATTCACTCCCTCCATCACCAACGCACAGTATGAGCAGTGTGCACCATCTACAAGATGCACTGCAGGAATTCACCAATGGTTCCTTCGACAGCACCTTCCAAACCCAAGCCCACTACCATCTAGAAGGACAAGGGCAGCAGATAGATGGGAATATCGCCACCTGGAAGTTCCCTTCCAAGTCACTCACCATCCTGACTTGGAAATATATTGTCATTCCTTCACTGTCGCTGGGTCAAAATGCTGGAACTTCCTTCCCAACAGCACTGTGGGTGTACCTACACGAGATGGACTGCGGCAGATCAAGAAGGCAGCTCACCACCACCTTCTCTAGGGCAACTAGTGAAGGGCAATAAATGCTGCCCATACCCCGTGAATGAATTTTTTAAAAAAGAATTAAAGTTCTTCATCCTGGAGCCATTCTCGGGAATCTTTTCTGCATTCTCTCCAATACCTTGGTATCTTTCCTAAAATGCGGTGCCAAGAACTGGGTGCAGTACTTCAACTGAGGCTGAACTAGTGTCTTAGATAAGTTCAACGTAACCTTCTTGCTCTTGTACTCTATGACCCTATTAATAAAGCCTAAGGTACTGTATGCTTTATTAACTACACTCTCAATCTCTCCTGCCACCTTCAATGACTTATGCAGATATACACCCAGATCCCTCTGCTCCTGCACCCCATTTAGAATTGTACCCTTTATTTTATTTTGTTTCTCCATGTTCTTTCTACCAGACTGAAACACTTCACATTTCTCTGTATTTAACTTCACCTGCCACCTGTCTGCCCATTTTACCAAATTGTTTATGTCCTTTTGAAATTCTACACTAAGCTCCTCACAGTTCATAATGCAAACATTGAAATTGTGCCCTGTACGCTAAGGTTTAGGCCAATATATATCAGGAAAAGCAAAGGTCCTAACACTGACACCTAGGGAACTCAACTACAAACCTTCCTCCATCCCAAAAAACATCCATTAACCACTATTCTCTGTTATCTGTCACTCAGCCAATTTTGTATTCATGTTGCCACTGTGCCTTTTATTCCATGAGTTATAACTTTTTTCACAAGTCCATTGTGTGGCACAGTATCAAATGCCTTTTTAAAGTCCACGTACCCCACATCAACAGCATTGCCCTCATCAAACCTCCCTGTTACCTCTTCAAAAAACTCCAGCAAGTTAGTTAAACATGATTTTCCCTCAATAAATCCATGCTGGCTTTTCTTAATTAACCCGCATTTGTCCATGTGACTATTAATTTTGTCTCTTGTTTCGAAGTTTTCCCACCGCCAAATTTAAACTCACTAGCCTATAGCCGTTGGGCTAATCTTTACCAAAAAGTTTGCTGAACTGGATGTTAATTGTAGAAATCACAATGCATGAATGAGGTGAGCTTTACCATAACTAACTTAAGGAACATAACTTGGAGAGGATCACATTTGTCCTGAAGTACGAAAGGAGGGTGAAGATGAAAATCTGACTACCATCCTACTACATCTATTTAATTTAGTGTGGGAAAGAAATGTAATATTTAAAGTTTGGACAAAGGAATCACTGTCAAGCCTTCCAAGAAAGGAGACAGAAATGATTGTAACAACTAGTGTGATATTACGTTACTTTCTGTCCCTGGCAAACTCTTCTGTATCATTATCCTCAATAGGACGTCCATTGATGGGAGACTAAAAGAAGAGTACGTTAGATTTTGTAAGAAATTCTTGTATCAGCCAAATCTTTACTCTTAGTAATGTCATTGAGAAAAGCAAAGGATGGCAATTTGCAGTGGTACTAAATTTTATTAACTTAACTAAAAAAAGCATTTGATAGTGTCAAGGGAAATCCACTATGATAGTTTTGAAGTCTGTACGAACATACGAATTAGGAGCAGGAGTAGGCCATTTGGCCTCTCGAGCCTGTTCCACCATTCAATAAGATCACGGCTGATCATTATGGCCTCAACTCCATTTTCTTTCCTATCCCTAATACCAGGCTTGTCCACTCTTTAGTATGGGTGGCCACATTTCCATTTTTTATTCATTCAAGGGATCGATGAGCAGATTTCAGAAAGACACATGAATTTCAAAAAAAAGTTGAGCATGAAGAAAGGAAGCAACTTGTTGAGCAAAAATAAAGCAATGTCAAAGCAATAAATTGATTTTTTTTAAAAAGAGTCATTAATAAAAATGACAATTAGATTATAAGAGGGTAAGAGTGTGCATGTCTGGCTCAGTCCCAGTGTCAGGGTGTTTACTCACTCACCCTCACCCACTGTGAGAGTGGGTGAGAGTATGTGTTGGTGTGCAGGGGTGAGGGTGACTGAGAGTTCTGAGACTGGGAGTGAGCCAGACACACACACACACACACACACACACACACACATACATACACTCAAACACTCTCTCAAATACTCAGTTTCCTACACTCATTCACTCTCTTACACACACACAAACGCACACACATACACGTTTGAATTTTTTCAGATGGTGAGCTCTCACTTCCTGCCAATGGAAGAGTCAGTGGGGACTACAACCCCACTGACTCTGAGTGCCCCACAAACATATCACACTCGAATGAGCATTAAGTGGCTGCAGGCAAGACTTTCGCCCCTCACTGGGGAGGAAGTCCTGCAGCACTCCAGTCCCTGCAGCGACAAGAGCTGAACAGGAATTGCATGAGGACACCTGAAACTAAGTCTGGGCACTGGAGCCCAAGGTAAGTTCAATGGGTCCCAGGGCAGGAAGGGTAATGATGGCCTGGGGGGTGTGTGAAGGGGACGATCGCGGTCTCGGGGGAGAGGTCGGGTTGGGGGAGCGAGGTCCCGAGGGCACCAGATCTTAAGGGAGAGCGCCCAACTTCAGAAGGGGGCTTCTGATGGAGGCACCCCCCCACTCCCCCACTTCCTGCCTGAGAAATAAGTCTGTTGACTTTTGGGCTTTCCCCATGTAAGGTCAATCCTCCTGCCAACCTAAAAATTGAGACTGGATGGGAAACCGCTCTTAAACGACCAATAATTGGCCCTTTAAGATCCTCAATTGGGGCAAGGGTGGCTTCCCGTCTGATGCATTGCCCGCCCAGCGTGGTCGGGGCAGGCGGGAACCCAGAATGAATCCCATCCCTCGAATTTCATGCTCCACCTGCACCTCCCCACCACACCTAAAAATTCACTGGTGGAGGAGCATAAAATTCGGGCCACACACTCACTCTCTTTTACTCACTCACTGGCACACTCACTCACACACACACACACACACACACACACACACACACACACACACACACACAGACACACACACACACATGCACACACACACTCACTCATCAGTGACATACTCACTGATACACTCTGACACTCGCACTCACTCACTCTCACACTCACTCACACACTCTGTCTCTCACACACACACTTTCTCCCTCACGTGTTCTCTCCCATACACACCCACGTACACATCCATTCCGTCTCTCAGAAACACCCCCACCCCATCCTTTGCCAATAATGCTCTGGGGACCCAAGTTTGAATCCCACCATAGCAGATGGTGGAATTTGAATTCAATAAGAAGCTGGAACAAAAAGTCTAATGATGACCATTAAACCATTGTTGTAAAAACCCATCTGGTTCACTAATGTCCTTTAGGGAAGGAAATCTGCTGCCCTTACCTGGTCTGGCCTGCATATGACTCCAGACCCACTACACTCTTAAATGCCCTCTGAAATGGCCTAGAAAGCCACTCAGTTGTACCAAACCACTAGAAGGTCAACAAAAAGAAGTGAAACTGAACAGACCACCAGGCATCGACCTAGGCACCAGAAACAATAATGGCAAGCTCAGCCCTGTCGACCATGCAAAGTCCTCCTTACTAACATCTAGAGGCTCGTGCCAAAATTCGGAGAGCTATCGCACACACTAGTCAAACAACAGGCTAACATAATCATACTCACAGAATTATACCTTACACATAATTTCCCAGACACCACCATCACCATCCCTGCTATGTCCTGTCTCACCGTCAGAAGAGACCCAGCACAGGTGACGACACAATGGTACACAGTCAGGAGGGAGTTGCCCTGGGAGTTCTCAGCATCAACCCTGGAACACATGAAGTCTTGTGGCATTAGGCCAAACGTGTATGGGAACCACCTGCTGATTACCACATATCACCTGCCACCCACCCCCCCGCCCTTCGGCTGATGAATCATGTTGAGCGCAACTTTTAGGAAGCACTGAGAGTGGCAAGGGCGCCAAATGTACTCTTGAGTGGTGGTCTTCAATGTCCATCATCAAGAGTGGCTCAGTAGCACCAGTACAGACCGAGCTGGCCAAGTCCGAGAGGACATAGCTGCTAGACTTTGTCTGCGGCAGGTGGTGAGGGAACCAACAAGAGGGAAAAACATAAGTTATTTCATTCTTATCAACCTGCCTGCCGCAGATGCATCTATCCATGACAGTATTGATAGGAGTGACCAGTGCACAGTCCTTCAGGAGACCAAGTCCTGTCTTCATATTGAGGATAACTTCCATCATGCTGTGTGACACCACCACCATGCTAAATGGGATAGATTTCGAACAGATCCAGCAACTCAAAACTGGGCATCCATGAGGTGCTGTGCGCCATCATCAGCAACAGAATTGTACTCAACCACAATCTGTAATCTCATGGCCTGGCATATCCCCCACTTTACTGTTACCAACAAACCAGGGGATCAACCCTGGTTTAGTGAAGAGTGCAGGAGGGCATGTCAAGAGCAGCACCAGGCATACCTAAAAAAGAGGTGTCACCCTGGTTAAGCTACAGCTCAGGACTACTTGCATGCCAAACAGCATAAGCAGCAAGCAATAGGCAGAGCCAAGTGATTGCACAACCAAGGATCAGACCTAAGCTCTGCAATCCTGCCACATCCAGCAATGAATGCTGGTGGACAATTAAACAACTTACTGGAAGAAAAGGCTCCACAAATATTCCCCTCCTTGATGATGGGGAAGCCCAACAGATCAGTGCAAAAGATAAAGCTGAAGCATTTGCTATAATCTTCAGCCAGAAGTGCCAAGTGGATGATCCATCTCAGCCTCCTCCTGAGGTCCCCAGCATCTCAGATGCCACTCTTCAGCCAATTCAATTCACTCCACATGATATCAAGAAACGGCTGAAGGCACTGGAAACTGCAAAGGTCCTGACAATATTCCAGCAATAACTTTGAAGACTCGTGCTCTAGAGCTAGCCGCTCACCTAGCCAAGCTGGTCCAGTATAGCTATAACACTGACATCTACCTGGCAATATGGAAAATTGTCTAGGTATGTCCTGTGCACAAAAAGCAGGACAAATCTAACCCGGCCAATTACCACCCCATTAGTCTACTCTCAATCATCAGTAAAGTGATGGAAGGGATCATCGACAGTACTATCAAGTGGCACTTGCTTAGCAATCACCTGCTCACTGATGCCCAGTTTGGGTTCCTCCATTATCATTCAGCTCCTGACCTCATTACAGCCTTGGTTCAAACATGCTGAACACCAGAGGTGAAGTGAGAGTGACTGCTCTTGACATCAAGACAGCATTTGACTGAGCATGGCATCATGCATCCCTAGTAAAACTGGGGTCAGTGGAAATCGGGGAAAACTCTCCACTGGTTAGAGTCATACTTAGCACAAAGGAAGATGGTTGTGGTTGTTGAACGTCAACCATCTCAGCTCCTCAGGGTAGCATCCTCGGCCGAAACATCTTCAGCTGCTTCATCAATGACCTTCCATCATAAGGTCAGAAGCGCAGATGTTTGCTGATGATTGCACATGTTCAGCAACATTTGTGACTCCTCAGATATTCAAGCAGTCCATGTCCAAATGCAGCAAGTCCTGGACAATAATCAGGCTTTGGCTGACAAGCTACAAGTAACATTCATGACACACAAGTGCCAAGCAATGACCACCTCCAAAAAGAGAGAATCTAATCATCGCTCCTTGACGTTCAATGGCATTACCATCACTGAATCCCCCACTACCAACATCCTGTGGTTACCATTGACCAGAAACTGAACCGGTCTAGCCATATAAATACTGTGGCTACAAAAGCAGGTCAGAGGTTAGGAATCCTGCAATGAGTAACTCATCTCCTGACTCCCCAAAGCCTGTCCACCATCTACAAGGCACAAGTCAGGAATGTGATGGAATGCTCTTCACTTGCCTAGATGAGTGCAACTCCAGCAACACTGAAGAAGCTTGACACCATGCAGGACAAAGCAGCCCGCTTGATTGGCACTCCATGCACAAACATTCACTCCCTCCACCACCAAAGCCCAGTGGCAGTAGTGTGTACCATCTACAAGTGCACTGCAGGAATTCACCAAGGCTGCATAGACAGCACCTTCCAAACCCACAACCATAACATCCAGAAGGACAAGGGTTGTGCACCCCACCCCATTTGCCACCCCCGGGCCTGCCTCACCTTCACCCCCACCCCACCCTGGGCCCGCTGCACCTTCTGTGCCTTGGGCCCCGGCAGCCCTCAGCACACTGACCACCGTTGGTGTTCACTGCTCCTCCAATCTGAGACTGTTTCTCTCCCTGGTTTGCTGCAGATCGACACACAAGTGAGTCTATCAGCAGCACATGTGGGAAAGGAACAGCCTGTGATTGGAGGAACAGCTCCTTAAATCCTTAATTTTACTGACCTATCTTAGTGGCATTTTTAACGGTGGCTCAGGGGGCCACATAAAGGGATTATGCGGGCCACAATGCAGCCTGTGGTCCGCCAGTTGGACAAGCCTGCCCTATACCCTTTGACTCCCTTGTCAATCAAGAATCTATTTAATTCAGCCTTAAAAGTATTCAGTGACACTGCCTCTACCACTCTCTGGAGGAGACCCCTTATTTTTAAACTGTGTTCCCTAGTTCTAATCTCTCATACAAGGGGAAGCATGCTTTCAGAATCCATCCTGTCAAGTCGCTTCAGGCTCTTATATGTTTCAATAAGATCACCTCTCATTCTTCTAAACTCCAATGAATACCAACTGAACCTGTCCAACCTTTCCTCATAGGATAACCAACTCCCTCATTCCAGAAGTCAGTCGAGTGTCCCTCCCCTGAACTGCTTCTAATGCAATTAGATCCTTTTTTAAATAAGGAGACCAAAATGTACACAGTAGTCCAGATATGGTCTCCCCAATACCCTATAAAGCTGCTGTAAAATATCCCTGCTTCTATATTCCATTCCCCTTGCAATAAATGACAACATTCCATTTTCCATCCTAATCATTTGCTTCACCTGCATACTATTTTTGATTCATGTAACAGGACACCCAGATCCCTCTGTACTGTAGTGTTCTGCAATCTCTCTCCATTTAAATAATATACTGCTTTTTTATTCTTCCTGCCAAAATGGACAAGTTCACATTTTCCCACATTACACTCCATCTGCCAAATTTTTGCCACTCACAGAGTCCCTTTGCAGACTGCTTATGTCCACTTCACATTTATTTTTCTACCTACCTTTGTTTCATCAGCAAATTTAGCAACCATACATTCGATCCCATCATCCAAGTCATTAATATAGATTGTAGACGGTTGATCCCTGCGGCACTTCACTCGTTACATCTTGCCAACCCAAAAATGATCTCTGTCTCCAGCTAACCAATTCTCTATTTATGCTAATATGTTACCTCCTACACCATGGGCTCTTATTTTGTCTGGTAAACATATGAGTTACATAGGAATTGCTCAATGAAAAATTTCGCATTCTACCACCCTGTCAGTTGCATGATGCAACAATAATAGAGTTGTTGATAATCATGGCTATCGATTAGAAACGGCTATCAATTACAGGCTGAGACATAAGAGAAGTAAAACCCCCAAGTGGTGGAAAGCTTTGGGAACAATTGTTCCTACATCACCTGTTTTTCCCAAGCATGCTAAACTTGCCAAATATCATGGCTCAAATTACTTATTTATTTTATCCATAAATATATGTTCTGAAACAAATCTAATTTACACATAAATAAATCAACATTACCTGCCTCCACCATCTCTCCAGAAAGTCTGTTCCATAGATTGTTAGACTTGCTCACTGAAATAATGATTGCACAGAATAGTTTTGCATTTGAAGCACAGGCTGTCTTCTGTTCCTACAATTTTGAACATGGTAAAATAGCTTGTCATGGTCTACATTGTATAGTTCCTTTAGACTCCTAAACACCAATTATACCATCTCTTAACCTTCACTTTTCCAGTGAGAACATGCCCATTTTACATAATTGCTCCTCGTTATCCAATCCCTGCACCTGTTCAATCATTCATGTTGCCACGTCTGTATTTTTTTAACAGCTTTTTGTATTGTGATGACCAGAAATATACATGTATTTATTGGAATTGTATTGTATTAATGATATTTAAATAACCTCATTATTTCAAATCAATATTGACCTTTCCAAATATCCCGTTATCTGATTTAATTTACTCACCACCACTGAACTTTGTTGTAATGGCTTCAATATATTGTCATCCTGAACCTGCAGATTTCTTTCGTTTTCCATACACTTTATTTTATTTCCATCATCTCTTCTGTGGCTCATTTGGTGGCACTCTCGCCTCTGAGTCAGGAGGTTTAATGTTCAAGTTCCATTGTAGGACATAAACACAAAAATGAAGGCTGATGCACCAACGCTGTACAAAGGGAGTGCTGAACTGTTGAAAGTTCTGTCTTTCGGATGAAGTGTTAAACTGAGGCTCTGTCTGCCTTCTCGGATGGCTATAAAAAATCTCGGCATTATTCCGAAGAAGATGGGGAGCTATCTCTGGTGTTCTGGCCAATCAATATTAATTCTTCAATCAACATCACAAAAACTGGTCATTATCATATTATTGTTTGGAGGAGTTTGCTGTGCACAAGTTGGCTGCTGTGTTTCCTAAATTACAAAAGTGACTACACTTCAAAAGCACCTCATTGGCTATAAAGCACTTTGGGACATCCTTTGATCATGAAAAGCACTATCTAAATGCAAGTCTTTTTTCTTTCTTTCCTGCTGTGCTTCAATTTCTATATTCTCACTGAATAAATCACTGTATTTACCATACTCATTACAGTGGAAATCTATGCTTGGGAGGAAACTGCTCATAAGCATTACTCAGTGACACATATATCATATGACAATACAAACAACATAATAACTAATATTAAAGAACTATTAACTAGTGCAGACGATTGCATTATAAGGAAATGATTGGCATTGCTGGGATTCAATTCCCCTGATGGAAGCTTAGGCCTTGGCACAAACATTAACAAACCTAACAATCTGATTGTTTGCTGCACTAACCTTATGAGTTTCTGTGAATTGCTATGTCCAGTTCTCGAACATGAAGCATTCTAGTGAATACAGCTTTACCAGATATCTACAGATTATGGTTTCCAGGAACATACCAGCATTTTCAGGCACCGGTATCAATAAAGCGCAGAGTAGGGATTGAGATTTGAGAGACCACAGTTATCACGTATAAACAATTCTATGTTTGCTGGTTAACTGTGTTCTACTGCCTGCAAGATTTCCCCAGCACTGGATATTTCGACGTGACGTTCAAGCGAGTGGTAGCTTGCGTCAAGTTCCTGAAGGTGTTCAAGGAGAAGAGAGACCTGCCGAAGATGAAGATCCTGACAGTGGAGCCGCTTTTTGCTCTGCCGTTGCAACGGGACCGGGTGGTGACGGTGCATCTCTACAACCCCTACGTTCCTGTCGCCGATTTGCTCACCTTCCTCACCAGGTATTTCGACAAGGTTGGGAGCTGCAGCAAGGTTAGAGACGCCTTTAGGATCTGGACATGCAAATGCCAGGTTAAGGTCATGCTCAAGACCGACGGTGAGGGAGCCGTCTTCCACCCTCCTTCCAGCTTCGCTATCGGGGGAAGCCGTGGCTACCTTGTCTACGCTGGGCAACTCAAACTTTGTCGCTCATGGGGCAAGGCTGGTCATGTGGCAGCCAACTGTAACGCCACCCTCTGCAAGAACTGCAAACAGGAAGGGCACCAGACAAAAGACTGCAAACAGCCTAAGTGCTGCAACCTGTGTGGCGAGGCAGTCACCTCTACAGGACCTGCCCCAAACGCTTGCCTCACTTATGCACGGGCAGCCAAAGCCAATGAGGGGGAAGCAGAAGAAATGCTTCGTGTCACTCCAGCCACCAAGGCCCCCAGGGAGAACAACGGGACAAAGGAGGACATATAGAGAGACAAGGTGGAGGAAAAGATTGAGGCAACAGACAGCAAATCAACAGCACTGCCCCCTGAACCTCCCACTCCTCAGGAGAGCGAATCAATGGAGGAGGCAGCAGCGGAAAATCAGCAGGGGGAGTGGCAGCTGGTGAAGAGAGCCAAAAGGAAGAAGGGGCTAAGAAGGGATTAAGCCACTTCCCAGACAAATAGCAAGAGGCATCTCCCATCCGACACGGATGACAAGGGCAGCTGCTCTTCAGACGAAGAAGTGCCAGGGCGGCACCTACAGAAGGAGCGGCAAAGCTCTAGGGAGTTGGAGGACGAGACACCCGGGCTTCAGAACATTGGAGACAATGAGGAGACCAGCACACCCCAACTTTGCCCACAACCCGAAGAGGCCAACGCACCACAGCCCCAGGAATCTGGGAGCAGTGAGGCGCTCAGCGCACCCCAGCTCCGGGAAGCCGGGAGCAGCAACGCCCCAGAGGGGGAGAGGGTTGGAGAAGCTTCTCCAACAAAGGTCATTTCAAATCCCGCTCTCTGCATTAACCCCCAGATGCCACCCGAGCAGAACACTGCCAATGGGGAGTTTCAGGACAGTTTCCTCAGCCCATCCAAAGTGAGGCAATTTGTGAACACTATAGGTATGAAGGAGCAGACCAAAGGTCTGGGACTCTCAGAGACAACAAGTTTGGTAAGAGAATAAATGCTTTAAAATTGGTTTAATGATTGTATCCATAAAGGTGCAAAACATTAAATCTACTACGCGATGTGTCGCAACCTTGGACTACCTTGACAAGGTCAAAGCTGACCTGCTGTTTCTACAGGAGTGTGCGATTCCGCACCTCAGCTCCTTTAGGCAATGGTCACAATGGTGGTCCCATGGGCCATCGATCTGGTCAGGAGGAAACGACTCTCGTTCCTCCGGCCTGGGTATTCTGCTGCGGGGAGGCAGCTTCACCGTCTCCCAGGTTAACGAGGTGGTGGGCGGGCGCCTCCTCGTAGCAGACGTAATGTACAAGAATGCTCCACTCCGGTTAATTAACGTGTACGCCCCGTCACAAAGGGCCGAGCAGCTGAAGGCTTTTCAGCAGCTCCCACTGCTGCTGGCGACCTCCATGCCGGTCATTCTGGACGGTGACTTCAACTGCATCATCGATGCGGCTGGACGATCCAGCAGGGCCGACAGCAGATTGGACACTACGTCCAGATCCCTGATGGAAACAGTTAAGGATGCCAAGCTGCACGACATCTTCAGCAACCCTGCAGATGGAGCACAGCGTAGATACACCTGGTCGCGGCCAGACGGGTCCATCCGTTCCAGGATAGACTTCCTGTTTGTGTCCCATGCATTCGCAGTCAGATCCACCGACGTCAAGCTGGTGTTCTTCTCTGACCACTGCCTCCTACTGGCTGACTGCCACTTAGAGGAGGACCAGAGGGTTGGCAGGGGGGCATGGAAGCTAAAGGTGCAACTGCTGACCCCAGAGAACATTGAGGAGCTCAAGAGGGATTACAAAGGTTGGAGAACCGTGAAACCCCTCTTTGAGTCCCTGACACACTGGTGGGAAGCGATCAAGGGGAACATCAAGAGGTTTTTCATCCTCAAAGGCACGCAGAAAGCTAGAAAGGAACAGAGGGAAATGTCCCAACTCCGGAAAAACATGCAGAATCTGCTCCGGCTGCAGTCGATGGGGGTCGATGTCAAGGAGGAACTCCAAGAGGTGAAGAGCTGGCAAGCCTCGTTCTTTGCCTTCGAGGCCTCCAAGATCATCTTCCGTTCCAGAGTCCGTTCCCTGAAGCAGGATGAGACGTGCTCATGTTTCTTCTTCCAAAAGGTACACAGAGAGAGCTCTGTGATCAGCAGCCTGAAGGAAGAAGATGGCTCAGTAAAGTCATCACAGTCCGACATTTTAAGCATCAGCAAATCCTTTTATGCCGGATTGTACGACGTGAAGCCCACAGACAGCACGGCCTCCCAGTCCTTCCTGTCCTCTATCATGGAGGTCTTAGACGACAGTACACAGGAGAGCCTGGACAAATCGCTAACTCCTGACGAACTGACTAAGGCCCTTGAGTCCTTCGAGAAGAGTAAAACTCCTGGAAGCAACAGTTTGCCGAGGGAGTTGTATTCAGCTCTGTGGGACTGGATCGGCCCAGACCTGCTAGAAGTGTACGAGAGTATGCTCCTGGCTGGCAGTATGTCAGAATCCATGAGGAAAGGCATTATCACCCTCATCTACAAGCACAAGGGGGAAAGGGAGGAAATTAGAAATTGGCGACCCATTTCACTGTTGAATGTGGACTATAAGATTCTGTCCAAAGTCATCGCCAATCAGGTCAAATCCACTCTGGAATTGGTGATCCATCCCGACCAGACCTGCACTGTGCCGGGCAGGAAGATCTCTGAAAGCCTCGCGCTGCTCAGGGATACGATTGCTTATGTACAGGACAGAGGTGTGAATACCTGCTCATCAGCCTGGATCAGGAGAAGGCCTTGACAGAATATCGCACACCTACATGGTTGATGTGCTCTCCAAAATGGGGTTTGGGGAGGGAATTTGCAATTGGATCCAACTGCTCTACACTAATATCAGTAGCGCAGTCTCAATCAATGGGTGGGAGTCAGATAGCTTTCCAATTAAATCTGGAGTCAGGCAGGGCTGTCCTCTCTCCCCTATTCTTTTCGTGTGTTGCATAGAACCCTTTGCTGAGTCCATCAGGAAGTATCTGGGCATAAGAGGAGTGATGATCCCAGGCAGTGGAGGCACTCGGATCAAAGCCTCCCTGTACATGGACGATGTCGCCGTCTTCTGCTTGGATCCGCTGTCAGTGCGCAGACTGACCCACATCTGCGACCAGTTTGAACTGGCCTCGGGAGCCTAGGTAAATCATGGGAAGAGTGAGGCCATGTTCTTCGGGAACTGGGCTGACCGATCTTTTGTCCCCTTCACTGTCAGGGCTGACGGCCTGAAGGTACTGGGGATATGGTTCGGAGGGACCAGGGCGTGCGTTAGAAACTGGAAGGAGCGAGTGTCTATGGTGAAAAGGAAACTGGGCATGTGGGAGAAACGCTCCCTCTCCATTGCGGGTAAGAACCTGGTCATTAGGTGTGAGGCACTCTCGCTGTTGCTGTATGTGGCGCAGGTCTGGCCCATTCCACACTCCTGCGTGGTGGCGATCACCCGAGCCATCTTCCGCTTTATCTGGAGGTCGAAAATGGATCATGTCCGCAGGGCCGCAATGTACAAGCCTCTAGATAAAGGGGGGAAAACGTGCCCAACATCGCCCTCATACTGATGGCCACCTTTGTATGTGGCTGCATCAAGCGGTGCGTAGACCCTCAGTACGCAAACACCAAGTGTCACTACATGCTGAGGTTCTACCTGTCCTAGGTGTTACGACGGATGGGTCTGGCCACCCTCGTGGAAAAATTTATGCAGAGAAACACCTTTGACCACAAGTCCATCAGGCAGTGGTCGGCACGTAACGTCTTAGAGACCCTGCGGGAAAAGGAGAGGGTGGACCCTATGGGATGGTTCCCTGAGCAGACTGTCAAAGTCAGTTGGCAGAATACCTCATTGCCAGAACTTTCCAACAAGCACCAAGACGTAGCTTGGCTGGTGGTGAGAAAGGCCGTCCCCATCAGATCCTTCCTACACGCCAGGAGTCTCACTCCCTCTGCACGTTGCCCTCGAGGTGGCTGTGGTGGGGACGAGACCGTTGTTCACCTCCTTGTAGATTGCGCCTTTGCAAAGAAGGTCTGGAGAGAGATGCAGTGGTTTCTGTCAATGTTCATCCCGAGCAGTTCTGTGACACGGGACTCTGTGCTCTACGGGCTGTTCCCAGGGACACACACCAAGACAAACATCAACTGTAGCTGGAGGATCATCAACTCAATGAAAGACACTCTTTGGTCTGCCCGAAACTTGTTGGTCTCCCAGTGTAAAGAGTTGTCCCCGACCGAGTGTTGCAGACTGGCACAATCCAAAGTCCAGCACTACGTGCTGAGGAACGCACTAAAGTTTGGGGTAGCCACCGCAAAGGAGCAATGGGGAAAGGTCGCAGTCTAAGTCCTTTCAGCCACAGGGACCTTGCACTGAGGGACTGGGAACTGTTTAGAACCCCTCGGGCGGTACAGCTCAAAATGATTGTCTGCAAATGATTGTAATATTCACTTATTGTATTGATGCTGTAAAAGTTGAACCTGATTGTATTTTTGTGATGGTGATTTTGAAATGGTTTGGAATGTTGTTGAAGATATTTTATGAATAAAGTATATTTTTGCAAAAAAAAAGTTTCATATTCTGAGCTTCACTTTCTTGACCCTTTATTCATTAATGCCTTCAATGTTTCATTTCAGAGAGAAGGCAAAAGCACAAATGGATCCAGGGCTCAATGCTGCCTTTGTCAGGGTCTTAATGCAATGGAGGTGGTGAAGGAGGGAGAGGCGACACCAAGCACAGTTCCAGCAGGAGGCTCCGCCTGAGGGACATGGTCAAGCAGAGCCAGGCCATGAACTGGATGGTCAGATGGAGAGACCCAGACAATGGAGGCAAATCGCCAGACCTAGCGTATAACGTAGAAGAGTCTCCTATTTACAGATGAGTGAGAGACAATGCCGGGCTCGTCTGCACTTCCGAGTTCTGATACGTCACATATGCCACATTCTTTGTGAAGACCTGACGCCATGTGGGATTGGAGGATATCACCTGCCAGTGGCTTTGAAGGTGACCGCAGTGCTCAATTTTTTTGCCTCTGGGTCTTTCCAGGAGTCAACAGGGGACCTGTGCAGCAGCCTTCAGTCCGCAATACATCAATGCATAAAGGAGGTTACAGATGTCCTTTGCAGGAAAGCACATCATTATGTCAGGTGTGCCATGGGCGACAATAGCCAGGCTGCCAGATTAACCAGCTTCGCCACCCTCTCAAGGTTCCCAAGTTTGCATGGTGCAATTAGACTGCACCTATATGGCTTTACAGGCTCCATGGCAGCAGCCCTTAATGTTTATAAACCACAAAGACTACCATTCCATCAATGTACAATTGGTGTGTGATTATCAGAAGCACATAATGCATGTTTGTGATAAGTATCCTGGGAGTTGCCATGACTCCTACATCCTGCGTCATTCCCAGGTCCCTGAGATTTTCAAGGGGCCATTACGTTTGTAGAGATAGCTGCTTGTGGATAAACTGAAATACTGGCTGATCACACTAGTGCATCGCAGTGTGTTGTTGCCTTCACAATCTGGCAATGCAAAGAGGTGATCCCTTGCCAGAGGGTGAAATGGAAGAGGATGAGAGCTCATCAGAGGATGAAGATCTGGAGGCCCAGTAACCTCAGGAGGCCACTGAGGGTCAGTGTGAATATGATGACATCATGAAGAATGCAAGACTTGGCAGACATGCCCTTGACACTTTAATTGCTGACAGGTTCCAGGAAGAGTAAAGTTAAGGGAGGGCACATGAGCCACATCTCTCCTAACCCACAATGCCATTCTCTTTCATCTCTAGGTATGTCCAAACACTTGCAGCAAGAACGAGTCCTACATTCACACTTGCACATTTTGGCCTCATGAATCTCCAGGCCATGATCTCTGCTTTTGTCCACAGTGCCCTGTGAATGCACTGACTCTGGGAACTGAGTCCACTGAGGAACAAGAACAATACGAGAGAGGACTTGAAGCTTTCTCCACTGTATAACGATGCAAACACTGCTGGCAGTGAGATGAGGATGTGACTAGGGATCTCCACCTCCCGTGCATGTCTTGTCTTCAGCCATTACCACTGAGGTGACACAAATGCCACTAGAATATCAATGCTGATGAGCTGTCCTCACTCAATGGTGTTCCTTGAGGAACAAAGATTCAGAATGCTTACATCACACACATCAAGTAAAGATTTAAACACTTCTCCCTGATATCACACAAAGATGCGGAGACTACTCAATTGAGGTTGACATCACAGGAAAGTTAATCTGACAGTGGACACTATCAGAATGGGAGGATGACTAAACCTTGACATAAGAAGATTCCGATGTACAAAATCACAATGCTTTCAATGGACTACAACATTAACATAACCATCAAATGTATTCACAAAAGTGCAATTTCTTTATAGTGGTAGCACACCTGTGACCCAAAAGTGACATCAAACTTCTTAACTTTCCTAAACTTACAGCTACTCCTGGGTGCAGCCCCGACATCCTCAGCAGAGGTAGGTGTAGCCTGCTGACTGCAGCCTGGCGACTGCAGTATGTCCTGATGTCTGCGAAGACCTTGGTGGATGATCTCTGGTGGCTGGAGGTCCTGAGAAGAGGCCCCCAGAGTGTCCAGCTGACGCTTATCCTGCAAGTGGGTGCCTGAGGGCCCCGCCCTTACTCCTTGAGATGGTGCACCTGGTGGGAGGTCAAGGTGCCTACATCTTGATGGTGCCCACCAAGGTGTGTAGCTATGGAGTGCAGAGCTGAGAACAAATCTGGCAAGACCTGCTGGACCAAGGTCTCCATGGTGGTTGCCAGCCTTCCCATGGTGACCTCAGGGCGCTTGCATGTCAGAGCCATGACGTAAGACAGAATGTGAGCAGACTCCTCCATTGTTCGCTCTAGTCTGTTGAGTGACTGTCAAATCGCCGCCTGATGTTCCGCCGCCCGTTGTATTGAGTTGGCAACCACTTCCAGAGGGTCATAGGAACGATCCCTGTCCTCCCCAGCCAGCTCGGCTGCAGCATCCTTGAACTCAATGAGGACAATAATGTCGGCCATCTCTTCCTCAGTCTGCGCTCTTTCTCTTCTGTTGTGTGCCAGCTTGCCCTGTTTGAAGGCTAAAGAAAGGCACATGGTGAGAAGGAATGGAGCAGAGGTTGGGTGAGATGCATGTCCCCTGTGTGTGGTGAGCCCTCCGAGAAGGGCTGGAGGATGGAGTGTAAGCAAAATGATACATGGGATGATGGTGATGTGAAAGTTTCCGTGAGAGAACGAGTGGTGAAATGTGTCCCCCGCTAATGGTTGTGAGAGATCCCTGAAGATAGTAGCCATTTGAGTACATGACGCCATGATGAAAGTTTGACATTGGAGGGAGTTGAAGGATGACTTCTCTTGGCAGAGTGGTTGAGATCACTCATCCTCTTCCTGCACCGGATGACGTTTTGGGCGCTGGTTACCAACAGGACTGACCTCCTGTGCAACGGCCTCTTAGGCCAGAGCGGTGAGGCTGATCTGCTTCCTGGATGCATCCCTGGGATACAGGACATGCCTGTGCACCCGCATTCCTCTGAATAAGGCCTCAATCTAGTGGGTGAAGTGGGGTGCTACCTTCTTGAGGCTTAAGGCTTTCTTCATGTGCATGGAAGACATCTGTAATGGTCTCCTGGAGACAGGTGGGCTGGAGAGATGTATGTGTTCAACTAGCATTTATATATGGTGCCCAGAACATCGACCCTGCCAGCTGATGGCAGGTGGATGATTCAGCTCCCAACCCACCAGGTGATTCAGTCTGATACTTGCCTCTGCATTAATGAGCTTCCAAGCGTGGAATCGGGCATGAGATCCCACCATTCTGAGCAGCGGGGTGGGTGCTGCTGAAACCGCATGCCATCACACTTAGTCCCATAAATGGAAAGTTCCACTTAATGTTTCAGGTCGGTGACTCTTCATCAGAACTGAGGAAAGGGATAGAAATGTAATAGGTTTTGAGAAGGTGATAGTGATGGGGAAGTTACTCTCAGTTGTGGCTTCTGTTTGAGTGCCATTTGTTGCAGATCATTTCACCTGTCTGAATATAGTGGGACCCAGTTGACAGTAGAATGGAGTACTCACAAGCCAGGTTGCACTAAACTTGCAATATTGTCACTGTACCTATTCTGGAAGAGATGCAAACCCTTTCTCACTTATAAACTTTTAACTCTTATTTTACTGTTCCTTGGTCAAAGTCCTGGAACTGCTGTCCTAACAGCATTGTAGGTTTACCTACACCATATGGACTGCAGCAGATCAAGAAGATGGTTTTGACTGATCTCGAGCTGAGCTTTTGATTTTGTGTTATACAGTTGCAAGGTGCACCTGCTTAAACCTCTTAAATGTTGCCCATCTTTGCCTCTACAAGCCTATCTGCTGTTGAAATGCGCATCCATGCCTTTATCATCTGCACAGCCTCCCTATCCAGCTTCTCATTTCTCCCCTCTGTAAACTTGAATTCATCCAAAACTCTTCTGCTCGTATACTATCCTGTACAGTTCGGCTCATCTATTCCTCACTGACTTATTGGATTCGGAATTTCAACAATTGTTGAGTGACTGCCCTTGACATCAAGGCAGCATTTGACCAAGTGTGGCATCAAGGCACCATGACAAAACTGGAGACAATGGGAATCACGGGGAAAACTCTCTGCTGGTTGGAGACATATCTAGCATAAAGGAAGTTGGTTGTGGTTGTTGGAGGTCAAGCATCTCAGTTCCAGGACATCACTACAGGAGTTCCTCAGGGTAGTGACCTAGGCCCAACCATCTTCAGTTGTTTCATCAGTGACCTTCCTTCCATCATATGGTCAGAAGCGGGGATGTTTGCTGATGATTGCACAATGTTCAGCATCATTCGTGACTCCTCAGATATTGAAGTGTTCCATGTCCAAGTGCAGTAAGAGCTGGACAATATCCAGGCTTGGGCTGACAAGTGGCAAGTAACATTCACATCACACAAGTGCCAGGCAATGACCACCTCCAACAAGAGAGAATCTAACCATGGCTTCTTGATGGTCAATGACATTACCATTGCTGAATCCCCCACTATCAACGTCCTGGGGGTTACCATTGATCAGAAACTCAACTGGACTAGCCATATAAATACTGTGGCTACAAGAGCAGGTCAGAGGCTAGGAACCTACGGTGAGTATCTCCCCTCCATCTACAAGGCACAAGTCCAGGAATGTGATGGGAATACTCTTCGCTTGCCTGGATGAGTGCAGCTCCAACAACTCAAGAAGCTTGACACTATCCAGGACAAAGCAGCCCACTCGATTGGCACCTCACCCACAAATATTCACTCCATTTACCACTGGCAGCAGTGTGTACCATCTACAAGATGCACTGCAGGTACTCATCAGGACTCCTTAGACAGCACCTTTAAAACCCACAACTGCTACCATCTAGAAGGACAAGGGCAGCAGACACATGGGAACACCATCACCTGGAAGTTCCCCTCCAAGTCACTCACCATCCTGACTTGTAAATATATTGCCATTCCTTCACTGTCGCTGGATCAAAATCCTGAACTCCCTAACAGCACTGTGAGTACCTAGACCACATGGACTGCAGTGGTTCAAGAAGGCAGCTCACCAACACCTTCTCAAGCGCAATTGGGGATGGACAATAAATGTTGGCCTAGCCAGAGATGCTCACATCCCATGAATAAATTTTTAAAAATTAAATCCTTTCATGGCTTCATTTTTCCCTAGCTCCTTCAGACATAGGGCCCATCCCCACACCAAACTGGACAGTATTCACCAGAAACTGTCCGTACTGAATCATGGTGTCGTTTGCACTTACTGACACAAATACGTGTAACTGACTATTAACTTGGCTGAAGTTCATAGGAACTGCTTTTAACTGAGTTGCGTCACATACA
The DNA here is from genome assembly GCF_017639515.1 of Carcharodon carcharias. Classification (NCBI taxonomy): domain Eukaryota; kingdom Metazoa; phylum Chordata; class Chondrichthyes; order Lamniformes; family Lamnidae; genus Carcharodon; species Carcharodon carcharias. The sequence goes on along the minus strand of NC_054471.1, from coordinate 44,478,754 downwards.
GCATTATGACTTGCAGCCAACCTCATTCGGACGCACTGTATTGCCAGTGGCTGTGATGATCAAAACAACCCTGAACATTTACCTTTTCATATCATTCCAAGATGACGTGAGCCAAATTAGGTAATCTGCTTTATAAAGACTTAAAAAAGCAAATGACACATGTCTTATCTGCTTGAACAAGCAATATCTCTCCTTAATGGCAGCAGTATAAGAAGGTTGTATCTAAAGGTCTACCAGATGCTTCTGTACACCTATTATGGGTACAGAGTGTTGTGGTTATGTTGCAGGACCAATAATTCAAATGCTTGGGCTAATAATCCAGAGAACAGGAGTGAAACCCCTTCCTCAGCAGTTTGAGAATTGGAATTCTGTTAATAAAAAAATGTGGAAATAAAAAGATAAGATCAATAATCATGATCCCTAAACATCTTCACTACCATCCTCCAGCAAGGGAAACCTGCCATCCATATTCAGCGAGGCCTGTATGTGTGACTCCAGTTCCTTTTTTATTATTCATTCATGGGATATGTGTGTCACTGGCTAGGCCAGCATTTATTACCCATCCCTAGTTGCCCTGGTTCAGGGGGCATTTCAAGAGTCAACCACATTGATGTGGGTCTGGAGTCACAGGCAGGCCAGAACAGGTAAGGATAGCAGATTTCCTTCCCTAAAGGACATTAGTGAACCAGATGGGTTTTAACAACAATCAACAATGGTTTTGTGGTCATCATTAGACTTTTAATTCCAGTTTTTTATTACTGTGCAGTGATCACTCCTAGCAGTACTGTTATGAACAGATGTGTTGCAGCAGGTAGAACGGTGAGGATGAGGACCCTCTTGTTGGTTCTCTCACCACCTGTATCTGGTAGCTGTGGTATGTCTTATAGGACTCAGCTAGCAGTGGTGCTAGTGAGCCACTCTTGGTGATGGACATTGAAGTCCCCCACCTGAAGTATATCCTGTACCCTTGCTATCCTCAGTACTTCATCCCAAGTGCTGTTCAGCATGGTGGAGTACTGATACATCAGTTGAGGGAGGGTGGTAGGTGATAATCAGCAGGAGGTTTCCTTGCCCTTGTTGGACCTGATGCTGTGAGACTTCATGAAGCCCAGAGTCAATGTGGCGGATTCCCAGGGCCACTCCCTCTGAATTGTGTACCACTGTGCCTCATGGGACAGGACATAGCCAGGGGTGGTGATGGAAAAGTCTGGGACATTGGCTGTAAGCTATGATTCAATGAGTCTCACTGTGTCAGGCTGTGGCTTAATTAGTCTGTGGGACGGCTCTCCAATTATGGTACAAGTCCCCTGATGCTGGTGAGGACAATTTTGCAGGGTCATCTGGGCAGAGCGTGCCTATGCCTATGCCAAGTGGTCCATCCAGTTTTTTGCTTTTTTGATTTTTCTGTAGCAGTTTGATACAACTGAGTGGCTTGCTAGGCATTTCAGAGGGTAGTTAAATGTCAAACAAATTGCTATGGGTCTGGAGGTACATTTGGGCCCGACTGGGTAAGGATGGCAGACTTCGTTACCTGAAAGATATTAGTGAACCAGATGGTTTTTTGCCATCTGGACAGTAGATGGGAATGTGGAATTCAGAACACAAACAGATTAGCCATGATCTTATTGAATGGGGGAGTAGGGTCGAGGGGCCAAATGGCTTATTCTGCTCCTATTTTGTATGTTTAAGGCAACCCAGTAGTTCCATAGTCACCATTACTGACACTAGTTTTTTATTCCAAATTTATTACATTTAAATTTCACATTAGATTTGAACTTGTGTGTCCAGAGCATTAGTCTGGGCCTCTGCATTATTAGTTCAGTACGTGATGGCCCATGTGCTTTTGGGAAGAAATCTATATTTTATGTGGAGTGATAGTCCCTTTAAGAACTAGGTTTCATTGAAAGGAGATTTATGGTAAGGCAGATGGATAACAGTAAATAATCATGTGACCAGGTTTCCTGGGAGCTAAACAATAAAGGTCAACATAAGTTAATTGTAGGGAGTGGTTCTGTGTTCAACCAGTTTAGTTTTGAGTTTTTGGACCAAGCTGGCTGCAGAAGAGAAAACATCTCTCTCAAACAAAACTCAGTTGAAAGTTTGTGGGTAGGCTGAAAAAGAGTAAAACAGTTATTAACTGAAGAACTCCTAACAGTAAGTTGAACTTCTGGTATAGCCAAGCTGAGAGAGAGAGAGTTTTCTATGCAAAATTCCATAGCTAAAGAATATTAGAGAAACAGAGTTAACATTTCGAGTCCAAAGTGACTTCTTCGGCAATTCCAAGGAAGAGTCACATTGGACTCAAAACTTTGTTTCTCTCTCCACAGATACTGCCAGACTTGTTGAGTTTTTCCAGAACTTTCTGTTTTTATTCCAGCACTCCAGCATTTGCAGTATTTTGCTTTTATTTAAAATAGAGTGTGGTTAGGTGGATTCATATTCTTTGATTTTGGTGTAGCAAATTTCTTTTGTTTTAATCTATGAACCTTGTAGCTTCATTCTTTTAATAAACTCCCAAAGAATCTGCACTATAATGATATATTTTGTTCTGCTAAACTTGGCTAGATAAAGCAATCTGAGATGGTGGGCCTAGTGGGAACGTCACTGGGCTAGTAATCCAGAGGCCCAGGCTAATGCTCCGGGATCACAGGTTCAATCCCCACCACGGCAGCTGGTGGAATTTAAATTCAATTAGTATAATCTGCAATTGAAGGCTAGCCCTAGGAATAGTGACCATGAAACTACTGTTGATTGTTGTTAAAAACCCATCTGGTTCATTAATGTCCTTTAGGGAAGGAAAACTGCCATCCTTACCTGGTCTGGCCGACATGTGACTCTAGATCCACAGCAATGTGGTTGCCTCTTAACTGCCCTAAGAAATCATTTAGAAAGCCACTCAGCTCAAGGACAATTAGGTATGGGCATCAAGTGCTGGCCTTGCCAGCAACGTCCACCTCTCATGAAAGAATAAATAAAATACAGGCGAAGTATGATGGCTATGTTTCTGTCACTGACAGTGCTATCAGGCAACACTTACTCAGAAATAATCTGCTCACTGCTGCTCAGTTTGGGTTCCACCAGGGCCACTCGGCTCCTGACCTCATTACAGCCTTAGCCCAAACATGGATAAAAGAGCTGAACTCCAGAGATGAGGTGAGAGTGACTGCCCTTGACATCAAGGCAGCATTTGACTGAGTGTGGCATCAAGCAAAACTGGAGTCAATGGGAATTGGGGGAAACTCTCCACTGGCTGGAGTCATACCTAGCACAAAGGAAGATGGTTGTGGTTGTTGGAGGACAATCATCTCAATCCTAGGACATCACTGCAGGAGTCTCTCAGGGTAATATCCTCAGCCCAACTATTTTCAGCTGCTTCATCAATGACCTTCCCTCCATCAAAACATCAGAAATGGGGATGTTTGCTGATGTTTGTACAATGTTCAGCACCATTCTTGACTCCTCAGATATTTAAGCAGTCCATGACCATATGCAGCAGGACGTGGGCAGCATTCAGGCTTGGGCTGACAAGTGGTAAGTAACACTTGCGCCATACAAGTGCCAGGCAATGACCATCTCCCACAAGAGAGAATCTAACCATCTCCCCATGACATTCAGTGCCATTATCATTGCTGAATCCCCCACTATCAACATCTTGGAGGGTACCATTGACCAGAAACTGAACTGGACTAGCCATGTAAATACTGTGGCTACAAGAGTAAGTCAGAGACTGGGAATTTTGTGGTGAGTAACTCATCTCCCAACTCCCCAAAGCCTGTCCACCATCTACAAGGTATAAGTCAGAATTGCAATTGGATACTTTCCACTTGCCTGGATGATTGCAGCTCTGACAACACTCATGAAGATGAACACCATCCAGGACAAAGCAGCCCGCTTGAAAGGCACCCCATCCACTACCTTCAACGTTCACTATCTCCATTACCGATGGCAGCAGTGCAGTCTATGAGATGTACTGCAGCAGCTCACCAAGGCTCCTTCCACAGCACCTACCTTTCCCTGACCTCTACCAGGTAGTAGACAGCAGATGCATGAAGACACCACCACCTGCAAGTTCCCCTCCAGGCCATAAACCATCCTGACTTGGAACTGTATCGCTGCTCCTTCACTATCACTGGGTCAAAATCCTGGAATTGCCTCCCTAACAGCACTGTGGACTTACCTACATCACATGGGTTGCAGAAGTTCAAGAAGGTGTTCACTACCACCTTCTCAAGGACAGTTAGGGATGGGTAATAAATGCTGACCTAGCCAGCGATGTGAAAGAATAATAAAAAGCTGGCAGTGGTAATGATGAAAACAGTGTCAGATGAATTAAGAATATCACACAAAAGAGTGTGTATATATATGCAGAATGTAAAATATTAAAGTAAAGGAAGATTTGCAAATCTATAGCACCTTTCATGTTCCTAGCTTGTCCCAAAGTGTGTTACAACACTTTTATGAAGCGCATTCATTGTTGTAATGACATTCTGTACAGTGTGTTGGTATCAATATATACATTACTCTTGTATTTAAAGCTGTGTAAGTTGAATGCCAATATTGCAGTTAGTAAGTGCATTGGAATTGAGAGACCGGATGCAGACTTGTTCACAGTCTTTGTATAATTTGGCCTGTGTTCATTCCTCTCCAACTAGTACTGAAATGCATTTCTAGCTGCCTTCAAGGATCCCTGCCATGGAATGTTCTATGAATACAATTGCATGTTGCCAACCATGCTTGGAGTAACTTGCTCCCAAGAAGCTATCCATAATTGTCACAAGTACAAAGTGTACCCTGGAAGGGAGAGGTTTAATGCTTAATGAACAGTTCTATTTATATACAAAGTATCATGAATTTTTGCAATTTTTTTGCTGCATGTTTTTGGAAAGTGATCAATATCAAGTAAAAGGGCAGCCCTTTGACCTTGCCTAATATTCTAAATTGAACGTTTTACAATATTTATTATTCTCTCTTCAGGTTAGATTTAGAGTGAAATCTGTGGACACAGTATAATGTTAAAATGTGGGATGTGCATACAAATCTCAGCGGTCCCTCTGCAACAACAGCAATGACTTGTATTTTTATAGCGCCTTTAATGTCATAAAATGTTCTATAATGAAGTTGAGGTTCTACCTGTCCCCAGTGTTGCGAAGGATGGGTCTGGCCACGCTGCCGCGGAACGCTCCAAGTAGTTGGACTGTGCCGTACCACCTGTCCCTCGTGGGAAAATTTATACAGGGAAACACCTTCAACCACTAGTCCATCAGGCAGTGGTCGGCACGTAACGTCTTAAAGGCCCTGAGGGAAAAGGAGAGGGTGGATCCTGTGGGATGGTTCCCTGAGCAGACTGACAAAGTAATTTGGCAGAATGCCTCATCACCAGAACTTTCCAACAAACACCAAGATGTAGCTTGGCTGGTGGTGAGAAAGGTCCTCCCTGTAAGATCCTTCCTACACGCCAGGAGTCTCACCCCCTCTGCACGTTGCCCTCGAGGTGGCTGTGGTGGGGAAGAGACCGTTGTTCACCTCCTTGTAGATTGTGTCTTTGCAAAGAAGGTCTGGAGAGAGATGCAGTGGTTGCTGTCGAGGTTCATCCCGAGCAGTTCTGTGACAGAGGACTCTGTGCTCTATGGGCTGTTCCCAGGGACACACACCGAGACAAACATCAACTGCAGCTGGAGGATCATCAACTCGGTGAAAGACGCTCTATGGTCTGCCCGAAACTTGTTGGTTTTCCAGCGCAAAGAGTTGTCCCTGACCGAGTGTTGCAGACTGGCACTTTCCAAGGTCCAGGACTACGTGCTGAGGGACACAGTTAAGCTTGGGGCAGCCGCCGCAAAGGCGCAATGGGGAAGGGTCGCTGCCTAAGACCTTTCTGCCACAGTGCACTGGGGGGCTGGGAACTGTAAAGAGCCCCTCAGGCTGTACAGATTAAAATGTATGTCTGCCAATGATTGAAATATTCATTGATTTTTCTGATACACCTTGTGATTCATGTTGTAAAAGTTGAACCTGTTTGTATTTTTGTAATGGTGATTTGAAATGTTTCGAAATGTTTTTGAAGATTTATGAATAAAGTATATTTTTGCAAAAAAAAATGTTCCATAATGAATAAAGTATATTTTTGCAAAAAAAATGTTCCATAGTGTTATCCAGGCCCAGGAATAAAGATCAGTTCTCAACTGGTTCAGTTTTCAAATGGAAATTGAAACTGGTTGTTGGCTGGTTTGAACTGATCCCAGTTGTATTGTTCTAATTGTTCGGTATTGTTCCCAGTTGGCCAGTTGAATTGTTTCCTATTGAGCTGGCAGGTTGGTTCTAGTTGTGATCAGTTAGCCTGGTTAAATTTACTGGCCCAATTTGTTCCATTTGGGACCAGGGTGACCAACTCTTATGAAGTTAAAAAAGGAGCATCATAAACTGCAATAAATGAACACATTAGGGACCAGGATGTGGGGGGTGGTGTGTCGGGGATGGCATGTTGCTGACTGTTAAGAGCAGGGGGCGGGGTGTTGATAAGCGTGGAGGTGGAGGAAGTTAAGAGGAGTGGGGAGGAGGGGTCTTAAGGAAGCAAGATTATCAACTAAAACTTACAAGTTATGTTGTTAAGTCATCTCTGCTGGCTAACTCCAGACCAACTAAATCACAAAGTCACCTTGGAGTCTCTTCAGCCTTCCACAGGCTATCCTACAAAAATAAGGGACAAATGAGGCAAACCTCATGGGACAAACAGTCAAAGGACAATCCCTTAAAAACATAAGAGGTCGCCCTGCAGCTAAGTATTCAAAACTTGCAAAAGGGAAAATCTATAAAAAAAAAAATTCACCCTCTCCATTCACATATATCTCACTAGAAAATGAAAAAAACTTATTTGTCTGTGTGTGCTGTGGGCCAGTGAAATATAACTTCATGGACTGCACTGTAATCTTCAAGTTTTATTGTGAGGCATGAAACACAAAACATATGAAGCAAAAATCAAATAAGCAGTGGAGAAACAAAAAAAATAAAGTACAGAAATGTTAAATTGCAGCAGTTAATCAAAATGCTGAACTTAAGCATCATTTGCATTTACACATTGAATGGTTCACCGGATTTTTGTCTTTTGTTGAGGTCCTGAATCTACTCGGATATTATTTATTTTTTCAAGCTCTTTCTTGAAAGCTTCCTCGCCTGGGTCTGAGAGAAACATGCCATAAAGTAAGAGAAAAAGTTTAAGAAATTAGTCGGGGACTTCCAAAACAGGAGACAAGTGGCTTCCAAGCTGACCTGCTGCTGCAAGAAATTGTATCATTTATGCTTCTGCAATAAAACAGCCTATCCTTCAGTTCGTCGGACCCACAGATGCCAACAGCCAAAGACTTTACGAATAATGAATTCCACCTTTGGCTGTGTGCCTTAGTCCACATTCCCTGTGGTATTTTTTTTTATTCATTCATAGGGTGTGGGTGTCGCTGGTGAGGTGATTATTTATTGCCCATCCCTAATTGCCCTTGAGAAGGTGGTGGTGAGATGCCTTCTTGAACTTCTGCAGCCCAAGTGGTGTAGGTACACCCACAGTGTTGTTAGGGAGGGAGTTCCAGTGATAGTGAAGGAATGGTGATATATTTCCAAGCCACGATGCTGTGTGGTTTGGAGGGGAACTTCCAGGTGGTGGTGTTCCCATGCATCTGCCGTCCTTGTCCTTCTAGATGGTAGAAGTCATGGATTTGGAAGGTGCTGTCTAAGGAGGCTTGGTGAGTTCCTGCAGTGCATCTGCCACTGAGCATCAGTGGTGGAGGGAGCGAATGTTTGTGGATGGGATGCCAATCAAATGGGCTGCTTTGCCTTGGATGATGTCGAGCTTCTTGAATGTTGTTGGAGCTGCATTCACCCAGGCAAGTGGAAAGTATTCCATCACACTCCTGACTTGTGCCTTGTAGATGGTGGACAGGCTTTGGGAAGTCAGGAGATGAGTTACTTGCTACAGGATTCTGACCTGCAGGAAACTATAGGCCAGTTAGCTTAACATTTGTCATAGGTAAGATGTTAGAAGCTATTATTAAACAAGTTATAACAAGGCACTTGGAGAAATTCAAGGTAATCAGGCAGAGTCAACATAGCTTTGCAATAGGGAGATCACATTTAACCAATTTCTTGGCATCCTTTGAAGAAGTAACAGGTGCTGTGGATAAAGGGGGACTGGTAGATGTACTGTACACAGATTTACAGAAGACATTTGATAATGTGCTTCATCAAAGGTTATTGTGGAAAATAAAAGCTCATGGTTTTGTGGGTAACGTATTGACATGCATAGAAGGTTGGCTAGCTAACGGGAAACAGAGAGTAGGCATAAATGGCTCATTTTGTGGTCGGCAAGATATGATGAGTAGTGTGCCACAGGGATCAGTGCTGGGGCCTCAACTCTTTACAATTTATATAAATATTTTGGATGAAGGCACTGAGGGTATGGTTGCAAAATTTGATGATGACACAAAGGTAGGTAGGAAAGTAAGTTGTGAAGAGGACCGAAAGAGGTGGGGACATAGTGGTATTGTCACAGGACTAGTACTCCAGATACCCAGGTTCGGACCTGGGTTTGAATCCCACCATGGCAGATGATGAAATTTGAATTCAATAAAAAATCTGGAATTAAAAGTCTAATAATGACCCCATGTCGTAAAAACCCATCTGGTTCACTATGTCCTTTAAGAAAGAAAATCTGCTGTCTTTACCTGGTCTGACCTACATGTGATTCCAGACCCATAACAATGTAGTTGACACTTAAATACCCCCCTGAAATGACCAAGCAAGCCATTCAGTTCTCAAGAGCAATTAGAGATGGGCAATATATGCTAGCCCAGCCAGCGACGGCCATGTCCCATCAACAAATAAAAAAACCAAAACGATATAGATAGGTGAGTGGACAAAAATCTGGCAAATGGAGCATAATGTAGGAAAATGTGAGGTTGTCCATTTTAGCAGGACGAATAAAACAGAGAATGAAGATTGCAGAGCTCTGGGATGCAGAGGGATCTGGGTGTCCTAGTGCATGAATCACAAAAGGCTAAAATGCAGGTGCAGCAAATAATCAGCAAAGCTAATAGAATGTTATAGGTTATTGCAAGGGGAAATGAGTACAAGAGTAGAGAGGTTATTCTTCAGTTATACAAGGCATTGGTGAGACCAAATCTAGAGTACTCTGTACTGTATTGGTCTCCTTATTTAAGGAAAGATATAAGTGCATTAGAAGCAGTTCAGTGAAGGTTTCCCAGAGTAACACCTGGAATGGGCAGCCTAAGTTTGTATCTGCTGGATTTTAGAAGAGTAAGAGGTAACTTGTTTGAAACACATAAGATCCTGAGGGGACTTGACAGGGTGAATTTGGAAAGAATACTTCCTCTTGTGAGAGAATCTAGAACTCAGGCATCACTGTTTCAAAATAAGGGGTCGCCCATTTAGGACAGAGATGAGGAGAAATGCTTTCTCTCAGAGGGTTTTGAGACTTTGGAATTCTCTTCCACAAAAGGTGGTTGAGGCAGAGTCCTTGAATATCTTTATGTCAGAACTAGATAGATTCTTGATAAGCAAGGGAGTGACAGGAACATGAGGTTACAGTCAAATCAGCCATGAAACTACTCCTGATCCTAATTCGTATGCTCTTTTAGCCATAGCGTTTATATGGCTAGTCTAGTTCAGATTCTGGTCAATGGTAACCTCCAGGATGTTTATAGTGGGGGATTCAGCAATTGTAATGCCATTGAATATCAAGGGGCAATGGTTAGATTCTCTCTTGTTGGAGATGGTCATTGCCTGGTACTTGTGTGGTGCGAATGTTACTTGCCACTTGGATATTTCCCTGAATATTGTCCAGGTCATGATGCATTTGGAAATGGAGTGCTTCAGTATCTGAGGAGTCATGAATGGTGCTGAACGTTGTGCCATCATCAGTGAACATCCCCACTTCTGACCTTATGATGGAAGGAAGGTCATTGATGAAGCAGCTGAAGATGGTTGGACCTAGATGCTACCCTAAGGAACTCCTTCAGTGACGCCCTGGGACTGAGATAATTGACCTCCAACAACCACAACCATCTTCCTTGACTCCAACCAGTGGAGAGTTTTCCCCCTGATTCCCATTGTCTGCAGTTTTGCTAGGGCTCCTTGATGCCACACTTGGTCAAGTGCTGCCTTGATGTCAAGGGCAGTCAGTTTCACCTCCCTCTGAGTTCAGCTCTTTGGTCCATGTTTGAACAAAGGCTGTAATGAGGTCAGGGTCTGAGTGATCCTGGCAGAATCCAAACTGAGCATCAGTGAACAGATTATTTATGAGCAAGTGCAACTTGATAGCACTATTGATGACCCCTTCCATCACTTTACTGATGGGGTGGTAATTGGCCAGGTTGGATTTGTCCTTATTTCGTGTACAAGACATACCTGTGCAATTTTCCACATGGCCGGGTAAATGCCAGTGTTGTAGCTGTACTGGGACAACTTGTCTAGGGTCATGGCAAGTTCTGGAGCACAAGTCTTCAGCACGATTGCCAAAATATTTTCAGGGCCATTAGCCTTTGCAGTATCCAGTGCCTTCAGCTGTTTCTTGATATCACGTGGAGTAAATCAAATTGGCTGAAGACTGGCATCTGTAATGCTGGGGACCTCCGGAGGAGGCAGAGGTGGATCATCCACTTGGCTCTTCTGGCTGAAGATTGTTGCAAATGCTTTAGCCTTATCTTTTGCAATGATCTGCAGGCTTCCCCATCATTGACAATGGTGATATTTGTAAAGCCTCCTCCACCATGACTGGATGTGGCAGGAATGCAGAGCTTAGATCTGATCCATTGATTGTGGAATCGCTTAGCTCTGTCTAGCACATGCTGGTTATGCTGTTTGGCATGCAAGTAGCCTTGAGTTGTAGCTTCACCATGTTGACAACTCATTTTTAAGTATGCCTGGTGCTGCTCCTGGAATGCCCTCCTGCACTCTTCTTCTGAACCAGGGTTGATTCCCTGGCTTGGTGGTAATGGTAGAGTGGGGAATATGCCGGGCCATGAGTTTACACATTGAGGTTGAGTGCAATTCTGCTGCTACTGATGGCCCATAGCATCTCATGGATGTCCAGTCTTGAGTTGCTAGATCTGTTCGAAATCTAACCCATTTAGTAATGTGGTAGTGCCACACAACAAGATGTGTGAAGACGGGACTTTGTCTCCACAAGGACTGTGCGATGGTCACTCCTACCGCTGCTGCCATGGACAGATGCATTTGCAACAGGCAGTTTGGTGAGGAGGAGGTCAAGTATGTTTTCCCCTCTTGTTGGTTTCCTCATCACCTGCTGCAGACTAAGCTTAGCAGTTATGTTCTTTAGTACAAAAACAGAAAAACAGAGCTCTGAAGAAGGGTCATACAGACTCGAAACATTAACTCTGTTTCTCTGTCCATAGATGCTGCTAGACCTGCTGCATTTTTCCAGCATTTTCTGTTTTTGTTTCAGATTTCCAGCATTTGCAGTATTTTAATTTTATCTTAATGTTCTTTAGTACTCAGCCAGCTCGGTGAGTAGTGGTGCTACCGAGCCACTCTTGGTGACGGTCATTGAAGTCCCCCACCCAGGGTACATTCTGCGCCCTTGCCACCATCAGTGCTTTCCCTAGGTGGTGTTCAACATGGAGGAGTACTGACTCATCAGCTGAAGGGGGATGGTACGTGGTAACCAGCAGGTTTCTTTGCCCATGGTTGACCTGATGCCATTAGACTTCATGGGGTCCAGATTCGATATTGAGGACTCCCAGGACAGCTCCCTCCTGACTGTATACCACTGTGCCGCCACCTCTGCTGGGTCTGTCCTGCGATGGAACAGGACATACCCAGGGATGGTGATGGTGGTGTCTGGGACATTATCTGTAAGGTACGATTTCATGAGTATGACTATGCCAGGCTGTTGCTTGACTAGTCTGTGAGACAGCTCTCCAAATTTTGGCACAAGCCCCCAGATGTTAGTAAGGAGGACTTTGCAGGGTCGACGGGGCTGACTTTGCCGTTGTTGTTTCCAGTGCCTAAGTTGATGCCGAGTGGTCAGTCCGGTTATGTTACTTGTCGACTTCTTGGCAGATTGATACAACTGAATGTCTTGTTAGGCCATCTCAGAGGGCATTTAAGAGTCAACCACATTGCTGTGGGCCTGGAGTCATATCCTACCCCACAGGGACTGCAGTGATTCAAGAAGGCATCTCATCATCACCTTCTCAAGAGCAACTGGGAATGGGCAATAAATGCTGGCCAGCGATGCCCACATCCTGTAAATGAATTTTTTTTAAAAATTCCAACATCTGCTATGGTAGGATTCTAATCAGATTACACTGGTCCTCTGGATTACCAGTCCATTGACAATACCACTGCACTACCACCTACCTATCTCAACATTACCTGGCTATTTTACCTGTAAGTAAAATCAGGGACATAATCAGTATTTTATATGTAAAATTGGAAGATAATACAGACTCAGATTAACTACAGACTCTACATGAGGTTATTCAACAGTTCAGGCTCAATGAATGACAAGTCATTGGTGATGGAAGCAAGTTTAACAATGCACCTGCTGTCATAATGATTTGTCACTTCTTGCTGAAACCAACATAAAATTAATTTTCAAAACATTTGATAATGATTATCTTGCCATCAATTGCAGTGTACAACTGCTCACTGGACTCTTTGTGTACCAGATAGGGGATGTGCTGACTCTGTCTGGGTGGTTCTTGGGGTGGAGGCATGTCCAACAAGCTTTCTTTGTGTGGTACTGGTAGTGCAACACCTTGCCTGACAACATGATGAAAAATAATTTGCATCATTCATATATCAGAGTTGGGAGGCCATTGCACAATTCCAGCTCACTTTATTATCTGTTTCCTATTAGACAGACCTGCATCAGTCACAGGAAGACGTTTACTACGTAACAATAAAATAACAGTTGTATCTCACCTATTTTTGACAGTTCCGCAATTTCCTCCTGTGGCCTGTGGTTCACAGCTTCCAACTGCTGCTTCTTGGACTGGGAGGCTGTATTGTATCAAATTTTCCTTGCAGTCATTCTGTCTACCATTGTTGCTCTCAGGAGTTTGTTCAGGCAGACTTCTCCATAGTTCTGCCAGAGAGAAAATATTTTTGACATCTCCTAGCTTTGATTTGAGATCACATAAAGAATTCACAATGGAAATCAATGAGATAATATTTACCCTGGCTGCATTTGCATCTTCGAGTGCTCTTTTCACCCTTGTCAGTGCAGAGGATATTGTCACCACTGCCCTCGACAATGCTATCCACAATCTAAGGCACCCAAACATTGAGCCGCTCTGTACTCCCAGTCTGAGCTCTTCACTGGTGTCTATGGATCAAGAACAACATTAAGGTATAACAACATTATGTGGCACATTTTAGATTTACCTGTCTTGTCATTTGGGACAATATAATAGGCAAATGGTTTCAAGACAAAGTGCTATAAGATTCACAAATCTTCTCATTCCTTTCAACAAAAGAAACTTTCCTTATACCTTTTAAATCTACCTGTGAGCTTGGGAATGAGCTTAGAACTTGAAATCCACTTTCTACTCCACCTCTTGTAGTGCACTGCTGTTTGACAGGATCCATCGCACCATGCAGGGACTTATGATTAGTCACTGATGTGATGTACAATTCAATGTACTGTTGATCAAGGAATTCAGGCTAACTCAGACAGGCTTTGGAGAATTAAACAAAAAAAGGGTCTAGCTGTGAAAAAAGAGCAGAGATAGTGGCCTGAATTTTCACCGCCTGGTTAACTCGGAAACCCTTTAAAAATAGCAGGGGGCCCTAATTTCGGGGTTCCTGACCCCATTCTCAGGATGTGCGATTTTTGGGAGTGCCTTTGAAGGGTGTGGGCTGCTTCCTGTCAGGAGCCAGATCCGGCTTTCCCAACTTGGCTGGCTACATTGTGGCGAAAGGCATGTTGTACTCTTTTGCAATTTTCATGGAGTCAGGCCAGGTTTTTAAAGAGTCATGGTTTATGGCCCCTTAGAGAAGTTGTGAACTCTAGTGTGCATGAGGGGTACTTTTAAAAGGTTAGTTCAAAATGTCCCCCTCATGCTCCCTATGTCCCCTCATTTTTCCTATGCCAAGCTGTGCCCTTCTGCCCTCCCCCTCAGGCCCCTGAGACAACAAGACATCTATTAGAATAAAGAATGCCTTCTCCCCAGAGAAAATATTGTTTGATTGACAGCTCAGGCTCTCTAATCTCTGCAGTCAATTTCACAATGTTTGTGTACATAACTCAAGCTGTTTCAAGTGTTTGTGGTTTTTGAAAGTCAATGGGCCTGGATGATTGATACTTTTATTAACTTGTCCAGACTTTTTTCAAGCATAGGGGAAACTGATCAAAGGATTACATTTTGTCAAAGCTTTTATTTTGCACATCCCACTTTACACTGTGATATTCATTGGTTCTAGAACATGTACGTTGAGTCAATAGGCATAGATGTGCCAGAACTTGGCATTGGGGGCCTGAGGGGGTGGGTGGAAGGACAGAGCTTAGTATAGGGGGCATGCAGGGCATGAGGGGGTAGGTGGAAGGGTAGATCCTGACCTAGGGGGCATAAAGGGCCTGAGGGAGTGGATGGGGCTTGAGGTGGTATGGATGGGGCATGGAGAGTGTTCAGAGGGTGAACAGGGTGTGAGGAGTGAGGGTGGAGGGGCTTTGTGTCTTTTTTCACTAGGACAAAGTCTCACGCACTTCTTCTCTGGTCGGCTGGCCTGACTCCAGCCCACACCCACCCCCCAGCAATAAAGATCCCGCCTTGGGGGGGCACAGTCTCCCAAGGTGGGTGAACTGGGATGGGAATTTTCCCAATACCCTCTACCTGCTTCGAGGATGAAAATCCAGGCTGTTATGTGAGTATTTAAATAAATTATATTAAAACAGCCCCATAGACTCAGACCTGTCTCCAGTAAAGCTGCAAAATAAAACTCTTTTCTTGCCCCATCCTCTCAGAGAAAATTCAAAAGAACTATTTTTCCCTCTCACCACCCAGAATGCAACACCCAAAGATGAGGAGGGGGTGGTGGGATACACATTGCTGATTGACAATCACTGTAGCCGATCAGCAAGCGATTTTCAGTACAGTTGGCCAGTCACGGAGTGGTGGGCAGTACCTCCTCCAGCTCCGATCTCTCATCTTCCTCTGCAGCCATATTAATGCTTCTTTCCAAGCTACCACTTTGTGGGTCTTGCCGCTGCTTCCAGGCCACTCTGCAGTGTTTCTTGCCTCCCTTCTGGTACTTGCCTTGCTCTCCCTGTTATGGCCACCTCCCTCCCGCTCTTCAGTATGGCCGCTCCCACTCTCCCCCATACTCGCCTCCCACCCACTGCTTCCTGATCTCCTCCCGATCACCAAGCCCTTGTTGCTTTGCTCGCCATCCTTTCAAATGCACCTCTCACAAGCAGCTCATTCACTGCATTTTGACTGTTTTCAACTAATTTTTCCTTGAGGGGGAGCATTATAAAGCAAAATTTAACACCAAGCTATGTAAGAAGATATCAGGACAGAGTACTGGAAGCTTAGATGAAGAGGTGCTTTTAATAAGTATATTAAAGGAGAATAGAGAGGCAGTGAGTTTCAGGGAGGGAATTCCAGAACATGGGGCACAGGTAACTGAATACACAGCCACAAATTTGGGGGGGGAGGGGGTGTGTGGGGTTGGGGGGGCGGGCAGTGATTAAGCTGGGGGATGCTCAAGAGATCCGAACTGGAGGAGGCAATTATCAGGGAGGGTTGTGGGGCAGAAGGAGATTGCAGAGGTAGGGAGTTCATGGAGAGATTTGAAAACAATGGTGAAAATTTTAAAATTGAGCCATCACTTAACCAGGAGCCAGTGTAGGCCAGTGAGCACAGGGATGATGGATAACCAGAACTTGGTTAGGACACAGGTATCAGAGTTTTGGATGAACTCAAGTGGGAACCTGCAAGTTCCCCTCAAACTCACACACAATCTTGACTTGGAACTATATCACCGTTCCTTCATTGCCGCTGTGTCAAAACCTTGGAACCCCCTTCCTAACATCACAAGGTGTACCTACACCAGATGGATGCAGCAGTTCTAGAAGATGACTCACTATCACCTTCTCAAGGGCATTTAAGGGTGAGCAGCAAATGCTGGCTTTGCCAGTGCTGCTTGCATCCCATAAAAGGATTTTTAAAAAGTTTAAGGAGGATAGAACACAGGTGCCTGTCTACGACTGCATTGGATTGGTGTAGGAATAATCAAATCTAGAGGTAACAAAACCATGGATAAGGGTTTCACCAACAGATAAGCTAAGGCAGGACAGGGTTGAGCTATATTACAACCATATACTCTTTGAGATTAACTTTGGCACAAAGATAGAGTCCTGGGGCCTAGGCAACTGGGCCTGGTGGGAAATCATGAGAATGGGGACTGAGGTGGAGGGAAGCCTTCCTATCATCTGGAGCACAGGACCTGAGAGATTTTAACTCCAGGGCTAAAGTCGCATAGGTCCAATGAGTATCCTGGAAGAATCTGACAGGTGTCCCTTTTGATTACGCATGAGCAGGTTAAGATTGCAACCCATAGGTAGGCAGTAGGTTCAATGCAAAAACCATTTAAAAATTGGCAGTAAAGTTTCTAAGGTTGACATCTGTAATAACTGTAAAGCAAGTATTTCATAGAAATTTGTGACATTGAAAGAGACTATTCAGCCCATCGCATCTATGCCAGTAGGAAAAGAGCTAATTTCACTTTCCAACTATTGGACCATAGCTTCATCGATTATGGCACTTCATTTGAGTATTCAAGAATTGTTTAAATGTGATGACAGTTTCTGCCCCTACCAGCTTTTCAGGCAGTGAGTTCCAGATTCCTGCCATCCTCTGAATGAAAAAGTTTCTCCTCAACTCTCTTTTTTTCCTGCCAATTTCTTTAAATTTACATCCCCAGTTATTGACCATGCTGCTAAGGAAAATAGGTCCTTCCTCTCCACTCTAGGCCCCTGGTGATTTTATACACCTCAATTAAATCTCCCTTCAGCCTTCTCTGTTCCAAAGAAAACAGCTCAGCCTATCCAATCTTGCCTCATAGTTAAAATTCCCCATTCCTGGCAACTTCAATGTGGGCCATCAATTAATTTACCTTGTTATGAATGCTATGTGGATTCAAATAGAGAGCCTTCAGTTTTGTTTTTTTTGTTACCTTTGTAACACCTAGTCTTGACTGTTGATGTATTCTTAGGTTTTTTCTCTCTGTCCCTTCCTGCCATTCTCTGACCCTCATTTCTCATATTACTATTTTGCTCTCCTGTCTTGAAAGAAATTACAGTATGAGAGGGAGCTAGCTAGAAATGTAAAAACGGATGGCAAGAATTTCTACAGGTATTTAAAAAGGAAAAAAGTAAGTAAGGTGAGTGTTGGTCCTCTCGAGGGTGAGAATGGGGAGTTAATAGTAGATAATTAGGAATTGGCGGATGAAATGAATAAATATTTTGCTCCTGTCTTCACTATAGAGGATACAAAAACATTCCAGTAATAGTTGTAAATCAGGAGGTGGAAGGGAGAGGGGAACTTGGTGAAATTACAATGACTAAGGATGCAGTACTGAGCAAACTGATGGAGCTGCGGGCTGAAAAGTCTCCAGGTCTTGATGGATTTGATCCTCGGGTCTTAAAAGAGGTGGCTAATGTGGTAGCAGATGCGTTGGTGTTCATTTTCCAAAATTTGCCAGACTCTGGAAAGATTCCATCAGATGGAAAGTAGCAAATGCAATCCCTCTATTCAAGAAGGGAGGGAGGCAGAAAACAGGAAACTATAGGCCAGTTAGCTTGAAGTCTGTTGTGGGGAAGTTATTAGAATTGATCATTAAAGAGGTTATAGCTGGGCACTTAGAAGAACTCAAGACAAAAGGGAAGAGTCAGCATGGTTTTGTGAAAGAAAAATCAAGTTTAACCAATTTTATTGGAGTTTTTTGAAGGAGTAATATGCGCAGTGGATAAAGGGGAGCCTGTAGACGTACTGTACTTGGATTTCCAGAAGGCATTTGATAAGGTGCCACATCAAAGGTTATTACAGAAAATAAAAGCGCATTGTTAGGGGGCATGGATAGAAGATTGGCTGTGGCAGAAAGCACGTGTTTTTCTGATTGGCAGGATGTGATGAGTGGAGTCCTATGGGGGTCTGTCTGGGGCCTCAACTTTTTATGATTTACATCAATGACTTAGATGAGGGGAGTGAAGACATGGTAGCTAAATTTGCAGATGACACAGAGATAGGTAGGAAAGTATGTTGTGAACAGGACACGAGGAGGTTGCAGATGGATATAGATAGGTTGAGTGAGTGGGCAAAGATCTGGCAAATGGAGTTTAATGTAGGAAAATGTGAAATTGTTCACTTTGGCAAGAAGAACAAAAAAGCAGAGTATTCCTTAAATGGAGAATGGCTACATAATTCTTTTATCCCAGCTTTATCCCAGCTCCACTCTCACTGCTTTACCCTAGCCGACCATTTGATTGAATAAATTAAATATAACCAGCTTTCCAACTGTAAAACAGATTAGCTATTGAAACAATGTAGGTGTTACCTTGGATAATTATACCTCTGTAACTTTATGAGCAAATCTTTTCTTTTTTGAACTAGTGATCTCTGCTAGAAGAGACTTTGGGTCATTTCATTCATCCAATGTGCAAGAACTTCTTGGAACTTTAAAGGTTAGATTTTTACATATGATTTTTGGCAGGGAAAGCAATTAATCATTATGCTTTTTTACATTGTAGCTTAATAATTCTGAAGGTACTAATAGAGAATATTTGCGATGAAAACTAGGAATTTCTTTCTTCTAACAAAACAGCCAATTTGCAGATTGTAATATAGTGATTGAATATGAGTTAATTGCAGCATTTAGAAAAGAGTTATGCTACAGCAGTCTCAAAAATTGTAATATTTAAATAGGAGTTTTGATGTGCAGACTGCTCTGAAGGATTATTGAGTTGGAAAGTGCTCCACTGCTGTCACAATTACTACAATAATACTCAAGCTATTCTAAACTGTTATCATAATCATTATCACTGCTTCCTGATCTTATAACAATGTCCAGAAGTTTTATATAGTTGATGTAGCATAGTTTCTTAAAAGCTGGTGAACATGTAAAACGTTCAAGTTTTTCAAAATAAATTGTAGCCGGGAGGTGAAGAAAGAAAGAAAATGTCAATAAGTTTAACATTGTAAACTTGCAGGGCAATGGGGAATAGAGCAGGGGAATGGAACTTAGTAGATTGCTGTATGCAGAGAAACATAGGCTCGATGGGCAAATGGCCTCGTGTGCTGTAAATAACTTCAAGAGCGGAATTTTCCAGTCCCTCCCACCACCGGGATCTTGACCATTCACACAAAGTCATTAGAGTTCTTGCCGTGTTACTGCCAGGTCCACGGGTCCAGATGCTTGCATTTGACCTCCCTGGCCACCAGCTTCCAATCCCTTCTGAGGACTGTCCTTGAATGCCTCCTGGCTGCCCCAAGGAATCATGTAGTTCGTTCTCCTGTCCACCTCCACCACTAAGGCCTCCAGCTGCTGCCTGTGATCATGAAGCCCTATGTCTGCTCTGGTGTAACATTCTCCTTGTTTAGAATTGCAACAAGAATCACAGAATTGTTACAACTCAGAAGGAAGGAATTCAGATATAAAAACAAAAAAACTGCGGATGCTGGAAATCCAAAACAAAAACAGAATTACCTGGAAAAACTCAGCAGGTCTGGCAGCATCAGCGGAGAAGAAAAGAGTTGACATTTCGAGTCCTCATGACCCTTCGACAGAACTTGAGTTCGAGTCCAAGAAGGAGTTGAAATATAAGCTGGTTTAAGGTGTGTGTGTGGGGGGCGGAGAGATAGAGAGAGAGAGAGGTGGGGGGGTGGGGTGTGGTTGTAGGGACAAACAAGCAGTGATAGAAGCAGATCATCAAAAGATGTCAACGTCAATAGTACAATAGAACACATAGGTGTTAAAGTTAAAGTTGGTGATATTATCTAAGCGAATGTGCTAATTAAGAATGGATGGTAGGGCACTCAAGGTATAGCTCTAGTGGGTTTTTTTTTATATATATAATGGAAATAGGTGGGAAAAGAAAAATCTTTATAATTTATTGGAAAAAAAAGGAAGGGGGAAACAGAAAGGGGGTGGGGATGGGGGAGGGAGCTCACGACCTAAAGTTGTTGAATTCAATATTCAGTCCGGAAGGCTGTAAAGTCCCTAGTCGGAAGATGAGGTGTTGTTCCTCCAGTTTACGTTGGGCTTCACTGGAACAATGCAGCAAGCCAAGGACAGACATGTGGGCAAGAGAGCAGGGTGGAGTGTTAAAATGGCAAGCGACAGGGAGGTTTGGGTCATTCTTGCGGACAGACCACAAGTGTTCTGCAAAGCGGTCGCCCAGTTTACGTTTGGTCTCTCCAATGTAGAGGAAGGAATTCAGCCTATCGTGTCTGTACCAGCTCTCCAAATAAGCATTTTGACTTGTCATTCTCCTTCCTTTTTCCCATACCCCTGCACATTGTTTCTCAGAATCACAGAACTGTTACGGTATAGAAGGAGGCCTTCAGCCCATCGTGTCTGCACCAGTTCTCTGAACATTTTAACTTAGTACCAATCTCCTGTTTTTTCCAGTAACCCTGCACATTGTTTCTATTTAAATAATAATCCAACGCCGACTTGAATGCCTCAATTGAACCTGTCTCCATCACACTTCCAGGCAGCGCATTTCAAACCCTAACTACTCACGTGAAAAAGTTTTTTCTCACCTTGCATTTGCTTCTTTTGCAAAACAATTTAAAACTGCTCTCTGGTTCTCGATCTATTTACGAGCAGGAACAGTTTCTCCCTATCTATTCTGTCCAGGCCCCTCATTATTTTGAAAACTTTTGTCAAGTCTCCTCTCAGCCTTCTCCTTTCCAAGGAAAACAGTCCCAACTTCTCCAATCTCTCCTCATAACTGAAGTGTCTCATCCCTGGAACCATTCTCGTAAACCTCTTCTGCACTCTCTACAATGCGTTCACATCCTTCCTATAGTCTGGCGCCCAGAACTGTACACAGTACTCCAGCTGAGGTCTAACCAGTGCCTTATATAGGTTCATCATAACCTCCCTGCTCTTGTACTCTGTGCCTTTATTAATGAAGCCTAGAAAACTGTATGCTTTTGAAACAGCTCTCTCTACCTGTGCTGCCACTTTTAATGATTTATGTACATATACACATGGCTCTCTCTGCTGCTGCACACCCTTTAGAATAGTATCCTTTATTTTATACTGTCTCTCCATGTTCTTTGTACCAAAGTGTATCACCTCACACTTCTCTGCATTGAACTTCATCTGCCACCTATCTGCCCACTCCACCAATGTGTTAATGTCCTTTTGAAGTTCTACACTGTCCTCCTCACAGTTTACAATTCTCCCAAGTTTTGTGTTGTCTGCAAACTTTGAAATTGCCCCCTGCACTCTGAAATCTAGATCATTTATATATATCTGGAAGAGCAAGGTTCCCAATACCGACCCTTGGGGAACTCTACTGCAAACCTTCTTTCAGCCTGAAAAATACCCATTAACCATTACTCTCTGTTTCCTATCCCTCAGCCAATTTTGTATCCACGTTGCTACTGTCCCTTTTATTCCATGATCTATAACTTTTCTCACAAGTCTGTTGTGTGGCACTGTATCGAATGCCTTTTGGGAGCCCATACACACTGTATCAATGGCCCTGCCCTCATCAACCATCTCTGTTACCTCTTCAAAAAACTCCAGCAAATTAGTTAGACACGATTTTCCTTTAACAAATCCATGTTGACTCTTTTCGAATCAATCCAAATTTTTCCATGTGACTATTTAACTCTATCCCGAATAATTGTTTCTAGAAGTTTCCCCATCACTGAAGTTAAACTGACTGATCTGTAATTGCAGGGCAGATCTTTACCGTCTTCTTTGAACAAGGGTGTAATGTTTGCAATTCTCCAGTCCTCTGGCACCTTCCCCGAATCCAGGGAACATTGAAAGCTTATTGTCAGCACCTCTGCAATTTCCACTCTCACTTCCTTCAATACTCTCGGATGCATCTCATCTGGTCCCGGTGCTTATCAATTTAAACTACTGACAGCTTATCCAATATCTCCTCCTTATCAATTTTAAACCCTTCTACTGACTGAGTTTTCTCCTCTGTCACCTTGGCCTGGGCAGCATCTATCTCGTAGGTAAAGACAGATGCAAAGTATTCTTTTAACACCTCAATCATGCCTCTTGCCTTTATGTGTAAATCCTCTTTTTGGTCCCTAATCAGCCCTACTCCTTCTTTTACAACCCTTTTACTATTGGTGTGCTTATAGAATACTTTTGGATTTCCTTTTATGTTAGCTGCCAGTCTTTTTTCATAACCCCTCTTTGCTTTTCATATTTGCTTTTTCACATCCCTTCTGAACCTTCTGTATTCAGCTTGGTTCTCAATTGTATTTGCTACCTCTCACTTGTCATGTGCACATTTTTTCTTCTTTAACTTAATTTCTGTCTCCTTTGTGATCCAGGGAGCTCTGGATTTGTTTGTCCTACCCTTCCCTTTTGAGGGAACATACCTTGACTGTGCCCAAACCATCTCCTCTTCGAAGGTAACCCATTGTTTTTCCCACCAATCTTTGGTTCCAGTCTATCTGTCCCATTGAAGTCCGCTCTGTGCCAGTTGATTATTCTTATTCTGGATTGACCAATATCTTTTTCTACTGTAATCCTAAATCTTATGATACAATGATCACTGTCCCCTAAATGTTCCCCTACTGTCACTTGATCTACTTAACCCCCCTCATTCCCAAGAACCGATCTAGCAGTGCCTCCTTTCTTGTTGGACTGGACACATACTGCTGTAGGAAATTCTCCTGAACACAATCTAGGAACGCTTGTCCCTCACTGCCCCTTACACTACCACTATCCCAGTCTATACAAGGGTAATTAAAGTCCCCCATTATAACTACTCTATGATGTTTATACCTCTCTGTAATTTCCTTACAGATTTGTTCCTCTATATCCTTCCCACCAGCTGATCATCTGTACATTACACCGAGCAATGTAATTGCACTCTTCTTATTCCTTAGCTCTAGCCAAATCGATTCTGTCCTTAAATCCTCTGACACATTCTCTTTCTTCAGTTTTTCAATACTCTCCTTAACCAAAAACACCTCCCTTCGTCCTTTTTTTCCCTTTCTTATATCTTTTCTGAACACTTTGTAACCAGGAATATTTAGCACCCAGATCTGCCCTTCCTTAAGCCAGGTCTCCATCATCACCACAACATCATAATCCCACAAGACAATCTGTGCCTGTAACTCCCCTATTTTATTAACTATGTTCCATGCATTCACATACATGCAGTGTAATCCTGAATTAGACTTCATTACTCGGTCCCTTACTCCAACTCCATCTATTAACTTACTATTCTCTATTTTAGTGCTATCTGCCTCTCCCAACATTCTCTGCACCCTGGTATTACTTTCTAATATTCTCTCCTGGTTCTCACATCCCTGTTGAATTAATTTAAATCCTCCCCAACAGCACTAGCAAAATGACCCACAAGGAACTGAGTCCTGGCTCTGTTCAGGTACAACCCAGCCGGCTTGCACAGGTGTCTTCTCCGCCAGAGCCAGTCCTAGTGTCCCAGGAATCTAAATCCCTCCCTCCTGCACTATCTTTCCAGCCACATATTCACCTGTCTTATCTTATTATTTCTCTACTCACTTGCACGTGGCACTGGGAGTAATCTGGAGATTACTACTTTAGAGGTCCTGCTTGCTAATTTTCTACCTAGCTCCCTAAATTCTGAATGCAGGACCGCAACCCCTTCCTACCTATTAGTACCAATTTGGACCAGAACCTCTGGCTGTTCGCACTTCCCCAGAAGAATGTCCTGCAGCTGTTCTGTGACATCCTTGACCCTAGCACCAGGGAAGCGACAAACCATCCTGGAGTCACATTGACGGCCGCAGAAATGCCTGTCTGTTCACCTAACTAAAGAATCCCCTATCAGCACTGCACTTTCGCTTTCCTTCCTCCCATCCTATATAGCTGGGCCACCCATGGTATCATGAGCTTGGCTGTTGCTACATTCCCCCAAGGATCCATCACCTTCACTGATATCCAGAATGGAAAACTGGTTAGTGAGCAGGGCCTCAGGGGACTCCTGCACTACTTGCCTGTTTCTCTTGGACTGCCTGGCGGTCACCCATTCCCTATCTGCCTGCTTGCCCTAACTTGCAGTGTGACCACCTCACTGAACGTGCTATCCACGTAGTTCTCTGCCTCACAGATGCACCTCAGTAGCTCCAGCCGCTGCTCAAGCTCTGAAGCGCGGAGCTCAAGCTTGTGCAGCCGGTGACACTTCCTGCACAAGCTTGAGCTCCGTCTGGGTCACAAGAAGTGTCCACAACTCCCCACATGCCACAGGATGGGCATTCCACTTAACCGAGCTGTCCTGTCATGCCTTAGCCTTAAACTTTTAAATCACTCAAACTTTTAAATCCTACTTAATAAAGCTTACCAAAAAGTACAGCTCCTATAGTATTCTAAACCTTAGGAATAGAATAAACCTTAAACACTTACTAGATACTCATCAGATACTCACCAAACAGGTAGCTTCTTCTTCAACCAATCAACTGCTTCATCCCTGTGATGTCACAGTTTTTTTTTCACTCTCCTCTCGAACTCAGCGTGGGCCGGTTCCGAGCAGCTGACAGGTCCGTCTCTCTGACTGCTGTTCCCAAAGGGGAGTGATGTAGGCCAAGCTCCCTGGGCTGTATTTATTCTCTCCCCACTCTATGTACCTCCCACAGGTCCGTCTCTCCGACTGCCCTTTCTGAAGGGGAGTGATGTAGGCTACAGTCCCCGGGCTGCATTTATTCTCTCCCCACTCTATGTATATCCCGCAGGTCCCCCTCTCCGACTGCTCTTCCCGAAGGGGAGTGATGTAGGCTGCGCTCCCAAGGCTGTATTTATTCCCTCCCCGCTCCATGTATCTCCCGCAGGTCCACCTCTCCAACTG
The DNA here is from genome assembly GCF_017639515.1 of Carcharodon carcharias. NCBI lineage: Eukaryota > Metazoa > Chordata > Chondrichthyes > Lamniformes > Lamnidae > Carcharodon > Carcharodon carcharias. Next base: position 44,453,694 of record NC_054471.1, on the reverse strand, counting down.
CCCTTCTCTTGAATACCTCAATTGAACCTGCCTCCACCACATATCCAGACAGTGCATTCCAGACCCGAACCACTCACTTGTGAAAAAGTTTTTTCTCACATCGCATTTGCTTCTTTTGCAAATCACCTTAAATCTGTGCCTTCTGGTTTCTAATCCTTTTATGAGCGAGAACTTTCTCCCTATCTACTCTGTCCAGACCTCTCATGATTTTGAACACCTCTATCAAGTCTCCTCTCAGCATTCTCCTCTCCAAGGAGAACAGTCCCAACTTCTCCAATCTATCTTCATAACTGAAGTTTCTCATCCCTTAACCATTTTTATAAACCTCTTCTGCACTGTCTCCAAAGCAATCACATCCTTCCTATAAAGTGGTGCCCAGAACTGTACGTAGTACTCCAGTTGAGATCTAACTAGTGTTTTATATCTGTTCAACACAACCTCCTTGCTCTTGTACTCTGTGCCCCTATTAATAAAGCCTCGGATACTGTATGCTGTATTAACTGCTCTCTCCACCCGTCCAGCCACCTTCAATGATCTATGCACGTGTACACCCAGGTGCCTCTGTTGTGTTCTGTATCGAATGTCTTTTGAAAGTCCTTGTACAGCATTACCCTCATCAACCCTCTCTGTTACTTCTTCAAAAGACTCCAGTTAAACATGATTTTCTCTTTAGAAATCCATGCTGGCTCTTCATAATCAACCCACATTTTCCCATGTGACTATTAATTCTACCTTGAATAATTGTTTCCAGAAGCTTCCCCACCACTGAAGTTAAATTGACTGGTCTGTAATTGTTGGGCTCATCCTTATAACCTTCTTAGAACAAGGGCGTAATATTTGCAATTTTCCAGTCCACTGGCATCTCCCCTGAGTCTAGGGAATACTGAAAGATTATGGCCATAATATTCGGCAGCAGCCTCCTGTAAATCTGTGCAATTTCCTTTTAAGAGGGACAGACTGCCTTTAAGAATACAAGGCTGGCTGCACCATGTGCTATTAGCACAATGCTAATCAACTCCCTGGTGAACAGAGACAGCCAACTGTACAATAAATGCACTGGCCTTCGCTACTATCAGGTAAGTGAGGTGGCAACAACTTTATGTGCTACTTACCTCTAGCAGAACTGGCATGAGCAGATTGCAAATCATGACTCCTGTGTCCAAAAATCAGGGCAAACAGATTTTTTTGGCTGTTGTTACTAGAGAAGATAATCATGGGTCTGAGAACATGGTAATCGGATTCTGTTATTTTTTCAAAAAAAATATTTATTTTGTTGGCCAAATGGCTCTAACAGATTACAACAGCCTATGGCTCACAGTCCTTCTGCATTTCCACTATGGAGAATTCTTGCTACTGGTCCTCCAAGTTCATGCCTTTGTCACTTGCCAGGATGTAGAATATGTAGCACACAATGAAGACTGAGCACACTTCGGTAGCTTAGTACAGCAGAGTGCTTCTAGTCTTATCAAGGCTCCGGGACCACTGTTTCATCCTGCCCAGTGAGTGCTCAAAGATGCCTTTGGTGGAGGCAAACAGTTCACTGTACTAATTCTGGGCTGCAGTGTTGCCAAGGCAACAGCAGATTTGCCTAGTCCCTTAAGAGACAACCTTTTACTCACTAGATGCCTGACTACTTTGGAATTGAAGGCATCAAATGCTGTCAGGGAATTTTGCAATCACTTGCGTGATCTTGTGGCGATAGCTTCACATGAGTTGTATATTGACATTAGAACCCTTTAAATATGGCTCTACAGAGAAGTACGAAGGCCATCAGTCACATCCCAGACCTTGGCAAATCCTGCCACATGGAACAATTTAAATGTTCAGGCATATTGACCCATGCATTCCATAGAAAAGATAGCTTATTGGGCAGCCCTGACAAATATTGCATTAATCACTTGCTAAATGCACTGATGCATCAAATATGGAAGGTGAATCCATGGTTACAAATAGTTGATGAATTTTATAACTCCTATTCTGTTTAGGCAGGAAATTACGTCCCTCCTTCGTTGCCGTTTGACCTACCTCAGTTTTTGTATGGAAATGGAAATTTACCGTCATTTGGTCAAGAGATGAGGAAAAAGCATTTCCTTCTTGAGGAGGTAGGATTTCTCCACTATTGACAAATGATTATATATTTTTTAGGATTTTTTTCTATTTGTTCTCTCACTTTTTGTTTGTCAGTTTTCCTGAACAGACCGATCATTTTGGTGATCTTAATTCTCTAACATCTATCTTCACAACATTGCAAAACATCTGGGTGGAAAAATTCAACCCAAGCCTGTTTCCGGAGGGAAATTGGCATCGTGATCAGAACGTGTGCCTGAACATATGAGGGAGAGGCACAGGCAAAGCTGGTGCTTGTGCCTCATTGAGTTAAGGTTGGAAAGCTGCTAACACTACTTGGGCTGTGGGTTAGCAGCTTGTTGATGCAGCTGGGAGGGAATTTGGGTATCAGTGACACCATCAAAGTGGTGCAGGCGAGGAGAGGTGCTATTTCACCATTGTCATCTGCATTAAAGTTCAGCAGGCAAAATAACGGAAACAAGACAGGATGATTCTGAATTTTTCTTCTTGAAATCATAGGCATGCGGGGTAGGGTGGGGGAGATAAAGAGAAGAGAAACAATGGTACAGATCCTGCAGAAAGGCTGCCACCGGCATGCCCCCAACACTCCCCCAACCCCCCACCTTATCAGATTTGGAGATGTTGGTAGAGGAGGTCACCAGGAGGACAGACCCGTTCTTCCCTTCAGATTGTAAAAGGTTGCGCAGACAAGTTGCTTGGCACCTGTGGACAGAGATGGTGAAGCAGGTCATTGCATCCAGGATCTGAGGATCAAGGACAGCTAGAGTGGTTAGAGTTAGCACTGAGAAGTTCACCAACACATATATGTAGGAACAATGGTACAGGACAACCCAGGATCAGCCCATATCATGGCCCTTTTACAGAGGCCACAGATGCTGACTTTATGTGCCTAGTTTATAAAACAGATGATTTTATTTTAATGAGACCCTCGCTGCTTACAGGCATCTGCCTGGATAAATAAAGCACACAAACCAATATGTCGAGTGACACAATTCCAGGGATATCAGGCAAATGAAATCTTGACCCAAAATTCATTCCCCTAACATTCATTTAACATCCAGTTGTTGAATTTCCCCTCTCTGGTGTACTTAATCAAGTGTTTAACAGATTAGATGGCCGGGGTCAAGCTGTCAGGGATCAAGACTATAATCTAACTGCAATCCTACAATTCCCATCACCCTACTTGAAATAGAATCAAATATTATGTCCACATTAATGTGCATTTCCAGGGGTTGAAGCCCCCTCTATGATTACTTGAGTGGTTTGCATCTACGCTTTTTGTTTAATTATTCTCTGATCCTGTTTATTCTGGGTGATTAGATGTGCTTAGCTAACTGATCAGAGGACCTCATGGTGGGCCTGCTTTTGGTCCAGCTAGGGTTTCCTGGTTTGCTTGGGAGTGGCCCAGAATCAATGATTGTTATCCCAGGCGATGCTATTGATGACATGTGCAGGAGAACTGTTCCTATTATGCACTGTCCGTGTATGCATAACATCCTAGCTGTCTTTGCTTTCAGAAAAGAAGCTATTGTAGACTGCACAAGGGCCAGGACTTTTAGGATGGCGGGGTTTCGCCCCTGCTGACACTGTCTGCCCCGCAGCGATTTTACACTCCAACGAGCATTTATTGGCTGAAGGCAGGATTTCAGCCCCTCACTCGGGACAAAGTCCTGCCTCAGAGAGCTGCTGGCTAATCTGATTGGCCAGCAGCTCTCTAATCCCTACAGTGCTAGAAGCTGCAGTGAACAGGACTGGGACTGCATGGAGTCCCAGAGCTTAAGTCCCAGGATTCCAGGAAGAGGCAACTTTTGGGGCTAGGGGAGGCCTCGGGGTTTGGACATTAGGGGATTGGGTTGTCAGCAGAGAAGGAGTGGGGGAAAGAGGTCCTACGGCTACCAGACCTAAAGGGAGTGGCGCCTGAAGTTAAAAGGGGGCTGCTGATGGAGGCGCCGCACTACCCCCCTTCCCACTCGAGACCTGAACTCAATTATTTTCGGGCTTCCTTCAAACCCTGGAACTCCTTCTGCCAGCCTAAAAATTGAGGCTGGGTGAGAAATGGCCCTTAAGGGGTAAATAATTGACCACTTGAAGGCTTCAATTTGGGTAAGGGTAGGCGGGCTGTTCAAGGCTTCGTCTGCCCCAGTGTAAAATTGCAGAGAGGTCGGGGTAGCAGGGAACCCATCTGAGGAATTTTATGCTCACAAACCCACTGACGGGGGAGCGTAAAATTCTACCCAAGGAAAAAGTTGGTGGAGGAGCTAGTGCTGTGAGTAGGAGGACTCGGAATTTTGAAGAAAGAGAGGATTATGATAACATGAGCCAAGAATGCCTGAAAGGTAGAGAAACATATTTTCGTGCACTTCATACAGCCAGTCCAAAGGGCAAATATTTACCTGTCCTCTCTTTCGCCGTTTCAGTTCAATTGTTTTTAACTTGGGAAGTAAGTTTTTTTTTAAAATGTGTTAATGGATGTATAGTAAATTAGTCTGTTTTTGTTATAGTAATCTAGGGTTGCCAACCTGACCGGATTGCCCGTGAGTCTCCCAGATTGAGTGATTGATCTCCTGGTCGCTGCTGCTTGCAGCTCAGGGAGGCTGAAAGTATTTTTATGCATGCTGCCCATCTTCAGTTTCAGCAAATCAGCTCCACTACCAGTGATATGGCTTGGCGCACTTGCCAGCAAAGAGTACAGTGCCCATGTGATTTAATGTCATGTGACTGAGTGCCATGCTGTCAAATTCCCTGCCCCTCTGCTCCCAGACTTGAAAGCCCGAAAGTCTCTGAGTTATACCTTGAGGGGTTTGGTGATGACTTTGAGGGGTGGATTGAATCAAGTGAGAGTGTGGCATGAGCTGGTTTTTCTCCTCCTCATAATTCTCACCTTTTGCAACAAGATGAAGAAAGAACTCAGGCTGTCTTCATCCTCCTCAACCTCTTCTTTCTTCAAATGAGTCTTTGTCCTCCATTGCTGGGGTGGATTGGTAGCTAAGGATAGTAGATTGGAAGAATGAGCTAGCATGAGAACAGCAGGATGAAGGGAGAAAAGAGGTGTAAAACTGGAATTCTGTGGTTCTGCAGAGCAATTCTGCACTATAGGGACTTAATTACTAACCTAATACCACCACTGAAATTGGTGAAACTCTTTCCAGTGACAATAAACAGAGGACATTGATTCATAAGGTAATTGACAAAAGAACTAGAGATGAGAAGTTTTTTTGTGTCGGGAGTTGTCATGATCTGGAATGCACTGTCTAAAAGGGTGATGGAAGCAGATTCAATAATACTTTCAAAAGGGAATTGGATAAATACTTAAAGGGAAAAAAAGTTTACAAGGCTATGAGGAAGGGGCAAGGGGATGGGATCGCAGTAATTGGAAAGCTCTTTTGAAGGCATGATGAGCTGGGTGGCCTCCTGTTTTGCTGTAAAACTCTATGATTCTATTATAAGAAAAACAATATGTGTGTTTACAGTAATGCTTTGTAATCAACTGTCTTTGTTTGACACAGGAGACAACATTTATTAATCACGGTGCTTTTGGCGGTACTTTGAAAGATGCTCTGGATGTTGCCCAGGTGAGATCCCAGTGTTATTAGCCTATTAGCCAAGGGACTATAGTTGTCATTGCAAAGAAACCTGCTCTATTTTGGGTTACAGGTAAGTATTATTGGCAGTAGAAAATAGCTGAATGTTGCCTAATTGGTGTTTGGAAAAAGCAGCTGTAAGCACTACAGTGCTGAAGACTTGCACTAATTCAATTAAGCTAATTATCACTACTAATAAGTAGTTATGTGGTAAACATTTAAAATATTTCACAGCTACTACATCACGTGTGGCATGTTACTAACTCATGTTAAAAACTGCTGTTGCTACAATTTGTGTATCTGTACTGGATAAGCTGCTATGTAGATGAGTTGAAACCTACACCACTTTGCCAACTATGAGTATTGAATTCAGTGCTCCACTATTATTCTAGTTGGCTACGGAGGAGCATAAGGGCAAGAAAGGGAAGCCTATGATGTCAGGTCCTGTTGGTACATATCATAATTGTCTATGTTCTCAAGCCTAATTATATGCAGTGACAGAGGAACACTGCCTCAGCCGCATTAAAATTGTGACACAACTGTGCCATTTCTTTCATGAAGACCTCCGCACATGACCAGCAATCTGCACAACAATACCAGTTGCCTTCGTAGCTCAATTAATTCCATACTGTGCAGCTTCTAGTCTGTTGGACACCCACTTCAAAACCCACTGCTCCATCTACAAACTCTAATTTCTCTCTAAGGTTCTTGAACAACTTGTGTCCTCTTAGTGCAATACAGATCTTTCTGCAATACCTTGCTTTGAATCCACCCCAATTTTTTGTTCTGAGACACTTGGCATCATCCAGAAATATGTGGTCAGCTTTCACAAATGCACCAAGTACTCACAGATCTTAAGTTCACCATCTCTCTTGATCACTTTTCATTGCCTCTGTGCTGCAAATTACCAGGAGTAAAACTTTTAGCTCGATAGGCAGACACGGCCCTGACCTGACCAAGCATAAAATGACATGCGATGACATCGGGCAAGTGTCCCGATGTCATCGCAAACTTGTGCGATATTTCGGTTGGTGGGCACCCGCCGGAGTCAGCAGCGCGCCCACCAACAATTAAAAGGCCTATTAAGGCCATTAAAAAGTTAATTGAAAGAAATTTTTCGCTGCCTGTCCAACCTTACGATTGACGGGGAGGCGAAAATGCCAAACAGCCTTTGCACTTTTTTGGAAACCTCATCCATGGGCAGGATGAGGTATCCAAAAGTAAATAGAAACAAAAGTTTTAAAATTGAATTAATAACATGTCCCTGCTCATGTGACAGAGTCACATGAGGGGACATGTTTCATTACATTTTCTTTATTTTTTTTATATATCTCTTCATCTTCCTGAGGCAGCTCTGTGCCTCAGGGAGATTATGAAGCGCACACTCGCAGGCACGGGCAAAGTTCCTGCTCGTCCCACTTGCTCTCCTCCCCTCCCGCCACATAGGCAGTGCTGAGCGCTGCCACACTCATTTCACGCTGGGCGGGACTTAATTGGCCTGCTAGTGTGAAATCGAGTCCAGGCCAGATTACGGGCGGCGGTTGGCTTCCCAACCATCCCTGCCGAGCTCACCCGACATAGGCTAAATTCTGCCCCAGGTTAATTCTCAATGTTGTCTGAAGTGGCCCAGCAAGCCACCCAAATCAAAGAGTTGGTGAGCAGCAGAAAGAGCAAGAACAGGAGCGGGGATATAAACAGCATGGGGAAGGCAAGAATTCGGTCAGTGAGCTGTGGGAAAGACCAAGAGTGGTATATAAACAGCACGGAGAAGGTGAGAGTTCAGTCGATGGGCAGCAGTAAAGAGCAAGAGCAGAAACGGGGATATAAACAGGTAGCTGCCAGCAGCTTCCAATCAGAGACTGCATTCAGAAAGAAAAATTGAGGTGTGACATTGCAGGGAAGCAGGCAGGTGATTATTTCTTATGGTGGCTGTTGAGTATTTCCTTTTTATTTTATCTAAACTAGGGAATTAATTGGTGGATTTAACCTATCTTTTTTTTAAAATAAGGCTTATTACTACTAGTAAAGTGTATTAATATTTGTAAGCTTTATTAGTTTTGGTAGTTTATTAATAGTAGTAACATTTATGAATATTGATAATGGTTCATTCACAGTAGTAAGATTTATTAGAAGTAGCAAAGATATTAACTAACAGAGAAATGGCAGAACAAAAACAGAATTACCTGGAAAAACTCAGCAGGTCTGGCAGCATTGGCAGAGAAGAAAAGAGTTGACGTTTCGAGTCCTCATGACCCTTCGACAGAACTCAATATTTTCAGAGAAATGGCAGGGCTGTTCCAACCTCTACAGTGCACATTCTATGCTATGTGGGAACTCCAGGATGCTTCCCGTGTCCTGGATAACTATTTGTGCAGGAAATATTAGCAGTTACAGCAGTTTGAGCTCTGGGTTGCAGAACTTGAGCAGCAGCTGGTGTTACTGTGGAGCATCGGTGAGGTTGAGCTTCACGGATGGCACATTTATAGATGTGGTCACCTACAGGAGTATGCAAGGAGAGAAGAAATGGGTAACCACCAGGCAGTCAAGTAACAACAGACAGGTAGTGCAGGAATTCCCTGAGTTCATCCCACTCTGCAACCAGTATTCTGTTCTGAATACTGATGAGAGTAATGGTGCATCAGGGGAATGCAGCCAGAACCAAGTCCATGGCACCATGGGTGGCACAGCTGTACAAGGGGTTACAAGGAAGACTGAAAGAGCAATGGTGATATGTGATTCAATAGTTAGGGGAATAGGCATTTTGCGGCTGCAGGTGCCAACCCAGGATGGTATATTGCCTCCTCCGTGCCAGGGTCAAATATGTCACTGAGCGGCTGCAGACAACCCTGAGAGGAGGGTGTAAACAGCCAGTAGATGTGGCCCACATAGGTACAAGTGACATAGGCAGAAAGAGTGATGTCATCCTGCAGTCAGAATTAGGGAGCTAGGTAGGAAATTAACAAGCAGGACCTCAAAAATAGTAACTTCCGGATTATTCCCAGTACCACGCGCAATTGAGTATAAAAATAGGATAAAGCAGATGAATGTGTGACTGGAAAGATGGAGAAGGAAAGAGGGCTTTAGATTCTTGGGACATCGGGACAGGCTCTGGGGGAAATGGGACCTGTACAGACTGGACAAGTTGCTTCTAATCAGAGCCAGGACTGAGTTCCTTGCGGGTGCTTTGCTAGTGCTATTGGGGAGGCTTTAAATTAACTTGCAATACCCCTGCCTAGAGGTTAATATCAGATAATATGTGTTGCAGTCCTACTCCGGCCCCCTTCCACAACTCTTTCTCCGGTACATCGATGATTACTTCGGTGCCGCTTCATGCTCTCGTCAGGACTTGGAAAAATTTATTAATTTTGCTTCCAATCTCCACCCCTCCATCATTTTCACGTGGTCCATCTCTGACACTTCCCTTCCCTTCCTTGACCTCTCTGTCTCAATCTCTGGTGATAGACTGTCCACCAATATCCATTACAAACCCACTGACTCCCACAGCTATCTCGACTACAGCTCCTCACACCCTGCTTCCTGTAAGGACTCCATCCCATTCTCTCAGTTCCTTCGCCTCCGTCGCATCTGTTCCGATGATGCTACATTCAAAAACAGTTCCTCTGACAAGTCCTCCTTCTTCCTTAACCGAAGTTTTCCACCCACGGTCGTTGACAGGGCCCTCAACCGTGTCCGGCCCATCTCCCGCGCATCCGCCTTCACACCTTCTCCTCCCTCCCAGAAACATGATAGGGTCCCCCTTGTCCTCACTTATCACCCCACCAGCCTCCGCATTCAAAGGATCATCCTCCGCCATTTCTGCCAACTCCAGCATGATGCCACCACCAAACACATCTTCCCTTCAGCCCCCCTTATCGGCATTCCGTAGGGATCGCTCCCTCCGGGACACCCTGGTCCACTCCTCCATCACCCCCTACTCCTCAACCCCCTCCTATGGCACCACCCCATGCCCACGCAAAAAATGCAATACCTGCCCCTTCACTTCCTCTCTCCTCACCGTCCAAGGACCCAAACACTCCTTTCAAGTGAAGCAGCATTTCACTTGCATTTCCCCCAACTTAGTCTACTGCATCCGTTGCTCCCAATGTGGTCTCCTCTACATTGGAGAGACCAAACGTAAACTGGGCGACCGCTTTGCAGAACACCTGCGGTCTGTCCGCAAGAATGACCCAAACCTCCCTGTCGCTTGCCATTTCAACACTCCACCCTGCTCTCTTGCCCACATGTCTGTCCTTGGCTTGCTGCATTGTTCCAGTGAAGCCCAACGCCAACTGGAGGAACAACACCTCATCTTCCGACTAGGGACTTTACAGCCTTCTGGACTGAATATTGAATTCAACAACTTTAGGTTGTAAGCTCCCTCCCCCATCCCCACCCCCTTTCTGTTTCCCCCTTCCCCTTTTTTTTCCAATAAATTATAAAGATTTTCCTTTTCCCACCTATTTCCATTATATAAAAAAAAACCCACTAGAGCTATACCTTGAGTGCCCTACCATCCATTCTTAATTAGCACATTTGTTTAGATAATATCACCAACTTTAATTTTAACACCTATGTGTTCTATTGTACTATTGTCGTTGACATCTTTTGATGATCTGCTTCTATCACTGCTTGTTTGTCCCTACAATCACACCCCCCCAACCCCCCTCCACCTCTTTGTCTCTCTATCTCTCCGCCCCCCACACACACACCTTAAACCAGCTTATATTTCAACTCTTTCTTGGACTCGAACGCAAGTTCTGTCGAAGGGTCATGAGGACTCGAAACGTCAACTCTTTTCTTCTCCGCCGATGCTGCCAGACCTGCTGAGTTTTTCCAGGTAATTCTGTTTTTGTTTCAGATAATATCCTCCCTGATATTAACTCCTGGGAACCAGGAGATAATATGAGAGAGGAATATCAAGATGCACAGAATACTGGGAGAGATAGATAGTACTAGAATAAGAAATGGTAAGTTAATAGGCGGGTTCTGAGTAAGGGAGAAAATAATAAAGTCAAAATCAGGATTACTGTGCATTTATGTGAATGCACTGAGTGTGGTAAATAAGATTAGTGAATTACAGGTGCAGATTGCCATGTTGAAAAACAATGTTGTGGTTATAACAGAGACCTGTTTCAAAGAAGGGTGGGACTAGGTGTTAAATATTCCTGAATACAAGGTGCTCAGGAAAGGTAGGAAAGGAAGCAAAGGGGGAGGGGCGACAGCGTTGATGAAGGAGATCATTGCAGTGCCGATGAAAGAGGATCTCCCAGAAGGTGAAAGACAGAATCAATTTGGCTAGAGCTAAGAAACAAAAACGGTGCAATTACGTTGCTCGGTGTAGTCTGTAGGCACAAACTAGTGGAAAGGATGCAGAGGAAGAAATTTGCAAGGAAGTTATGGAGAGGTGCAAAAATTATAGGCCAGGATATTGAGGTAGGTGAGTGGGGGGGTGGTGGGGGGGGGGGCGCTCTCCGACATGTAAAATGACGCAGGGTGATATCGGGCAGGACTCCCGATGTCACCCCGCATCATTTCAATTTTCAGGTTGGTGGGGGCGCAGCCGAATCAGCATCTGCTGATCTGTCAACGGCCTACTGAGGCCATTTAAAAAGTAATTGAGCTAGTTAATGGACCTGCCCATGCTATCTTACGGTTGGCGGGCAGGCTGGGAGCTATGACGGGCTTCAGAAAAAGCATGAAACCTCATCCATGGGCGGGATGAGGTTTCATGTAGGTTTTTTAAAAAATTTAATAAAAGTTTGAATGAAAGTGAATGGACATGTCCCAACTCATGTGATAGTGTCACATGAGAGGACATGTCAGGGAAATTTTAATTTTGTGCACTGACCATTTTTGAATTTGGCACCGATCTCCCTGAGGCAGCACTTTGCCTCAGGGAGATGAGTGCGCTCTTTTGTGCGCATGCACGAAAGAATGCACTGTTGGCTAAGGGAATCGCCCCCACCCTGCCTGCACAGGGAGCACATAGCACTTCCTGGCGGACGTCATGATCAGCGGGCCTTAACTGGCCCACCCACGTAAAATGGCAGTGCGCCCCCAATCGGGGGCACCAATCGGACGTGCCTGCTCCTGCACTTCCGCTCTGACGGGGGAAAAATTCTTCCCATAGTATACTTATAATGGGGGACATTAATTATCTGAATCCAGACGGGATTGTCTTAATGTAAACGGCAGAGGGGGGCAGAAGTTCCTAGAGTGTGTTCAGGAAAATTTTCTACAGTGGTATGTTTCCAGTTCAGTGAGAAAGGAGGCATTGTGAGACCTGGCTGTTGGAAATGAGGTGGGCCAAATGGATCAAGTGACAGCAGGAGAACACTTAGGGGACAGTGATCATTGTATCACAGGGAAGAATTTCCCCCCCCCCCCTCCCATGATGGGGGGAAGTGCAGGAGCGGGTGCATGCAGTCGTGCCGCCGATCCACACCCCCAATTGGGTGCACACCGCCATTTTACATTGGCGGGCCAATTAACGCCGGCCCAGTGTGACATCCGCCAAGAAGTGCTATGCGCTCCCTGTGCGGGTTGGAGGGGGGAATTCCCTAGGCCGCGAGTGCGCTCTTTCGTGAAAGTGTGCACTCATTTCCCTGAGATTGTCACCAAATTCAAAAATGGTCAATACAGAAACATAAAATTTCCCTGACATGTCACATGAGTTGGGGCATGTCCATCACATTTATTAAAAACTTTATTAAATTTTTAAAAATCTTCATGAAGCCTCATCCCACCCGTGCTTTTTCTGAAGCCCGCCAGGGCTCCCGGCCTGCTCGCCAACCTTAAGGTTGGATGGGCAGGTCCGTTAACTACTTGAATTACTTTTTAAATGGCCTCAATTGGCTGTTGACAGGTCGACGGGCACACAGCTGATTCGGCTGCGGCCCCACTGACCTGAAAATTGGAATGACGTGGGGTGATGTCAGGAGTTCCGCCCGACATCATCCTGCGTCATTTTACACGTCAGCGAGCAGCCCCGCCCCCCCCACTCGCCGACCTCAATATCCTGGCCATTATGGTAAGGCTGGTTGACTGAGGAAAAGTCAGCCTGAAGAGTAAGAATAATTAACTGGGGGAAAGCCAACTTCAGTGGGGTAAGAACAGATCTGAGCCAAATAAATTGAAGTCAAAGGTTGGCAGGAGAAACGGTAGTTGAACAATGAGCTACCTTCAAAGTGCAGACACAGTCAAGATATGTTCCCTCAGAAGGGAAAGGTAGGGCAAACAAAGCCAGAGCTTCCTGGATGACAAAAGAGATAGAGATTGGAATAAAGAAGAAGTGTACATATGACAGATGTCAGGTAGAAAACACAATTGAGATCTAGGCTGAAGGTTCAGAGGGGAGGTGCAAAAGCAAATAAGAGAAGCAAAGAGGGAGTAGGAAAAGAAACTGGCAGCTAACATAAGAGGGAGTTCCAAAGCCTTCTATCGGCATATAAATGGTAGCGGGTGGTAAAAGGAGGAATAGGGCCAATTAGGGAACAAAAAGGGGATTTATGGATCAAGGCAGAGGGCATAGCTGAGGTATTAAATGAATAATTGGCATCTGTCTTTACCAAGGAAGATGATGCTACCCAGGCCATGGTGAAAGAGGAGGTAATTTAGTCACTAGAAGGGTATAAAATTTATAAGGAGGTGGTAATGGATAGGCTGTCTGTACTTAAAGTGGTTAAGGCATCAGGATCAGATCCAAGGATACTCAGGGAAGTGTGAATGGAAATGGCGGAGGCACTGGCCAAAATTTTTCAGCCAACTCAGGTGGTGCCAGAGGACTGAAGAAGTGCAAATGTTACACCTTTCCAAAAAAGGTGTAAAGATAAGCTCAGCAACTACAGGCCAGTCAGTTTAAGTTAGGTGGCGGGGAAACTTCTAGGACAATAACCCGGAACAAAATTAATAGTCACATGGACAAATGCAGTTTAATTAAGGAAAACCAGCATGTACCGTGTTTAACTAACTTGCTAACTAATTAACAAACTTGTTTTTTTTGAAGAGGTAACAGACGGTTGATGAGGGCAATGCTATTGCTGTGATGTGCATGGACTTCCAAAAGGCATTTGATACTGTACCACATAACAAATTTGTGAGCAAAGTTATAGCTTATGGAATAAAAAGGAAAGTAGCAACATCAATATGCAATTGGCTGAGTGACAGGAAAACAGGGAATAGTGGTTAATGGATGTTTCTCAGACTGGAGAAGAGTTTGTAGTGGAGTCCCCTAGTGGTCAGTATTGGCACCTTTGTATTTTATGATATATATTGACCCAGACCTTGGTGTACAGGGAACAATTTTAAAGTTTGTGGATGATACAAAACTTGGAAGCATCGTGAACTGTGAGGCGTAAAGTGTAGAACTTCAAAAGGACATAGACAACTTGGTGGAATGGGCAGACAGGTGGCAGATGATGTTCAATGTGAAGAAATGTGAAGCGATTCATTTTGGTAGGAAGAACATGGAGAAACAATATAAAATAAAGGGTACAACAGGGGCAGAGGGACCTGGGTGTATATATGCATAAGCCATTGAAGGTGGCAGGACAGGTTGAGAGTGGAGTTAATAAATAATACAGTATCCTGGACTTCATTAATAAGGGCATATGGTATAAGAACAAGGAAATTATGTTCAACTTGTATAAGACACTAGTTTGGCCTCAGCTGGAGTATTGCATCCAGTTCTGTGCGCTACACTTTAATAAGGATGTGAAGGCATTGGAGAAAGTGCAGAAATGGTTCCAGGGATGAGGAACTTCAGTCATTAAGATAGATTGGAGAACTTAGGACTGTTTCCCTTGGGAAAAAGAAGGCTGAAAGGAGATTTGATAGAGGTATTCAAAATCATAAGGGGTCTGGATGCAGTAGATAGGGAGAAACTATTACAACAAGAAGAGAGGGCACAGATTTAAAGTAGTTGGTAAAATAAGCAAAAGCAATATGAGAAAAAACATTTTCATGGAGCAAGTGGATAAGATGATATGATGGCGCAGTGTGCTCGTAAGCAGAAGGCCCTGACTGATATTCAAATCCCACCATGACTGGTGGATTTTAAATTCAATTGATAAAATTGGGGAAGTAGAACTAGTAAATGAACTATGACAGCTACCATCAATTGTCATTAAAACCCATCTGGTTCATTGATGTCTTTTAGGGAAGGAAATCTGCGTTCCTTACCTGATCTGGCTTACATGTGACTCCAGACGCACAACAATGTGGTTGACTCTTAACTGCCCTCTGAAATGTTCAGTTTAAGGGTAATTCAGGAAGGGCAACAAATGTTGGCCTTGCTAGTGACGCCTACACCCATGAAAGAATAAAAAAAAGGTGTGGAATGCACCGTCTGAGAGCATTCAAAAGAGAATTAGACTATTATCTAAAAAGGAAGAATGTGCAGGGTTATGGAGAGAAGGCAGGAGAATGGCACTAAGGGAATTGTTCATTTGGAGAGCGGTGCAGCCACGATGGGCCAAAGGCCTCCTTCTGCAATGTAACAATTCTGCAATTCTGAAATGTAAACAATTGCTACAAAGTTCAATAAAAAGAACAACTTGCTTTTATATTACACCTTTTGTGACCTAAGGACATTTTACAGAACTCAAGTACTTTTTAAAAATATAGTCATTGTTCTAATATGGGAAACACGGCAGCCAATTTTGTGCACAACAAGGTCCCACAAAGTAATATGATAATGATAATTTGGTTTAGTGATTTTGGTTTAGGGCTAAATATTGGCTAGGATACCGGAACAGAATGCATCTTCTCCTCTTTGAAATAGTGCCAAGAGAGCTTTTATGTCTACCAGAGGGCAGACAAGATGTCGGTTTATCATATCATCCAAAAATTGGCATCTCAAACAGTGCAACATGCCCTCAGCATTACGCTGGAGTGTCAACCTAGATTTTGTGTCCAGTCTCTGGACAATTAGTCGTTCTAGTCATCCATTTAAAGAGCACCAATGAAAGCAGGATGTGTATAGCCCAGCACCATGTTGAGGCTATTACCACTTCATTTATGCTGGATGATCAGTTCCACAATGTCTTAATTTCTCTCTCCAGAAATAAAGAGAGAACTTAGTCACCAGGGTGACCACTCAACTGAGTACCAAATGCCACCAATACCACTTAAAAGAGACATTGCTGCAGATACACATCAACTTTTGTCAATAAATCCAAACTGCCTGTGACAGTGGAAATTTATGATCTATGTACGAAGGGATTAAGAGGATGCTTACCTCACCAAAGTTGTTCCCCTGAAGTTGGCAGATGGTGAAGTACTCACTGACAGAAGTAAACAGATGTCCCACTGGGCTGAGTACTACTGTGAGCTGTACTGCTGTAAGCCGGACATCTCCCAGTCCACACTTAGTGCTCTTCTGCAACTTCCTGTCTTGGATGAGTTAGATGAAGAACCCTGATCACTTGAACTTGAGAAGGCCATAGACCGCCTAGCAAACAGAGGGACACCGGGCAAGGACGGAATCCCAGCCGAACTGTTCAAGCACCGGAATTCACATCAATTCCACATCTTTATGATCTTCTCCTTCTATGCTGGAAGGTAGGCTCCATTCCACAGGAGATGCATAATATCAAAATCAAATGCAAACGCAAAGGCGACAGAGGAGACTGCAACAACTACAAAGGAACCTCCCTCTTTAGCGCACTGGGAGGACCTTCGCTAGTGTCATTCTTAAAGACTCCATCCAATTGTGGACAGAGTGTACCCGGAAGCACAGTGTGGTTTCGGCACTGGCAAATCTACCATGGACATGATCTTCTCTGTATACCAGCTACAAGAGAAATGTAGGGCATACCCCTTACCTTACTTCACTAAGGCATTCAACGCCTTCAGCAGAACAGGGCTCTACAAGATTTTGGGAAAATTTATCTGTCCACCAAAACTTCTTGGCCTCATCCTCTCCTTTCATGACCAAATGCACTGCACTGTACAGTTTTATGGCTCCACTCCCAACAGTTTTAGAGTGAAGAATGGATTGAAACAGGGCTGTGTTCTAGCCCGCATTCTATTTGATATTTTCTTCTCCATTCTCCTGACCTTCACCTTCCCTGCAGGTATGGAAGGAGTTTATTTGCACACTGGTCAGACAGCAAGCTCTACAATCATCAAGACTAAAAGCGAGGACAAAAACACATTGCGTTCCTGAGCAGAGAACTCCCTTTACACTGATGATGTTGCGGTAGTCGCCCACACAGAAACTTAGCCACCGTCTCTCCCATGCCTGTAACTGTAGACAATAGAGTCTGAGGCCAATACTTGATTAAATATGGGCCTGAGAGGAGGAACCTCACAACCATTTGTGAAATTCATACTCATCTCATTGTTTAAGGATGGATCAAAACCTACAGATAATGGAGTTTGCAAACAACTCATCTCCATGTTTCAACATGGATAAGAGAGACATCGGAACTCAAAAGATGTTAGACAGTTGTGAAATTGTCCATCAACTTTTCATTGTATTGTGATGGCACTCATCCAAACACAAAGACATTGGCTGTCTCAAACTCTCAAGGTGCGAAGAGTCACAACACAGGATGTGTATTGGTCTAATATACTACCTTATTTGGAAAAGGACTTTGGACTTGTAAAAGGTCACATGGGTAAAACAGCCATGTTTGTTGCCTGCTTTTGATAATAACAACAGGAAATGTTCTGAGATAGAGAGACCAACAGAAAGCCATAAACCAGCTGTAGTCAACTAAGCAGCCAAGGTAATCAATAGCCGTACCTTGAAAGTGGGTTAAGGACTCTCTCCAGCGTATTCCAACTTCAAGTTCACCTGAAAACCAACCTCCTGGCAATTCAACTACAAGAAGCCTTGTAGCTAACTGAGCATCGTCTGCTTTTCAAGACCTCCAGTCCAGCCAAATCATCAACTCATCTAAGAAACTACAGGCTTGCCATGGAAGAGACTGAAATAATCCTGAGTTGTAATTGTATTGTTTTTTTCTTCATCTGTATCTATCTTTTGTGTGAGTGATAGTGTTGTGAGTGAGACATCACATTTTTAAACCCCCGGGGCAAGTGTTGGATAATAAATTACCTTCTTTCCTTTGAAGCTCACAAAAAAGCTTGCTGCTGAAGTTGTTTAAATTGGGACAAACTATTCTATACCTCACACACAAAACACTTTGATCACATACAATAAGAAAACACACAAATTCTGTCAGTGACACAGATTTTTATTTATCTTTGTCTTAAATGATCATGGCATTCAAAAGAACAGAAGTTACTTATTTATTTCAAACTCTCCTACAGGAATGGCAAGTACATATTGAACGACAACCACTCCGGTTTTATGACAGAGAGCTGCTTCCTCATCTGGTATTTGTCACCAAGCGATTAGCTGAGTTTGTGGGTATGAAATATTGTATTTTTCTTTCTCTCGCTCTCATATATTGAATAATATCTCTGTTTCTGCCTGACATTGTTTTGATATTTTTGACAATTTACCATAACTGTTTACATCTGTTTGAAGTTATTTTTGCTGTATTTTAGGTTGCTCTCCCGCTGATTTAGTGCTGGTATCAAATGTTACCATGGCAATGAACTGTGTTGTAAGAAGTCAGGATCTGAAGCAGGGAGACACAGTATTCATGCTAAATGTGACCTATGGTATGTACACTCTGTCTTAATTAAATTCTAACTGATGTTATTCGATAAAAAACAAAGCTTGTTTTTGACATTTATTGATCCCTAAATTTCTTGGAGAGTTCAGTGATTCCCCTGTTGTAATTTTGGTGGGAGACTGTTAGAACCCCACCCCCCTACCCACCAACCCTGCCCCAGGAAAACAGCAAAGATCTGGTTTTACTGGCTCTGCCAATTACCAGGAAATTTCTGGCTAAATTTGTAAGGACACGGTTGTTTTAAGGTCCAGGTAAAGCAAGCACATTTGTAAGGACCAAGTAAAGCAAGCAGTCCAGACTGTCTATTGGAGGTGGATGTTTATTTACCGAATCAGGCTGCAGGAGACATTCTGTGAATTACAATTGTTTTATTATTAAACTATACTTCAGTACAAATATCTCTCGCTCTCTCTCCAATCCTTTCCCTGCCCAGAAGCAAAACACCCTGAGTGGGAAACACAACCCAGCTCTTAAGTACAGACGTCAATGAGGAACACATGCTCTCAATTCACTCTGAAGCTTGTCCTGGTTTACCCTTAAAGGAACCTGCATTTCTAACATTGTCACTAACTCCCAAAGAGAGAATAAACTGGACAAGCCAGAGCCATTTTCTTCCCTGTAATGTCTACTTTTGAGGTTTCTCTTTCAGTTGGGATATCACATTATTGGAGAGGATTCAAGATACTCCAGGTTTAATATCGAAATCTTGAGAACTGAGTCACTAAAACTGATGGGATACCTATTTGGGAATAGACTAAGTAAGTGATTTTGAAGGAGTTCATTAAGTTGGAAACATAGGTTATGATATGGTATTCAGAATTCCAGAACAAGAGAAATATAAAGATAAGAAAGCTAAATAAAAAGGCATTCACTCAGAATTCTTCAGAAAATATACTGAAATATGGACCAAACTGCTAATGAGTGGTGAAATGGGAAACTAAGGCTGTTAGCAAAGGAATAGACAAGTTCCTGGCATCTAAAAAGACAAAGCATTATTACATTTATGAATTATGCATGTAGAGCTATATTACAGGGAAAAGAGGGTATTTTGATGGCCAGGCTGTTGGTTTTCTCCTGCTCAAAACATAATAATGATTGTAATAATGGGCAGAATTTTTCGTGCCTGCTGGCGGCGGGCGTGAAAGGTGGCATGAGCGGACAATATGGCGCAATTGATTTCACGGCGGCGGGAAGGCAGATGGTAATTGTCTGCTCAGCCCTCCAATGACGGGAACCTCATTGTAACACGTCAGCATATCATTATCGGACCATCCCAACAGACTCTTGCATCCCCGTTAGATCGTCCGTCCCCGTTGGCTGGAAAGCACGCTGACATGTTTCACAACAGCACAGAGGCAACATGCACTTGGTGGCCTGTACTTTGGGTGAACTGGAGGTGAGTGCACAGCAATGTTCTGCGGAGCTCGCCATGGTCGCCAGTTGCTTTGCAGGCTCCAGGGGTGCCAAGGGGTCGGGGTTAAGTGCCGCCCTGCCTCGGAGGCAACTTTTGAGGGTGATGGGGAGCCGGGGGCAGGTGCCGTTCTGCCTCTGAGGTGACTTTTGAAGGAGAAAGTGGGGGGCAAGTGCACTCTTGCCGTTGAGGCAACTGGTGGCAGGGCTGGGGGGGCAAGGGCAGCCCTCCTGTTGAATATAGCGCACAAGCATTCGGGGTGGAGGAGTAGGGTGGGCGAGGGAAGTGGCCACACATTCGGGAAACCTATAGAAAGTGACCATTCCTCTGCAACTGAGGCAGTTCAGGCGCAGCCACATTGATATGATTGGGGTCGGGCTCCTAGCTTATCTGCCCACTCAAGCAATGCAGAGGCATCAAAGTTCCACCAAATTCTCCAGAGCTAAACCCCACTCCCCCACCCAACCCCGGCACAGACTGCAAATTCATGAACACTTTGGTGGACTGCATAGCAGTTGGACTGCACACGTTGTACAATCTCCTCGCTAAAGCTGGCCATGTAGCAGTCACTGCTGGAAGCTCTCACAACCCCTCACAATGTCAGCATCCCGGTTTGGACCAATCTCCCCCATGGTTCAAACTAACAGGGCAGCCATGCAGCCATCCAAGTGGTGGCCAGCACTCTCCGGGAAGTGTTAAGGGGCCTACACACTTATCCAGGATAGGTTCTTAGTACACTCATGCTAACCACATGTCTCTCTCTTTCATCCTGCAGGAGGAGTACATCAGAATCATGGAGCCTGATGAGCTAGCTGTATGCCTGATGGCCTACAGAGCGTGAAGAAGACGGAGGAGAGACTGACTGAGTCTCCTGGCTGCACAGAGGCAGGAGCAGCAACCTGAGGAAGAAGGGGTGGCTGGGGCTCCCACACACACTGCTCAAAAGTCACAGCGAGCTGGCGCCTAGTGACACCTAGGGTCTATAGACCCCTCCTTTCATTCCTGCAGATGACTGAGAACCAGTGACGCCGAAGACTGCAGATGTCTAGGGAAGTGCTCACTTCTGCCCAGTTACTGCAGGATTTGCTGCCATGGGGACTTGGAGGGCATCCACTGCCAGTGGCTATGAAAGTGACCACAGTGCTCAATTTAATGCCAGTGGCTCCTTTCAGGGCTGCACAGGTGACCTCTGTGGGATCTCTCAAGCCTCCACCCACAAATGCATCCATGAGGTCACAGTTGCCACCTTTGCGAGGTCACACAACTTTGCGCATTTTGCCCGGGACCAGGACAGCCAGGATGCAAGACCAATTGGATTCGCCCAGTTCTCAGGTTTCCCATAGGTGCAGGGTGCGCTTGACTGCACTCATGTGCTGCTCAGATCTCCATCGCAACACACGGTGGAGTACATCAACTGCAAGGGCTTTCATTCGCTGAATGTGCAGCTGGTGTGCGACCACCAGAAACGCATCCTGCAGGTGTGTGCATGGTTTCCAAGGAGTGCACACAACACCTACATCCTCAGTCGGTCACAGATCCCTGGAGTCTTCCAGGGTCCACAGAAACTACAGGGATGGCTTCTCGGAGACAAGGGCTGCACCCAGAGGCCGTGGCTGATAATACCCACGCGGCAACCTCAGACTGCAGCAGAGCGATGGTATAATGAGGTTCATGCAGCAGCTTGTAACTTGGTGGATCAGGCCATCAAAATGCTGAAGATGAGGTTCCGGTCTGGTGGAGCCCTGAAATATAGTCCGCAGAGGGTGTCACTCATCGTCATCGTCTGCTGCACCCTTTACAACCTAGCACTCCAATGGGGAGACAAGCTGGCTGAGGAGGAGATGAAGGAGCTGCATGTCTCCTCCGATGAGGAGGCTGCTGATGGGGATGAGGCTGAGGAGGTCCTTGGAGGCGACGATGACAAGGATGAGGCCCTTGCACTGGCTAGATGAGACAGGCACGCTCGGGAGGCCCTCATAGCTGCTAAATTTGTGGAGGATGATGACGACATGCAGTGAGATGACCCCATAGTTCCTTACATCGTATTTGTGAACATCTGATTCCAGTCAGGCTTATGACAGCGCGAATACCCGCTGTGAGAATGCTCCTGTCATGGAGAGGTGATGGAGGCCCTATTCATTGCCCGATTGCAGGAAGATGATGACGACGTACATTGAGGACACTCCATAAATCTTCACACAGCCTCTGAGAATGTCTGACTCCTGCCTGGCCGAGGGCAGCTCACTTGCGCTCTGTGATCAGGGTCATATCACAGAGACGCAGCCATGAAACTTTAGAAGCATCTGATGCTTTGTCCACCTTCAGCACCTGAGCCCTTCAGGAGCTGGAGCACAGCATCAGTGGTCACAGATGCTGAAGAGATAGGGGCCAGTCCCTCCTTAAAGGTACTAAGAGCGCACGAGAGAATGAAAGAACTCTGTTCTGGCGCCTGCCCACTACATTCTGGCAGCAATGACAAGCACCGCTGAGGTGCAGGCATCAGTAATGCCTCCTTGGAGTGTGAGGCCGGACCATCACTTTGGTCTGAAGGCTGCACAAAGCACAGGGAAGAGGCCCTGGACTAAGACACCTGCCTTTATCTTGTGCAGAAAGGCTTCACATCTGAGTGACAAGAACACTGCTCATCAGAAAAAGGAGTCATAGGCAGAGACATGTTTGGGAGTTTATTGACAATAATGAACAGTATGTACAAGTGATTAACACCCGTGCCCAGGCTGTGTAACTAATTCTCCTTAACTGTCCTAACCCTACTGCTACATCTTGGTGCTCCCCGGACATCCACAGTGGAGGTGGAGGCAGCCTGCTAACTGTGATGCCCTTTCTATGATGACTTTGGCAGGTATCCTCTGGAGAGCCGAGACTTGGAGGGCCCCGGCCTGCTTTCAGGGTCCTGGTGTGTGACAGTGGCACCCTCCTCAGCCTGCGGAGCTGGAGCTGCTACAGTCACAGGAAGAGGGGAGTCAGATGGGCTGGACACTCCCGGAGTCAGCGGGGTGGATGGGCCCAGAGTGTGCATCTGCGGATCCTCCTCCCTATGGGTACCCGGGAGCCCCAGGCTGACTCCTTGAGGAGAATGGGTAGCTGGAGTGAGATCGAGCTGCCCGGCACACCTCTCATGTCCATACTGTTGGAGGCCAACTATGGCATGAGTGATGGAGTTGAACCCGCACAGCAGTGTGGGAGCGAAGTCCTGGGATCAAGGTCTGCATGGCGATCGCCATCTTACCAGTGTTGACCTCATTGCGTTGACATGCTGGAGCTATCACCTCAGACTGAAGATGGACGGATTCCTCCATCGTGCCTTACAATCTGAGGATTGCAGTGGACATCCCTTCCTGATGTTCCCCAGCTTGCCTTTGCAGCTCCAGCAACCGTAACATGACCGAGTCCAGAGGCTCATCATCTGACTCAGACTCATTTATGGCCTCCAGCAGTCCTTCGAGTGCCGAACTCCTGGGAAGCCCCTGCCTCCACCTGCAGCGGATCATACAGTGCGATGTGCTTACCAGATTGTGATACTGGAGCTACTCTAAAGCTAGGTCCCATTGAGATGTGTGTCTCTGCGCTCCTGGAGGGTATGGGTGAGTGCTATGAAGGGACTTCAGGGAGGGTGCCTCCAGATTCCTCTTCAGAAGTTTTTTCTAAGCTTGATTGGAGGCCCTGGGTCATGGATTCTGTCAGCTGTTTGGAAGATGTACCTGACAAAGCAAGGACAGATAATTAATGCATGGCAGGAGCCTGTGAAAGAGGACACATCACTCATAGCATGGTTGTCTGACGAATGTTGCACTTCTGGATCCTCTCTTGGTAGATCAGCACCGACCTCACCGTCAGCACAGGACCAGTCCAGATCCTCACCAGCCAGCTGGATGGCTTTGTTTTCAAAGTCCATGAGGTCTTTGATTTTGGGCGTTCTGCCGCCGGTCTGCGACCTCTCTCTTGTTGTCCTTATCCAGCTTGTCCTGCGTGGATAGAGATGGAGAAAGTGAAAGCAGGACACCTGCCGGGCCAGATGATAAATGTGCCTCGCCTATGTGGGTGGTGAGTGGTCCCAAGGGTGGGATGAGCACAATGACAATGAGTGTGAGAGAGTGAATGTTGATGTCCCTTGAATTGGCAGTGAGTGAGAGCCCTGTGGAAATGTGCTGGGTTTGTGAGTGTGTGTGTTGAGAGTGATGAAAAGAGTGACTTACCCTGGTGGAACGGAGGAGATCATTCATCCTCCTGCAGCACTGGGTGGCTGTCCTCTTCCGAAGGGTGTTGCACTGACCACCACAGCCACCGCCTCCCAAACCAGATTGGTCACATTGCTGCCCATCCTGTGGCCAGAGAGAGGGGTACAGGACATCCTGGAGGGCCTCCACAGCATTCAGCAGGCACTTGAGACCCAACATTAAACCAGGGAGCTGCAGTCTTCTTGCCTTTGAGGACCATGTCTCCCAAGCAGCAGTGATGAGCTGGAAGCAATGAGTGCTGTGCTTGAGTCTGGCCTTTACACGTGGCACCCGGCGTGATGCAATGGCAGGGTGATGGTGGACGGGCGAATGAGGAGTCCACCCACAATGGAAATGGCGTGTTTCCTGGTAGTGCATAAATAAGGAGGCAGGCTCGGGTTGATATGGTGTGAAAACCCGCCATCGCCATTGGTGGGCAGCACACTGTTTTACCCGTCCACTACCGCATTTAGTGCAATTTTGGGAAAATTCCGCCCAATGCTCAGTTCACTTTGCGGTCCTAAAATGCCCATCTAATCGCCCAGGTAAAAACAAACATGCCCAGCAAATCCCTAGTTGTATTCTTAATGGAAAATGGATGCTTCCATCAACTGTAAACTTTATTTGTATTTATCTGCCAAATAATAGACCATAATTTGCTGTCAACATAATGTTGAGGCTCATGGCACTCTCCATTATTTAAGCACCAATGCTACAACAACTTCAGGTGAGGACAGATGCATGGTTAAACACAGAAATCCAAATGTTGCTGTCCAAGATGTGCCACTCCAGCATTAGCAGCGAGAAACGACATCTCTCTGTCTGCTTCACCACTGAAATGCATCGAATGTGATATGACTGACTTGCACAGTAGATACAAACTAAGCTCACCACAGAAGGTTAAGTTTCATCTATTTCAGCCTAGGTACTCATTTAACAACTTATTAAATTTTAATTCATTGGATATATACTCTCAGGCACTGAAAATTAACTATTACAAGTGTGGACTCTTAGTCCTTTAGATTTTTATTGTTGGAGATTTTAAAATCTAAAATAAAATGATTATCCTCTTTACTTTTTCTTTTTCTCTCTCTCTTAATCCAAATCTTTTTCTGTACCTGGTTTGACATTGAATTAGAGACCCACTCTAATTGACATTTTCCTCTCAGTCCCGGTGCTGTTAATTTCACAATCCTTTAATCTGATTGGTTAAACATCTATGTAGTTGCTTGTCCTGCTCGCTCAGATCCCGGATGCCTGGTTTCCCTTGCTACAAAATGATTAGCTCTGATATCAGCAACTTCTAACACAAAATATACTATTAAACAGGCATGCTGAAATCTAACTTACAATGGATGCCATTTGTTGCCCTGCTACAGCAATTTATGACTCTTTCATTCTTCTGAGTACTTAGTCAATCTTTATGTGTTCCTCAGGTGCTGTGAAAAAGCTTCTTCAACAAGTTTGTGAAAAACGAGGGGCAACACTGCAGGAAGAAAGTCTGGAATTTCCGTTACTTGGACCAAGTCAGGTGCTATTTTTCAGGCAACTTTACACGGGCAATAT
Organism: Carcharodon carcharias; assembly: GCF_017639515.1. Taxonomy (NCBI): domain Eukaryota; kingdom Metazoa; phylum Chordata; class Chondrichthyes; order Lamniformes; family Lamnidae; genus Carcharodon; species Carcharodon carcharias. The sequence continues at coordinate 44,428,163 of NC_054471.1, read as the reverse complement.
CTCAAGTCCTGTTCTTTCTGCATTCCTGAGATGTGCTAAACTCAGAGATAAAAATTGGAAAGAAAAGTTTCCCATTCATATAGCGCCTTTCACAACCACTGATTGTCCCAGTACGCTTTACAGCCAATGAAATATTTTTGAGGTGTGGTCATTGTTGTGTTTAGGAAACTTGGCAGGCAATTTGTGCATAGCAAGCTCCCACAAACTGTAATATGATAATATCCACATAAACTATTTTAGTGATTTTGATTGAAGGATTAAGATTGACCAGGACCCCAGGATAACTCCCCTGATCTTTTACGTCCATCTGAGAGGGCAGACAAGGGCCTAAGTTTAAGGTCTGATTTATTTGGGTTGATGTGTCAGATACCAAGCTTTGGCACAGTTCTATTGTTTTTTGGTTCTGATGTGCTTTCCAACATACACTCTATTTTTTTTTGTAGTTTGTGGCCAATTTGGTGAAGTGTCCCACCACTTTACACTTTTTTGTGTGCCTACACATACGCAGTAACTTAAAGGGGCCTACTTGTGCATGGCCTGTACAGGAATTTTTGGATAGAATAAAAAAATATAGATGCTTGAGCTGTAAATGGAGATACTGACCAGAAGTTTTGTCAAAGAGTTCAGCTCTTTTTAGAAAAAGAAAGAGATATGAATGGGAATGTTATGACCGATGCAGTTGGTACAGCTGAGTTATTTAAAAATTCCAGAGGGAAACTTTAAACAGCTGTCATAACCTATAATTTTAAGTGTTATGTTTGAGATGCGACTCTAAATTCAGGAATCAGACCACCAGTTCTCGAGGTTTTACATCAAACTAAATTAAACATTTTATTAACTTACACAGGTTAATTATATACACATGGCTTCAAATTACTACCATTATAACTTTTAACAAATTCCCAAACTAATCTCCATTAAGGCAACAGCAACCCATAGACTTAACCAAACACCAGGCAAAGTATTTTCACCATACGAGGTTCATTTTACTTTGGTTCCTGTGGAGACAGCTGGAGGCTTACGGCTGCCTTTTGATCTCACATTGCTTCTGCTGTACACACACAACACTGCTAAAGTTATACCTACTATCGCCCACTGAATTAAATTCTCATTGTATTACCAGCCTCTTCTAATAATAAAACCCCTTTCATATTACCAATTTTATTAGTAATATAGGCCTGAATTTTTCAATTGGCAGGCGGGCTTGGCAGGAGCTGGTGGGGTCAGTTGCGGAATTGATCGCCACCCGCGATTAGCTCTGCGCTGCCATTTTACGTGGGTCGGCCAATTAAGGCCCACACAGCGTAAGACACGAGCTGTAGCACTCAGCGCTTTCTGTGTGGGCGGGGTAGGAGAGAAAGCCAAGGCCTGCGCTCTTTCGCGCATGCACGCAAAAGAGCACTTCAATCTCCCTGAGGCATGGATCTGCCTCAGGGAGATTGAATCGCTATTGAAATTATTTTAAAAATGGATTAAAAATTTATTTAAACATGTCCCCTCATGTGACTGTATCACGTGAGTTGGGAAATATTTTTATATTTACGAAATTTTTTTTCTAAGATCCTGCCTGTAAACATATTGCTTGGTATCTGCTATATAGGTGTCAGTTTTCACCCCACTTCTTGAATGCTCTATTCAAAAAATGCAAATGCACTCTACCTCTTTGCTTACATCTCAAAACTACTGTATATCAAAGCACCCAGACTAGCTGGCTTCAATCCAATTAAGACACACCAACAGACTAAACCTCTATTTTAAAAGAAAACTATTTTCCAATAATATTATATACGTTAATATCTTCATGACAGGGATCAAGGAGGAAATTTCAAATCATGAGGTTTGGATGGCTGAAGGCATCTCCACAAATGGTGGAGTGATGAAAAGTGAGATGACAAAGAAGCTGAAGCCAAAGGACAAGAAAATTGAAAAAATGGTGACAGCACTCTTACATAAATGGGGGTAAAGCCATGGTGCCATCTAAATTTAAGAGCAGGGCGACCAGGACAATACTAAAGTAACTGAATCTGGAGGTGACAAAGAAATTGCTTGAGGTTTTAGCAGATGAGGGTTTTTTTTAATTCTTTTATGAGATGTGGACATCGTTGGCAAGGTCAGCATTTGTTACCCAACCTTAATGGTCTTTGAATTGAGTGGCTTGCTAGGCCTTTCCAGGGGGCAGTTAAGAATCAACCACATTGCTCTGGGTCTTGAGTCACGTGTAGGCCAGGCTTGGGTAAGGATTGCAGATTTATTTCAGTAAAGGACATTAGTGAACCAAATGGGTTTTTACAACAATTGATGATAGTTGTCATGGTTACATTACTGAAGTTAGCTTTATTAATTGAATTCAAATTCCACCAGCTGCCATGGTAAGATTTGAACCCATGGCCCCAGAACATTCCCCTGGGGTCCCGCTCGCAAATTGATATTCCATTTTGGAGGCTGATGAGGGCGCTAGTTTCTCCAGGGAGTGCAGACAGAGCCAAGCTTCTGGCACCACAAGCAGCCTTCTGTACAGGAGGGGAGGAAGACAGGAAGAGCAATAGTCATAGGGGATTCTATAGTCAGGGGAACAGATAGGCACTACTGTGGCCGTCAACGTGACTTCAGGATGGTGTGTTGCCTCCCTGGTGTTAGGGTCCAGGATGTCACTGAACGACTGCAGGGCATCCTGAAGGGAGAGGGTGATAAGGCAGAGGTCATGGTACATGTTGGTACCAATGACATAGGTAGAAAGAGGGATGAGGCATCAAGAATTCAGGGAGTTAGGCAGTAGACTGAAAAGCAGGACCTCTCGGGTTGTAATCTCTGGACTACTTCCAGTGCCACGTGTTAGTGAGCACAGAAATAGGAGAATAGCGCAGATGAATACATGGCTCACGAGTTGATGCAGGAGGGAGGGTCTTAAGATTCCTGGATCACTGGAACCGTTTCTGGGGCAGGAGGGACCTGTACAAGCGGGACGGTCTACATCTGAATCAGAGCAGAACTAACATCCTAGCAGGTGGGTTTGCTAGTGCTGTTGGGAGGAGTTTAAACTAATTCAGCAGGAGGAGGGGACTCAGAATGTTAGCAGAATAGGGTCATGTCATAATACAACAATCAAGTTAGAGGGAGTACAGCTGCATTAAGTTTCAAGGGAGTAAGGCAAGGCTGGATAGCCTCTACTTTAATGCCAGGTGTATTACAGGTAAAACGGATGAGTTAAGGGTGAGGATTGACACGTGAAATTGTGATATAGTAGCCATCACAGAGACGTGGTTGAGGGAGGGACAGGATTGGCAGCTCAATATTCCGTGATATCGAATCTTCAGGTGAGACAGGGGAGGGGTTAAAATAGGAGGAGGCATTGCATTATTAGTTAAGGAGTCAGTTACTGCAGTAAGGAGAGATGATACCTTGGAGGGGGCATCGAATGAAGCTTTGCGGGTAGAGCATAGGAATAAAAAAGGGGCAGCCGCATTGTTAGGTGTTTATTATAGACCCCCATATAGCAGGAAATTGAGGAGCAAATATGTACACAATTCGTGGAGGTGTGTAAAAATAATAACAATCGGGTAATTATTGTAGGTGATTTCAACTTTCCCAACATTAATTGGGATAGACATAGGGTTAAGGGAGTGGATTTCTTGAAATGTGTACAGGAGAATATTTTAGGTCAATATGTAGAGGGTCCAAAAAGGGACAGCGCAGTACTGGACCTAATTCTGGGGAATGAAGCCGGACAGGTGGCTGAGGTGGTGGTGTGGGAGCATTTTAGTGATAGCGACCACAACATGGTACAATTTAAGCTTGTTATGGACAAAGAAATAGATAATTTGCAAAAACATGTTTTGCATTGGGGGAGCGCGGATTTTAGTAAAATAAGGCAAGATCTGGCCAAGGTAGACTGGGAACAGCTAACTGTGGGGAAATCTACAGAAGAGCAGTGGGGGGCATTCAAAAAGGAAATGGGGAGGGTACAGGCTGAACATGTTCCCTCTAGGGTGATAGGAAGGAGTAACAAGCCCAGAGAACCATGGATGACCAGAGATATTCAGGATACGATGAGAAGGAAAAGAGAGGCATTAGCAGGTATAAAGGAAGCAAATCAGCAGAGGCATTAGTGGAGTACAGGAAGTGCAGGGTGGAGCTCAAGAAAGCAATTAGGAGAGCAAAGAGGGGATATGAGAAAGCTCTGGCTGGTAAAAGTAGGGAAAAGCCCAAGATATTCTATAAGTATATCAATGGGATGAGGATAACCAGGGAGAGAGTAGGGCCCATTAGGGACCAAGGGGGCAATCCATGGGTGGAGCCAGAGGCCATCAGTAGAGTGTTGAACGAATACTTCACATCCGTCTTCACCCAAAAGAATGAGGATGAAGGTATCGAACTCGGGGAGAGAGACTGCGAGGTTCTTAAGCCAACTGATATAGGGAGTGACAAGGTATTGGAGGCGTTGGCAGGCTTAAAAGTGGACAAATCGCCAGGTCTGGATGATTTGTGTCCCAGACTGCTGAGGGAGGCAAGGGAGGAGATTGCAGGGGCTCTGACCCAAATTCTTAATTCCTCTCTGGCCACGGGGGAGGTGCCAGAGGACTGGAGAACAGCTAATGTGGTTCCGCTATTTAAGAAGGATTGTAGAGATAAGCCAGGGAACTGCAGACCAGTGAGTCTCAGGTCCATGGTAGGGAAACTATTGGAGAAAATTCTGAAGGAGAGAATCTATCTCCTCATGGAGAGGCAAGGTTTGATCAGAAATAGTCAGCATGGCTTTGTCAGAGGGAGGTCATGCTTAACAAACTTGCTTGAATTTTTTGAGGAGGTGACCAGGTGCTTAGATGAGGGTAGAGTAGTTGAAATAGTTTACATGGATTTCAGCAAAGCCTTTGACAAATCCCCACATGGGAGACTTATAAAGAAGGCAAATGCACATGGGATACAGGATAATATGATAAGGTGGATTCAAAATTGGTTTAGTTGTAGGAGACAGAGGGTGATGACAGAAGGCTGCTTTAGTGACTGGAAGCCAGTGTCCGGTGGCGTACCACAGGGATCTGTGCTGGGTCCCCTATTATTCGTCATTTATATAAACGACATAGATGACTATGTTGGGGGTAGGATTAGTAAGTTTGTGGATGACACAAATATTGGCCGGGTGGTTAACAGTGAGGTTGAATGTCTTGGGCTACAGGAAGATATAGATGGAATGGTCAAATGGGCAGATAAGTGGCAGATGGAATTTAATCCTGAAAAGCATGAAGTGATACACTTTGGAAGGAGTAATTTGACAAGGAAATATTCAATGAACGGCATGACACTTGGTGGTTCTGAGGAACAAAGGAACCTTGGCGCATGTGTCCATAGATCTCTGAAGGCGGAGGGGCATGTTAGTGGGGTGGTGAAAAAGGCATATGGGACATTTGCCTTTATCAATCGAGGCATAGATTACAAAAGTAGGGAGGTCATGTTGGAGTTGTATAGAACCTTGGTGAGGCCACAGCTGGAGTACTGTATGCGGTTCTGGTCACCACATTATAGGGAGGATGTGATTGCACTGGAGGAGGTGCAGAGGAGATTCACCAGGATGTTGCCTGGGATGAAATATTTAAGTTATCAAGAGAGGTTGGATAGACTTGGGTTATTTTCGTAGGAGCAGAGAAGACTGATCAAGGTGTACAAGATTATGAGGGGCATGGACAGGGTGGACAGGGAGCAGCTGTTCCCCTTAGTTGAAGGGTCAGTCACGAGGGGACACAAGTTCAAGGTGAGGGGCAGGAGGTTTAGGGGTGATGTGAGAAAAGGCTTTTTTACCCAGAGGGTGGTGACGGTCTGGAATGCGCAGCCTGGGAGGGTGGTGGAGGCAGGCTGCCTCACATCCTTTAAAAAGTATCTAGATGAGCATGTGGCACGTCATAACATTCAAGACTATGGGCCAAGTGCTGGTAAATAGGATTAGGTAGATAGGTCAGGTGTTTCTCACGTGTCGCTATAGACTCGATGGGTCGAAGGGCCTCTTCTGCGTTGTGTGATTCTGTGATTAGCCTTGGCTTCTGGGTTACTAGTCCAGTGACATTACCACAATGCTACAGTCTCCCCAAAGGTGCAGCTGAGCTGTGTTACAGAGGTAGAAATTGGCAGTCTTTATGATGGAAAGTGGTTGAAAGCGCAGTTTGAAGTCCAATAGGATACAGAGATTGTAGGCATCTGGTTCCGTCTCAGACTGTGGATGAGGAGGCAGGAAGGGGCGGTGTGGGTATGACAATCTTCGACCCGGAAGAGAAAGCAGACAGAGACAGGAAGAGGAACATAGAATTCGTGTGAGGAGAAACTGGCAAATCTGTCTACGAAAAGATCTGTTTTTAGGAAAGAGAAGGCAATAGGGGACTGTATCCTAACAGCGTTGTGAATAGCTCAGGCATGCAAAAGAGCTGAGAGCTTGTATCAGAGGACCAGAATGTGAACCAGGTATTGTTGGTTGGTCAGTTGAAAAGGAACTCTGGAAACTTAAGCCAACAGAACTGATGTGATCAGAGTGTTGATAGACGTGCACCTTGTTGATGTTAACTGTATCAGGAGACCTTGGACAGAATAAGCTTGCCAATGAGTGTGACTCAAAGGCTGAATCAATTGAGTATGAATGTGAAAGATCCTCCATATTGGAGGCCAAGTTAGTGAACTTTGGAACTGCAAGGGGTGCCTCACATGTGCAGGGAGTGATGCAAGTGCTTGTGGTTGTGTAAGACACACTTTTGATGTACTGGCTATTTAAAGTGAACTTTTCCTTTTTATTTGAAGTATCATTTACCTGTTAATTCGTGTTTAATTTATGTTGGTTCTGATTCGAGTTAAAGTAGAAGTTACAAAAAGTGAAATCATGTTAGTAATTTCTTTATTTGAGGAGTCACTTGACAAATTTGGTTATTTTGGTTATAGTTTCTCCACTAGAATTGTAACAAAGTTATGGGCCTGAATTTTTATGATGGTGGGGAACACAAGGCCAGAATTTTCCCCCCGTTGGGGGGGACATTGAAGGGCGAGCGCGTGCGGGCGCGCTTCTGATCAGCGCCTCCAATCGGAGGCACAGCACCATTTTACATGGGCGGACCTTACCATGACATCCGCAGGGAAGCGCTATGCGCTCCCTGTGCGGGAGGGGGGAATGCCTAAAATTGAGAGTGCGCTGTTTTGCACATGCGCACAAAAGAGCGCACTCACCTCCCTGAGGCTAAGTGCTGCCTCAGGGAGATCACCTCTACTCTCAAAAATATTAAAAATAGAAAAAAAAATTCCCTTACATGTCCACTCTTGTGACAATGTCACATGAGTTGGGACATGTTCATAATTTCCAAAAAAAAACTTGGTTAAAATTTTTAAATCCCTACATGAAAACTCATCCTGCCTGTGGATGAGGGTTCATGTTTTTTCTACTTCCCACCGGGGCTCCTGGCCTGCTCACCAACTTTAAGGTTGGATGGACAGGTCCCCTAATTACTTTAATTGATCTGTCAATGGCCTCAATTGGCCATTGACAGGTTGGCGGGTGCGCAGCTGATTTTGCTGCGCCCCTGCCTTCCTGAAAATTTAAATGGAGCGTGGTGACATCAGGAGTTCCACCCGACGTCACCGCGCGTCATTTTATTTGTCGGCGAGCGGGCCCCACCCCTGCTCGCCGACGGTAAATTCCTGCCCTAAATCCCAGGAACCAGAGACCCAGGTAAGTGTCTGGAATGGCAGGGAAGGTAGAGAAGGCCTTGGGGGTTGCCAGGGGGCAGTTGGGGTCTTGGGGTGGAGAGAGGTCCAGAGGTCACCGGGCCTTAAGGGGAGGGTATCTCCAGTCAGAACATGTTCCGAAAATAAGAAGATAAGAAATAGGAGCAGGAGTAGACTATGCAGCCCATTAAGCCTGCTCCAGAATTCAATACAAATATGGCTGATCTTCAGCTTCAACTCCCCATATCCTTTGATTCCTTGAGAGATCAAAAATCTGTCCATCTCAGCCTTAAACATATTCAAGATGGTACATCCACAACCCTCATGGGTGGTGAATTCCAAAGATTCACAACCGTTTGAAATTTTTCCTCATCTCAGTCCTAATGATCAGCCCCTTATTCTGAGACTGTACCCACCCCTGCGTCCTACATACCTCAGCTAGGGGGAACAACCTCTGTCTTTACCCTGCCAAGCCCTTCAGAATCTCATATGTTTCAATGAGATCACTTCTAATTCACCTAAACTCCAGAGAATATAGACCCAATTTACACAGCTTCTCATCACAGGACAACCCTCTCATCCCATGGACCAATCTAGTGCCTAATCTTCTAATTTCTTGCTCTACTTGCATGCTAACTTTGTGTTCCTTGCATAAGTATGACCAAGTCCCTCTGAATATCAACATCTACATGTTTAATGCTTTTAAAAAATATTCTTTTTTCTATTATTATGACCAAAGTGAATAACCTCAAACTTCTCTATATTATACTCCATTTGCCACCTTGTTGTCCACTCACTTAACCTGTCCATATCTCTTTGCCATCTGTTTATGGCCTTCTCACAACTTGCTGTGTATCCTCAGCAAGCTTAGATACATTACTCTTGTCCCTTCGTCTAAGTCATTAATACAGAATGTAAATGGCTGAGGCGTCAGTGCTGATCCTTGCAGCACTCCACTAGCCTGCCAACTTGAGAATGCCCCATTTATCCCTACTCTTTGCTTCCTGTCCCTTAACCAATCCTCTACCAATGCTAATTTATTATGCCCAACGCAGTGAGTCCTCACCTTAAAGAACAGATAGGAAACAGGCCTTCTTGTAAGTTTAAATGAAAAAAAAAGATAAACACTTATTTCCTTACTTTGGTATATTAACCTTTTTGAATGCCTTTTGGAAATCCAAGTATACTATATCTACTGGTTCCCCTTTATCTACCCTACTATTACATCCTTAAAAACCTCTAATAAATTTGTCAAGCACGACTTCCCTCCCATAAAACCATGTTGACTTTATCTGATCATACTGTGATTTTCTGAGTTGATACGGTCACGTCATATGCCCGTAAAGTTTATTGGGAGATGTATACTTTACTTTTAAAAAGCAACATGGGATTTGAACACTGTACTTTCACAAAATGGACTCCAGAGAGTCAGATGACTTATTTTTTGGTTTCTGTATAGACAGAGACAGACATGTCTAAACATATCTCTGGGAAGTTATTTCAAATGAAAATGGCCTTCCCAGGCGCTGAGTGACTACCCCTCACTATATCAATGAAAGAGATTTAAAATAACAATGGCTGCCAGACTGGCTGGCCCCATGAAGATTGAATTTCGAATAAAGACATTTCAGAGGATAATCAGAGCTGGAATGTCGATGAGATAGTAAATACCGCCCATTGTTTGGCAAATTGCTTAGCCTTCAACGCATTGTGTAGACAATGGCAAGCACTGATACTGGTGTCACATGACAGAAGCTGGCTTGTGATAAGAAAAACCTGGAATTTATCTTATTAATCCGCAAGGACAGGCCAAGGCAGGTCAGTCTGTGATATGAAGACTAGAGGGAAGCCATCTCTCATCTAGTATAAGGGAGGACCCTACCTCAAAAATCACCTTAGGCAGAGAATTGGGTTTTATTCATTTTTCCTGCGGGATTATAGTTCTTCACTACAGACCAATTTCAACTGAAAAGCCAGAAGTTTGCTATTGTTTGAGTTGAACCGGTGTGAATTTATCACCAGAACCTTCCATTTTTCTTTAGAGAATCAGGAAGATCCTTCAGGCCTGCGATGTTTCAACTACCATCTTGAGGACTGATTACTGACCTGTTTTTTTTTTTACCATTTTAAAATGCGTTTTATATCTTTAGAAATCACCTTTTCTTGTGTGTGTGTGTATCTAGTACAAGTGAGGATTGAGTGTTGTCGCAATTACATTTCGGGTATTGTGAGGAATAAATGTTTATCCTTTCTTTTCATTTAAACTTACAAGAAGGCCTGTTTCTTACCTGTTCTTTAAAGTCACAGCACTCAAAGGGCTAAAACACTCATTCTCTAAAATACATCTTTTAGTCAACTGAGAGCTGAGGGTGGGGGAAAATTAACCCACATCTCTCCTCGGCAATAACAAATTGCATTCCTTAATGTTAAGACTTCCTTAATAATAGATTCCAGCACTTTTCCTGGTGATGGATGTCAGGCTAACTGGCCTGTAATTCCCTGTTTTCTCTCTTCCTCCTTTCTTGAATAGTAGTGTTACATTTGCTAATGTCCAATCTGCTGCTGGTTATAACTGTTATTGACAATGACCTGGAATCCTGTTATCAAAGTATTTGGACATGCTGTAAGGGAAAACATAAGTTTGAAGAGCTGGTTCCATTTCTTATCCATTATTGTTAGTGTGACAGTCTGGTCAGATTTTTCCAAATTGATGCTGAGATGGGGTTAAAAGCTTTATCGGAGAAAATGAACTTTTTTGAATTCTGCACTATATTTTTCAGTTTAAAATATTAGATTACTGCCTTTATAAAAATGCCACAAGCATGATTCAAAATCTATATATATAGTTGATCATGTTGACAACTTTAATTGCCGTTGTATTCGCAAATGAAGTACGAGACTCCAGAAACATGAACATTGCAGCAGCAGGGTGTATGTTATGTAGCTGCTGTTCTTTCCTTCCAAGAACATAACTTTTGCTGTACCAGCTATACCCTGAGGCAGCTTTAGCCCTTAGCAAATGAAGATAACAGTTCATAAGTCAACTATTAAAAACAAGTTTATAGCAACAAGTTTAAACCCAAGGTTGTGAATGGTTTAAATTACAAATTGTTTTTTGTTTGGTCGTTCTCAACAACAAAAGATAATTCTTTTGTGTCTGAAGAAAAAGAGAGTGCAAACCTTTTCAGCCAATCCCACTCAATGACCTGAATGTTAACTTTCCAACACACTCACAGTAGCTTGTGGAGAACCCAAACGTTTCAGCAGGTTGTATGCCAGTGGTGTCTTAACCCAGCTTTTGCATCAGACATACAGGCTCCCTAACCAGTTACAGCAAGTAGGTGTGAAGAGGATTCACATCAGTTTATTTCAACTACGTTGGCCCAAATCACATGATCAACATTGGAACCGCTTCATCCCATACTGATCAGACAGAAACCTCACTTACCTGCTTACAACTTTTCTGGCAAAACTTCCAATCCATGTTGCAGAAGAACTCCCCCGGTGCAGGAATCCACTCAGGGAACAGCGAAGTGAAACAATGCAGAAGCCACACCCCCTTTTTTAACAGCACTACCTGCTGTATCCTGATAAGTGTTTAAAGGTCCCAAAGTTTTTCAGTGTGTTAGTGAATAAGTGTATGATAGAATGGGTGAGTGAATGGATGAATGTGTAAGTGGGTAGAGAGAAAGATGGGTGAGATGGTAGGGTGGCAGGTGGGTGAGGTGATAGGGTAGCAAGTGGGCAGGGTGGCAGGGAGCCAGGTGGGTAGGGTTGCGGGTGGGTGAGGTAGGAGAGTGGGTAGGTGTAAGGGGTGCAGTCGGGTGGGGTTGGTGGGATAGTCAGGTGGTGGGGGTTAGACAGTTTGGGTTGGGGGAGTAGATGGGTGGTGGGGGCTAGTCATTTCTGGTCGGAGTGGGTAACTGGGTGGTGAGGGCTGGTTAAATCTGTTGAGGGTTGTAGTCAGGTAGTGGGGGCTAGTCAGGTTGGGATGAGTGGTAGTCGGGTAGTGGAGGCTCATCAAATCTGGTCTAGGAGATAGGTGAGAGGTGGTTGGAACTAGTCAGGTCTAGTTGAAGGGTGGTTAGGTGGTGGGAGCTAGTCAGGTCAGGGGGTAGTTGGGTGGTGGGGCAAATCAGGTTGGGTGGGGCTAGTTGGATGGTGGGGGCTAGTCAGGTCAGATCTGGGGGGGTGGTTGGATGGTGAGGGCTAGTCATGTCTGGCCTGCAGGATAGTCAGGCAGTGGGGGCTAATCAGGTCAGGTTGGGGTAGTTGGGTGGTAGAGGCTAGTCAGGTTAGATTGGGGGTAGTTGGGTGGTGGCTGAAGTCTGGTCTGGGGGTTAGTTGGGTGGTGGGAGCTAGTCTGATCAGGTCAGAGGTAGTTGGGTGTGCAGGGGCTAGTCAGGCCTGATCAGGAGTGTAGCCAGGTGTAGGGGGCTAGTCAGTTCTGTGGGTGTAGGCAGGCGTTGGAGCTAGTCAGATTGGGTCAGGAAGGAGAGTCGGGCCTGGTCGCCAGCTCAGTGGGGTAGTTGGGAGATCATGAGGTTAGTTGGAGGGTGTGCGGGGTCAGTGTGGGTGATTGGGGCGGTCAGTTGTATCGAGTTAGATTATGATTCTTCTGTCCAACATTTCCTGGGTAACTATTCAGGTAAATAGTTGGAACTGTCTGAAAGAGTTGGAGACTTTTTCAGAACGTTCCAGAGGGCAGGGCAATTGCCAGTCGGAAGCTCAAACTTGCTGGGCAATTCCCACTGAGGCAGTGCATTGGGACTTCCACAGAGTTCCAACATGCATCTTGGGGTGTATGTAGGTCTCCGATGAGACTGGAAGATCTAGGCCATTATTTAAAAGGACCCTATGAGGATCAGACTTGTAGAGGTCTTTAGAGAGGGTGAGAATCTGCAAGGATGGAGACACAACATACTGACATAGCACCAAGCTTCAGTGATGGAGGTGATGCTGCAGGCTGTAAGGGCCTGCTAGGAGATCCTGTTCCCTGCGAACAGGAGGAAGAAGCCTTCAAAAAATAGGAAGGTATAGCTGGTGGTCACTGAGAAAGTCTGCAGCAGAAATGTGATGCCATTTCCTGGATACAGTGTCAGAAGAAGTTCAATGACCACATCAGAGCAAGAAAGAAGAGTGGCGCAGAGCATTCATGTCTATCTGTCTAGCTATCAAGTGTTAAATCTTTCAAGAACTTCAAATGTCACCATTAGATGCTGTTTTGTAATGCAGATGTGTTTTAACTGCAGTGATTCATCAAAGGGCTCTGACTTGAAAAGGTAAGCTAACCACTACATTGACCAGCATTATTTAAGCGTTACGGATGCATTAGAGTACTTTTCCCAATGGGAAAAGTGCCACAATACATTCAAAACTGTAGAACAATATACTGGGAAAACTCCCATCTATTTTAGGACTGATCTCTTAAATGTCAGGCGATCTTTACCTTTGAAAGAAATGGCCCTGCAGTTGGAAGTTGAAAAAATCTAAGCACCAGCTCTACTCCATTGATTGACAGGCAATCCGCTTTGAAATGGAAATGAAACACCATCCTTAGGTAGCTGGTTTACTTCTGGCTCAAAGAAACCCCCAAAAGCAGGGAGATTTTGAATTAAGAGGAGCCTCAAAAAGCGTCGAGGTTCCAAGGTGAGAGGAGCCTTCAGAAGCTGACTGTCTTTGAAAAAAAAGTGACATCACAAAAAAACTATAAGCTGAATGGTTAGTGAGTAACTGCTGTTTGGGAGTGTCTCTAAATAGCTGAAAATATAGAAAAACATTAAAAAAATTAATAACCCTTAAGTGGCTCCCTTTAAGAGATGCAAGCAGAAGGAAAATAAGCTGGTAAATCTACTGTTTTATTTTTAAGTGGTACGGTTTATTATATTACTAATGTTTAAAGTAGTACATTAAGGAGAGGCATTAATTAGAAAAACATAGAGAAAATAATTAATTAGCTAATTGGAGAGCGGTGGGAAGGAGCAGGAGCAGAGCAGGGCACAAAAAGCGGCCAATGGGATCAGTGCACAGGCAGAGTTCGAAACATGACATCAGGAATAAAAAGTGTCATTGACACAGGGAAAGGAGTGGATGGGTGAGTAGCTGGTCAGTAATTCTGCTTTCTACTTTCTAGTGTCCAGTTTATAATAAATAGTTTGTAAAGTAAAGACATGGCAGGGCAGCTTGACCACATGGAATGTAAATCCTGTGACAAGGGGAGTCATGGACACTTCATGTGGCCTAGATAAACACATGTGCAGGAAGTGTCACTAGCTGCAGAAACTTGAGCTGCAGGTTTCAGAACTTGAGTGATGGCTGGAGTCACTGTGCTAGATCCACGAAGCTGAGAACTACGTGGATAGCATGTTTAAGGAGGTGATCACACTGCAGGTTAGGAGCATGCTGGCAGAGAGGGAATGAGTGACTGCCAGACAGACTAGGAGTACCATGTGGGGTCATGGAGATGGCTTGGGGAGTATGAGGGGTAATGGAAGGGGCATAAGGGTGGGTAGAAGCGTGAAGGGTGAAATTTAGGGGGCATGAGAGCAATGTTGGGAGCTGGGCTCTAATAATGGTGAGTGAGATGGAGAAACTTTGAGATCTGTTGTTCACATGGTCTGTGTCATGAAGCTACATGAAGCTGAATGCAGATGAAGTGTTAGGGTGTGTAGGGAAAGACCAAATTAGAAATACGGTATTTTATAAGAGACTGGAATAAGACCAGAAGACCAGTTGGTTCCTCTTGCATGGTAAGGAATATCAAGAGGAGGGTTATCAAATTAATATGTACACAGCAAATTTCTTTTATTCATTCATGGGATGTGGGCTTTGCTGGCTGGGCCAGCTTTTTTTGCCCATCCCTAGTTGCTCTTGAGAAGGTATCACCCACTCATCCAGGGATTTTGCTGAATTTATGGCAACAGAACAGGAGAATTCTTGTGGGAGTGCACTCACTTTGTTCCTTTCACTCTTTCCATTAGTGGAGAGAGCATCTCTAGAAATGTCTTCTCATCCCGACCTGTGCACTGTAACATTGGGAGTCCTGAAAAGATGTATCCTTGGTCCCTGCTCTTCCTCATCAACAAGCTGTCTGTTGACAGCAACATCTGAGGATATTGGGTAAACTTCCATATATACACCAATGCCACCTAGCTCTACTTTTTTTGATCCCACCACTATCTTTGTTTTGTCATATTGTTGTTTGACATTCAGTCTCAAACGAGTCATCTTTGCCTTCAGCTCAACATTGGAAAGACCAAAGCTGCGGTCTTGAGCCATTACACAAACATTGCACCCTCGTAACTCTCAGCATCCATCTCCTTGGTCACTTTCTCATGTTGAACCAGACTTTCCACATCTTTGGTGTCTTGTTAAACCCAGGTTGAGTGTCTGACTCCATATCCTGTTCACCTGATTGTTTACCTACTTCAGCCTCAGTAGTATTGCTCATCGGTGCCACCACCTCAGCTTATTTACCACTGCTACACTCATAGGCAGCATGCCTCAGCTGCCTTTGGGAATTTTCTCCCTATACAAAATCTGTCCCTCCATCATCTTTTCCTCCTTTTAAGGCTGTCCTTAAAACTCATATCTTTAATCAAGCTAACCCTCTTAGTCTCTTTCTTTGGCTCAGCATCCATTTTAACTTCACACCTTTGTGAAAAAACTGTGGGACATTTTTTTGCATTAAAGGCTTCTGCATTACAGGTGTTATATAACGTAGACTGTTGTTGAGAAATATTGAAGAAAATTTCAGCACTGGAGTGTTGTTAATGAATACAGCAAACTAACCTTAAATTTACCTCTCCAATTCACTCTGAATGGAAAGTTTATAGAAATAGGAGAAGTGAGCATGAGAATTGCATAAGTGAGCCAAGACATTCAATCTGGCCTCAACCAGATTAGTGGCAGGATTCAGGATCAGCAGAACTATAGTGTATGGGGTCAACAACTATCAAATCTACAACCTGTATTCAGTGTCATAGAGCCTAAGCATGATCTTGTTCCAGGGCTTCCTAAGATATTGAGCCCACCCTGCAGATAATTTAACCCATTCATATTGCAATGCCCTGGTGTAGCAGAGTGCTCTTGATACCCCATAAACTCCTTCTCTAAATTACATCCTGCACCCCTCCCCGTCCCATAGCTGATTCCCTTGGGTGTGACACCTACCTCCAATGTTGAAAGAATAGAAATCCTTATGGTTGATATAATTCATCAGGTTGATTGACTGCACTCATCCATATATGTGTCCTCTTATCACACCCTATATGCTGGCAAGTCAGAAATTGCACTACATTTTTGCTGCCTGATAACCGCCCCTCAGGGTTCATAGATAATGCATTAACTCACTAGTTTTCTAAAACCTGCTGCACAAAGATGGACAGCGCTCAGGTTATTACCAGCAAAATCACGTCTTAAATTAAAGAAACGTGTAATAAAGAAATTTACGATGCTGTAACTTGAACACCCAGAGAAAGAAAAACAGGATGTAATTTATTCAGCACCTGTGAATGCTTTTTCAGGAGTAATGCAGCATCTGTAATTTTTTTTTCCTGGAGCAATGCAGTGTAATCTTCCTCCATTTGTGCATTATTCCTTTCTGCTCCTGGTCTGATTGCGCTACAAGCTTTATTATACCCAGAGCCTGCTCTGCTTATCGCTCATCAATTCACTGCAGGAATCCTGAAACAGATTCTTCATTTACGTATGTCATACCTCATTAACACTTAAGTAGATTGGATCCATTTCCATCTAATTAGCTTGGTTTTTTAATCTCTTTGAAGAAATTGTTTAACAACAACAGTTTATATTTATATAACGTTATGAAATGTTCCAAGGCACTTTCCAGGAGCATTATAAAAAAAAGTATAACACTGAGCCACGTGAGGAGATAATAGGTCAGATGACCAAAAGCTTGGGCAAAGATGTTTTGAAGGCACATCTTAATGGAAGAAAGCAAGAAAGAAAGGCACACAGGTGTAGAACACGTCTTGACAAGTTATGACGTGCAGAAGCAGGGACTTACCCACTATGGCTTTGCTCATATCGCGTCCATTAGAGGAGCAGAAGATGCTGGAGCCCGACTGCAACAGCACACTGGAGGAATGTCCATCGCATGCTCGGTTGATTCTCATGGACATGGCTCTGCTTTGAAGCAGTTCATGGAAGTTGGATAGTCACTGTTGATGCTCACAATGGGTGATGGTTGGGGGGGGGTGGAAGACGAAAGGCTAGGATTGGCTGGGAGAGGAAGAGGTGTCGGGGGTGTGAGGTTGGGAGGGGGAATGAAGTTGTCAGGATGGGGGGAGGTTGGGATGGGGGGAGCGAAGATGTCAGAACGGGGGAAGGTTGGGAGGGGTAAGGGAGAATGTGGGGAGGAGAGGGTGTCGAGTGGGGATGGTGCTAGGGGAAGGAAGGGTGCAGAGAGGGGAGGGAGTAAAGGTTAAGGAAGAAGGAAGAGTGGAGGAAGGAGTCAGGAAGGGGGTAGGAGTAAGGCTGGAGAAAGAAGTGAGGAAGAGGTAAGGTAAGGCTGGAGGAAGGAGCCAGGAGAAGGGAGGAACTCAGGGTGGCTGAAGAGGTAAGGGTGGAGGAAGGGCTCAGTCCCCCCCCCCCCCCCCCCCCCCCCCGTCCCTAAGTGTGAGGGGAGTCTGGGGGCGGGGCAGGTGGCCTGGGGGCAGGAAGGAGTTCCAGTGGGGGAAAGGGATACAGTGGGGGGAAGGGGTGTGGAGGGGCAAAGGGGTGCGGAGTGGGGAGGATATGCGGGTGAACGTGCACAGGAGGGGTCAGATAGGTTCATGTCTGCCACCTGGGGAAATGAACTGAGGGTAGGCATGGTATGGAGGAAGGGTGAGAATGAGCAAGGGCAGAGTGAGATGGTAGGGTGAAAGGGTGAGGGTTCGACAGTAGCGATAGAAAGGACAGTGAGGGTGGTTGGTGGGGACCCAGAGGCAGACACGGACCTTGGCGGTGAGAAGGAGGAGGCAGCAGGTAAGAAGGAGGAGGTCGGGGTTGTGGATGGGGGTGAGATTTTCAGGAAGGATGGGAAGGTGCACATTCACCTGGACATCCCCAAAGGGAAAGGTCTGTGGCTGATAGGTAACGGAGGGGAAATTGAATGGTAGGTCGGGGGGGTCATCTGTGATGGGAGAGAGGAAATGGGTGACTGGGGAGGGTAAAGGATGGGGGAGCAAAAGTAAAACCGAATTAGCACCATGCTGTCCAAATCAAAAGTGAAATGAGAGTCGTGGTGGGTGAGATCAGGTGCTGCACGGGAATTTGATCAGTGGGTGGGCAGAGATGCAGCTCGGTTCAGATGGACAACTGAAAGCAAACCCCAGCAGGCAGCGTTCAAAATATTCAGGACTTGAGATGAGTGTGAAACGTGAAGGATCCGCGTGCGTGGGAGAGTCCTTGCACGAGACTCCTGAAAGGTCCTGCCTCACACAGACTTTTCCCTCCATTATCACTTGTGGGGTGGTTGCTTCCTCTGCAGTGACGGGTCTTCTGGGCTGCTTATTTCTACCTCTTCACTGGAGGTGGTCTTCCCTTGGCTGCAGATGAGGACATGGATAGAGCTGAGGGACTGGCTGGCTGAGGGTTTTGGTCCCTTGGCAGGGCTCTCTGTGAACCAAAGTAGCGGTAAGTAGTGCATGGCAGCAGAGTCAAAAGCAGGAGAGGGAGCACTCACAGTTGCGTTGATGCAGGATCCGCAGGTGGGTGTTCGCCACTGACCTCACCATCGCCGCAGGCAGGGCCCACATCCTCATGAGTCATCACAATGGCACGCTCCTCAAAGTGAGCAAGGTGCCTAATGTAGGCCACTCCATCCCCGGTCTGGGACCTCTCCCTGCTGATATGAGCAGGCTTCTCCAGCATGAAGACAGATGAAGAGTGTGTGAGCAGGACACATGGCACTGCGTGGAATGTTTGTGTGGTGAGCGGCACCATGGATGGGATGAGAACGCAAGCTCGAGAGGGTATGAGTCTGATGGAATTGTGAGGGTGTATGTGAGAGTTAGTGGTGTTGTCCCTTGAGGTGTGAGAAGCCTGTGAATGTGTGAAGGGTTTGTGGCATGTGGGTTGAGAGTGATGAGAAGAGTGAGTTAACCGGGCAGAATGGGTGAGATCATTCATCCTGTAGTGGCACTGGGTAGCTGTCCTCTTTTGTAGGACATTGGCACCGACCACTGCCTCCCAAGCCTGGTTGGTCATGCCGCTGCCCATCCTGCAGCCATAGCGGGAGTAAAGGACATTGTGGCGGGCCTCCATGACACCCAAAGGTGTTCCAGTGACTCTTCGCTGAACCTGGGAGCTGCAGTCTTTTTGTCTTCCCTGCAGCAGTTGTGGGTTGGAATCACTGAGATGTGTGCTTGCAGCTGGACTTTAAATGTGATGAAGCGGCGAGGTGATGGCGGGCAGGCTCCATTTCACCCACCCTCCCTCCATAGAAATGGCGTGTTTGCTGAGAATGCATAAATAATATGGCAGGTTTAGGATGATATGGCGTGAAAGCCTGTCATTGCAATCAGAGGGTAAAATGTCATTTTACCCGCCCACTATTGCACTTAGTGTAAATCTGGGACGATTCCGCCCTTAGTCTTACAAAATATTCCCCCAAAACTCTCTACTTGGTCAAACCTGCAATTAACTCCTTCCAGGCAACACTCCCTGTTAGATGTTAACTATTAAAAAATCCAGTTATATTACACGAGGCAAACTGTGGCTTCAATAAAGGCATAAACTCTACCCTCTTCCACTCTGGTGGAATCCACTTCAGAATAAACTGTTTTGTTGCAGCTTGACTGGATAGCTGGTACAAACGGCATCCCCTCAGCCCAGAACTAACAGCTCCACAGTAACTCTAAACAATCTTTTTTCTCCTTTCATCTCTGGTTCCATTGTTCTTTTTTTCAATGTGGGTGTCGCTGGCTTGGCCAGCATTTATTGCCCATCCCCAATTGCACTTGTTCAGAGGGCAGTTAAGAGTCAACCACGTTGCTATGGGTCTGGAGTCACATGTAGACCAGACCAGGTAAAGACAGCAGGTTTCCCTAATGGACATTAGTGCACCAGATGGGTTTTTAATGGCAATCAGCAATGGTTTCAGTCACCTTTAGACTAAATTACAGATTTTTATTGGATTCAAATTCCACCATTTGCCCTGGTGGGATTTGAACCCAGATTCCCAGAGCATTACCTTTGGGTTTCCAGAATACCACCCTAGTGACAATACCACTACACTGTCACCTCCCACACCTCTTTGAAACTCAAATCCTTCCAAATGTAAAATCTTTTATGTCTCTGTCTTGTCTTTGCTTTCGGATCAATTAAATACAATATCCCCACCACTAAACACCTATGGAACTCATTCAAGATGCAGAGATTTTTCTTGTTACCTCTCGACTCCTCTTTGATATTCAAACAAACCCTCAGCTTTTCTATAAATACAAATGTTAGATCTAACCTATTTAATTTGTACCTTAAACTTAACACCTCTATCCTTTTACAAAAACAAAAAAATGCTGGAAAAACTCAACAGGTCTGACAGCACCTTTGGAGAGAAAAACAGAGTTAACGTTTCGAATCCATATGACTCTTCTCCAGAGCTAAAGGGAAGTAGAAATGTGGTGAAATATATACTGTTTAAGGGGGTTGGAATAGGTGAAGCTGGATAGAAGGCCAGTGATAGGTGGAGGCAAAGCAGAGATTGCGAAAGATATCATAAACAAAAGGTCAAAGGGTTGTTAATAGTGGTGGTGCTGGCTGAAGGAGGTGCTAATGGTGACATTAAGAGTAGAAAGCAGAATGTGGTAATGGCCGGACCAGGGTAAGCACTCTGGAAAGAACAACATGAACAAGTGACACATGGCCCTAGTAGAGATGGGGTGGGGGGAGGGGACAGTGGCGGGAAAAAAATCGAAAATAGGCTAAAAGCTGGGGATAAAACAATGAATAATAATGGAAATAAATTGAAAAAATAATAACAATAAAAATAAATGAAAAAATAAATAAATAAATAAAAATTAATATTACAAAAAGGGGATCAAAATAGGATGAGGATGTAGGAGAGTGTCATGGTCTGAATTTTTGAACTCAGTGTTAAGCCCGGAAGGCTGTAAAGTGCCTAATCGGAAGATGAGATGTTGTTCCTCCAGTTTGCGTTGGGCTTCACTGGAACATTGCAGCAGGCCAGGGACAGACATGTGGGCATGAAAGCAGGATGGTGTGTTGAAATGGCAAGTGACAAGAAGGTCTGGGTCATGCTTGCAGACAGAATGAAGGTGTTTTGCAAAGTGGTCACCCAGTCTGTGTTTAGTCTCTCTAATGTAGAGGAAACCGCATTGGGAGCAGTGAATGCAGTAGACCAGATTGAGGGAAGTGCAAAGGAAGTGCTGCTTCTCTTGAAAGGAGTGTTTGAGCCCTTGGACGGTGAGGAGGGGGGAAGTAAAGGGGCAGGTGTTGCACCTTCTGTGATTGCATGGGAAGGTGCTGTGGAGGGGGTTGAGGTGTTGAGGGGAATGATGGGGGAATGGGATTTACTGCAAGTTAAGACATTGACAGCAGAGTTTAGGATGATGTCATGTTTACAAAGGATAGAATGTGAGAGACCAGCCAGTTGGAATAACCGAGGGGTAATGACGGCAATAATGAGGGTTTCAGCAGCAGATGAGCTAAGTCAGGGATGAGGTCGGGCGATGTTACGGAGGTGGATAGAAGAGGGATCGAGTCGGTAGCTAGGGAGCAGAGTTTGGAACAGTGTCGGAAAACAATAGTTTCAGTATTCCAAAGATTAATTGGAGGAAATGAGGTAACCAACTTGAGAAAATAAGATTTGGTATTAACTATCTGATTGAGTTCTTCAATGTAGTAACAGAAGGTTTTTGAAGGTAGTGCAATTAATACATATATGGACTTTGAAAAGGCCTTCGATAAAGTACTGCATAACAAAATTATTCAGAAAATTGAAGCACATGAGATTAAAGTACGGTGGTAACTTGGGTACATAATTGGCTAAGAGATAGGAGGCAGAGAGTATTGGGGAAGAGATGCTCTCCTCTCTGAAGAGAAGCACACACAATGGATCAGAATTAGGAGCATTGTTTTTCTTGTTACGTATGAATGACCTGTTCTTGAGTATGGAGAGTGCAGTTTAGAAGTTTGCAGATGATACAAAACCTGGCAATGTGGCTAATAACTCAATCAATGACCTTCCTTCCATCTTAAGGTCAGATGTGGGGATGTTCGCTGATGATTGCACAACGTTCAGCACCATTTGCGACTCCTCAGGTACTGAAGCAGTGCTTGTCTAAATGCAGCAAGACCTGTACAATCTACAGGCTTGGACTGAGAAGTGGCTAGTAACATTTACGCCATACAAGTGTCAGGCAATGACCATCTCCAACAAGAGAGAATCTAACTGTTGCCCCTTCATGCTCAATGGCATTGCCATCACTGAATCCCCCACTATCAACATCCTGGGGGGGTTACCATTCACCAGAAACTGAACTGAACTAGCCATATAAATACTATGGCTACAAGAGCAGGTCAGAGGCTAGGAATCGCGTGATGGATAACCGACCTCCTGACTCCCCAAAACCTGTCCACCATCTACAAGGCACAAGTTAGGTATGCCTGGATGAATGCAGTTCCCACAGTACTCAAAAAGCTTGACACTGTCAGGACAAAGTAGCCCGTTTGATTGGCACCACATCCGCAAACGTTCACTCCCTCCACCACTGACGCACAGTAGCAGCAGTGTGTATCATCTATAAGATGCAC
Organism: Carcharodon carcharias; assembly: GCF_017639515.1. Classification (NCBI taxonomy): domain Eukaryota; kingdom Metazoa; phylum Chordata; class Chondrichthyes; order Lamniformes; family Lamnidae; genus Carcharodon; species Carcharodon carcharias. The sequence goes on along the minus strand of NC_054471.1, from coordinate 44,405,690 downwards.
TGCAGGAATTCACCAAGGCTCCATCGACAATACCTTCCAAACCAACAACCACTGCCATCTAGAAGGACAAGGGCAGCAGATAGATAGGAACACCACCACCTGGAAGTTCCCCTCCAAGTCACTCACCATCCTGACTTGGAGCTATATCACCATTCCTTCACTACTGCTGGGTCAAAATCCCGGAACTCTCTTCCTTACAGCACCGTGGGTGTACCTACACCACACGGACTGCAGCGGTTCAAGAAGGCAGCTCACCACCACCTTCTCAAGGGCAGTTACGGATAGGCAATAAATGCTGGCCCAGCCAGCGAAGACCACATCCCATGAATGAATGAAAAAAAAGCTAACAGAATAGTACCAGTGTTAAGGAGGAATTAGACAGACTGATGAAATGGAAAAGCATATACCAGATACAATTTAATGTGGATAAGTGTGAAACAATATTCTTTAGGAGAAACAACATAGAGATATAGTGCGGAATATTGGACGGATGGTTTGCCCCCTGGAAGCAAAGTCAGCGTGGTGCCGACCCGCTCCATACCAGCTCACCCTGCAGCCCTAACATGCTGTTGGCGGACTAAACACGGCAAAGTTGAACTTCTGCCCTCACCGGGAATGATGTCCCGCCACTCAGAGCTGCCAGCCAATCCAATTGGCCAGCAGCTCCATTAGTCCTGGCGGTAGCAGAAGGTGGCCCAATGAATCCCTGGAAACATGAAAGTCCGGGGTCTTGGGCACAGAAGATTTGGGCAGGTTAGGGAGGGGGGTGAAATTAGTAGGTTTAAGGCAGTAGACATGTAAGAAGGAAGGTGGGGGAGGTTTCTACCTTAGAGGGGGGGCAGCCCCCCAAAGATAGAATCCCCTCCCTTCCTGCCTAATGAAGATTTTTTTTTTAAAAATCGGGCAGCCCACTCCTGCCCGACTTCCCATGCCAGCCGTTTTATGGCATGGGCAGTGCATTATCAGGATCAATTGGCTGATAACAAGCTTAATTGATCCTTGATTATCTATTTAAATATGGCGGGCGGGCTGCTGATTTTGGCACCTGCCCATGCTCCATATTATGAGGGTGAGCTTGGAGGTGAATGGGAAGGTGGTTGGGTGGGCATCCACCTTATTTTACGTGTCACCCCACTGAAAACAGCGGAGGCATGTAAAATTCAACCCATAGAATGACCTGTGTGGTATTATTTTAAGGGGTGTGCAAGAGCAAAGGGACTTAGGGGTACATATTCAAAGGTCTTTGAAGATGACAGGGCAAATTCTTAAGGTGGTTAAGAAAACTTGTAGGGGGATAGAATACAAAACCAAGAAAGTCATGTTAAATCATTGATTTGCCCTCAGCTGAAGTATTGTGTATATTTCTGGACAACACCCTTTAGCAGGGCATAACTGCGGGCTCTCCCACTGAGCCAGCTGAGTGCCTGTTCGTCCGCCATTGTACATTGGCATTCTTAGAGGTGTACTCTTAATTGGCTGCCTCTGGTAAGATCGCACAGGCATTCCGCACAACATCACCAGTGGGATCAAGACCCACTTTGGTCCCAACTCAGAAAATAGTCAAAGGCGGTAAGATCCCACCTCAGCCTCTCCCTACTTGCTACATCAAAATCTGTCATAATTTTGAACACTTTTATTTGGGCTTCCATTAGCCTTTTATATTTCAAGGAAGACAATCACGGTCTTGCCAATCTCTCCACGTAACTGTATCACCTCACATCATCCTAGTAAGCCTTCTCTGTACCTTCTCCAAAGCTTTCATCGTGAAAATTGGCATAAGATTAACGGCACTATGAAAACATATTCCAGGTGACTGCATTCTAAAGAAACAATTATTTTGTGGAAACGTAAATATTAAATAAAATAATTATAAACATTGACTTTCAACTGAATGAAAGTCTATTGTAATTATCAGAACAGTACCAAGTCTAACTAGAATGAACAGTGTATATGTTAAAATTGCTCATGATTGAGCAAGCGCTGAAGCATCCTGTCCCAGAAATTCAGGCAAGTTCTGACTGTGCAGTATATTTTCATTGCACCAGAAAGGCGAGATCTGAAGCTGGCTCCCCAGATATTGGCACCAGGGCTTGGTAACCTGTGAGTCTAGGGATTGATGGAACACAAGGTTGTGGGTCAGGACCTGGGTTGGTCACAGGAGTTGAGGCCAGAATCAGTGGCTGTTTGAGGGGTTCAGGAATCAGCAATGCCAGCAGAGAGCCGTGGAGTCAAGAGGTGCACTCCTGCTGTTCCTTGCTCCACATTTAGGGTAACTTACAAACCTGGATTGATGGCGGCAACATCTAAAGCTTGTTTCACTGAATGCAGGTCACAGAGGAGCTGGCTGCCTCAGGGCTAACCTGTCTGGGAGTGGGATCCTCAAATAGGTATCAGGGCCCTTTTTTGCTTATACAAAAGGTCAAACCTGCTTCAGACATTGGTATACGATGTCTCTTGTGATTTTCCTTACCCAAAAGGTGAACTAAGCACTTGCAGCCACAATTGTAAGCATGCTTCTTGGTTGTCATATTGGGGTCTTAGTAATCCAATTAGCCCTTAAAAAAAAATGGATAGCTCACACATCAATTTCTAGACCTGTGCCATCTGTTAACACTGATTGAAGTTTCTTTTGATTGAATTTTTCAAGCTAAGAGATAGTAGGTAGAATGTTAGACAATATTTTATCTCAAAATTAGAGAAATGTAGAGTACAGCAGATTAGATCAGTATTTTTTTTTCTGTTCTTTAGATTATTACAAAAGTGAAGGAGTCTTTGCAGCCTGGGACAAAATTGGCTGTGTTTGATCACATTCCCAGCAATGCATCATTTATCAATCCATTGCCAGAAATCATTGACATCTGTCACAAAAGGTAATGTACAAGAAAATCCAACTGTATCATGCAGTAATTTTGTAATTCATTTTCGGGGATGTATAGGGTTGCCAAGTGTGGTTTTGCGTATCCCTGGAGGTTGCAACACATGACATTCTGCCTTGAACCATCCCACCCACACATTCCCTCCATTGGTCCATGCTCCAGGTACACAGCCTTCCCATGCCATTTAGAAAATGAACAGAATCTTCTGTTACTCACTTGGATTAATTTTGGCTGGCAAGTCAAACTGCCATTTATTGCCCATCTCCAATATTTTTTCAACTGATAAATTAAAATGTTCAAAGAAACTAAAAAGCATATGTTTTTAATGCCCCTGTGATATTCTCCTGGATTGCTTGTAGCGGTGTCCTGGATATTAATCTTTAATTCCTGGAGACTCCAGGATACCCCTAGAGGGTTGGCAACCCTGTGGAGGAAAAATTATGGAATAAAATTATGTATGTTTGAAAACATTTATTGCATTCTTTATTCTTCCCAGAGACAATTTGCCTCAAGGTGAATAAAACAGTGTTTTGTAGCTTTCGGAGATTGAGATGTTAATTTAAAACCAACCAATGTGAACAATGCCTTATTCTTTTGCTTTATGCGCTACAGTGCCAATGTGATTTCTTTGATGACACCATTACAAAATTAACTGATATCAAAGGAAGAATTTTCATTTTTCACTTGAATAATGATGCCAGATTATACTGTGTGTTTATAAATGAGCTAAAACTAAATCATAGCCAGCAGTGGCTAAAAGGTTGGTTTCCCTGAACTTTGTTTTTGGTTTTCATTTTAAAAGTATCTTGAGATCTTTAATGTAACAAAAGGTAAAGGTTAAAGTTATAAATATAAGTTGTTGTTGTTTTCTTCTGCTGAATAATATATTGAAACTGAAATTTGGTTACCAAGTTGTTCATTTTAACTTGTTTATAAATCGCTACTTTTCCTACCCCACTATTTTTACCTTTTGTCAAGGTTCTCACCTTCACATATCCTCTACATTAGTAATAGATAAAACATTGTTCCTTGACAGGCATTACTGTTTGGTCAGCCAAACACTGAACTGAAACCAAGTTGATGGGAAATGTTACTATTCAATAGACTGTTATCTGAAAAGGAAGATGTACAGGGTTACAGGGAAAAGGCGAAAAAATGGCACTAGGTGAATTGCTCATTTGGAGAGCCGGTGCAGACAAGATGGGCTGATTCTGCACTATAACAAATCTGTGATTTTGTGATCTCCCCTACTTTTAACACAGAGTGTTCACCTCTCATTTTTCTAAATTCCAGAGAGTATAGGCCTGATTTATTTATCCTTACATCTTGGGCAACATTCTCAGCCCCAAGAACCATAATTCTGATGTGTGAGTGTGCAATACTTCTGTGTCATTCTTCTACACTTTCCTTATTAAAATAATATTTCTAAGCAACTTTAATGTGGATTTATCTATGACTTGGACAGCATTTTTAAATTAATGAAATCTGTTATATATCTGATAGGGGTACGAAAGTACTTATCGATGGAGCCCACGCACTTGGTGTAATGGATCTGAAGCTCAGGCAAGTAAACCCACACTGCTAATTTTAGCTGCCAGTTATTAGAAAGCTGTAATGTTTCAAGGTGACTTAATCACGTTGGTTTCTTGACCTCCTCAAACCAGCTCAGTTTGACAGCTGTTTGAACTCATGACCTCTGGGTTGTCAGTCTTGGAGCAAAATTGCTACACTACTTTATCCTTAGTAAAATTACATTGCTGCTGAATGAAGTATGTTTAACTACGATAATTCTGTATCTCAGCTCTCTAGGTGCTGATTACTATACATCCAATTGCCATAAATGGTTCTGTAGCCCAAAAGGTTGTGCTTTCTTGTATGTAAAGCAAGAGCTCCAAAACTCCTTGCAGCCACTTGTGATTTCACATGGATTCGGCTTTGGCTTCAGTTCTGAGTACATCTGGACAGGTAAAGCAGGCATTTAACAACATATTTACTGTGAACAGATATTTCCAATAAGATGCTTTTGCAAATGTTGTTTGCAAATAAATATGAACAGTCCCTCAACCAACTAGCTCATGAACTTATTACATTCGTAAAGGTGGATCATATGACATGCTGAATCATACAACCGCAGAAGATGCTGTATTTGAGTCTCTGTTGGTGCTAAATTAGCCAATCTCAGATGTCTGAGACATTGCTACTGTTGGCCTCAGCAGCCCCAAGCTAAGTACGCACAAAAAAAAGTTCAGTGTACGTCAAATGTTGGAGAAGGATAGGTTTGGTCTTAGCTGTCACGCTTTTTCTCTCCCATCCATTGCTATGATCATGTAGGATGTCACCAGCTGGCTGACAGTGACTATGCCTCAGTAAGCCATTAGTTTCAGAATAGGCTGACTATCACACTTCAAAGTGTAACAAGTATAAAAAGGAGAAAATATTAGAGGCATTTTGCTAGCCCCTTCTGAGCAGAAGCTAAAAATTCAAATGCACCTTCCAATCGCCTTCTGCTGTCCTGTATAAATAACAATTATTTTCCTTAAGACAGTAGGAAAAATGAACCATATTTATATCTTAGCAGCAAATAATACATGGTATTACGTTATATAATGTTTCAGCATTTAAAAAGCAATGCATTATCCACGCTGAGAAGTACCATTACAGTTGAATATAAACTACATTTGACCCATTTCTTTTGTCTATTCTCTGTTATTTCTTCATAATATTCTTCATAGAATTTTATAAGTTGGCCAAATATGGCCTTACTTTTTATTATTCCATGCTGATTCATGCATTCAACCCATCGGTCCCTTTTGTCTTTTTGTTGGGTCATGGCTGATCTTGGTCATTTTAACCAATGTCCATGAAATAAATTTTCAATGCTGCCCAGGCTTAAAACTGTTGTTCTAGATCATCCACCTCATATAGAAATGGCCAGATTTTCATTTCCATTCATTTCAATAGACTGTATCTGACTGTAAATTCATACCCAATGTTTAAGTAATGAGCTGGATTTTGCCATGGAGCCAGAGGCAGGAGTGCTGGTAATTCCACGTTCAGTATGCCTGTTGCCTGATATATTGCTGTCTCTCTGCTTTTTTTCCAGAGGCAGCATCTCAGGGAGGAGGGCTACCTGCTGGGCTCATTATTAATTGAGGGAGGCAGTGATGTAGTGGTAATGTCACTGGACATTTAGAAGCCCAGAATAATGCACTGGGGGCATGGGTTCAAATCCCACCATAGCAGCTGAATTTAATTAGTAAATCTGGAACAAATGAAACTATCAATTATAAAAACCCATCTGGTTCACTAAGTTCTTTTAGGGATGGAGACCTGGCCTACATTTGACTCCAGACCCACAGCAATGTGGTGGCCCTCTGAAATGACCTAGCAAGCCAGTTCAAGGGTAATTAGGGATGGGCAACAAATACTGGCCTTGCCATTGATGCCCACTGTTAAAGAATTTTTAAAATTCCAACTGAGTGGTCCACTTCCTGTTATCTGCAGTTTTTCCAATGGTGTATGGGTGCTGCATGGAAGCCAAAGGTGACTCTTGCCTGGAGGTGGTCTCTGGGAACCACTGAGACCTCCTTTAATAACCACCCCCCACCCCCCACCCCTCCACTGCCAAAGCAGTGGGAATACCATTCCACAGCCTGGCAGCTGTGGCCTCAGTTATTTCAAACGTTTTAGAAGCCTTCAGAAAGCAGCTCCATTTTGAGATATCCTTGCAATTCCCTACAGGCAGTGCCTTCCTGTCCTGTTGGAACTGGCAATTGCCACAGCCTCATGCCCTCCAATTGTCCCTCTTGGCTGTGCAGCCCACCCACCATTCCTAATTGGACAAGTGCCGGGAGGCAGTCTTTTAAGTGGCTGCCTCCAGGTAGATTGCACAAGCTGCTGGACTCTGACTGCCTCAGGCTTGGGATTCGCATTTGGTCAACACACACCAGAAAATTCAGTCCAATGTGTTTGTACATTTAGGATATTGGACTTATTAAGAGGGATCAGTTCTGACAAACAGTTCATGAGTGATCCACAATTTGCAGTCAGGTCACGAGTAGGATAAATTCCATGTCCCACACTCTGAAAACAGTTTCTCCTTCCACCACTTGGAACAATGTAATAGTTTAACATCTACTTAAAGATGTAATTTAGCACTTTCAGCATTTGACCTTTTCTTTTTGGCAGGCAGCATATCTTGGATTTGTGCTCACTAAAACTATTTTGTTGAGGATTTTGTGAACTCATGAGTATGTAGAACACATTAATGTGTCTGGCGTGCCAGCCCCATCAACTTGTAAATCAAGAGACTTGCCACAAAAATCATAAGTTCCTTTTTGTCCAAACATAAACCAATTGGCAGTTGGTTTCCAAACCTCATCAATGGCTTACTTAATCTCTAATAGGTCAGAGTTCATTATAACATCTATACTCCAGCACCTGAAATGCTTTCCAAATAACTTTTAAAAAGTCTCACTTAAGTGTTATCACCACATTGCCATGTACCTCAATCTAAAGTTATCATGACTGATTCAGATAACACCTGCTGAACTTCCAGTGGCTTTTGGAAAGATTCCAGATCACAGCAGTCCATTCTATCCACTTTTCTTGAGTGTAACAGATAAAACTTGGCTGCACAATCTAGACCAGAAATTGATTTGATCTCTCCACATTAAGGAGCAAACATGCTCCGGAGTAGCCTGATCATAAAAGACAATCGTAAGGGTAACACTTTCCAAAAAGCTGCATACCATTTTTTGTTTGTGCTCCCATTTTGTTACGATCCAGCACTTTCTCCATCACTCTTTCCAGTTTTGTTACCACACTTGGAAATCAAGCAGTTCAGAATCTACTTGATACTGATTCCACTTACTGACAATTGTTCGCTTTTTATCATCAGATTTCATTACAGGTGGAAATCACGTGAGTGGGCTAATTGTGTTCTCAACAAGAGGGTGGCAATGGTGTAGAGGTATTGTCACCAGCCTGGTAATCTAAAGACCCAGGGTAATTGTCTGGGGTCCAGGGCTTGAATCCCAATAAAGACAATAAAAATTTGGAATAATGATTATGAAACCATTGTTTTTTTAATCATAAAAACCTACCTGGGAAAGGAAACCTGCTGTTCTTACTTGGTCTGGCCTACATGTGACTCCAGATCTGAAGTAATGCACTCTGAAATGGCCTAGCAAGCCATTCAGTTGTATCAAACCTCTACTAAATTAATAAAAAGGAATGAAACCTGAGGACTGGAAATGACAACAGCTGATGCTCAGACCTGTTGACCTTGCAAAGTCCTCCTTATTAACATCTGGGGGCTTGTGCCAAAATTGGAGAGCTGTGTCACAGACTAGTTAAGCAACAGCCTGACATAGTCATACTCACGGAATCATATCTTACATATCTTGCCTCAGACATCAGCATCGCTGGGTATGTCCTGTCCTGACCTGGCAGCACAGTGTACAGTCGGGAGGGAGTTGTCCTGGGAGTCCTCAACCTCAACTCCATCCCCCATAAAGTCTCATCAGGTCAAATATGGGCAAGGAAATCTCCTGCTGATTATCACATACTGTGCCCCCTCAGCTAGAGAATCAGTGCTCCTCCATGTTGAACACCATTTGAAGGAAGCATCAAGGGTGGCAGGGGGCAGAATGTACTCTGGGTGGGGGATTTCAATGTCTATCATCAAGAGTCACCACCACAGACTGAACTGAACCTAAAGGACATAGCTACTAGACGGGGTTTGCGGCAGGCGGTGAAGGAACAGTCAAAATTGTCACCAAACTGCCTGCCGCAGGTGCATCTGTCCATGACAGTATGAGTAGGGGTGACCACCGCACAGTCCTTGTGGAGATGAAGTCATGTCTTCACATTAAGGAGACTCTCCATTGTTAAGTGTGGCACTACACAACCTCATAGCCCAGCATATTCCCCACTCTACCATTACCATTGCCTTCTCAAGAGGCAGTTATGGATGGGCAATAAATGCTGGTCTAGTCAGTGAAGCCCTCATCCTGTAAATGAATAACAAAAAAAATCATGCTGTAGATTTCTAGACAAATATAGCTGTCCCAGGACCTCAACAATTTTGTCTATTGCTGGTAATTTCTTTAGCAGTTTCTGGATAGCTGTGGTGTAAAATCTTGTGATTCCAGCATGGAACTTCTAAATTTCCATTATGAGCAGTATCCACTTTAGCCTTAAAGCCAGCAGCTGACTTCTTGACATTTTTCTGATTTGTCTTGGAGATCCACCATGGTTATATAACTGAAACCACTTTACCTCCAACTACAAATCCATGAAGCACTGTTCTTTTTTTTGCAGTTTAATGCTTTCTTCCGGAGAAAGAAAACACCACCACCTTCTCAAGGGCAACTAGGGATGGGCAATAAGTGTTTGCCTAGCCACATCCTGCGAATGAATATTAAAAAAAAGTAGGCAATTCTTGACTTGGAAAAAATACATTGTAGGCTATTAGATCACCCAGCATATACGGACATACAAGCATATGAATTAGGAGTAGGAGCAGGCCATTCGGCCCCTCGAGCCTGCTCCGCCAATCAATAAGATCATGGCTGATCTGATTGCGGCCTCAACTCCACATTCCGCCTACCCCCAACAACCTTTGACTCCCTTGTTAGTCAAGAATCTATCTATCACTGCCTTAAAATAATTCAATGACCCTGCCTCCACCATTCTCTGGGGAAGAGAGAGTTCCAAAGATTCACGACCCTCAGAGAAAAAAATTCTTCTCAGCTCTAACTTACTGGGAGTCCCCTTATTTTTAAGCTGTATCCCCTAGTTCTAGTCCCTCCCACAAGGGGAAACATCCACCCTGTCAAGTCCCTTCAGCATCTTATATGTTTCAATCAGATCACCTCTCAATCTTCTAAACTCTAGTGGATATAGGCCGAGCCTGTGCAAACTTTCCTTGTAAGGTAACCCTCTCCTATCCCAATATCAGTTGAGTGGACCTTCTCTGAACTGCTTCTAACACACTTATATCCTTTTTTAAATAAGGAGACCAAAACTAGCCACATCCCATACAATGTACTCCAGATGTGGTCTCCCCAATACCCTATACAAAACACCCCTGCTTTTATATTCCATTTGCCTTGCAATAAGTGACAACGTTCCATTTGCCTTCCAACTAACTTGCTGTACCCGCTTTCTAATTGTTCCTGATTCATGTACCAGGACACCCAGATCCCTCTGTATCTCAAGAGTTCTGCAATCTCTCTCCATTTAGATAATATTATGCTTTTCTATTCTTCCTGCCAAAGTGGACAAGTTTATTTTTTCCCACATTATACTACATCTGCCAAATTTTTGTCCACTTACTTAACCTGCCTATGTCCATTTGCAGACTCCTTATGTCTTCTTCACAACTTACTTTCTTACCTAAGATAAAAGCAAAATATTGCGCTCTGGTGTGCTTTAAGTATGGCATCTGGAGCTGAGGTGTTGGTAGAAAAGCATATTGAATTTTGAATGTTCTATTGTGAGATCAAAGGTGAGATCTACATTTTCCTCACAGACTCTTGTGTTTACAGCTTATATATGTTATGAACATACAAACATATAAAATAGGAGCAGATGTAGGCCTTTTGGCCCCTCAAGCCTGCTCTGCTATTCAATAAGATCATGTCTGATCTGTTTGTGTTTTGAATTCCACTTTCCCATCTACCTCCAATGACCTTTGATTCCCTTGCCTAACAAGAATCTATCTACCTCCGCCTTAAAAATATTCAATGACCCCACCTCCACCATCTTCGAAGGCAGAGAATTCCAAAGTCACACAATCCTTTGAGAGAAAAAATTTCTCATCTCTGTCCTAAAAGGGCAACCCCTAATTTTAAAACAGTGCCCACTACTTCTGGATTCACCCACAAAAGGAAACATCCTTTCCACGTCCACTTTGTCAAGATCGTTCAGGATCTTATATTCTTCAATCAAGTCACCCCTCACTCTTCTAAACTTCAGTGGAAACAAGCCCAGTCTGTCTAACCTGTCCTCAGAAGACAAACCGTTTATTCCAGGTTTCAATCTAGTAAATCTCCTCTGAACTGCCTCCAATGCATTTACATGTTCCCTTCGCATTTTACCCAATAGGGCCTCACTGGCAATTATTTAATTCATAAATGACGATTTTTACTATGGGCGGAATCGTCCCAGATTTGCAATAAGTGCAGTAGCGGGTGGGAGAAAGGACATTTTACCCACAGACTGCAATGGCAGGTTTTCGCACCGTATCGTCCCAATCCCGCCTCATTAGTCATGCATATTCAGGAAACACACCATTTCCCTGACAGGCAGCCTCCGATTCGTCCCCACATCATCACTTCACCACTTCCTCACGCCAGGCGTCATATTTAAAGTACAGCTGTGCGCACGCTTCTCAGTGCTTCCAGCCCGGGTCTGCTGCACTAAAGACATGGCCCTGAAAGGCAAGACGGCTGCAGCCCTCCATTCAGTAATGCATCCCTAGGATGACTTCTGGACATCGTTGGAGCCCACCACAATGTCCTCTAGCCCTGCTCTGGCTTCAGGAGGCCCATCAGTGTCACCACTCCGACTTGGGAGGCGGTGGCAGTGGTGGCTAGTGCCAACACTGCATAGAAGAGGTTCGCCATCCAGTGCAGAAAAAGGATACCCACCAGGGTAAGGCAACTATCTCATCACTCTAACCTCACACACTCTCAAGCCCATCAAACATTCACTGGTATCTCACTCACTGCCAGCTCAAGGGACGTCACCATTCACTCTCTCACACACACCCTCACATCTTCATCAGGCCTCATCTCCTCTGGAGACTGCCTCCTCCGCCCTCACCCACTTGAGGCCACTTGCACAGATCAACTTGTGTCCATACACACACCCTGGGATACCCCCCTTCCGCAGTAATTCCCGAGCCCTGTAGCCTCTTCCCTTCCCTGAGGTCCCTTTTCCCCCTTCCATAAGTAAGCCAAAGCCCTGCAGCCATTGAAAAGCCGCCCCTGCCTTATGGCTGATCTATTAGGTTGAGACCTGCCCATGAACCACCCTAAAAGTATGGTACTGCCTGCGAAACCTTGCGCTGATGACCATGAGTGCTGCCCGAAGCAAGATAGGCAAACAAGCCTCAAAGTCCCGAGCAAAGTCCAGCTCACCAGGTGTACGTCGCTTATGTTCAGTTGCGTAATATGCCGTTATGCCCAGATGATCCAGCATGGGGGGGATGATTCCGGTGAGCTGGGCTTACAATGATATGCATATATATTCCAATGAAGTTCCCAACGTGCGGCAGCAGGAAAGGTAGCCCAGTTTTGACAGATGGAGCAGATGATTACAAACTGTTTTCACGACATCGCGAAACCAATTTTTGATCTTCCTGTCATATTGTCTGCTCATGCCCGCCATGATGCCCGACGCCAGTGGGCACAGAAAATTCTGCCCTATATTGCGTCTGACTTCAAAGAACAAATAGTTCAACAATCACAATCTTTCATTTCAAATAGCAATTTGTAAATTGAAGTTCAAAAATTAATGACCTGGTTGGGTTATTGTACAGTATTTTTTGAAAAACAATTGACTTATTTCAGGTTTAAAAGACTACACAGCTTTCCTGGCTCTTCATACTGTGTTGGACTTCTGGGAATCTGTGGGTTTGGAGAGAATTCGAGGATATATCAAAGACCTTGTGTCCCAAGCTGGTGAGAGTTATTAATATACTTGACCTGTCAGTACCAAAATCTAATTCTATGGTCACTTCTCAGTTGGCATCCAATTATACAGATATAGGTTTCCACGCTGCACCACTAATCCTCCTCCTGGGTCTTGCTAAGTCACTGCTGACTGCTTTTTAAAAGCTATTCCCACCAGTTTTCTCTGCTGCTCTCCTGAAGATACCTGTGTCCAACCTTGTTCAAGTCACCATTATTCATATGTGAGTGGAGCGTTGATGGTGGTCTATTTTGATCTCATGCATACATCTGTATGTCTAATATAGATTACTGTAGTGAAAATTAAAAACACTGGAAATGCATGGCAACATCTATAAAACAAAAAAGATGGGTTGTGAAGGATACACGCCTGACATGGCATAACCTGTGTTTTTTTTCCCAATTCTGCGGACGTGCTTGATCCACTGAAGCTGTCACTGTTTGATTAGTGCCAACACACCTGGGAGCTCTGCCTTTGAGAGGACTGATGCATTTGTGATTTTGTAGCCATAATGCGCCACAGACAGTGAAGATGGAAATTTATTGAGTTGCTTTTCCTTGTAGCTGTAAGTCGTCCATGTTTCACAGCCATATGACAAGGTACTGTGAACACAGGCCTTAAGAACCTTCAGCTTGGTCCTAAGGGTTGGCTTGGTGTCATCCCATGTGCATTTTGTAAGTTGGCTTTCCCTATGCTTGTATTGAGCTCTGCATCAAGGGACAGATTGTCTATCACTGTGGGTCTATGGTAGCAGAATTTGCTCACCACTTCCAGTGGGATGTAATTTGGGGTGATCCGGTTGGAGATGCAACACCTTGTCCCATGAACGCAGTTTTCTTGATGATAAAGGAAATAGGAAATGAGAATAAAGGTCAGACCAAGGTGAGGACTAAGGGTAACATAAATTGTTAGGTACTACAACTGTATCTGTTCCTAAGTATAAATGAACTGTTAAAAATAAAGTCAGAGGAACAATTAATAGAAATAATTAAATTGACTGTACAATAATGTGCATAGCATCCAAAACAAAACAGAAGAACTAAGGGCAATAATTTATAGCGAGGAAACAGATGTAGCAGAGAGAACTGAAACAAGGCTAACATAAAGAACAGGGCTAGCAGTTAAATATTACAGGTTCTAACATATTCAGAAAGGATGAGGAAAGTAGAAGAGGCAGTAGTTGTACTAATTAGCCATAACATAATCCAAAGGTCCAAAGCAACTACTACCTCCCACCAATTGTAACATCCAAATGTTTCTTCAGCAACTCCAGTGTTTACTTCTTTCTGGAAATTTATCCCAATGTTGGTCATTTTGTGTGAAGAAGAATTTCTTGATAATTGATCTAAAATTACCTTTTACTAATCTGAGCATGTATCCCCAGTGTTACTTCCAGGTCAGCATTTTCTATAATCTTAACAATCTTCTCTATCTCTTCAAGATCACAACCTTGATGATGCCTTTCTAAAAATACAAAACCCAAAATTCTCCTGTCTTTTCTCATAATACAGCCCCTGATGCTGCAGATCAGCCTGGTAGCTGTTCTCTTCACAGACTCAAGCAGCTAAATCTCTTTTTCATTTCTTGGCAATCAAAATAGATAACAATATTCAAGGGTACTATAAAGTTTGATCATTACCTTGGCCGATTAACATTCTGCTGATTTTGTTATAGCATTGAATACCCTATTGACCTTGTTGGTTGATGCTCTATATTGGTTCAACATGTTTAGCAGAGTCTGTCTAGACTCTGAGATTGATTTTAATTTTATACATGGCTACTTCAATGCCATTCATAAAGTACACATATCTATTTTCCCTTCCCACATACAGCACCTTACACTTTTCTGCATTAAATTTCATCGGTCATTGTTCTGCCCACATAGATATTTTGTCCAACTCATTCTGCAGTTTGAACTCCTCCAGTTCTGCTGACCTTGCCATTTCAGAAGCTCTGTGGCTTGTCCTCCAAGTGGATGAGAATATAGGGATGTCCCCTCTAGGAGTCTATCTTTCATTGTCATTGTGTGCTATTTGCCCTGTAAAAAGAAAGTAATTGCGAGTAAAGCTAGCAGATGAGTATTGCATACCAGGTGACATGGGAGAGGTGGTGTTAGAGATGTGGGGTCAGATTTTCATGCCTCAATCCATGTTGGGCTTTAAAAATGGTGGGCAGTACCCCATTCCAGGATTCCCACCCCCAATCCTGTCGCTGGCTCCTTTTAGTGGCACGGGATGAGGGTGCAGGCAGTGAGCCCACACACAGCACTCCGTAACTTGCCAGTTCCATTAAAGGGATTTGGCATTTTATATTCCACTGATTTTTTTCATGGAGTTGGGCCCATTTTTGTAGGGGGGGGCGGGCATGGTTCTCAGTACCTCAGGTGAGTTGTGAACCATAGGGAAGCCCTAGTCTGGAGTTGGGAACCTTTGACAGTTAAGTTCAATAAGTGTTGCCAACTTCACATGTCATAATGTTGTAATGATATATAAGTTAAATATATTCTTAATACAGTGATATTTGATGGAGCTTTGTTTAGAAAAGGTAAGTGAACATTCGACCATTAAATTGAACAGCATTGTGAAAGAAGAAAAATCTTCAGAAACATTAGTCTGCTTTATCCACTGGATAAAGTGCTCTTCTGCCTTGAACAATGGTGAAATTCAGATTTACTGTGTCAATTGTAGTTTGTGCTTTGATCATTCCACTGATTGACAGGTCAGCCATCTGTTCAGCCTTTGAAGCAGTGCAACAAATGGCCATCATTCCACTACTTCAAAGCCTTCAACGTATTCAGCTCTGGAGGTTTTGCTGACACAGTGGAATCTCATTATGAAAGTTTGGCTGAGCTCCAAACTCCACTATTGATTAAGCTCAGCAGGGGTTGTTGTTACATTTGTCAAATGAAATGTGATTTTTAAAAAATTGACAGTTTTATGAGCTCCTCAGAGATTATGTTTTTTTAAGAGGTTTATGAATTACTGTTTGTTTATTTTGACAGATTTATGACCCCCTAATAGGATAAAGTATTTTTCAAGTGGAGTTTGGATGAGTGTTAGTTTATTTTGACACTTTCATGAGCATCTCAAAGCCTTCCCAATGTTATATAGGATCCATGAGTTCTGTCCACAGTGGATACTAGTTCAGTTGGCACAAGGGTAGGTGGGTGGGCATTGGGGATTATGAAGGGAGTATGGGATATGGAGAGGGCATAGAGGTAAGGAGCGGGCATGGTGAGGTGGGTGGGGGAGTATGGGGTGAGGGCTAGGGTGCATGTACAGAATAGGGCTGATGATCCTTCTAACCTGACTGCCTCTGTTCCCATGTCAGACGTGCTTCAGGAGGCAGTTGCACCAACTCCAGCCCACCCCACCACCCTATGAAGAAAATAGAGTGGGCGGGTGCTGCAAGGCAGGGGGCAGTATCATAAAATGATGTCAGTGTTGGGAAATGGCCCAACTCGCGATTCCTGACTCAGATGAAAGTCCAGGCCATTGGGTTTTCAGATTGTGTGTGATAGTTTTGATGCAAGGAGAGTAGCCATAATGAAGGTTTTAGTGTTAGAGCTACCCTATACCATAGTGCAGTGTGAGGTGCTTGTGGAAGTGTTGTTTTAAGAAGTTGAAAAGTGTGTTAATGCCAATGGTAAGGAGGAAAAAGAGAGTGCCCAATGCCAGGCTTTGTGAGGTTATTGAATTCTTTCCAGCAAGGTTCTGCAGTCCTGACAGGTCATCAGATTGAGGTGGGGCTGGTGTTCACTGGTCATGCAAACTTGAACATTTGGGGCAGACTCTCTGGCTTGAAGGTGTGATTTACTGGGTTTCATTTTGTGGTACATTTACGCCAGTGGTGGACCTTCAGGAATTTGAGGCCAATATATAAAAAATGTTAGGTTCCAAGTATAAAACAGCAGGTTCTGTTACTGAAATAGTTCATAATTCCATTATGGAAAAAAAGTTATATCAGTAAATTCCAGACTGAAGATCCAATCATTCATTGCTAATGCTATTTAGTAAGCCCCATTTCAGAAATGTGAGCACACAGCACAGCCTGACATTTAATGCGGTACTGAGGGAGTACTATACTGTTGTAGGCACCGTCTTTCAGATGAGACATTAAATCAGGACCCAGTTCCTTTTCAGATGAACGTGAAATATCTCATGGCAGTATCTGAAGAAGAACAAGAGTGTTCTCCTCATCTCCTGGTCAACATTTTTCTCTCTATCAATGCTACTAAAACACACTATCTAGTTGTTTGTTACTAATCCATGATATTGGCCTGTGCAAATGTCTGCTGTGTTCTCATAGATATGACTTACTATACTTCAAAAATGCTTCGTTAGCTACGAAGTATTTTGCGATATTTTGAAGTCATAAAAAGCACTTAATAAATGTTAGTTCTTTCTTTTAAAACGCCTACTTGACAATTTATGCAGCATCATGAGATAAATTAACAATGGAAAGTATTTTGTAAGTTAGTCAAGAACTTCAGGGGAAAAAAGCTCAGTTGCAACATTAGGCTGGTTTTATCTAGGCATTCCTTATTCCTGCAAGGGGTCAAACACAGGTTACTCATTTAACCATGGGAAAGTTCGACCATATAAATCTGCAGTATGAGCAGCCTTCAGAGCTCAAATACTGTGCTGATCATTCAAAGACAATGCTAAAAATCATGACACTTTTAGATTGCTAAGCTCTCACATCACATTTCCTTGTTAAATGTTTTTAATAATTGTCCATTTCTCTTGATGTTTTATTTTATACAGATATTTTTATGATTGTTAATTTTTTCTCTGTAACTTGCTGATTCACAGAAGTAGCATGGTTAGCAAGGTACAGGGGAGGGAAGAAGAGAAAAAAGAAAGCTATCAAAGAAAGAGAGTGAGAAAGCAAAAATACAAAAAGAAGATATCAAAAAGAGAGGAAAAGAATGATGGACAGTAAAAAGAAAGAGAAAGAATTATCAATAGAGGAAGAAAAGATAGCAAAGAAAGAGAGACATAACTGCAACGAGAGGTAAGACTGAAGTTACAGAAAGAGAAAACTGCAGAAAGAAGCAACCATTTTGGTGTACATGCAATTGTATTTTGCCATCTGTGAGTTCATGGGGACCCAACAGAAAAATGTCATAAACTCACTATCATACCTGCGTCTTTATCTTATCTCAAGGAAAGGACAGCCAGCTGAGTTAGAGTGAATACAAGTATAAGTCTAACAAAATTGTTTATTCTGTGTTTTTTGTAAAATAATTCCCAATGGTGTAGGTGCAGGGCATTTTCATTTTTGTGATTTTATTATACTTTGAGTTTGAGAGAGAAACAATGGCACTTCTCTGCATGTGGTCTGAGCATTTTATTTTTGTGGTAGTATCAGCATATTGCATTAATATAGCTCTTTCAGCTTTGTAACCCATCCCGAAGTGCTTCACGGGAGCATTATCAAACAGAATTTGATACTGAGCCACATAAGGAGATATGAGGGCAGATGAGGTAGGTTTTAACAAACAAGTTACAGGAGGAGGGAGAGGTAGGGAGATGGACAGGCAAAAGTAGTCCGATTGATTGGCAGCCCTTCTGCTTGCTTAAACATTCACTCCCTCCACCACCGATGCATTGAGGCTGCAGTGTGTACCATCTACAAGATGCACTGCAGTAACTCACCAAGGTTTCTTCACAGCATCTCCCAAATCCACATCTTCTACACCAGAAGTACAGGGGCAGCAGATGCATGGAAATACCACAACCTGCAAGTTCCCCTCCAAGGTACACAACAACTTGAATTGGGAATATCTCGCCATTTCTTCGTCATCGCTGCATTGAAATCCTGGAGCTCCCTCCTAACAGTACTGTGGGTGTACCTACACCACACAAACTGCTCAGTTCCAGAAGGTGGCTCACTACCATCTTCTCAAGGGCATTCAGGGAGAAGTAATAAATGCGATGCCGATATCCCAAGAATTCATTAAAAAAACAACAGTACTTCTTGTGGCCTAATTTAATTTGCACCAAGCAGAATTTTATGTCCCGTGGGCAGGCGTGTGCCTGACCCGATCAGGCATTAAATCGCACGAGATGATATCAGGCAAGCATCCTTACATCATCTCGCGCTTGCGCGATATTTCGCTCGGTGGGCGCATGCAAAAGTCGGAAGCGCGCCTGCCGACAATCAAGAGGGCTAACAAGCCCACAAACAATGCAATTGTCTCCGATTTTTTGTGGCCCATCCAACCTTATGATTGGTGGATGGCCGAATCAGCCAGGCAGACTTTGCAGGATGAGGTTTCCATTATTAAATAAAATAAAAATAAAAATCTGTGGGCAGTACTTTTATCATCTATATATTCAGGTGCATTATTGTGATGTTTGGACTTTTTTTTCTGATTTTCAAAACTTTATTTCATGGTTTTCA
Organism: Carcharodon carcharias; assembly: GCF_017639515.1. Taxonomy (NCBI): domain Eukaryota; kingdom Metazoa; phylum Chordata; class Chondrichthyes; order Lamniformes; family Lamnidae; genus Carcharodon; species Carcharodon carcharias. Next base: position 44,386,704 of record NC_054471.1, on the reverse strand, counting down.
GTCTGCAGTTCCCTGAAGTAGCTCTCTGCCTTCCTCAGCACTTGCCCACGCCCGTGTTGACATCATCACCTGCCCTCCTCCCGGCCCCACCCTGCCAGCGCTGAGCTTTTCAAACCGTTATTTGGCCATCCAGCACAAAATCATGATCAGGGGCTGGTCATGATCGGCATTCCATTCCCAGCCAAAAACCTGCCCGCCAAGCTGAAAATTCAGGCCTTGGTGACAAACTAAGATATAAATTGTTAAAGTACTTTATCTCACAGTAAGAATAGCCAGTATGACCAAATTCACTTAATTCAAATGGCACAACTTATTTTCAGGTAATTATACAAAGTAAAGAACATACCATACTAGCACACAATAGTGGTTTGTCTTGAGAAATAAGATAGCTTCTAATCTTTTCAGTCTTGATTCATGTCCTACTCCAGAGACACACCACCAATAGCTGACTACAAAAGTGATTAAAGGCTCAAAATAGCAGCCAACACTACTTTTGCCCCTATCATGTAAAGGCTGTATACTAGAGTAGCGCTAGGTAGCTAGTGTTCAGGCAGTTTCCCCAACAATATGACTGAAATCAGAAATCACTCTGTAGGGAGCTGCAGACATGAGCTTGAGTCTGTGGCACAGCATGGCACAGCTTTGTCAGAAACAATGGGCCGAATTTAATTCACATGTTGAACACCAGCTAGGGGAAGCATTGATGGTGGCAAGGGCGCAGAATGTGCCCTGGGTGGGGGACTTCAATGACCATCGCCAAGAGTGGCTCGGTAACGCCACTACTCACCGAGCTGGCTGAGTATTGAAGAACATTAAGATAAAATTAAAATACTGCAAATACTGGAAATCTGAAACAAAAACAGAAAATGCTGGAAAAACTCAGCAGGTCTAGCAGCATCTATGGACAGAGAAACAGAGTTACTGTTTCGAGTCTGTATGACCCTTCTTCAGAGCTCTGTTTTTCTGTTTTTGTACTAAAGAACATAACTGCTAAACTTTGTCTGCAGCAGGTGATGAGGAAACCAACAAGAGAGAAAAACATCCTCCTCACCAAACAGCCTATCACAGATGCATCTGTCCATGGCAGCATCGGTAGGAGTGACCATCGCACAGTCCTTGTGGAGACAAAGTCCCGTCTTCACACATCTTGTTGTGTGGCACTACCACATTACTAAATGGGTTAGATTTCGAACAGATCTAGCAACTCAAGACTGGACATCCATGAGATGCTATGGGCCATCAGTAGCAGCAGAATTGCACTCAACCACAGTCTGTAAACTCATGGCCTATCCCCCACTCTACCATTACCACCAGGCCAGGGATCAACCCTGGTTCAATGAAGAGTGCAGGAGGGCATGCCAGGAGCAGCACCAGGCATACCTAAAAATGAGGTGCCAACCTGGTGAAGGTACGTCTCAGGACTACTTGCATTCCAAACAGCATAAGCAGCATACAGTAGACACAGCTAAGCGATCCCACAACCAATGGACCAGATCTAAGCTCTGCAGTCCTACCACATCCAGTTGTGAATGGTGGAGGACAATTAAACAACTCACTGGAGGAGGAGGCTCCACAAATATCCCCATCCTCAAAGATGGGGAAGCCCAGCACATCAGTACAAAAGATAAGGCTGAAGCATTTGCTGCAATCTTCAGCCAGAAGTGCCGAATGAATGATCCCTCTCGGCCTCCTCCAGAGGTCCCCAGCATCATGAATGCGAGTCTTCAGACAATTCGATTCACTCCATGTCATGTCAAAAAATGGCTGAAGCCAACGGATCCTGCAAAGGCTATGGGGCCTGAAAATATTCCAGCAATGGTACTGAAGACTTATGCTCCAGAACATGCCATGCCCCTAGTCACGTTGCCCTTGTACAGCTACAACACTGACACCTACCTGGCAATGTGGAAGATTACCCAGGTACGTCCCATCCACAAAAAGCAGGACAAATCCAACCTGGCCAATTAATGTCCATCAGTTTACCCTCGATAATCAGAAAAGTGATGGAAGGGATCATCAACAGTGCTATCAAGCAGCACTTACTTAAAAATAACCCGCTCACCGATGCTCAGTTTGGGTTGTGCCAGGATCATTCAGCTCCTGAACTCATTACAGCCTTGCTCCAAACATCAGCATTCTGATGTTGGGCATTGACTTGAAATGTTAACTCTGTTTCTAAGAACATAAGGACATAAGAAATAGGAACAGGAGTAGGCCAGTCAGCCCCTTGAGCCTGCTCTGCTGTTCAATAAGATCATGGCTGATCTTCTTGTGTTTCAATTTCCACATTCCCATTTAACCCCAATAACCTTTGATTCCCTTGCCTAACAACAATCTATCTACCTCTGCCTTAAAAATATTCACAGACCCCGCCTCCACCACCTTCTGAGGCAGAGAATTCCAGTCGCAATTCTCCTCATCTCTGTCCTAAAATGGCAACCCCTAATTTTAAAACAGTGCTCCCTAGTTCTGGACTCACCCATAAGAGGAAACATCCTTTTGACGTCCACCTTGTCAAGGCCGTTCAGGATCTTGTACACTTCAATCAAATTACCCCTCACTTTTCTAAACTCCAGCAGAAACAAGCCCAGTTTGTCCGACCTTTCCTCATAAGGCAACCCACTCGTTCCAGCTATCAATCTAGTAAACCTCCTTTGAACTGCCTCCAATGCATTTTCATCCTTCTTTAAATAAGGAGACCAAAATTACACACAGTATTCTAGCTGTGGCCTCACCAATGCTCTATATAACTGAAGCATAACATCCTTACTTTTATGTTCAATCCTTCTCATAATAAAGGATAGCATTCCATTAGCCTTCTCCCCACAGATGCTGCTTGACCTGCTGAGTATTTCCAGCATTTTAGTTTTTTATTTCAGATTTACAGCATCTCTGTGATTTTGCTTTTGTGCGGGCTATTATTCCCTCCCCTAGCACTGTCCAGGAGCAGTTTTGGGTGTGACAGAAGGGTACTGCACCAGGAATCTTGCTTTACAATCTTGGTTTCAAAATACAAGCAAAATACTGCGGATGCTGGTAATCTGAAATAAAAATTGTAAAGAACATATTTTTATTTTTTGGACTGTGGCTTTAAGATTGAACTGTGGCTTTAAAAACTACCATGGCTGCAGTTTAAAAAAGGTTCAATGAAGTAGGAAGAATAAAATCTACAATGCTGCTATCTCCTGGAACAGTGTGTGCCAGGTTCGACAGAATAGTGCTAGAACGGAGACCTGGTTTAAGAGGGAACTGCCTAGCGACAGCGTTTTGATTGGCTCCTGACCAAATGGCCAGGTTCTGTGCAGTAGATCAACTCCTAGCCTGAAAAGAGAAAAGACCTAAATCTCTCCTGTGTTTTGTAAGACCTCAGTAATCCTGCTGTAGTAACTAGATGGCTACTCCTCACATTGCTGTACCTACTTTCTATGAGAAACCTGTCAGGAGGAAAAGGAGAAAAATCACCTGCAGAGACATTAAAAGCAAGTTTCAACCAGAGAACCTCAGACTGCAAGTGCTGGGAGACCACCTCGTGTCAGCCATAACATCCTGCAAGAAATTTGGAAGAAAGCAATCAAAGTCAACCCATCTAATCCTGAACTCCAGATTGGTGCAATTGAACTGTTTTATCTCACCCTTAAAATCCATGTTTTGTGTGTCATGTGTGTGTGTGTGTGTGTGTGTGTATGTGTTTATGTATAGTGGTTTAAGTTAGAGTTAAAAGTTAGTTCATATTTCTTTCTTTTGCCACTGGTTACAGACAATTTTTTTAATAAACAGTTATTTAATTGTTAAGTTTACAAACCTGGTGCTCGTATTCTGTTAACCTAAATTAAACAGTTAGGTAGAATTGGGGCAATCTGGTGGTCTGATTAAACTTCTCATATTTGTCACGGCTCGGTTAACAATGGGACATGATATGACAGCACACTATTCCCAGTGAGTTGTGACAAAACAGAAAATGCTTGAAAAGCTCAGCAGGTCTGACAGCATCTGTGAAGAGAGAAACAGAGTTAATGTTTCGAGTCCATATGACTCTTCTTCAGTGCTCTGAAGAAGCTTCATATGGACTCAAAACGTTAACCATGTTTCTCTCTCCACAGATGCTGTCAAACCTGCTGAGTTTTTCGAGCGTTTTTATGTTTTTATTTGGTTTGTAAATGTCCTGTGACATTTACAATGTCACCTAATTAAAACCTGCAGCTCAGACGTTCAGATTGTATAAAATCAAAATCCACATTTAGTTAAAAGTAAAATACTGCGGATGCTGGAAATTTGAAACAAAAACAGAAAATGCTGGAAAAACTCAGCGGGTCTAGCAGCATCTGTGGAGAGAAAGACAGAGTCAATGTTTTGAGCCTGTATGACTCTTCTTTAGAGCACATTTAGTTCATCTTTCCTTATTTTGTAGAGGAAGGTTCAAGATGGAAGTGGGGTTGAGAAATCATTTCTCAAGCATTTTTCTTCTAATCTGTGTGTATGTTCATAGTACTTTTTCCCTTCCTTTTTATTGTGCACAAGTGCTTGTCCATATTTCCATCTCTTTGTGTGTGTGTAGAAATAGAACTGACTTGCAGTTAATATTAAAATACCCAAGTAACTTTTTTGTCTTTGCTCAGTGGATTTACTAGTGAATCGTTGGAAAACTGGATTGCTGGCCCCAAGAGAAATGTTTGGCTCTATGGCATGTGTTCGACTCCCAGACTGTCTACTTAACAATGGATATGCAAATTATGAGCAGGCAGAGATCATCCAGAATGTCCTTTACAGCCAGTATAACATTGAGGTATGGTAGATGATATTTATCACATAATTCCTGTTTATTTTTCACATTGTCAGCATAAAATAATTTAGTTGTCCTTTTTTCATGTAACTAAAGGCCATTGATGCCATTGAGGAAACCTGCATAGGCCATACAGGTAGCAGCCCCTTGGCGCTGTGAGTTCCTGGGGAATTGACATAGTCTGCGTAGTGCCGTTTTAAAGTGGCTCTACCTGAATGAATTTTTCTGACTTTGATTTTTACAGGTAATAGTGCAGGATTTTTATCTGGACAGCTTCTGACCAGTGGTCTTTTAAAATTAATATATGTTTACCAAAGTGTAATTGACCTACCAGAAGTATAATTGATACGTCCATGGGTTAATGTTTATTTAAATCCCCTATGAGTGAGATCATGCTGCTATGCCATGGCTAAGATAGCAGCAGCTGCCTGGGCACCCCTGAAATCTTCCTTATAAGGAATAAGTAATAGTGACACTGTAGTTCTAAACAAGAGGTAAAGGAACTACATGTGGGTACAAAGAAAGATAGCGTGGTATGGGTGGGCAAGGGTGCTAACCCTCCGCCTTTGGATGGGACTCTACCACAATGAGTGATTGCTCCTGACTGCTGCTACAGGTGGCATGGGAGAAAGAGTTCTTGTTTACGTAGATTGTGCATGTGCAGTACCCTGGGTATCATGGCTTACAACCAAACTATGTTGAATGGCGGAGCAGGGTCGAAGGGCCAAATGACCTACTCCTGCTCCTATTCTCTGTGTTTCTATGTTTTTCTATGTATGAGCCCTCTAGTCTCCCTGCTATTTGGAAACATCACTTGATTGTCGTCTATGAGGATGATATCCTTGAGGCATAAGAACATAACAAAAGAAGTAAAAGCAAGAGTAGACTATTTCACCTCTTGAGCCTACTCCGCCATTCTATCATGCCATGATTGTTCTTCCCTACAGTATCCTTTACTATGAGATCATTAATTAATCCTGCCTCATTACACATTACCAGGCCTAAATAGGTTCCAGAACGTATTGTTCGGAAAAACTGTCCCAAATAGACTCTATGTACTCATTCTCAACTAAAACTACCTTTGCCAATTTGATTCGTCCAATCTATATGAAGATAAAAATCATCCGTGATTATTGGGGTACCTTTCTTAGAAGCCTCCATTATTTCTTGATTTATACTCTGCCCTACAGTGCAGCTAGCTACTGTTAGCAGGGTCTATAAACTACTCCCACCAGTGACATTTTTCCCTTGCTATTTTGTATCTCCACCCAAACTGATTCTACATCTTGATCATCCAGCCAAGATAATTTGTCACTACCTTTATTGACCTCAACTGTAATTAACAGAGCTACCACCCCGCCTCCTTTCCCATTCTTCCTACCCTTCTGAAATGTCAAATACCTTTGAATATTCAGTTCCCAGCTTTGGTTGCCTTGCAGCCGCAACTCTCTAATGGTTATCTTATCACATCCAATTATTTCAATTTGTGCTATCAATTTATTCACCTTGTAATGAATGCTGCATGCAGATAAAGAGCCTTTAATTCTGCCTTTACTATTTTTCCTGATTCTGACACCATTTGCTGTGTATTATTGTTTGTACACTCTGACCCTTCCTATCTGGTTATCATTCCCCATTATCGCTACTCCATTGCCTTGTCCTTTCTCATTAACTTTCTAAATCTCGTCTCCTATGAACACTTGCCAGGACACTGAACCCAAGGCAGTTTAAGTGCCCCATTGGTACAGATCCCTCTCCTCCCAGTCCTAGGGCAGGACTTGGCCCTTGGCGGGAGTGCTCGGCCTGCCCACAATCGGCCCCGCACCACGATTTCATGCGAGCAGGTCAATTAAGACCCACCCTGCGTGGATTGCGAGCAGCAGCGCTGAGCACTGCCTGTGCAGGCGGGAGGAGGAGGGAGACCTGGACCTGGCGTGCAGTTCGCGCATGCACGCAAAAAATTAATACAGTAAAGATTTAATAAAACATATCCCCTAAGTCACATGAGATGGGACATAGTTCTAATTCCAAAATAAAGTTTTTATTTAATGTTTATTTGCTTTAGGAAACCTCATCCCACTCGTGGATGAGGTTTCCTAAAAAATGTAAAGGCTGCTTCGTCTTTTCGCATGCCTGCCAGCCGACTCTGGCACGCGCCTGCCGAACAAAATATCACGCAAGTGCGTGATGACATTGGGACACACGCATGCCGAGCATAATATTCTTCCCCTAATGTTAGAGTCCCATGAGTCGAAACCCATTTCTCCTACACCAATCTTTGAGCCACGCTTTCAACTCTCTAATCTTATTTATCCAATGCCAATTTACTCTTGGCTCAGGTAGTAATCCTAAAGGGGGAGGAGGGAGCATTGTGGTATTGTCGCTGGACTAGTATTCCAGAGTCCTAGTGTAAAGCTTTGGGGACCAGGATTCAAATCCCACCACAGCTAATGGTGAAATTTGAACTCAGTAAAAATCTGGAATTAAAGTCTGATGATGACAACCATGAAACCATTGCCAATTGTCATAAAAACCCATCTGGTTCACTAATATCCTTTAGGGCAGGAAATCTGCTGTCCTTATCTGATCTGGCCTACATGTGACTCCAAACCCACAGCAATGTGGTTGACTCTTAAATGCCCTCTGAACAAGGGCAGTTAGGGATGGGTAATAAATGTTGGCCAAGCCAACAACAGCCATGCCTCATGAATGAATAAAAAAAAATTATTGCCTTTGTTATTCTGCTTTTTAATTTAGCAACCAGCTGCTCATTGTCCCTCAGCAGAACCTCCTAATTATGCCCTTGGTGTAAGATTTCCAGAAGGCATTTGATAAGGTGCCACATCAAAGGTCATTGTGGAAAATAAAAGCTCATGGTGTCGGGGGTAACATATTGGCATGGATAGAAGATTGTCTAGCTGTCAGAAAACAGAGTAGGCATAAATGGGCCATCATCTGGTTGGCAAAATGTCACAGGCTGGGGCCTCAACTTTTTAAAATTTACATAAGTGGCTTGGATGAAAGGACCGAGGGTATGGTTGCTAAATTTGCTGATGACACAATGGTAGGTAGGAAAGTAAGCTGTGAAGAGAACATAAGGATGCCACAAAGGGTTATAGATAGGTTAAGTGAGTGGGCAAAGATCTTGTAAATGGAGTATAATGTGGGAAAATGTGAAATTGTTTATTTTGGTAGGAAGAATAAAAAAGAAGCTTATTATCCAGATGGTGAGAGATTGCAGAGCTCTGAGATGCAGAGGGATCAGAGGGTGTTTTAGTGCGTGAATCGCAAAAGATTAGTATGCAGGTACAACAAATAATTAGAAAAGCTAATAGAATGTTATAGAATGCTATCAGTTATTGCGAGGGGAATTGAACACAAAGGTAGGAATAAAAGCAAAATACTATGGATGCTGGAAATCTGAAACAAAACCAGAAAGTGCTGGAAAAACTCAGCAGGTCTGACAGCATCTGTGGAGAGAGAAGCAGTTAACATTTTGAGTCCATATGACCCTTCCTCAGAGCTAGAGAAGTAGAAGTGTGATTAAATTTATACTGTTTAAGGGGGTGGAGCAGGCGAGGCTGGAAAGAAGGCCAACGATAGATGGGGACCAAGAAGAGATTGTAAAAGATATCATGAACAAAAGGACAAAGTGAGTATTAATGGCAGTGGTAAGGGCTAAAAAGGTGCTGATAGTGGCATAAAGGTAAGAAAGCAGAATGTGATAATAGCAGGACAAGGGTAAGCACCCTGAAAAGAATAACATGAATAAGGAACAGATGGCCCTGGTGGGGTGGGGGTGGGGGGAAAGAGGGATCGAAACTGGGATAAGAAGGGGGGATAAAACAATGAATAAATGAATGAAAATAAAAATAAAAATAAATGAATAAAAATAAAAACGAATTTTGAAAAAAAGGGGTGTGGATAGAGGATAGTGTTTATGGTCTGAAGTTGTTGAACTCAATTTTGAGTCCGGAAGGCCGTAAAGTGCCTAATCGGAAGATGAGGTGCTGTTCCTCCAGTTTGCGTTGGGCTTCACTGGAACATTGCAGCAGGCCAAGGACGGACATGTGGGCATGAGAGCAGGGTGGAGTGTTGAAATGGCAAGTAACAGGGAGGTCTGGATCATGCTGCGGACAGACCGAAGGTGTTCAGCAAAGTGGTCACCCAGTTTGTGTTTGGTCTCTCCAATGTAGAGGAGACTGCATTGGGAGCAGCAAATGCAGTAGACAAAAGTAGGAATGTTGTGCTTCAGTTGTACAGGGCATTTGTGAGACCACATCTGGAGTACTATGTATACGACTGGTCTCCTTATTTAAGGAAGGATGTAAATGCATTGGAAGCAGCTCAGGGAAGGTTTATCAAACTAATACCTGGAATGGCAGGTTGTCTTTTGAGGAAAGGTTGAACAAGCTTGGCTTGTATCCACTGGAGTTTAGAAGAGTAAGGGGCAACTTGATTGAAACATATAAAATCCTGAGTGGTCTTGCCAGGGTGGATGTGGAAAGGATATTTCTTCTTGTGACAGAATCTAGAACTAGGGGTCACTGTTTAAAAATGAGGGGTCACTCATTTAAGACAGAGATGAGGAGAAATTTTTTCTCTCAGAAGGTTATGAGTCTTTGGAACTCTTTTCCTCAAAAGGCAATGGAAGCAGAGTATTTGAATATTTTTAAGGTTGAAGTAAATGGATTGTTGATAAGCAAGGGGTGGGTGAAAGGTTATCAGGGGTAGGCGGGAATGTGGAGTTGAAGTTGCAATCAGACCAGCCATGATCTTATTGAATGGTGGAGCAGGTTTGAGGGGCTGAGTGGCCTACTCCTGCTTCTAATTCATAGGTTTGTATGTTTGTTGATCATTCTTCTCCCACTCCAAGTGCCTGTCCAGCTGTGAGGGGATATCTTTAACCCTAGGACCAGACAGGCAACACAGCCATCAGGACTCACACTCTTGACTTCAGGGAACAGTATCTATCCTCCTAACTATATTGTCCCTTACTACTGCTACAGTTCCTTTTTATTCCCCCCACTTGAATGGCTCCCAATACCACAGTGTTATGGTCAATACGCTCATCCCCCCTACAGTCCCTGTTCTCATCTATCACACTGGCTGCAAGAACCTCAAACCTGTTGGTTAATTGCAAGGGCTGCAAGAGCCTCCAGTGTTACCTCCTGGATCCCTAAATCTGCTTCACTCATAGTTACAACCTCTTGTCCCTTTCCATGGTCCAAATCTAATGTATCTGGCCTAAGGGGTGTGACTGCCTTCGGGACGAAATTGTCCAGAGAACTTCCCCCTCCCTGATGCAACATAGTGTTGGATCTCGGACTCCAGTCGATCAACTCTGTGGTTAAGTTCCCCGAGCTGCAGACACTTACAGCAGATATGGTTGCTGTGGGTCACATTGGTGTCCACCAACTCCCACATGCTACAGTTGGAACACATCACCTGCCCTGCCATCTGTGTTGTAATTTTATTTAACTAATTAGGGTTTCAAGTTTTGAGATATCACTCAACGATTATTCGTAGTTAAATCAAGTAGTTTAACTAGTTAAGCTCTAAATCTAATACAATAATTATGTCTCCCTGATACTAGTTCAAACTGCTGCCCCTGTTTAGAAAAAGAAAGAATCCTTAAAGCTCACCAACCAATCACCACCTACTTACCTAATTAATGCTTCAAGACTTCAACCCTCAGGGTTTGCTGTCTCCCACTCCCTCACTCAGACCACTCCTTGTTCTGTAAGGGTCTAGAACAGTATTTCTTGCCCTGCTGTACTGAATTCCCTCATTCACCAAATTCCCCAAGTTAAGTAAGTACTCTGTCTAGCAGTATTCTGTCGAGCTGAATTTTGCCACTACCAAAATTACCTGGAAACTGTGAGTGCAGAGCGAGCAGCTGGAGACATGAGATAACAGTGCAAATTGGAGAGGGAAGGGGACAGAATTGCACACTGGGAGAGAGAGAGGAGAGAGCTGCATGAATTATAGGGAGGGAGTGTTCATGTTGGCCTGTGATTTGTGCTGTTGTATTATGTGTTTTGTTACAAGAATCAGATAGCTTTGGTTCTTTGTGAGCACTGGATCTCATCTTCCTGAAGCTGTGCTTCAGTGGTAGGGTTGAAAATCAGTGAATTGAATTAGGTTTATTTTGGTTGTTTTGTTATTAAATTTATAACTTTCTGTTATTATAAAAAGTCATGGGGCGGAATTGTCCGAGATTTGCATTAAGGAATGCTTTCCCGCTGGCTGCAATGGCACTTTTCACACCGTATCGTCCCAATCCTGTCGCATTAATTATGTATTCCTAGGAAACACATGGTTTCGGTGGAGGGCAGCCTCTGATTCGCCCGCCATGCTGTCACCTCACTGCTTCCTCACGCCGGGTGCCATATTTAAACTGCAGCTGCCCACACAGTTTACAGTGCTTGCAGCCCAGGACTGCTCCAGTCAAGACATGGCCCTGAAAGCCAAGAAGAGTTCAGTGACCCATCACTGCAATACATTTTGGAGGCCCGCCATGATGTCCTCCACCCCTGCTCTGGCCACAGGAGGTCCAGCAATCTCGCCACTCCAGCTTGGGAGGCAGTGACAGTGGTGGTCACTGCCAACGCTGCACAAAAGATGTTGGCCATCCAGTGCAGAAAGAGGATGAATGATCTCATCTGTGCCACCAGGATAAGGAAACCATCTCATCACTCTAAACTCACACATTCAGAAGCCCATCACAATTTAACTGGCACCTCACTGACTACCAGCTCGAGGGATTTCACCACTCACTCTCTCACACACACCCTCTCATCTCCATCTGGCCAAAATACTTCTGTGATGTATGATTATATGAGCTATAAGCTAGCAAAAAAAACTGAACTGCATGCCTTAAGAGAAAGCCAGGTTATAGATGCTTGCAGCTATAATGTTCTGAAAATGCCTGATCTCAGAAGCTAAGCAGACTGGGTTAGTACTTTGATGGCAAACAGCCTGGGAATACCAGGTGCAGTAGGCTTTTTCTGCCAGCAGAGGCCGCTCACATCACCACTCTCCACATTCACTCTGCCACACAATGGATGGACAAGCTTTTTGCTGCTCACTTGTGCACTCTTTCACTCCCCCTCACTTTATTTTATCAATTTCTTTGCTGCATATTCTCCTGTTGCTACAAAGGCAAGGTAATCGACACAGAGTGAAAGGCATTTCACAGGTGAGAATGGATCTGGTATAAGTAAATTTGAATCAAAGACTGGCAGACAAATCAGTAACAGAACAATGGCAGAATTACTTGGAAAAACTCAGCAGGTCTGGCAGCATCGGCGGAGAAGAAAAGAGTTGACGTTTCGAGTCCTCATGACCCTTCGACAGAACTTGAGTCCAAGAAAGAGTTGAAATATAAGCTGGTTTAAGGTGTGTGGGTTTGGGGGGGGTGGGGGGGGCGGAGAGAGAGAGAGAGAGAGAAGTGGAGGGGGTTGGTGTGGTTGTAGGGACAAACAAGCAGTGATAGAAGCAGATCATCAAAAGATGTCACCAACAATAGAACAAAAGAACACATAGGTGTTAAAGTTGGTGATATTATCTAAACGAATGTGCTAATTAAGAATGGATGGTAGGGCACTCAAGGTATAGCTCTAGTGGGGGTGGGGAGAGCATAAAAGATTTTAAAATATTTAAAAATAATGGAAATAGGTGGGAAAAGAAAAATCTATATAATTTATTGGAAAAAAACAAAAGGAAGGGGGAAGCAGAAAGAGGGTGGCCATGGGGGAGGGAGCTCAAGACCTAAAGTTGTTGAATTCAGTATTCAGTCCAGAAGGCTGTAAAGTGCCTAGTCGGAAGATGAGGTGTTGTTCCTCCAGTTTGCGTTGGGCTTCACTGGAACAAGCGCAAGCTCCAACAACTCATCGACACCAACACCCATCTAGGACCCTCCACCCCTGCCTGTCCCTCCGTCCCCACCCCATCTTCCAATCCCAGCCCCAGCCGTGTATTCACTATACCCCCTGACCTTCCCCTCTCCGATGCTGAACATTCAGTGCTCAGCAAAGGACTTAGTTTCATACCCTTACGCCCTCACCTCAATGAATTTCGGGCTCGGCACGGTGCTGAACTCTTCTTCCGCCGTCTTCGTCTCCGGGCTCACTTCTTTGGGCAGGAGTCCTCTCCCCATTCAACGGATCCTTTCACCCACCTCCAATATTCTCCCTCCACCTGGACCCCTCCCTCTGGATTCTTACCTTCTCTTGATCTTTTCATTGAGAACTGTCGGCGCGACATTAGTCGTCTCAATTTCTCTGCTCCTCTCACCCATTCTAATCTCTCTCTCTCTGAACTTACTGCACTCCATTCTCTCAGGTCCAACCCTGATATTGTCATCAAACCCGCTGACAAGGGTGGTGCTGTTGTTGTCTGGCGCACTGACCTCTACCTCACGGAGGCTGAGCGTCAACTCGCAGACACTTCCTCCTACCTCTCCCTGGACCATGACCCCACCACTGAACATCAAGCCATTGTTTCCAGGACTGTCACTGACCTCATCTCCTCTGGGGATCTTCCTCCCACAGCTTCCAACCTGATAGTCGCCCAACCTCGGACGGCCCACTTCTATCTCCTGCCCAAAATCCACAAACAGAACTGCCCCGGTAGACCGATCGTCTCAGCTTCTTCCTGCTCCACAGAACTCATTTCTCGTTATCTTGACTCCCTTCTCTCTCCCCTTGTCCAGTCCCTTCCCACCTACATCCATGATTCCTCTGACACCTTACGTCACATCAACAACTTCCAGTTCCCTGGCCCCAACCGCTTCCTCTTCACCATGGACGTCCAATCCCTCTACACCTCCATCCCCCACCAGGATGGTCTGAGGGCCCTTAGCTTCTTCCTCGAACAGAGGCCCGAACAATCCCCATCCACCACTACTCTCCTCCGTCTGGCTGAACTTGTTCTCACGTTGAACAATTTCTCCTTCAACTCCTCTCACTTCCTCCAAATAAAAGGTGTGGCTATGGGTACCCGCATGGGCCCCAGCTATGCCTGTCTCTTTATGGGGTATGTGGAACATTCCTTGTTCCAGTCCTACTCCGGCCCCTTTCCACAACTCTTTCTCCGGTACATCGATGATTACTTCGGTGCTGCTTCATGCTCTCGTCGGGACTTGGAAAAATTTATTAATTTTGCTTCCAATCTCCACCCCTCCATCATTTTCACGTGGTCCATCTCTGACACTTCCCTCCCCTTCCTTGACCTCTCTGTCTCAATCTCTGGTGATAGACTGTCCACCAATATCCATTACAAACCCACCGACTCCCACAGCTACCTCGACTACAGCTCCTCACACCCCACTTCCTGTAAGGACTCCATCCCATTCTCTCAGTTCCTTCGCCTCCGTCGCATCTGTTCTGATGATGCTACCTTCAAAAACAGTTCCTCTGACATGTCTTCCTTCTTCCTTAACCGAGGTTTTCCACCCACGGTCGTTGACAGGGCCCTCAACCGTGTCCAGCCCATCTCCCGCGCATCCGCCCTCACGCCTTCTCCTCCCTTCCAGAAACATGATAGGGTCCCCCTTGTCCTCACTTATTACCCCACCAGCCTCCGCATTCAAAGGATCATCCTCCGCCATTTCCGCCAACTCCAGCATGATGCCACCACCAAACACATCTTCCCTTCACCCCCCCTATTGGCATTCCGTAGGGATCGCTCCCTCCGGGACACCCTGGTCCACTCCTCCATCACCCCCTACTCCTCAACCCCCTCCTATGGCATCACCCCATGCCCACGCAGAAGATGCAACACCTGCCCCTTCACTTCCTCTCTCCTCACCATCCAAGGCCCCAAATACTCCTTTCAAGTGAAGCAGCATTTCACTTGCATTTCCCCCAACTTAGTCTACTGCATTCATTGCTCCCAATGTGGTCTCCTCTACATTGGACAGACCAAACGTAAGCTGGGCGACCGCTTTGCAGAACACCTGCGGTCTGTCCGCAAGAATGATCCAAACCTCCCTGTCGCTTGCCATTTTAACACTCCACCCTGCTCTCTTGCCCACATGTCTGTCCTTGGCTTGAAATATAAGCTGGTTTAAGGTGAGTGGGGGGTGCGGAGAGAGAGAGAGATAAGTGGAGGGTGTTGGTGTGGTTGTAGGGACAAACAGGCAGTGATAGAAGCAGATCATCAAAAGACGTCACCAACAATAGAACAAAAGAACACATAGGTGTTATAGTTGGTGATATTATCTAAACGAATGTGCTAATTAAGAATGGATGGTAGGGCACTCAAGGTATAGCTCTAGTGGGGGTGGGGAGAGCATAAAAGATTTTAAAATATTTAAAAATAATGGAAATAGGTGGGAAAAGAAAAATCTATATAATTTATTGGAAAAAACAAAAGGAAGGGGGAAGCAGAAAGGGGGTGGTGATGGGGGAGGGAGTTCAAGACCTAAAGTTGTTGAATTCAATATTCAGTCCAGAAGGCTGTAAAGTGCCTAGTCGGAAGATGAGCTGTTGATCCTCCAGTTTGCGTTGGGCTTCATTGGAACAATGCAGCAAGCCAAGGACAGACATGTGGGCAAGAGAGCAGGGTGGAGTGTTAAAATGGCAAGCGACAGGGAGGTTTGGGTCATTCTTGCGGACAGACCGCAGGTGTTCTGCAAAGCGGTCGCCCAGCTTACGTTTGGTCTGTCCAATGTAGAGGAGACCACATTGGGAGCAATGAATGCAGTAGACTAAGTTGGGGGAATTGCAAGTGAAATGCTGCTTCACTTGAAAGGAGTATTTGGGGCCTTGGATGGTGAGGAGAGAGGAAGTGAAGGGGCAGGTGTTGCATCTTCTGCGTGGGCATGGGGTGATGCCATAGGAGGGGGTTGAGGAGTAGGGGGTGATGGAGGAGTGGACCAGGGTGTCCCGGAGGGAGCGATCCCTACGGAATGCCAATAGGGGGGGTGAAGGGAAGATGTGTTTGGTGGTGGCATCATGCTGGAGTTGGCGGAAATGGCGGAGGATGATCCTTTGAATGCGGAGGCTGGTGGGGTGATAAGTGAGGACAAGGGGGACCCTATCATGTTTCTGGAAGGGAGGAGAAGGCGTGAGGGCGGATGCGCGGGAGATGGGCCGGACACGGTTGAGGGCCCTGTCAACGACCGTGGGTGGAAAACCTCGGTTAAGGAAGAAGGAAGACATGTCAGAGGAACTGTTTTTGAAGGTAGCATCATCAGAACAGATGCGACGGAGGCGAAGGAACTGAGAGAATGGGATGGAGTCCCTACAGGAAGTGGGGTGTGAGGAGCTGTAGTCGAGGTAGCTGTGGGAGTCGGTGGGTTTGTAATGGATATTGGTGGACAGTCTATCACCAGAGATTGAGACAGAGAGGTCAAGGAAGGGGAGGGAAGTGTCAGAGATGGACCACGTGAAAATGATGGAGGGGTGGAGATTGGAAGCAAAATTAATAAATTTTTCCAAGTCCTGACGAGAGCATGAAGCAGCACCAAAGTAATCATCGATGTACCGGAGAAAGAGTTGTGGAAAGGGGCCGGAGTAGGACTGGAACAAGGAATGTTCCACATACCCCATAAAGAGACAGGCATAGCTGGGGCCCATGCGGGTACCCATAGCCACACCTTTTATTTGGAGGAAGTGAGAGGAGTTGAAGGAGAAATTGTTCAACGTGAGAACAAGTTCAGCCAGACGGAGGAGAGTAGTGGTGGATGGGGATTGTTCGGGCCTCTGTTCGAGGAAGAAGCTAAGGGCCCTCAGACCATCCTGGTGGGGGATGGAGGTGTAGAGGGATTGGACGTCCATGGTGAAGAGGAAGCGGTTGGGGCCAGGGAACTGGAAATTGTTGATGTGACGTAAGGTGTCAGAGGAATCATGGATGTAGGTGGGAAGGGACTGGACAAGGGGAGAGAGAAGGGAGTCAAGATAACGAGAAATGAGTTCTGTGGAGCAGGAGCAAGCTGAGACGATCGGTCTACCTGGGCAGTTCTGTTTGTGGATTTTGGGCAGGAGATAGAAGTGGGCCGTCCGAGGTTGGGCGACTATCAGGTTGGAAGCTGTGGGAGGAAGATCCCCAGAGGAGATGAGGTCAGTGACAGTCCTGGAAACAATGGCTTGATGTTCAGTGGTGGGGTCATGGTCCAGGGAGAGGTAGGAGGAAGTGTCTGCGAGTTGACGCTCAGCCTCCGCGAGGTAGAGGTCAGTGCGCCAGACAACAACAGCACCACCCTTGTCAGCGGGTTTGATGACAATATCAGGGTTGGACCTGAGAGAATGGAGTGCAGTAAGTTCAGAGAGAGAGAGATTAGAATGGGTGAGAGGAGCAGAGAAATTGAGACGACTAATGTCGCGCCGACAGTTCTCAATGAAAAGATCAAGAGAAGGTAAGAATCCAGAGGGAGGGGTCCAGGTGGAGGGAGAATATTGGAGGTGGGTGAAAGGATCCGTTGAATGGGGAGAGGACTCCTGCCCAAAGAAGTGAGCCCGGAGACGAAGACGGCGGAAGAAGAGTTCAGCACCGTGCCGAGCCCGAAATTCATTGAGGTGAGGGCGTAAGGGTATGAAACTAAGTCCTTTGCTGAGCACTGAATGTTCAGCATCGGAGAGGGGAAGGTCAGGGAGTATAGTGAATACACGGCTGGGGCTGGGATTGGAAGATGGGGTGGGGACGGAGGGACAGGCAGGGGTGGAGGGTCCTAGATGGGTGTTGGTGTCGATGAGTTGTTGGAGCTTGCGCTTGTTCCAGTGAAGCCCAACGCAAACTGGAGGAACAACACCTCATCTTCCGACTAGGCACTTTACAGCCTTCTGGACTGAATATTGAATTCAACAACTTTAGGTCTTGAGCTCCCTCCCCCATGGCCACCCTCTTTCTGCTTCCCCCTTCCTTTTGTTTTTTTCCAATAAATTATATAGATTTTTCTTTTCCCACCTATTTCCATTATTTTTAAATATTTTAAAATCTTTTATGCTCTCCCCACCCCCACTAGAGCTATACCTTGAGTGCCCTACCATCCATTCTTAATTAGCACATTCGTTTAGATAATATCACCAACTTTAACACCTATGTGTTCTTTTGTTCTATTGTTGGTGACATCTTTTGATGATCTGCTTCTATCACTGCTTGTTTGTCCCTACAACCACACCAACCCCCTCCAATTCTCTCTCTCTCTTTCCGCCACCCCCCCCCCCCCACACACACACACACACACACACACACACACACACCTTAAACCAGCTTATATTTTAACTCTTTCTTGGACTTGAACTCAAGTTCTGTCGAAGGGTCATGAGGACTCGAAACGTCAACTCTTTTCTTCTCCGCCGATGCTGCCAGACCTGCTGAGTTTTTCCAGGTAATTCTGTTTTTGTTTTGGATTTCCAGCATCCGCAGTTTTTTTGTTTTTAACAGAACAATGGGGTGCCTATACAGAGTAGATAGTTCAGGTACAGTTGCAGTATATTCCCTCCAGGGGAAAAGGTAGGACAAATAAAGTCAGAGCTTCCTGGATGATGAAGGACATATAGAGTAAGATGAAGTAGAAAAATTGGTGCAGATGTCAGGTTGATAATATAAGTGAAGGCCAGGCAATATGAATAGAAAGTTCAGAGAGGAAGTGAAAAGGGAAATACATGAGACAAAGAAAGAGTATGAGAAGAGAGCAGCAGTTAACGTAAAAGAGACACCAAAAGTCTGCGATATGCATTTTAAAGGTAAAAGGGTAGTAAAAGGGGGAATAGGGGTGATTAGGAAGTATTCTGAACTGTGGGGAGGGTGGAGATAGACTTCAGGAGAACATAGACAAGTTGGTGAAATGGGTGGACATGCAGCAGATGAAATTTAATGCACAGAAATTTCAAGTGATACATTTTGTGAGGAAAAATAAAGAGAGGCAATATGAAATAAAAGCTACAACACTAAAGTGTGAGGCAGGAGCACAGGACCTGGAGGTATATGTGCGCATGTCATTGGAGGTTTCAGGGCAGTTTCAGAAAGCAGTTATAAGACGTATGTGGTCCTGGACTTTGTAAATAGACGCATAGAATACAAAACCAAGGAAGGAAGTCATGGTGAACCTTTATAAAATACTGCTTTAGCCTCAATCGGAATATTGTGACCAATTTTGAGCACCACACTTTAGAAAGGATTTGAAGGCATCAGAGAGGATGTAGAAAAGATTTGCAAGAATGGTCCCAGGTATGAAGGACTTCAGTTACAACAGTGGATTGAAGAAGCTGGGGTAGCTCTCCTTAGGGAAGTGAACATTGAGAGGAGATTTGATAGAGGTGTTTACAGTCATGAGGCATCTGAACAGAGCAGCAGAAGAGTTGAGAACCAGAGGACCGTGATTTAAGGTGAATGGCAAAATAACCAAAGTCAACATGGGATAAAACATTTTTTACACATAAAGTAGTTAGGATCTGGAATACACTGCCTGAGAGTGTGGTGGAGGCAGATTCAATTGTGACTTTCAAAAGGGTATTGGATAATTATCTACAGAGAAAACACTTTCAGAGCTGCGGGCAAAAGCATGAAAGCGTGCCGCACCACAAAAAGATGCTGAGCGCACATAGAGAGAATGACAACTCTGACACCTGCCCACGACATTGACAGTAATGGCAAGCACCATCGAGGTGCAGACATCACTAATGTGTCTAATGAGTGTTGTGCCAGACCATCTGCGCATGACATAATTGATAGGAGTGACCACCGCACAGTCCTTGGAGATGACGGCCCATCTTCACATTGATGATACCCTCCATCGTGTTGTGTGGTACTACCACCATATTAAATGGGATAGATTTTGAACAGATCTAGGAACTCTAAGACTGGGCATCCATGAGGCGCTGTGGGCCATCAGCAGCAGCAGAATTGTACTCAACCACAACCTGTAACCTCATAGCCCGGCATATCCCCCAATCTACCATTACCAACAAGCCAGGGGATCAACCTTAGTTCAATGAGGAGATGAGGAGGGCATGCCAGGAGCAGCACCAGGCATACCTAAAATTGAGATGTCAACCTGGTGAATCTACAACACAGGACTCTTTGTGTGCCAAACAGCATAAGCAGCGATAGGCAAAGCTAAACAATTCCAAAACCAGGTCCTGTTGTGGATCAGCCAGTACGATGTGCTCACCAGATTGTGACCCCTAAGGCTACTTTAGAACTAGGTCCCACTGAGGTGTGCCTCTGCGCTGGCGGAGGGTGTGGGTGAGCGCTGTGATGGGTCTTCAATTAGGGCGTCATCAGATTCTTCTTCCAAGGTGTCTTTGGGGCTTGAAACGAGGCTTGTGGATCCCCTCAGCTGCTTCCTAGATGTGCCTGCGAAAAAAGGAGCGATAATCAGTACATGGCAGGGGTCTGCAGAACAGGGGAACTCACTCACAGCATGGCTGTCTGATGGATGTTGCACTGCTGGATCCTCAGTTGGTTGAGCACCGCCGACTTCACAATCAGCACAGGAACGGTGCAGATCCTCGCCGGCCAGCTGGATGACTCTACTTTCAAAGTCTGTGAGGACCTTGATGTCGGGTATTCCTCCACCAGTCTGTGCCCTCTGCCTTTTATTGTGTGCCAGCTTGTCCTGCATGAAGACAGATGAAGAGAGTGCAAGTAGGATGCCTGTCAGGCCAGATGAGAAGGATACCTGGCATGTGTGGATGGTGAGTGGTGCCATGGATGGGATAAGGACACGATCCGCAGGGCAGACGAAGGTGTGTGTGTGTGAGAGAGTGAATGGTGAGGTCCCTTCAACTGGTAATAAGTGAGATTCCTGTGGATGTGTGGTAGGGTTGGAGAGTGTTGAGAAGAATGACTTACCCTGGCAAAACGGAGGAGATCATTAATCCTCTTTTGGCACTGGACTGCTGTCCTCTTTTGCAGGGCTTTGGCACTGACCACCACTGCTACCACCTCCCATACTGGATTGGTGACCTTGCTTGCTGGGGCCTGCAGAACAGGGGACTTCACTGCAGGCCTTCACTGCACCCAGCATGTGCCTGAGGGAGGCATCTGCTTCCAGCTGAAGACCGCCCAACTTTAACAAAACTGACCTGACTGAGAAATACCTAAAACAAAAATTAAAATAGCTGAAAAAACTCAGCAGGCCTGACAGCATCTGCGGAGAGGAATACTGTTAACGTTTCAAGTCTGTATGAAATACCTAATTCTGGAGGCGTCATTTGCACTGTATACACATTCACTTAGCTTCCAGAGTATCCCTTCTGCGTTTGCCACCTTTGGTGGGTGAAGAAAAACTTCCCTTTGAAGTTGGTGCCCCTGCAAAAAGGCAGCTTTAATATCAGTTGACTTGTATTCCCAAGCATTTGTAGCTAACAAAGCCAAGATGATCTTCAGAATAGCTTTTCTTGCCATAGGTGAATCCACTGATATCCTGGTCACCCAATTTTTCTTTAAAACCTCAGGTCACTAGCCTGGCTTTAGCTTTATAAGTCCCATCAGGAAGCACCTTTACTGTGTATATTTATCTTTGAGTTGGTCGCCCCCTATCTGGCACCTCTTTCTTCTTTCTAATTCTTTCTAACTGTGTATGTAGTTCTTGCTGTT
Organism: Carcharodon carcharias; assembly: GCF_017639515.1. Lineage (NCBI taxonomy): Eukaryota > Metazoa > Chordata > Chondrichthyes > Lamniformes > Lamnidae > Carcharodon > Carcharodon carcharias. The sequence continues at coordinate 44,365,373 of NC_054471.1, read as the reverse complement.
TGGCATCCTTTATTAATTTATCATCTAATTTGTTTGAAGCTGCTAAGACTTCTCGATCACGTGGGCTTCTGCTCCTTGTAGCATTACTAGTCTGTGCCATATTCCTTGACCTTAAGCTACGTCCTTTATCCTGCCTTCTGTCATGCTCCAGGCTATTACTGCCTGATCTGCCTCTCCTATTTATAGATGTTCTTTCAATTGTTCGTGATCTCTTCCTAGAGACACATTCACTCACAGACCCACTGTCCAAACTGATACTATATTTCCGTGCCTTCTATTTTTGCACTTCATGTTCCCAACCCATAGGCCTAACCTCCTGCCTTTTCTTGTACATTTAACCAGTTTTCCTATTTTCCTGTGGCCTTCCCTGCTCTACCTACAATCAATGCATCCCTCCATTGGCTAACCCCTTCTGACAAGTATGTAACTTTAGTGTCAGCTTTTGGCAGTTGTCCTCTGGGACAAATTGCCTCATCTTGTTTGTCTGAATTACTGTGTCCATGTTCAGATACCCTGTCAACCTCACCAATCTGGTCCTCACAATCATGCAACACATGGGTATGAGAAGTATATGGTTTCTCATCCCTTCCTACAACCCCTTCCAGACCCGCAAATTTATAATCCGTGCCAACTAACCTCAATGAGTGTACCCAAAAGCCTAGTTCCCATGCTGTAAAATGACTGTTTTACCATCTTTACCTGTAACCTTTCCAGGGCCTTTACACTCATTAAGTCCTCTTTTATAGTACACTATGTCTTCCTGCTTAAAAATAGTTTTTGATGGTCGTACGTGGTGTCTTAGAGCTCACCAAATTCTGAAACTTTGGCTTTAAGGAATGCTCTTCTACCTGTGTGTAGTGCATTTAAATGCTCAGGAAAGCTAGACCTAATCATAGTTCCCTCCCAAGATGATCACTCAGGACTGAAGGAATTTTGGGCTTTCTACCAAAAACCAACTGATATGGACTATAGCCCCCAACCACTTGCAGCGAATTCTTGGCATGGACAGCACATGGTAGAGCTGATGTTAATTTACAGCTTGGACTATCTGCCCATATTTTACTTATCTATCACCGCATGATTTCTTTCACACAGTTACGCAAAGGGCTTTCTGCTGCTGTGTTCATAACCATTATATTCATGTCTTCACACATATCCCGAAACTGATCATTAGCAAATTGCCCCTCCATTATCAGTGAGGAATCTTGCCGGTGCTCCCAATTCGGTCCTTATCCATTTTTCCATCACCTGACCCACAAATATTTTCTTTACATTGCATGATTGTTGACTGGCTAAACCTTGTGGCCAAATCTACGAAATGTAAAATAAAAAAGTTCTTTTCTTTATCCCACACCTTTAAATCCATTGCCACAGCTTCATTGAAATCCTTCACTATGGGTCGTGATAGTGTCCTTTCGTATTTCTTACATATATCACATATCTCCTCTAAGCTTAGTTTATTCTCTGTCCCTTGGCAAAATATTTAATCTTTGTGAAGAAGGGTGGGCAAACTGCAAATGCAATTTTAACACAATTAGCTTTGTCATCTAAATTCCTATCCCCTGACGCTAATAACGCTTCTTTAATCTCCTTAGAAGAAAAATTAGGTTTCATTAAAGGAATGCAGCAGTGTCCAGATTGCATAAATTGCAAATCCACAGGTTTTCCAAATACAATAGCCTTATCGTTCTCCATGTCCAGCTTCATTTGTGCTTTCTTCATCGATGGCCTGCTCAACAGTAATGATGTTTCACTAAACACTATGTCCCTACTGATGAAATGATTGATTCAGCTATCTTACAGGGAATCACTGCCCTTTTTAAAGATTTTAGGGTACTATCATCTCCAAATCTAAAACTGGTGGAACTCTCAAGTTCCTTAACCTTACTCTGGTCCTTGTCATTTAAGGAGTCCAAGTAGCATTTTAAGCAGTCAATTCCACAGACTGTAGATGTGCATCCGCTATCTAGCGCCATACAGTTGAAGGACTCTGCAACCAAGACATTCATCACCGGGGTGAAACTTCTTGTAACAATACAATGCCCTCTCCTTGGTCAATATCTCCCTTTTTTTCTTCCGAGTCTTCTGTCTCATGTTTAATTTCAAACACATTATATCGTTTAGGACAAATTGCATAATGGCATTTTGAATCACATCTAAAACATCGATTGACCACACCCAGGGCATTTCTGGGGTTCATCCTTTTGTTGTAATTCCCCAATTCTTTTCTCCTGCCATAACTGCCAAAGGTGTTTCTGCCCTCTTTGTTTCTAGTTATAAATCTCCTTTCATATTTACACCTGCGTCCTGTTTCTAGACAATTTCGCCATCCTGTTAACATTGTATATTCCATTTTCTGTCTTACTGGCAAATGACCCATTTGTGCCATGAACGCTGCTGGAAAGGAATGTTTTTTGAGGGATTTTTTTTAGATTTTCTGGCATCTGTTCTAGCAGTGTGTGCCTTTCCGCAAATTTAGTTTAGTAACTTAAATGCCCGCACTGATTGGGGAATTTCTAGACGGAACGTTTGAAATCTTGCATATAGCCTGCTGAATTCCATTATGTAATCTTCTATGGAATGATCTTCCAACTTGCTAAATTTGTCAAAATCTGACCACACTTCATAAGCACTTAATAAGCCATCTTTCCGATAGATCTTATCCATAAAATCTAATAACTTTTCCAAACCTTCATCCATGTTCAAACACCCAGGCTCCAACTCTGAAAATACTTTGCATCTTATTTTGCTTTTGTATGGTAACGAAAGTGCCAAGGCCATTCCTTGTTTTCTCTTTGGCAAGGACATAACCTGTGTCCACATAGTTACTTCATTCTTCCATTGCTCTTAGGGTTCACTCTCAAAACATTGGTGGGTCATCATAGCCCAAAACTCGACATCTTGATTCAGCCATTCTCCAAAGTTAATCCAAATTACTCTTCTCAAATTTAACTCCAAATAGAAGCATAGAACACTACAGCACAGAAAACAGGCCATTTGGTCCTTCTAGTCTATGCCGAAATATTATTCCACTAGTCCCATTGACCTGCACCTAGTTCATAACCCTCCAGACCTCTCCCATCCATGTATCTATCTAACTTATTCTTAAAACTTAAGAGTGAGCCCGCATTTACCACGTCAGATGGTAGCTCATTCCACACTCTCACCACTCTCTGAGTGAAGAAGTTCCCCCTAATGTTCCCCCTAAACCTTTCCCCTTTCACCCTAAAGCCATGTCCTCTCGTGTTTATTTCTCCTAATCTGTGGAAAGAGCCTACTCTCATTTACTCTGTCTATACCCCTCATACAGAGTTTTGTCTGAATAAAGTTTAGTTTCCAATCTTATTTATAAGCAGGATCCATCCTCTGTTTCAAGAATAAATTCACAATACCTGCCTGTCACAATACCTGTTTGTAAGACTAAGGGATTAAAGACTGGCTTCTTCCAACAGTTTGATTTTTGGTGCAAAAAAACTCTACAGAGAGAACTTGCCTTATCTGTTATCCCTTTTTTTTACATCCAAATGGGTTAGGGTTAACTGATAATTAGCAATTGAACTCCTTGTGAGTTAACTATTTTCTGATCCAACAATGGTGGGGGAGGGGTGCCAGGAGAATAGGGCAGGGTTACCCATGTCCGAGTCCAAGCGTCAGGATTTAATGTTGGCTCAGGAATTTAATGGGATTCACATGGTGTTTGTGGCTCCTGGTTTGTCAGTGACCTACTGGGGTCAGGAAGGGCAGTTAGGGGCGCTCAGTGCTCGATCGAGGGACCCAGAATTGGGAAGTGGGGGGAGCCACAGAAAGCCATTTCCCTGCCCTTGCATCTAACAACCCTCCCTCCCCTTTTACCCACAACCCCTATCCCAACCCACTCACCCGCCTCCAGGTATCCAGTGAAATGTTGGTGTATCCCCTACATAAAATGCGTTTGCTGTGCATTCTTAGAATGGATGCCAGAGCTGGTGGCAGGTCAAACTGGAACTATTTTGTTTGGTACTAAGTGCACACAGGCTGAAAGGTCATGGCACAGTAGAGACTGAAATATGCATCAGCACACAGTATTTTAATTTTTTTGCCTCTATAACAAAGTGTAGCATCTGGAATGTTCACATAACATTTTTAATGTATTACCAGTTGATCTCCTGCAATATCGTCAAACACAATCGCAACAAAAGATGAGGTGAAGCTACAAATTAAAAGAATGTTACTGTTCAGGTGAAATTGATTGCTGAAAAATTGTTCATGCGTGTAATGAGTAAATAAGTATTAAAATTCACTGAGAAATGTAAAATTAATGAGTAAATTCTTAAGTTTTGCTATTACATGTTAATAGTGACTGAGTAAATTTGATAAGGTGGGTAGTTTCAAAATGACAGAATATGGAAGTGCTCTGTGTGAGTACTGAGGCAGTGATCTTGATTTTAGCCTAGAGACAAGTTCTGTGTGGCGTGGTTGTGAGGTTGTAAAATCTGGAAGAATGGGTGTGTCAAATGCCTTGCAGTGTTTAACTGCAGGGCTGCTTCAACTTATTTTCTGTAGGGGTCCTGCCTGCAGACAGCTTGATTGACAGGCTAGATGCCTCTTGGATGAGAAGCCAGCTTAACAAAGCTGAAGCCTACAGCAGCAGGTAGGTACATTGGGGAAGTGAAAAAGATTATGGGGGTGGGGATTGTGGAGAAGGGGGTCCAATGGTGGTCTGGGATGTTCTGATAGTAGTCAAGGGGAGCAGATGCTGGTTTGGGTGGTCTAATGGTTGGAACCTGACAGCTCATTGGGAGATGGATTTAGGGTTACCAGGGTAGTTTTCCATGTCTGGAAGGAAGACCCCTTGTCTCCTGGCCCACAAACAATGCCATAAAGACAATCACCTCATGAATTCACCCCATCTTACTTTCTTTCAGCTGCCAAGTTTCTGAAGGCTGAGGTAACCCTGCAGCTAAAAATAGGATAACTGTTAAAATGAAGGTGTTATTATATTTAAATGACCAACCCACTTGCCACCCATCACTCATCCTGCCTGCTTTCAAACCAGAAGTAGGCAGGTTCAAGGTGGGTTCAGTTCCTGTTTGAGATTTTTTGCATATTAACCTCTGACACGACCCGAACCCATACATTTTTGGGAGTTAAGATTCAGCCAATATAGCAGTGCAGAGCATTATGGGAAGTAGAGGAACATGCACCAATGCTGATCACTTGGTTTGAAAAAACTGGGTAGGGCTGTGAAGGATGGGAAAGGAACACTGCAAAATTTGGTCATAAAAGTGGCATAGTTGTTTAATATGTGTACTGTACCATTGCACTATGTTGGTGAGTGAGTGTGAATATATGCAGCTTTAGTGCTATATCTTTCTGATTACTTGGGAATGAATCCTCGGTCTGAGAGTGGCAGATCAATGGGTCCAAAACATACAGGATGTGGCTCACACCCACATGACCTCAGGATATCCCAAAGTTGTTTACAGACAATTAATTGCTTTTGAAGTGTAGACATTGTTGTAACATAGGAAATTTTAGGTAAGTCACTTAAGTTTATTTATAGCTTGAATGGCAACGTTAAAGCAGAGAACAAATTGTATTAAAATAAAATAAGACAGTTTCCAAACAGGCTGTTTGGCCTAACTGGTTGGTGCTGCTGTTTATACCCCACATTAATTTTCTTCCATTCCATCTACCTGATCTCAGCCTTTCAGCATATTTTTCGATTTAATTTTCATGTATCTGTCTAGTTTCTATTTTGATAGCATCTAAGCGATTTGTCTTAACCACTTCCTGTGGCAGTGAGTTCCCACCACTCTCTGAGTAAAGAAATTTCTCCCTATTTCCCTTTTGGATTAATTCGTAACTATCTTATATTTATGGCCCCACAGATGGAAACATTTTCTCTGCAACTGCCTTGTCCAATTCAATTATAATTTTAAAGACCTCTATGAGGCCTAAAAGGGAAAAAAAAAGACTTGCATGTATATAGTGCCTTACAACCACAGGACATTTCAAAGCACTTTGTAGCTAACAAAGTGCTTTTGAAGAGTTGTCACTCTAAGGTAGGAAACGCAGCAGCCAATTTGCTTACCGAAAGTTGTCATATGCAGTCATGTGATCATGTCCCGATAATCTCATACATCCCATGAAAGAATTTTTAGAAACCTTCTAACTCAGAGATGAGCGTGCTACTCCTCTTAAGTCTATCTTTGCTACAGAAATAGGCCCCAACTTGTTGAATGTTTCCCAATAGCTGTAATCTCTCAATTCTGGTGACATTCTTATAAATCTTTATTGCACTTTCTCCAAGGTCCTTTTTACTGTACAGAGCCAGAAATGAGAATAGTACTCTAATTGTAATCTCACCAGTGTCCTATACAAGTTTAACATGACTTTAATCCTTCTGAATTCTACATGCCTAGAAATAAAACCCAGTGCTTTGTTAGCATTTTTAAATGCTTTGCTGACCTCAGTGCCCTGTATTGATAGATCACTTTGCTCTTCTACCCCATTCAGTTTATTATTTTCTAAGCTGTTGGTGATTTGTTTCTGTTTTTCCTACCAATATACATGATCTCCCATTTATCAATGTCGAAGTTCAATTGTCACATAATGACCTGGTCTGCAAGTTTTCTAGTGGTCATCAGTAAAAATTGAACAATTAATACTTATGCCATTTCTACCATTAGCTATGAGTTTAAGAATGGTTGGTGAGTGAGATTTGAAGAAGGGACAGTTGGAATGGAGATGAAACAGTGATTGAAATTTGTCATAGATATATAAATAATTTCAAAAACGAAAGATGATACAGTTGTAAGTTTTCTCTGTAAAATGTTCTGGTGGAGCAGAGTGGCTCTTGTACTTGAGTGTTCATTGTTGACAATGTCATTCACCTACATCCCAAAAACAATTTTGTTTTAAAGTGTGACAATGTGTTGGAAGAACTGGGCTGGAAGTCAATCACCTGTGGAAATCAGAGGGCAAATTTTTTCTCATTGGCGCGAGTCATACTCATGGAAGTAGGTGCCTTTTCTGTTTGTGAGTTAGCGGCCAGCTGCACACAATCTCACAGCGGCCTTCATTTCCAAGACAGCAATGCAGGTGGAAAGGTCAGCGTCAGCTGACAGTTGCTGGCACCATATTTAAACGGCTGCCAGCCTTACCGTTGTTTCTGCCTGAACATCTTGGTCGTTACTGTTACTGTGGCCTTGAGTTCTCCTGTTCCTATGGCTTTGGGTTGTCCTTCTGTTGCTGCCTTGTGTTGCCCTGCTGCTGCTGCCTTGCGTTGTCCTGCTGCTGCTGCCTTGCGTTGTCCTGCTACTGCTGCCTTGAGGCACTTTGCCACTGTTGCCATCAACCATCCTGCTGCTGCTGTTGCTGCTTACCGAAGTCTGAAAGCATCCAAGGAGCTCACCAAAAGGCATCACCAATAATGTCAGAAGGAAGTCCCCTGGTGGCTCCATGGTTCAGCAATATCTTCCTCCAGTTTCTCCTCTGGGCTGTAAGGGCAATGCGGGAGATCCTCTACCCAAGGGGTGGCAGGAGGAGAGGGTCCCGCCTGACAAAGCAAACCTGGATGGTGATTGCCAGCAACCATCCCAGAACCTGGATTGAGTGTCAAAAGAGCATTGTCAATGACCTCTTTCAGTCCTCTGAGGTGAATATTCCAGAACTCTTTTCCCCTTGGGGCTCCTAGTTGATAACGTGAGAGGGAGCGCTTGATGCAAAGGGTGTGACCACCTAGTCAGTGGCAATGGGGTCAGGCAGCAACATTTTTTGTCACAGATATGCCTGCATCTCAGTGAGAGGCACCTGTCTGTGGCCATATGTAGGTGGCATCCGTGTGTTCCACATCATGGGCTGCTGGGCCCCCCACCAGCATAGGCGTGTGTTTCTCATTCTAACTCTTGGTTCCCTTTAAAATCGCATGCACACCCTTCCTCCTTAAATGGGCTTGAAGTGGTAAACTAAGGTGCATCTGTTCAACTCCTCAGCTTTACCACAGTGCACCTGGGCACTGGTCAACTGAGTGCTGACTGAAGGAGACAACAGCAAGACTGATTAAAAGTAAGGCTTTATTGGAATGTACCTAAAAGAGCACAAAGGTCAAAGGAATGGCTATGTAATAGGGCATCCCTAGCCTCCCATGCAGATATCTCATTTTACCATGCATGTGGCCCATGGGATGCTTCATTTTGCATTACCTAATCAGCAGGCTCCTCCACATGCACACTGTTGGAAGAGGGATCATGATCAGTGAGTCCCCATTGTTCAGTACCTCCCCTCTCTGCAGTGAAGGATGTGTAATGCACAGCAGACCGCCAAGATATGTGACACCATTTATGAGGCATTCTGTATCGATCAATTCTTTCATGGGATGTGGGCATCACTAGGAAGGCCAGCATTTGTTGCCCATCCCTAACTGCCGTTGAGGAGGTGATGGTGAGCCACCATTTTAAACCACTGCAGTCCATGTGGTGCAGATACAACCACAGGGAAGGAAGTTCCAGGATTTTAATCCTGTAACAGTGAAGGAATACCACCAATAGTTTCAAGTCAGGATGGTGTGTGGTTTAGTGGCGAATTTGCAGGTGGTGGTATTCCCAATGACCTGCTGCCATTGTCTTTCCAGATGGAAGAAGACATGGATTTGGAAAGTGCAGTTGAAGGAGCCTTGGTGAGTTGCCATCGTGCATCTTGTAAGTGATAAACACTGCTGCCACTGTACATCAGTGGTGGAGGAAGTGAGTGTTTAAGTTGGTGGATGGAATGTCAATTAAGTGGGCTGCTTTGTCCTGTATGGTGTCAAGCTTCTTGAATGTTGTTGGAGCTGCACTCATCCAGGCAAGTGGAGAGTATTCCACCACACTCCTGACTTGTACCTTGTAGTTGGTTGACAGGCTTTGGGGAGTCAGGGTGTTACTCGCCTCATAATTCCCAGCATCTGACCTGCTCTTGTATTTATATGACTAATCCAGTTCAGTTTCTGGTCATAGTAACTCCCAGGGTGTTGATAGTGGGGGATTCAGTGATGGTAATGCCATTGAACATTAAGGGGCGATGGTTGGATTCTCTCTTGTTGGAAATGGTCATTGCCTGGCACTTGTGTGGCGCAAATGTTACTTGCCACTTGTCAGCTCAAGCCTGGATATTGTCCCGGTCTTGCTGCATTTGGACATGGACTGCTTCAGTATCTGAGGAGTCGTGAATGGTGCTGAACATTGTGCAATCATCAGCAAACATCCCCACTTCTGACCTTATGATGGAAGGAAGATCATTGGTGAAGCAGCTGAAGATGGTTGGGCCGAGGACACTACCTTGAGGATCTTCTGCAGTGATGCCCTGGAACTGAGGTGACTGACCTCCAACAACCACAACCATCTTCCCTTGTGCTAGGTTTGACTCCAACCAGCGGAGAGTTTTCCCCCTGATTCCCATTGACTCCAGTTTTATTAGGGCTGCTTGATGCCACACTCGGTCAAATGCTGCCTTGATGTCAAGGGCAGTCACTCTCACCTCACCTCGGGGATTCAGCTCTTTTGTTCATGTTTGAACCAAGGCTGTAATGATGTCAGGAGCTGAGTGGCCCTACCAGAACCCAAACTGGGCGTCAGTGAGCAGGTTATTGCTAAGCAAATGCCACTTGATAGCACTGTTGTTGACCCCTTCCCGTACTTTATTGATGATTGAAAGTAGACTGTGGGACGGTAATTGGCTGGGTTGGATTTGTCCTGCTTTTTGTGTACAGGACATACTTGGGCAAGTTTCCACACAGCCAGGCAGATGCCAATGTTGAAGCTGTACTGGAACAGGGGGTAAGTTCTGGAGCATAGGTCTTCAGTACTATTGCCGGAATATTGTCAGGGCCCATAGCCTTTGCAGTAACCAGTGCCTTCAGCTGTTTCTTGATCTCACATGGATTGAATCGAGTTGACTGATGACTGGCATCTGTGATGCTGAGGACCTCCGGAGGAGTCTGAGATGGATCATCCACTCTGCAACTCTGCACTTCTGGCTGAAGATTGTTGCGAATGCTTCAGCCTTATCTTTTGCACTGATGTGCTGGGCTCCCCCATCATTGAGGATGGGGATATTTGTGGAGCCTCCTCCTCCAGTGAGTTGTTTAATTGTCCACCAACATTCACGACTGGATGTGGTAGGACTGCAGAGCTTAGGCTCTGATTGGTTGTAGAATTGCTTAGCTCTGTCTATCACTTGCTGCTCATGCTGTTTGGCATGCAAGTAGTCCTGTGTTATAGCTTCAGCAGGTTGACATCTCATTTTTAGGTATGCCCGGTGCTGCTCCTAGCATGCCCTACTCCACTCTTCATTGAACCAGGGTTGATCCACTGGCTTGATGGTAATGATATGAGTGGGGATATGCCGGTCCATGAGGTTACAGATTGTGTTCGAGTACATTTCTGCGGCTGCTAATGGCCCACAGCGCCTCATGGGTGCACATTCTTGAGTTGCTAGATCTGTTCAAAATCTATTCCATTTAGCACGGTGATAGTGCCACACAAGACAATGGAGGGTATCCTCAATGTGAAGGTGGGACTTCGTCTCCACAATGATTTTGTGGTGGTCACTCCTACCGATACTGTCATGGACAGATGGATCTGAGGCAGGCAGGTTGGTGAGGGTGAAGTCGTGTGTTTTTCCCTCTTGTTAGTTCCCTCACCACCTGCCAGAGACCCAGTCTAGCAACTATGTCCTTTAGGACTTGGCTAACTCGATCAGTAGTCGTCCTACCGAGCCACTCTTGGTGATGTGCCCTTGCCACCCTCAGTGCTTCCTCCAAGTGGAGGAGCACTGATTCATCAGCTGAGGTATGTGGCAACCAGTTGTAGGTTTCCTTGCCCATGTTTGACCTGATGCCATGATATTTCATAGGGTCCGGAGTTGATATTAAGGCCCCCCCAGGGCAACTCCTTCCCGACTTTATACCACTGTGCCGCCATCTCTGCTGGGTCTGCCCTGCCAGTGGGACAGGACATACCCTGGATGGTGATGGTGTTGCCTGGGACATTATCCGCAAGATATGATTCCATGAGGATGATTATTGCTTGACTAGTCTGTGAGACAGCTCTCCCAATGTTTGCACTAGCCCCCAGATGTTAGTAAGGAGGAATTTGCAGGGTTGACAGGGCTGAGTTTGCCATTGTCATTTCCAGTGTCTAGGTCAATGCCGGATGGTCCATCCAGTTTCATTCCTTTCTTTAGGTTTTGTAGTGGTTTGCTGGGCCATTTCAGAGGGGCAGTTAAGATTGGGTCTGGAGTCACATGTAGACCAGACCAGATGAGGATGGCAAATTTCCTTCCCTGAAGGACATTAGTGAACCAGATGGGTTTTTACCACAATTGACAATGGTTTCACGGTCATCATTAGAATTTTAATTCCAAATTTTTATTGAATTCAAATTCCACCATCTGCCATGGCGGGATTCAAACCCGGGTCCCCAGAGCATTACCCTGAGTCTCTGGAGTACTAGTCTAGCAACAATATCACTACCCTGTTGATAGTTGATTCAATGATGGTAATGCCATTGAATGTCATGGGGCGATGGTTAGATTCTCTCTTGTTGGAGATGATCATTGCTTGGCACCTTTGTGGCACAAATGTTACTGGCTACTTATCAGCCCATGAATGTTGCCCATGTATTACTGCATATTGGCACAGACTGCTTGAGTATCTGAGGAGTTGCGAATGATGCTGAAAGTTATGCTATCATCAGCAAACATCCCCAGTTCTGACCTAATGTTGGAAGCAAGGTAAATGATGAAGAATCTGGAGCTGGTTTTGCCGAGGACACTACCCTGAGGAACTCCTGCCACTATGTCTGTTTGCTCGGGTTGACCCATGGCAGGTGTTGTAAAGAGCAAGACTTCAGTGAGGAGAGTAGGGTGTAAAGAGCAAGACTTCAGCGAGGAGAGCAGGGTGTAAAGAGCAAGACTTCAGCAAGGAGAGTGGAGTATAAAGAGCAAGACTTCACTGAGAAGTCACTTGCTCAGAGGGAGCTGGGAGAAGCAGCAGCAGGGAGTCGGACCTGCAAAGGAACGCAGCTTCAGCTTCGTTTGAGAGAAAAAATTCACAAAGTACCCTCACAGGAAAGCCATAACTGGATTGATTGGTGAGTAACTGCTGTTATGGACTATCTGTATCGAGCTGGAATTTAGAAGAATGTAAACTTTTAAATAACCTGAAAGTTCCTACCTTATAATTGATTTAAAAACACTAGCAGAATGTGTCCATTATTTCCTTTATTCTTAACTGATAGTGTTTGTGGGATTACTAAGGTTTAAATTAGCACAGTAAGTGGGGTGAGAGGAGGCATTAATTTAATTCAGAATTAACTAATAGTTAATAAAATAATTAATCAGTTACTTAATTAAGAAACAATAAAGATGGCAGGGCAGGTGATGTGCTGCAACTATGGATGCCACTGTGATCCAGGGCAAACACTTCTGCAGTAAGTGTCTGCAGCTTGAAGAGCTTTGGCTCAGAGCCATTGAGCTGGAGGCTGAGCTGCAGACGCTACGACACATCAGGAAGGGGGAATGTTACCTGGACACTTTGTTCCAGGAGGATAGAGTTTTCTGTTTTGGTCAGTGGGATAGGAGGGTGTGACTGCAAGTGAGGCAGGTAAGATGATCGAGAAGGTAGAAGTGGAGGAGCCACAGCCCTTGCAATTGGCCAACAGGTCTGAGGTGCTTACAACCTGTACGCACAAGATTGGTGGCTGCAGGGTGAATGAGCAAGGTATGAGGGGCAAGTTGGCTGAGGTGATTGGGGAACTACATTAAAAGGTATGACAGTATACAGGCAATGACTAGCATTTAAAGAATTAATACATGGTTTGCAACAAATTTGCATTCCATTAAGATGCAAAAGGCTAGCAAGAGAAGTGATCCAACCATGGCTAACAAGAGAAGTTAAAGATTGTATTAGAGCAAAGGGAGAGGCATATAAAGTTGCCAAAAAAAGTATGCCTGAGAATTGGGAGCATTTTAAAATTCAGTAAAGGAGGACCGAGAAATTGATAAAGAGAAAATAGAATATGAAAATAAACTAGCGAGGAACATAAAATCGGACTGTAAAAGCTTCTATAGGATAAAGGATAAGGTTAGTAAAGACAAATGTGAGCCCATTACAGGCAGAAACGGGTTAATTTATGATGGGTAATATGGAAATGGCAGAGAAACGAAATAAATGCTTTGGGTAGAATCATCTGGTCCCATTAGCAGCAGGTATCATGGTGCATGGGGGTGGAATAATTCAGCGCGAGGAGCAGAAATCAATTTCATGCCAGCATGAAATCACAGCAGGAACATCCAATGGTGTCCGCGGACCATGAATCCCACTGGAGGCCGGCATGAACGTGATTTGCATCCCAGTGATGGGATGTAGAGTAAAGCCCAACCTGAATTGTTCCCCTCATGCCTGATTTACCATTATGCCAGTGAGAAAACACACTGGCCCAGAACACATCTGGACAAGTATGAAGTACAGAAGTCAGGGTTTACCTTTAGGGCCTTGCTCACATTGCGGACATCCAAGGAGAAGAAGATGCTGGAGACCTACAGCTATCGGACCCTGGAGGAACACGTGCATCGCATGCTGGGTGGATCCTCATAGACATGACTCCGCGTGAAGCAGCTCTCAGAAGGTGGGAGATCTATGTTGATGCTTCGAGTCTACTTCAGAACATCACAGTCCTGGCCATGGGGTGCTATGGATGATCGGTGAAGGGCGGGGAGAGAAAGGTCCAGCTATGAGTGGGGGAGGAAAGTGTACCGGGGGTGTAAGTTTGGGAGGAGGGAACGAAAGTGTCGGTGGGGTGAGATTGGGAGGGGGAAGGAAGGTGTCTGGAGGGGAGGGTGGAGGAGGGAGTAAAGGTCGGGGAGGGAGTAAGGTGGGAGTGGTTGTCCAGGTGAAAGTACAAGGGAGGGGGTCTGTGGAATCAATGACTGCCTCCTGGGGAGCAAACTGAGGGCAGTCGTGGTAGGGGGCAATGATGATTGTGAGAAGGGGCAGAAGGAGCCGATAGGATGGGAAGGTGAGGGTGCATCAGTAAAGGTAGAAAGGATGGCGAGGGTGGTTGGTGGGGACTCGGATACAGACATGCACCCTGGGAGTAGGAAGGAGGAGGTCAGGGAATCTTCAGAATTTTGAAAAATACTCAGCAATGCATGCACTAATGTGGGCCACTCCACCCCCAGTCTGGGACCTCTCCCTGCTGTTGTGAGCCAGCTTCTCCTGTGTGAAAACTGAGGGACAGAGTGTGAGCAGGATGTATGGCACTGCATGGAATGATTGTGTGTTGAGCGGAGCCGTGGACAGGATGAGGACATGAGCTTCAGAGGATATGAGCCTGATGGAGATGTGAGGGTGTGTGTGAGAGTTAGTGGTATAGTCCCTTCAGCTGTGAGATCCCTGTGGATGTGTGATGGCTTTGTGAGTGTGAGAGTTGATAGATTATGAGAAGAGTAACTTGGTCTGGCAGAATGGATGAGACCATTCATCCTCTTCCTGCACTGGATGGCTATCCTCTTATGTGCTCCGGTGGCTCTGACTGCCGCTGCCCCACCTCCCAGGCCTGGATTGAAAGAAGGAAAAGAGAAACTTTTTTACACAGTGAATAGTTAGGGTTTGGAATGCACTGCCTGAGAGTGTGGTGGAGGCAGGTTCAATTAAAGCATTCAAAAGGGAATTAGACTAGTATCTGAAAAAGAAGAATATACAGGATTACAGAGCAAGGATGGGGGAATGACACTAGATGAATTGCTCATTTGGGGAGCCGGTACAGATGCAGTGGGATAAATTGCCTCCTTCTGTGCCGTAACAATTCTGTGATTCTGTGGTGGCCACACCGCAGTTGTACATTGAGTGAATGAAACCCTACCTGTTGGCTGGTCTGTGGGAGCCTTAATTGCTACGTGTGTGATTGCCACATGAGTGAAGTCGATGACACCCTGCACCTGGGGAATCTAGCAATGGCCCCAAACCCAATGCCTGACTTTCCAGATCAGTGCAGTGGCGCACATGGTCACCAGCCCTCATGAACATGGCAATGGTCTCCTCCTTGCTGGGTCCCGCACATGTCCCCAGTGGATCCCTAGAAAGATTTAAGGGTGTTATGGACAGGGAAGAGAGGCAAACCGGAGTTTTATTTGCTTTATTTTATTTACTTTCTGTCTGTCCGTAAGCAGAGACATTTTATTTTTTTAAAATAGGTTGTGGCGTGTTTCCCCAAACCCTCTGTTGTGAGGTCGAAGTGACTCACAGCAAACTCTACTGTGGGTTAAATCAGAACTATAGCTATTCACAGATTCAAACCCAAGGAATAGTTGCAACTTCATATACCACCCCAAGTGCACAATACAAAGATAGGGAAGAATTTTTACAACTGTGAATAACTTAAAAGGAAAAAAAGAATCACAGATGTAGATATCAGTTCACGTGATTTCCAGAGTTCAAAAAGTCAGAGTCCAGTGAGGGGTCCTTTGTGGAGGAGTTACAGTTTAGGCGAGTTCAGTTAGCTGAAGCAAGAGTTGCAAAATTCCTTTAAAGTTGGTGGTGACACAGCAAGGTGAGATTGGTATACAGAGACTTTTGGTCTGTTCAGCAGGCGATCGTAGGAATCTTCCAGAGAAACAGACTTCGAGGAGGCTTAGACTTGATGCAGGCCTGGACTCCTGCTGTGGTGTTTGCAGGCTGGAGGTTAAACAGCAGACCAAGTTGTGAGTCTAGAAAATGTAACATTGGCCGGGATTTTCCGGTTGTCGGGCAGGCTCGGTGGAGGCGAGCGGGAGCAGCCACAAAACGGACTGCCGCCCGCGATCGGGCCCTGACTGTGATTTCACACTGGCTGGCCAATTAACGTCCAGCCAGCATGAAACACTCAGCGCTGCCAGGGCGGGGTTGGGAGGAGCGCAAGCGTGGAAGTTCATGCATGCATAGTGTGCGCAGTAAAACCTCCCTGAGGCACAGAGCTCTCTCAGGGAGCTGAAGATTTTTTAAATAAAAAATAAAGAAACTTTTCACATGACATGGGACATGTTACAGATGAGTTTGAAAAATGTAAAAAAATGTTTAAATCACTGGCCGAAACCTCATCCCGCCCATGGATGAGGTTTCGCCAAAAACAGAAAGGCTTTTTAGCATACCCACCAACTAAATGGTTGGACAGGCAATGAAAAATTTCAATCAATTAGTTCATTAAGAGCCTTAATGGACCACTTAATTGTCGCTGCTGACTCCTGCACATGCCTGCAGACAGAAATATCGCATGAGTGCGTGATGATGTCAGGACATTGGCCCAATGCCATTGCACATCATTTTACGCCTATTCAGTCTGGGTGCACACCTGCCCGACGAGCCAAAAATTAAAACTTTCCAAAAGCCAGAAAATTGTGTTGTGTAATGTTGCCCATTAATGAGTCAGTTGCAGGCTAACAAGCAGTTTCTATGCCTTTGGTCAAAATTCATTGTTCACCTTGGGGGTTAGATGGTGGCTATTAGCATCTCTGCAGGTATAATGAGTTTTGATGGCTGTCCCTTTGTTATAGGACTAGACTGGGGAGACAGATCATCTGCTAGTGCCTGGTTTTGTTGATGGTAATGTGTCCTCACAATGAGAGGTTTGAGATTCCACAAGGATGAGGGTTGAGCTTTTGTCCTGTAACTGCTGTTGGAAACTTCCAGAAACTGTAGCTAATATGTGAATCATGTGGCCCGTAGCAGCCATCTTTTTGTTCAGCAAAGTCAACTTTTTAAATAAGCAAAAAAGTAAGTTTTGATTGAAACAGTTTATGACCTCTTCCATGTCTTAGGAATATGACAAAGGGCAAAAGTTGAGAGCCACGGTGATCTTCAAGGCCACTGACATTAAGTGTCCATCAACCCCATAGGTCTCAATTCGTTCTGCAGCATGGTGTAGAGATCAGTGAAGGCCTGCAGTCTTTGATGACACTGCCACTTGGACATGTGGAGAAAGTTCAGCCTTGGGTAGTAGACTCTCTCCTGGGGCTTTTCTACATGCACGTGGCTATTGATGCGCCCCTCTATGTCCTTCTGTGCCATGCCCACTTCAAGGTTGACTCCCTTTCTGGTCATAAGGTTGGTGGTGTGCCCTTGCTAGGACGTGGAATTCTGTCGCTCTCAGCTGCCCCTTCTCCTCAATGGGGGTGGCAAGACCTGGATGAATGATGCCCATGGCAGGTGCCTCCCTCTATGAATCCTAAGCCATCTGTCTATCAGGGTGCTCCCCACCATTCCCCAAACCTGCCCAAGTGTCCTCTCAGAGTCCTCTCAGGAGGCCATTCAACCCGTCATGTCTGTTCCAGCTCTCTGCAAAAACAATTCATCCAGTGCCACTCCCGTCTTTTCCCCATAGCACTGCAGTTTTTTCCTCTTCGCATAATGATCAAATTCTCTTGAAAGCTACAATTGAATCTGCCTCTATCACACTCTCAAGCAGTGTATTCCAGACCCTAACCACTCATAGCATAAAAATATTTTCCTCACGTCGCCATTGCTTCTTTTGCCAATCACCTTAACTAGGTGTCTATTGGTTTTTGAACCTTCCACAAAGTTTATCCTTATCTATTCTGTCCAGATCCCTTGTGATTTTGAACACTTCTATCATATCTCCTCTCAACCTTGTCCTCTTTAAGGATAACAGCCCCAGCATCTCCAATCTATCTATGTAACTGAAGTTCCTTGTCGTTGGAACCATTCTTGTGAATCTTCTCTGCACCCTCTAATGCCGTCACATCTATCCTAAAGTGTGCTGCCAGAATTGGATACAACACTTCTGTTTAGGCCCGTGTTTTCTCCAGATTTATCATAATTTCATTGATTTTGTACTCTGCGTCCCTATTTACAAAGCCCAGAATCCCGTGTGTTTTATTAGCCATGCTGTCAACCTGCCCTGCAGCCTTAAATAATTGATATTATGTTCTTTTTGATATAAAATCAGATTCAGCAGTCAAGCTTTTCTTTTACTTTCCCTCACACACATTCTGTCTGGAAAAGACAATTTATATTAGAGATTGCTAGCATATTAAATGAGTTTGACTCTTATCAAATGGCAAGACTACACATTATATTATCAACAGTCGCTTGGCAATACAGGATTTGAATATTGCTGAAAAGAGAAAGACACGTTGCCGAAGCATTTCAGCGTACGCTCATCAGCTTGTGTTTGTCCTGACGGGTATAAGACGATAAGCTTCGGCAACATGTCTCTCTTTTCAGCAACATCTATTATCTTTACAAATTGTGAACCAATGCCAAATTGTAAAAGTACTGCACCAGTATATGGCACTGTAAACATAAAACTTTTATTTTATTCATTTTTGGGACGTAGACAATACTGACAAGGTCAGCATTTATTGCTTATCTTAATTTACCCTTGAGTTGGTGATGGTAAGCTACCTTCTTGAATCGCTACAGCCCATGTGGTACAGGTACTTGATCCAACAATGATGAGGGAGCACCAATACATTTCCAAGCCGAGATGCTGTCCAATTTGAAGGGGAACTTGCAGGTGCTGGTGTTCCCATTTGTCTGCTTCCTTTATTTTTCTAGATGGTAGAGATTGTGTATTTGAAAAGTGCTATGGAAGGAGGCCTGGCAAGTTGCTGCATCTTATAGATGATACACAATGCTGCCACTGTGCACTGGTGATGGAGGAAGTAACTGTTTAAGGCTGTGGACGCAGTATCAATGGCAAGTGGGGAGTATTCCATCACACTCCCAATTTGTGCCTTGTTGATAGTTGGTAGACTTTCGGGAGTTAAGAAGTGAGTCACTTATCGCAGACTTCCCAACCTCTGATCTGCTCTTATAGCAACAATATTTATGTGGCTGGTGCAGTTAAGCTTCAGGTCAATGGTGTCCCCCAGGATTTTGATGGTATGATGTCAGGAAGAGGTGATTAGACTCTTTCTTGTTGGAGATAGCCATTGCCAGGACTTGTCTGGCGCAAAATATTACTTACCATTTAGCAGCCCAAGCATGAATGTTGTCCAGGGCTTGCTGCAAGTGGGCTCGGACTGCTCTGAACAATTGTGAATGGTAGTGAACACTGTACAATTATCAGCAAACATCCTTGCTTCTGACCTTACGTTGGAGGGAAGGTCATTCATGAAGCATCCGAAGATGGTTGGATCTAGGATACGAGCCTGAAGAATTCCTGCAGCGTTGTCCTGGGACTGAAATGATTGACCTCCATTAACCACAACCACCTTCCTTTGTGCAAGGTATAACTCCAGCCAATGGAGAGTTTTCCCCCTGATTCCCATTGATTTCAATTTTACTAGGGTTTCTTAATGCCATTTTTGGTGAAATGCTACCTTGATGTCAAGGGCAGTCACACTCACCTTACCTCTGTAATTTAGCACTTCTGTCTGTGCTTAGACCAAGGCTTTAACAAGGTCAGGAGCTGAATGTCCATGATGAACCCAAACTGAACACCAGTGAGCAGGTTGCATTGCAGTGAGGGTATCATCTAAGGAAAAAATACAAACCCAGGCTTGCGCCCAAATAGTTAACAGTTTTAAAAAGAAGTCTGAAAAGATCATGAGAAAGCAAAAGCACTTTAAAAATGTACAGAAAGTTTGAATTAGAAAGGAATTTATCAACAAAGCATGAGAAACAAAGAGCCCAGCCCACAGGTTGTCCTTGAGTAAGCAACATCCTGGCAGCGAAATGGGGAAGAAAAGGAAACAACATAATCCTACCCCTCCCCCTCCTCCTCTCTTGGCTTCCATCTTCTCCCTCCAACAGTCAACAACCTCCATAATCACTGAGGCATTAAAAGTGGCCCCTACCATCCCCCCCCCCCCCCCACCCCCTCCACTCACAAACACACACACTGAGGCACATCCCAGAGACTTGGCAGGCCCTTCCCTCCTTCCCCTTCTCCAACATTCCTTTCCCACTGTAAGTCACTTGAAAACTCTGATTATAAGGAAACCATTGTAACCTTTGTTCCTCTTCATGTTGCTGAAGAAAGGTTTTTAAAAAAATACTTTATTCATAAAATTTGTAATAGTACTTTGCACAATAGTTTAATTGATTACATAATGTGCAATATAGTTCCATTTCTTCCAATACAATATATGGCACTCTGAGGTACCTCACTACATGTACAATTGCATTTCATATTTACAATATACATTTCATGTCAAACATACAGCAGAGGGGTTTTACCACAGGTTCCAGCCCCTTGGTGTACTATGGGCCTTAGACTGCGACCTTTCCCCATTGAGCCTTTATGGCGGCTGCCCTGAGCTTTAGTGCATCCCTCAGCACATAGTTCTGGATCTTGAAATGTGCCAGTTGACCTTTGTACTGGAAGACTAACAAGTTTCAATCAGCCCATAAAGCACAGAGTCCAGCGTTATGGAGCTACTTGGGATAAGCCTCAATAATAATCACTGTCTCCCCTTCCAGACCTTCTTTGCAGAGGCACATTCCATTGGGAGATGAGTGACGTTCTCTTCTCTAGCCTTGAGGGCAGCTGAGGGCTCTTGAGGGCTGGATTTTTGCTACTGAGGCAGGTGCTCTAGTCAGGAAATTTTCTGACTTGGAGGAGCCACCTCGGAAAAAAGTGCCCATCAGACCCAATTTTCACTCCAGGGGTGGGTGGGTATGGGATAGAGTCAGGCCTGTCAGCCCCAGAAGCAGATCGGAGACATCCACAGGGACGGCCAAGTGCTGAGGTGGGCTAGCTAAAAGGCCCACCTCAGTTCTCTGGGACTTTGTCCCAGTTGTTCCATTAAATTTTAGGTACATCAGCCGTCACCCTTCACAACCCATCAACACCCCATCCGCTCCCCGTGCCCTTATATCCTCCATGCCAACTTATGTACCCCACCCACCACATGGCTCCTAATAGCCCCAATGGCAACTTAACTCTTGTCAATTCATGTTCCCCACCAACCCCATGGCCCTTACACCCTCCATGCCAACTTACCCAGTATTCACCATGTTGGGATGAAATAAAATTGAAAATTATAATACTAAAATTATAATAATAAATTATAATACATTAGAAAAAAATCCCTTTCAAACTTTCTATATCTCCTCAATGGTTAATCTTATAAAAGCAAACTTCTGTTCATAACCCCACATCGCCCCTAAATTTGGCACAAATTTAGATATGGTCAGCCAAGTCTTGGATCTGCACATTTACGTTGGGTGAATGAAGGGAAACTAACCAGGAAAGCATCTGAATAGTCAAGTCTAGAAGAAACAAAGGCAAAAGAAACAATGAGCGTGTCAGCAGTGAATATGCTGAGGCAGTGTTGGAGTCAAGCGATGTTGCAGAGGTGGAAGTAGCAGCTGTGGTCATGGTGTTAACATGTAGTCAGAAACTTTTCTCAGGGTCAAACACAAGACTGCAAAAACTTACTCAACTTAAGCCAGGTGTCAGGGATGGAAATGGTGGCTAGGGGAAGGAGTTTGAGGTGATGTCCAAACAGTGGCTTCAGTCTTCCAAATATTTGATCAGAGGAAATTTCTACATATTCAATATTGGATGTTGGACAAGCAGTGTGACAAATCAGAGACAGTGGAGGGGTCCAAAGAGGTGGTGGTGAGATAGAGCTGTGTGTCATCAGTATATGTTTCAGAACGATAATGCCAAGGAAAGATGTAGATGAGAAATAGATCAGTGTATGTTATGAGTCTTCCGGGACTGGTAGTGGCACAATAGGAATGGCTGTTCAGGATGACAGCATGTCAGCTTCTCCCTCACCCCAGCAACCAATGGACAAAACCAGCTTAGTCAGATTGCCCTGGAAGCAGCAGAGATGCTGTGATCTCTATCCAAGACCCTTAGGCCTGGGCTCCTGTAGGTAACCAACCCCGAACATTTCAAGCATTTCTCTGCTCAAATGCCCCACTGCTTCTCTTGCCACATGATGAACTCGCACAGCACAATGTGATGCTAACTAGCAGGAAGACCCCTCACCATCACTATTCAGTCGGCTGATGCATTACTTGTAGGTTAGCTATTGGTTCATTATTTCATACTGTTGCTTGATTTCTGCACATTATTTAGTATATTTTATCACCCTGGGAAATTTACTTGTCTACATCCATATTGCCTTGTGTGCACCTATCACCTGCCTGGCAAATTTATTAATTAATTAGCCTTATTCAGACTTTTCTGAAAGTCAGTGCCCTAGAGAAGCCTTTACATGTTAGTTTGCAACAAAGAAAGAAGTGCTGCTTCCTGAAGCTGGATTAAAATTTGCCAGTAGTTCTCTAGGTCTAAATTCTTCTCTTCACGGAAAGTGCAGGCTACTGTTATTCTTTTAATGCTGCCAATATGAAGTAAAGGACAGGCTTGTCTCAGAAGTTCTTCCTACAGTGATATGTTCTCAACCTTCCCACTAGGGGAGCAAAATTACTTTAAGTCCTTACAGTGAGAAAGGGAAACTGAAGCACAGTTACAGGTCAGTTACAGATCTTTCTGTTCATTAGCATGTAAATAGGTTACCTCTTTAGATGTCTTATCCAGCTCAAGGAATGAAAAATACATGAAAAAAAATTCAATTTGAAAAAAATGGTTATGCTGCTTTTCCATTGTATATTTTCTATTTATTCATACAAATTTCAATGGAGAATATTATACATTAATTTTGCATTTAGCCGGTATTCATTCTTTGCTACCCACACTGTATTGCAACTCATTTTATTTTTCTGACTGACAACATTTGTTTTACAAACTTTGATCTTCTTGTTTCTGATCAGGTGCCTATCAAAGCATTGGGAGGAAAGCTGTATGTTCGGATCTCCATACACATCTACAATGAACTGAAGCAGTACCAGAAACTTGCAGATGCAATTGAAGAAATGACACAAGAGTAGGACAGAGAGCCAAGGCACTTAGCCTTTAGTTTTCTGGTTAACTGTGTTCTTACTGCTATACTTAAATCATTTCCCCTTGTACATGAATCTACCATTGAAGATACTTACAAGAGGCAGTTCTGTTTTGACTGCCCAGCTGAGATCCAGTATGAGAGCAGCATCGCATGGAGTGATACTCCAGCCTTGTTGCAGATTAATGGCATAAATTAGAATTGTGAAAACAACTGGATGCAAACGACAGCATTGCCAGGAGAGCCAATGTGTCTTCATAAGTGTTGGACTTTCCATTTCTGCCAATGGCAGTTTATCCATAAAGATCATCAAAGGTGAAGTTACATGTATTATAATAAAGTGTCTACATTTTGTTCTGCCTAAGATGCTTTGTATTAATAAACAGAGTTTTAAACAGAGTTTTAAAAGAAGATCTAGTGCTAGCTTTCATGCTTGAGTGACATCTTTCCTTATGGTTTATGTGGAGCGCTATGCTTCTTTTTCAGTCACTGGCCTAGAAATTCAAGGGCTTTCAGGGGATAGAGGGATGGTGCAGGGTACAGGCCCTGCCCCAGAATGATGAGAGCTGGGGCATCCCTGATATTGGGCCTCAGGCTTCATTGCTATAGAGTTGGAGCAGTGTTGCATTCCGTCAGCAAAGAAAGAAGAGTGAAGGAAAATTGAGTCACTGCTAGATCCACAGCAGCCCTCATGGAAGAGGGTCTAGGTATCCGCTTGGAGATGGGGTGGTGGGGGCAGGGGATGGGCAGCTGTGAGAATTGTGAAAGCAACTGAATGGAAACCACAAAATTTTCGGAGTCGACGTGTCGATGTGCCTCCAAAGCTATTGGACTTTCCATTGGTGCCAATCATAGTTTAGTCATAGATTTGTGTTGGTGAGAGAGCAGGGATCACAATGATTGGAAGGATCCTTTAAAAAGAGAAGGTACTCTTTTGTTTTTTGGTTTTTGATCTACAAGGGGGAAGGCAGAAAAATGGCGTAAAGGGCACAATCAGATCAGCCACCATCTTATTGAATGGTGGAGCAAGCTTGATAGGCTGAACAATCTTGGTCCTCTGGGATGCACATTCAATGAAAATATTTACCTCCTTCATTTCAGGCAATGTGGATAGCTGCTTTCCATGACTGCAGCCCCCGATGCCCGTGGCTATCTCAGGATGAATTAATATCTGTCAATCAGTCTAGGCAGACACAGGCATGACCGAAGAAAAATCCCAGTGGCGTGGAGAGCTTTGAGAACCACAGGGCAATGTCACCTGTTCTTCCTAAGCATGCTGCACCTGCCCAATGCCATGTCTGAAATTACTGTTTATTGTAACCCAAAATATTATTTTCTGAAAGAAATCCATCAAATTTGTATCTGAATGAATCAAAACTAACTGCTTTGACTGTTTCATTAGGCATCTTCTTCCATAGATTGATGACTAGTTCACCAAAGTGCAAATCATGCCTTGTGCTTCTACAGTTCTAGACAAGGTGAAAGACCTTGTCATGGTCTACATTATCTAGACTCTTCAGAACCCTAATAAGAACAATTACCTCACCTCTCAACCTCCAGTGAGAACATGCCGAATTTATGGGCAGGATCTTCTGGTCGGTGAGGGGGGGTGGGGCCCGCTCGCCGACACATAAAATGACATGGGATGACGTCTGGTGGAACTCCCAACTTCACCCTGCATTATTTCCATTTTCAGGTTGGCGGGGGCGCAGCCGACCTGTCAACAAACTATTGAGGCCTTTGGAAAAGTAATTAAGGTCGTTAATGGACTTGCCCATCCAACCTTAAGGTTGGCAGGCAGGCCAGGAGCCCTGGTGGGCTTCGGAAAAAAGCATGAAACCTCATCCACGGGATGAGGTTTCATGAGGGTATTTAAATCTTTAGGAATGGTTTCAATAAAACATGGACATGGCAGGGAAAATTTTTAAACACGTTTAATGAAAGTTTTAAAGCGGAGCTGATCTCCCTGAGGCAGCACTTCGCCTCAGGGAAATCTGTGCGCTCTTTCATGCACGTGTGTGAAAAAGCGCACTCTCGGCTGAGGGAATTTTGCCCCCTGCCTGCACAGGGATCGCATAGCGCTTCCTGGCGAACGTCACGCTGGGCAGGCCTTAATTGGCCCGCCCACGTAAATTGGCGGCGCCCCCCCACCATTGGGGGCACCGATTGGAGGTGTGCCCGCCCGCTCCCACGCTTCCCCTCCCCCCAACGGGAAGAAAATTTTTCCCTATGTAATCACTCCATGTAATCCAACCCTCCAACCCCTCAATCATTCTGGTTGTCCTCTCCTACATTCTTTCAGTAGCTGCAATATCCTTTCTGTACTTTGGCAACCAGACCAGCACACAGCATTTGACGTGCAGTCGCACTAATGATTTATTAAGTGGAAGAATTATCTCCTTGTTTTGGCTCAATATTGAGGGCAATACACACATTTCCATGTGAATGATTTTTAATGATAAGGTGTTTTGTACTGAGATGTTTGTAAAAGGCTGAGTTAAAAGTGTTACCTGGCAGCTTTTTATATCATTTTTCCAAACAGCAGCTGCAATTTCAGCAAATAAATTCATCATGGCATCAGTTGTGATGCAAAGGCTGTGTTATGGCACAGTGGATGGTAAATGCTGAGCTGCTCAAATCCCAGAGGGAAACTTGAAACTGCCACAAATGTTTTGCAATTTTTATTATTGTTTCGAGATGTGTGCTTTGAATTCAGTAGTAATAAGTCCACCGAGTCTTAGAGGTTTTTTTACAAAACTAAATTAAACATTTAATCATAAAAGAAATAATTTTAAGCACATATAAATGTCTACAAATTACTACTATGATAACTCCTAGCTCCCCTAATCAATCTAACTCCCAGTTGCACCTCAGTTAAGGCAACAGTAAAAACAAAATAGATTTTAACAGACCCAGGCAATGCATACAATGCCCTGGACAGTGAATTCTCTTAGCTTCAGTTCTGATAGGTAGCAGCTTGGTACATAAAAGCTGGAGGCTTTTCACACTTATAAGATCTTAGAATGCCTTCCTCTTACATATTTTCCCCATTGAATGCAAATTTAATTGTTTCAATATGTCTTTGGACTTTACCTTTCTAATAATAAAACTGGTGCTATGAAAGATTTTTTATCAGTAAGCTTTGAGAAAAATAAACATACAATTTGGCTTCTTCTGGCTCAGTGTAACATTTCACCACCTCTTTTGAAATTCAAACTACTGTGGTTTATCTAAAAATGCAAATTTTTCCTTTACATCTCACATTCTAAAACTTCAGCCATGTTTACTTATTTAGCATTTCAAACCTAACTTCTCACCTGATACATCAAAGCCTTCAGACCAGCTGTCTTTAATTCAATTAAGTACCCCTACACAAGACACACACACACACACACACAGACTATTCAGACCCCACTATTCCTACTTTACAATAAATCCAATAACATTATGAAAATTATTATATTTTCATGATAGGCTGATTTATTTGTTGATATGCTAGTTAACAGCTCTTCATGTTCTTATCTGCAAAGTCTAAAGGGTTTTGTAATAAAATGATTATGAATGGAATGTTAGAAGAACTGTACAATATCCTTGAAAATTTAATTATTTAAATAAAAGGTATGGGCCTCCCCCACCCCCAATGCAGACACAATTTATAAATTGAATAGAAGCAGTGGGCATTTCATCCATATGCTTAAGCAAATTTAATAAAAGTAAGAAATAAACCATAGCTACTGCAAAATGTATTAATGAAATAAAAGCAGTGGGCATTAATAAATTAATCATACACCTGAAGGGAGAGCAGGCTGGGACTATTTTTAACTTGGCTTTCTCTGTAGCTGTATAAATTATCAGAAATTATGGAGGAAGATTTCAGGTTAGATTTTAAACTAAAAATAAGTTGAAAGGTCTGAATAAAAACTCCAAATTGAAGTGAAGCAAACTTATTTATTGATATTTAGATTTTGATAAGTATATTCATGCTTTAGATATGTTTATATATGCACCATTTGTATGGGTATTTATAATCTTAACAATAAAGCAGCAGAGTGTAGACCAGCAAGGAAGCTGAGGGAGAAGCTTGCAGGCAAATTGAAGCAGTAGTGACACTGATGGACTGGGAAGAATGGTTGTATTCGACCCAGTAGGACTTGACAGGGTAGGTCATTGCTAATAGCTGAAGTTCGTTGAGAAGCAGCAACATGTGGGGCCTAGAAAGGGGGCAGAAGAGACTAACCCATCAGGAGTGACCTGAAAGTAACTGGAGAGGGGAACAGTGTTCAGACCGGAACATGAACCACAAAGTACTTGGCTGAAAGATGAGAGGGGAGGAGCAAGTGCTTGACTGGACAGAAGGGGCAAAAAGATAGCAGTATAGACTGGCCCAGGGGGAGGGGGGGGCAAAACTGCAGCAAAGAGCAAAATCATTTTTAAATGCTGCAGGAAAGAAATTTAAAATTAGAAATAAAATATAATAAATTAATTTTAAATGTTTAAACTTATCGGAGAAGAATATTTTGTTCAGACAATAGGATGACAGGCCAGATCTGGGTGACAGAATTTAAAAACTTGCACATCCTTCTACAAACTTGAAAGCTAATATTTTCATTAAATCTGTTTTATCTGGTCCTGCCACACGTGTTTTCAGCGAGGGGCACGTAAAATAGGCCAGGTGCCTAACCCACCACCTGCCCACCCACCCCTGTGCTCATCCCATAATACAGTTGGCGTGGGCCGCCGAGCGGGAGTGGGCAGGCTGCTTTTTCAAAAAAGCATTTTCAAAGGGCAGGAATGCAGCCCAGTAGCACCCTCTAATGTGTTCTTGGCGCTACAGGAACTGATGGAGCTGCCGGCCAATTGGATTGGTTGGCAGCTCCCAAGGGCGGGACCTCATACCCAGTGAGGGGCAGAAGCACCACACTGCCCTGGTTTAGCCTGTCCGCAGTGCATTGTGACTGTGGGGCGGCCTGGTGTGGAGTGATTGGCTCCATGCTGACTTTGCTTCTGGGGTGGGGGCTAGGGTGTGTGTAAGATCCAGCAGGCGGCCTTCCTGCCCGCCCCACCTCGACCTGTCTAAACCTTTACGGTGGGTGGGGAAGTGCCAGGTGGCTGCCTACCCTTGAGCCCTATTGAAGCCCTTAAGTAGTTAATGGCCACTTAAAGGCCTCACCAGCCCTGCTAGTATTTTACCTACAGTGGGAGGAGGTCCACGCCATGCAGGAAGCCCTGCCACTTAGCTACACATATGGTGTCGGGTAGGAGGTGGGGGGGTGTTCTCGTTTGAGGGTCCTCTTGGGTCCAATGAAGGCAACTAACTCCGTCGTCACCCTCTTAATCCCCCTCCCCCCCCCGCCCCGGCCTCTTGAACCTGGTCCCCACCCCTCCCCCAACCCCTTCTCTGCAGTACTCCAACCATGGACTTAAGCTGTCAGTCCAGGCTTCACATTGGGAACTGCCTGTAGTCCCAACAGTGACCAACACTTATGGTGGCGCTGCTGGGACAACAAAGCTGCCAGCCAATCTGATTGGCCAGCAGCTCTATAAGTCCTCCCAAGATGGGGGCGAAAGTCTCGCCTTAAAGCAATTAACGCTGCTCCCGGTGTTGCTGCAGGACAACCGTCAGGATCGTGGGCAGGTTCCTGCCCGGATGTTTTAGCCGGGGAGGGCGGGGTCTATGGCGCCTCCTAGTGTCCAGCTGTGTTAAGCCCACAAGGACAGCACATGTGTGCAATGGAACCAAAATGTACCTGACTAGCCAGTAGGTGGCAGCCTAGGCACATGCCATTAATGATCATTGTATCTGAAATTAAAACAACCTGTTTATAACTTGGTGTTGCTAAACACCAAATGTACAGTTTGAGTTCAAAGATGGAAAAATTAACATATTATTTTGTATCTGATAGTGACCTTACGAAGCTAGTTATAGAGTTCACTGACTCCTGTCCAATATAACAAACTTACAAATAACACAAGAAGCCCTTTGTATCAGTGTTGCATGTTGAGAATCTCCATTTGAAAAAATCAGACGCATGGGTTGGAGTACAAACGGACAATAACAAGAGAATACAGACATAGCTGGGCATACTTGCAGCCACAGCTGAGGTGACCCAATAAGAGAAAAAGCACATGCATCGACAAATATGAAAAGAAAATTGCAATCGACTGTAGTTGTGTATAATTCCCCTCAGGATAACTGGTGCAACTTTCTTCCATCTTTACTACACGAGCCCTCACATTTTTAATTTATAAATTCAACACTTCAGCGTCCTTGGTTGCCTGTAGATGCGAAACGCTATCTGAATTAGCAAAGCAATATTTATATCACTTTTGAGGTCAGGGAACTGATTTTTATTAATCTTCTCTACTCGTCATGTCCTTATTATTCCAGCTACAAACCGGACTCATGGCATGCCGTCATTGCTTAAGAGCTGACTAATCTTGTTCATGCATACTCGTTAGCTGCTGAGCTCCAAAGCAGTCTCAAGATGTAGGTTTGTCACTATAGCTGTAAACTTTCTGTACTGCTTCCTGTCAGTCCATTGCGCTATACAGCCTGATTCTGCAAAACAAATGTCCTTCACAGTTGGTGCTCTGTACTTCCTTCAACATAAAAACATAGGAAATAGGAGCAGGAGTAGACGATACTGCCCTCCAGCCTGCTCCACCATTCAGTACGATCATGTCTGATCTTCTGCCTCAACTCCTCTTTCCTGCCTGCTCCCCATATCTCTTGATTCCCTGAGAGATCAAAAATCCATCTATTTCAGCCTTGAATATGTCTAATGATGGCACATCCACAACTCTCTGGTGTAGAGAATTCCAAATATTCTCTCTCTAGTAGTCCTGCAAAGCAAGGAGATCACTTGCCATGGAGTACATCCCATAGTAAGAACCAGCACTTAGAGTCTTATAACGTGGAGAGGCTGTTGTGTTGCAGTGACCACATGGTTCTGGCTGACCAGGAGATTCTTCCACTCTTACAGTCAGCCACAGG
Source organism: Carcharodon carcharias (assembly GCF_017639515.1). Classification (NCBI taxonomy): domain Eukaryota; kingdom Metazoa; phylum Chordata; class Chondrichthyes; order Lamniformes; family Lamnidae; genus Carcharodon; species Carcharodon carcharias. The sequence continues at coordinate 44,335,501 of NC_054471.1, read as the reverse complement.
CATATTGGAAGGATTTGTATGTTGATAATCAACCAGTTTGGCCACATCATGAACATAACTTTCTTGACCATCAAGTCCCAGAGTGGAACTCAAACCCAGAGCTTCTGGCTTTGGGGAAGGAGACTACACTATGCTGCAAGATCTCGTCTCCAAAAACTCACAACCCTTTTGCACATTAACCATTTGTTGACACCCTATTTAATGCCTTAAATCTACTGGTTCCCCCTTATCTACCCTATTAGTAATGTCCTCAAAAAAACACCAATAAATTTGTCAAACACGATTTCCTGTTCATAAAACCATCTTGACTTTGTCCGATCATACTATAATTTTCTAAGTGCATTGTTAAGACTTGCTCAAAGTCGGTTCCAACATTTTTCTGATGACTGATGTTAGGCTAACTGCCCTGTGGTTCCTGTTTTCTTTCTCCTTCCTTTCTTGAATAGCAGTATTATCTTTGCTAACTTATAATCTGCTGGGACCATTCTAGATGCTAGGGAATTTTAGAAAATCAGAACCAGTGCACCCAATATCTTGAAACCCGAGGATGTAGGCATTAGGCCTGAAGGACTTGTTTGCTTTTAGCCTCTTAGGTTTCTCTAATACTTTTTCTCTGCTGACGTTAATGACTTTAAGTTCCTCACTCTTACTATCCCCTTGGTTACCCTTTATTTCTGGTATGAAATTTGTATCTTCTACATAAAGACATACACAATGTCTCTGCCATTTCCTCATTCTCCATGATATTTTCCCTTCACCCGACCCACCCCCAACCTTTTCATTTAAAGCTTTATCCACATTCCTAGATGTACAATTTGCAGTTTATGTTTATAACCCAGCCTGGTTTATGTGGACAAAAGCCAAAAACTGCAGATGCTGAAAATCTGGGGCAAAATTTCACATCCCATGAACTGGCACACAAGAGCTGATAATTAAGAGGCTTGTTATGGCCATTACCAGCAATTAAGGCAGATTTTTTCAACTTTGCGATTGGAGGGTGGGTGAATTGGCCAGGTGGCCTTTGCATTTTTGAGGAAACCTCATCCATGGGAGGAATGAGGTTTCCGACATTAATTAAAATAAGAATGTTTTCTCGTAATTTTTATTATGTTTATGTTCATCGGAGTGAGTCCAGTATGACGACATTTTTATCTGATTTTCAAAATCTTTACTTTAGATTTTAAAATTCCTCAGCTTCTATGAAGCAGCTCCCTGCCTTCAGGAAGCTTTCAGTGTGTACTTCCCTGGGCATGCGCAAGACTCCCAGCACTGGCACTCGTCCCACCCCCACCCCAGCAGCCCTCAGCTTTTCAGGCACCTTTCATGCTGGCTGGTTATTGATTGGCCAACTAGTGTAAAATCACAGTCAGGTCCGATCGCAGGCGGCAGGCTGTTTCCTGGCTGCTCCTGTGCCTGCCCACCCTGCCACCCACCCTGCCACCCATCCTGCCACCCACCCTGCCACCCACCCTGCCACCCACCATGCCCACTGTGCCCACCCACTGTGCCCACCCACTGTGCCCACCCGCTGTGCCCACCCACTATGCCCACCCACTATGCCCACCATGCCTGCCCACTGTGCCTGCCCCCACCATGCCTGCCTGCTGTGCTGCTTGCTGTGCCCACCCACCATGCCTGCCCACCTTGCCTGCCCCCACCATGCCTGCCCGCTGTGCCCACCTGCTGGGCTGTTCGCTGTGCCCCCCACCATGTCCACCCACTGTGCCTGCTCCCTGCCATGCCCGCCTGCCAGGCCCACTCACCGTGCCCGCCCCCCCCACTGTGCCCGCCCCCCCACCATGCCTGCCTGCCAGGTCCACTCACCGTGCCCGCCCCCCACTGTGCCCGCCTCCCACCATGCCCACCTGCCAGGCCCATTCGCCGACCTGAAAATCCTGTCCCTGAAGCAAAAACAGAAAATGCTGCAAATATGCGATCAAGACAATACCTGTGGAAAAAAAATGGAGTTAACTGTTCTGATGAAGGATCATCGACTGGAAACGTTAACTTTGTTTCTCTATCCATAGATGCTGCCTGATCTGGTATTTCCAGCAATTGCTGTTTTCTATTTCTGATTTAAGTGGAGCCCATCTCAACTGAAAAGTTCCCATTCTCCCCATTACTGCTGCCAATGACCCATGATTCAAAACCCCTTCCTCCCACACCGCTCTTTGAGACACGCGTTTAACTCCCTAATCTGCTCGACTCTGGGCTAATTGAAGGTTTGCAATCATATGGCATTAGCACAGGGTTTGGAGTGGCACTGCAATTCATCATGAGAGTTGTGATCAGTTTTCCAACTGTGCTCTTCAATGTCACTGGGAAACTTTAGGTCACTTGCTGGTTTCCTTCTTCATAAAGGGGGCAGCTCTTAGCTAGAATTACAAAGATAGACGATGATCAACTCGGGGCAGGATTTCACGTCCCATGGGCGGGTGCACGCCTAACTCGATCGGGCGGAAAATATTGCGCGATGACATCGGGCGAGCGTCCTGACGCTATCGTGCACTTGCGCAATATTTCAGTCGGCGGGCGCGCGTGAGAGTCGGCAGCAGCACACCCAACAATTAAGAGGCCTATTAAGGCCATTAATCAATTAATTTAAACATATTTTACAGGCGAATCGGCCAGGCAGACTTTTAGGCTTTAGCAAACCTCATCCACAGGCAGGATGAGGTTTCCACAATAAAATAAAGAAGAAATATAAATTTTTGGGCAGAGTATTTATTCTGTCCATATTATTGTGAGTGAGTCCTATGTCGAGACATTTTGTCAGATTTTAAAAATCTTTATTATTGTTCAGATCCCTGAGGCAACTCCCTGCCTTCAGGGAGCTTTCAGTGCATGCTCGCCCATGCTACAAAGTCAGAAAAAAAGGAATGAAACCAGACAGACCACCCGGCATCGAACTAGGCTCCAGAAACGACAACAGCAATTGCAGTCCTGTCAACACTGCAAAATCCTCCTTACTAACATCTGGGGCTAATGCCAAAACTGGGATAGCTGTATCACAGATTAGTCAAGCAACAGCCTGACATAGTCATCTTCACAGAATCATATCTTACAGATAATGTGCCAGACACCACCATCACCATCCCTGGGTATGTCCTGTCCCACTAGTAGGACAGGCCCAGCGTGACGGTACAGTGGTATACATTCGGGAGGGAGTTGCCCTGGGAGTCCTCAACATCGACTCCGCGAAGTCTCATGGCACCAGGTCAAACATGGGCAGGGAAACCTCCTGCTGATTACCATGTACTTCCCTCCCTCAGCTGGTGAATCAGTGCTCCTCCGTGTTGAACATTACTTTAAAAAGCACTGAGGCAAGGGTGCAGAATGTACTCTGGGTGGGGGGACTTTGAAATCCAACACCAAGATTGGCTCGGTAGCATCACTACTGACCAAGCTGGCTGAGTCCTAAATGACATAGCTGCTAGACTGGGTCTGCAGCAGGTGGTGAGGGAACCAACAAGAGGGAAAAACATACTTGACCCCATCCTCACCAACCTGCCTGCCACAGATGCATCTGTCCATGACAGTATTGGTAGGAGTGACCACTGCAAAATCATTGTGGAGATGAAGTCCTGTCTTCACATTGAGGATACCCTCCATCATGTTGTGTGGCACTATCACCGTGCTAAATGGAATAGATTTTGAACAGATCGAGCAACTCAAGACTGGGCGTCCATGAGGCACTGTGGGCCATCAGCAGCAGCAGAATTGTATTCGAACACAATCTGTAACTTCATGGTCCAGCATATCCCCAACTCTAGCATTACCATGAAGCCAGGGGATCAACCCTGGTTCAATGAAGAGTGCAGTAGGGCATGCCAGGAGCAGCACCACACATACCTAAAAATGAGGCATCAACCTGGTGAAGCTATAACACAGGACTACATGCATGCCAAATGGCATAAGCAGCAAGTGATAGACAGAGCTAAGCAATCCCACAACCAGTGGATCAGATCTAGGCTCTGCAGTCCTGTCACATCCAGCCAGGAATGGTGGTGGACAATTAAACTACTCACTGGAGGAGGAGGCTCCACAAATATCACCATCCTCAAAGATGGAGGAGCCCAGCACATCAGTGCAAAAGATAAGGCTGAAGAATTCACAGTAATCTTCAGCCAGGGTGGATGATCTATCTCAGCCTCCTCCGGAGGTCTCCAGCATCACAGATGCCAGTCTTCAGCCATTTCGATTCACTCCACGTGATATCAAGAAATGGCTGAAGGCACTGGATACTGCAAAGACTATAGGCCCTGACAATGTTCCGGCAATAGTACTGAAGACTTGTGCTCCAGAGGTTGCCACCCCTTAGCCAAACTGTTCCAGTATCTACCTGGCTACGTGGAAAATTGCCCTGTACATAAAAAGCAGGAGAAATCCAACCCGGCCAATCACTGCCCCATTAGTCTACTCTCGATCATCAGTAAAGTAATGGAAGGGGTAATCAACAGTGCTATCAAGAGGCACTTGCTTAGCAATAACCTGCTCACTGATGCCCAGTTTGGGTTCTGCCAAGATCATTCAGCTCCTGACATCATTACAGCCTTAGTTCAAACATGGACAAAAGAGCTGAACTCTTGAGGTGAGGTGAGAGTGACTGTCTTGACATCATGGTAGCATTTCTCCAAGTGTGGCATCAAAGAGCCCTAACAAAACTGGAGTCAATGGGAATTAGGGGGAAAATTCTCTGCTGGTTGGAGTCATACCTAGCACAAAGGAAGATGGTTGTGGTTGTTGGAGGTCAGTCATCTCAGCTCCAGGACATCACTGCACAAGCTCCTTAGGGTGGTGTCCTTGGCCCAACCATCTTCAGCTGCTTCAACAATGACCTTCCTTCCCATCATAAGGTCAGAAGCGGGGATGTTCGCTGATTATTGCACAATGTTTAGCACCATTTGTGACTCCTCAGATACTGAAGCAGTCCATGTCCAAATGCAGCAAGACCTGGACAATATCCAGGCTTGGTCTGACAAGTGGCAAGTAACATTCGCACCACAAAAGTGTCAGGCAATGACCATCTCCAGCAAGACAGAATCCAGCCATCGCCTCATGACGTTCAATGGCATTAGCATCACTGAATCCCTCCCTATCAACATCCTGGGGGTTACCATTGACCAGAAACTGAACTGGACTGGCCATATAAATACTGTGGCTACAAGAGCAGGGCAGAGGCTAGGAATCATGCGATGAGTAACTCAGCTCCTGACTCTCCAAAGCCTGTCCACCATCTACAAGACACAAGTCAGGAGTGTGATGGAATACTCCCCACTTGCCTGGATGAGTGCAGCTCCCACAACACTCAAGAAGCTTGACACCATCCAGCATAAAGCAGCCCACTTGATTGGCATTCATTTCCTCCACCACCGACGCACAGTGTGTACCATCTACAAGATGCACTGCAGGAATTCACCAAGGCTCTTTGCACAGCACCTTCCAAACCCACGACCACTACCATCTAGAAGGACAAGGGCAGCAGATGCATGGGGACACCACCACCTGGAAGTTCCTCTCCAAGTCACTCACCATCCTGACCTGGAAATATATTGCCATTCCTTTACTGTCGCTGGGTCAAAGTCCTGGAACTCCCTTCCTAACAGCACTGTGGGTGTACCTACACCACAGGGCTGCAGCGGTTAAGAAGGCAGCTCACCACCACCTTCTCAAGGGCAACTAGGGATGGGCAATAAATGCTGGCCCAGCCAGCGAAGCCCACATCCCGTGAATGAATTTAAAAAATGCGCAGAATTTTGCGCTTGCCCTCCTGCCCTCACCTCGGAGGCGCTGAGCTTCTCAGAGCGTCTTTCACACTGGCTGGCCGTTAATTGGCCACTGCCAGTGAAATTGCGGTCAGGGGTCGATCGTGGGCAGTGGACCGTTTCCCGGCTGCTCCCGGGCTCATCTACCACACCTACCCAACAACCCGAAAATCCTGCCCTTGGAGTAGCTGATAGTTTCTGCATGTGTTCACCTACAAGGTGGATACCTTGGAGGATAAACTTCAGGAAGGACCAAAGACATTTTATAGTGTAAGGATAGAAACGTATGGATTATTAAATAAATAAGACAGTTAGATAATGTGGAGAGTTGACAAGTTTAGAACACACTGAGCTAGAAAATGGATAGCCCTGATCTTTGGACACGCGATTTTGCGATTTGCGACCTGCCTGAGCCTGTTCAGATCAAGGTGGGCAACATGCGAATTTGCTGTATCCACCTCACCTGAATGATTGGAGCATTGGGCCAGGTGGTCCTGTGCTGCTTCCCTTTCTCCATGCTGCCGGCAGCAGGAGGACCCAGCAGCGTTGACAAGAAGACCAGGTGGTGCAGCATAGTGGCAGATTTAGTTAGTGGGGCCCTGTGCTCAGCTTCATTTTTGGGCACCCCCCCCCCCCAACCCCCCCACCCCCCCGGACACAACCCAAAGCCCAATGGATTATTTCACCAGTTTTTTTCAGTCATGTGACTACTTCTGCACATGATCATATAACCTCAGCTCTTGCCACTCAATCAAAAAAACTTAGTGCCTCTAACAAAATGACACAACTTAAAACGTGTATGCAACTGAGCGCTGCTTTGCTCTCGTGGCGCAATCAGATAGCATGTGTAATGCCGAGGTTGTGAGTTCATGTCAAACCTACAGGAACTTCTGTTGAGCAGCTTTCGACTGGCTGTGGAACGGGACATGGTGCAATCTCAAGCAATAAATTAATTTCATTGGAAGGAACCAATTTCTGTAGATCAAGAATGGATCTGTCCAGGTTAAAAGTCTCAAATATCAACATAAACGTTGCAAATACTCAGCAGATGAAGCAGTTTCTGTGCAGAGAGAAACGATGGTGATGATCCTTGTGATATCTCTGATCCTGTGCTGTGTGTTTCATCTCAGTATTGACACTTTAGCTCATGTCATGTTGTTCAATTTGCTGCCAATTTCTCAGATCGAAAAAGGTCACAGTAATGATTACTACAATCTAAACCATCCGATGTTTATCGGTAATATAAGATGTTATGAATAGGTTAAACATTCAGGTTGGAGATTAAAGTCTGTGGTTTACCTCCTCCCTCTCTCTTCACAGAGCTTCCCCTCTGTCTCCCCCCTCTCTCCGCACAGAGTTTCCCCTCTCTGTGTCCTCCCTTCCATTTCCTGGTCATGTTACAGACCAGCAGGATCTGCAATAACTGCTCCCATGCCTGGGTGAGGTAGTCCTCACCCCTCCTCAGCTGTGTTCCCTCCAAAGACCCAGCACAGTGTTTCCACTCATGCTGCCTAAGCAAAACTAACAGAAAACATTCAAGGCTATGGGCCAACTGCTGGTAAATGGGATTAGATAGGTAGGTCAGGTGTTTCTCACCTGTTGGTGCAGACTCGATGAGCCGAAGGGCCACTTCTGCACTGTGAGATTCTGTGATTCTGTGATAGCCCCCTCGGCAGCAACTTGTGACCCTTTAATTAGCATAGGTTCAGGTCTTGCCTTGCAGCCTTATGTATGATGCATGTTCAGTGATGCTCGAATCCCTGGGTTGGACCTGCAAGATTCAAGTTTCCAATTCTGGTGCTGCAGGCTGGGCGATACTGGGATAGCTAAATTCAGGATCTTTCAGCACATGTGGGAGATGCACTTCTTCATGCCATTCTAATAAAGCAGAGCGCTGGCAGCATATCGCAGCTTGAGAAGCAACAGTAAGCCAGGACTACACCAACAAATTCCCAATCCATGGGTTTTTAAAACATAGGCTTTTCACCACGGCAGTGCGGAGTTTACGAAAGGAGATTGTTGCAATCGAAAAAGACCTTGTTGCTATCGAGCATATATCAAAGGCCTGTGCAACATAGCCACAGCTCAGGAAAAGCAGTGATAGGGTGCAACATAGAGTATACGGTACAGAAACAGACTATCACCCCAACAGTCCATTCCTATATCTATGCTCTGTACGAGGTGTGGTGTCAAAAGATATGAGGCCTCACCCCTCCTGGCATTCTGAAGAACCAACGGTCATTAAACACCCACTCGTGTTTCACTCAGCAGGAAATAGTAAATGAACAGGGAGTTCTCTGTCCAACATTCATCTCTCAACCAACATCACTAAAACTGGTTCATCATCTCATTCCCATTTCTGGGACATGGCTGGGTACGAATCAGCAATTCACTGCAGCTGGTTGGTGCTGTTCCTGCTGGGCCTTACTGAATATCTCAATGCTGAAGCTGGGTAAGAAAAGTGGAAAACTGTTTTTCTCTTAGCTGTTGATGACCTAATAACGGACAGTTCTTTCTTGTGGCTCCTTTATTTAGCTGTGAGTGAATTAATTTAGCAGGTTTTATTGAAGTATTTTTAGTTCTTTTTCTTGGACAACAATTTTTTGAGGAATTTCCAGTGAATCTGCAGAATTTCACTTCTGCGTAAAGCGGAATGTTGTTGTCCCTGAGGTCTTTGTGCCTCTGCTGTGTGTGAAGATTTGATGTTGCTACAGGAAACATCTCAATGTTTAAAAGCTGGGATCGGTGACAAACAAATCCTAACACAAAACATGATCAGACCGTCCATGTGAGGAGCACCTTAGTTAAATACCAAAAGGGGGAAAAAAGCTGTTAGTTTCCTACTTTGGAAAAGTCCTCTGGCCAAAATCACCATTTCCGCTCGTCTAAAGTAGGACATTTCCGACTTCAGTCAGGAACTTTAACAAAAAACAAACACTAACTTTTGTCTAAAAAGTGAAGTCATTTAAAAAAAATCAATGCTCTCATGCTTTGGTTGTCTATCATTGCTTCCTGTCTTACCACTACATTTCCTCCTCCAGCAGGAGTTTTATACAAGCTGGGCCACTGACTCCTCCTCTACCAAGCAGCACCTGTTTAAAAAACACAATCCAATAGTTTTACCCATTTTCCCTTAAAAGGTGTAATCCTCCACTGTCGTTAGTCACTGTTGTAAAGTCGGGAAATATTTCAACTCCCTCTTGCAAATCATTCATATTTTGTTGCAACTAAATGTTGCTGGCCCTTGCCATTCAGCAATAAGCAAAACAAAGTTGGTTCAATATATACAATGCTGATAGATTGTTAACTAAAAAATTTCAAAACATTATCAATTTATTATGCTACAATTACTTTTCTTTAGAAAATTAAAATACTATTTTCCCCTCTATGTACTGGTTCATCCTTGGTCTCTCCATTATGTTGAACTTACAGAAACAGGTCATTTGGTCCAAATACTCAGTGCTAGTGCTTAATGCTCTACACAACCTACTTCATCTCATTCTATTCCTTTCTTGCTTGTGTACTTATCTAGCTTCCCCTTAAAGGAATCAGTGCCTTTACCTCGACTGCTACATATGGTACCAAGTTCCACATTCTAACCACTATCTGGCTAAGGAAGTTTCTTCTACATTACAGTGTTTGTTGTGACCATCTTATACCTACAATACCTAGTTTTGGGAGCCCATCACAATAGAAAAGATCTTATCTACATTAGGTCACCCCTCTTTTCTAGAGGAAACAATTTCAGCCTTTTCAGTCTTTCCCTGGCTGAGAGGCTACAAACAACTGGATAACAAATCTTTGCCAAAAGCAGCAAAGAAGCAGCTCTCCCTCTCATTTTAATTTCCTTTCTGTGGAGACTTACCTTCATTCTCCTTGGTTCTTCCACTGATTGAAATCAGAAAGTTACCACGTGCGATATGACCATTTAATGAGACACAAAGCAGGAGCACCAAGGTATAAAGACATGCAGGGTCCTTTACCTGAGCTTGACAGCCCAACTTCCAATAACTTTCTGACTCAGAAACAGTTGCAAGCAAGCATTTTATTACAACAGAGGATATAAAATAAATTTACAGAGCTTGTTTCCAAGTTAGTTATAACAGTCATTATGTTTTAAATCAGCAAAGTTGTTTTTACATTTTAATGCCAAAAGCAATTAATAATATGCTTTATAATTCCAGTGAAGTTTTTCTATTCTCATGATGATATCTTTGTATTGCTATTGTTGAAAGCTATGAAATCACAGTAACAAAGCTTCAGAAATTCACACGTCTGATACATTACACAGTAGTTAAAACTAAGGTGAATGTTCATATTCATTTACTAATACATAAAAAGGGGAAATATGATACGCACATAACCTTTACAAGGGAAAGCTGGGAAAAGAAACAAATGTCATTCCCAAATGCTCAGTAATTTGTGATTCAAAATGTAATGATGAAGTTCATCATGCCCTTATTTCCACTACAAACACTCTTTTTGTTTTTAGTGTCCGATACGACAATTACTTTAAAAAAAATTAAATATACTGGAATAATTTATCTGGAGGATTAAAGAGATAACAGTGCTTTAAGGAAAAACTAAGCCAAAGCAGAGAAGTCCTTTATTCTGTAGGTTAGTACTAATATTGTAGAATATACACAGCATATTTTATTAATCTATAAACAAATTAACTTTTTTTAAAAAAATTGTCTCAGGCAATACGTTCCAAATTTTTTTGCCTTTGTAAGTAGTGCTTGCCTGATCTATAAAATATACGAGAAAACCTTTCTAAAATAATATTTCTACTGTCAATCTCAATAAGTAGAATACTAATTTTTAAAAAATGATTGCAATTAAATTGATTTTGTTTTTAAACTTTTGGTTTTTTTTTACAAATATGCCTGAAATTTAAATACAGCTTTATTTCTGAAAGCCTTAGCTGCTCCAGTTATGTATAAACAGGCTACTGCTGAGGTAAAAGATGAAAGGGAGACTTGTGGAAATCTATTTGTTTGTGCAGCTAGAATCTTTAAGAGATTGTTGTAGAGTTCATTATAGGCTGCCCAATCTGCTCTATGGTTATGTTTACTGACAGGTAGCAGTTTCAAACCATGTAGTGGATAGCTTTTCTAAGAAATACATTTATATACAGCTGAAATCAGAAGGCATTGTCTTGAGCTGTGATTATATTTTTTAAGCCATTACACTTTGATTGTGTGCCACAGTGGTACATTTTCAGAAATGCAGGATGTAAACATCAGGGGAACAGGATATTAAATTACAGACTGTGTACCATAATTGTACTTTGACAGGTTTAAAACCGAACCACTGAGCTACGAAACCTTTTTTTGTGAGTGAATGAACAGCTGTGCCCTGTACCTGCTACCAGATTGTTACCCAATGAACAATAGCAGCAGTGTATTAATGTAATGCAGGAATACAATGGGACATATTTCTACTTTATAATGCACAAGTGCAAACATGAATTTGTTGCAGGACACAAGCAGTCCCTGAGCAATCTCACATTTTTTTCCTACTTGTGCTCAGCACCAGCAGAATTTACTGTATGGACATCATGTGTATGGACATCATGTGGCAGGAGAAACGGCCACATGTGAAAGGTTATTCCTCCAGTGATTTGAAAACTGTTATCATAAAAAAGTCTCATCTGCATAGTCTCAACAAATTTAAATTTGCTATTCAAAGTGGGAAAACTGTCTTATTGGGTAGTGCTATAAATTCCTTAGTGCATAGAAGAAATTGAGAATTTCATGTGGTGTGATCTTAGCGTCAGTAACACACTGAATATTATTTTCTGTGTGCAAATAGTAGGGAAGTAATAAAATATTCTTTTTTTGAAAGTTAGGACACAGCAAAGTGCTAGCGCTTTGAAGATATTTTATTCTGTTATGCCACTTGCTGAAAGTAAAGACAATCTATCACCTGGAAACAGCAACAATTTTCTTAGAAAATTATACTTTTCACAAAGGTTTGTTGTTAAACTGAGTTATTTGACTTATTTGCATATATTCTTGATATATATATTAATGACTTAGACTTAGGTGCATGGGGCACAATTTCAAAATTTGCAACTTGGAAGCATTGTGAACCATGAGGAGGATAGTGATCGTCTTCAAGAGGAAATAGGCTGGTGGAATGGGCGGACAAGGGGGAGATGAAATTTAATGCAGAAAAGTGCAAAGTGATATATTTTGGTAGGAAGAAAGAGGAGAGGCAATATAAACTAAAGGATACAATGCTAAAGGGGCTGCAGGAGCAGCGACCTGAGGGTATACGCGCACAAATTGTTGAGAAAGTGATTAAGAAAGGCATACAGGATCCTGGGCTTTTTAAATAGAGGCATAGAGTACAAAAGTGGAGGTTATGGCCAACTCCTATAAACACTGGCTCAGTCTCAACTGGAGTATTGTGTCTAATTCTGGCACCACACTTGAGGAAGCATGTGACAGGTTTAGAGAAGCTGCAGAAAAGATTTACAAGAATGGTTCTAGGAATGAGGGTGTTCAATTGTGTGGTAGATGGAGAAGCTGGGGAGGTTCTCTTTAGAGAAGTTTGAGAGGAGATTGCCAGTACAGACACCATGGGCTGAATAACTTTCTACTGTGCTACAAATCTTTCTATGTTTCTGTTTGAAAGAGGTGTTCAAAATCATGAGGGGTCCAGACAGAATAGATTGAGAGAAACTGTTCCCATTGACAGAAGTGTCAAGAACCAGAGGACACAGGCATGAGGAAATAACATTTTTTTCCACTGTGAGTAGTTACAATCTAGTATGCCTGGCAGAGAAGTGGAGGCTTTCAAACTGGAATTGGATAAGCACCTGAAGTGAAAAAAATCGCAGAGCTGTCTGAAAGGCTTGAAGTGAATGGGACTAGCTAAATTGCTCTTGCAGAGAACAAGCACAGGCTTCAGGGGCAGAACGGCTTCCTTTGTGTGGTAACCATTCTGTGATTCTATATATGATTCCATATGATGAAATTAAACAAAATAAAGTTGTGGCTACAGGGCTGGGGAAGGGGAGCTTGATAGATTTATTGAAAAGAAAAATTACATGTTCTATGTGGTATGTGTTCAAAGGAACAATTTAGGTACTGGATCAATCCAGCTACTTGAGACCAGCATACAGTTTTCGAGTGCTTCTGTTAGCCTGAGTGTTTATCAACGTGTCCATGGTGCTCTGCTTACATATACAACATGATTGAAGCCTTGCAGGCAGTATCATTCTTAACTGTTCAGACAGGGCTGTTCTCCCTAAAGCCTGTCCACCATCTACAAGGCACAGGTCAGGAGTGTGATGGAATACTCCCCATTTGCCTGGATGAGTGCAGCTCCTACAATGCTCAAGAAGCTTGACATCATCTAGGACAAAGCAACCTGCCCACATCCACAAACATTCATTCCCTCCACCACTGATGCACAATAGCAGCAGTGTGTACCATCTACAAGATGCACTGCAGGAATTCACCAAGGCTCCTTACACAGCACCTTCCAAACCCATGACCACTATCATTTAGAAGGACAAGGGCAGCAGATAGATGGGGACACCAGAACCTGTAGGTTCCCCTCCAAGTCACTCACTATCCTGATTTGGAAATATATCGCCGTTCCTTCATTGTTGCTGGGTCAAAATCCTGGAGTTCCCTTCCTAACAGCACTGTAGGTGTATCTACACCACATGAACTGCAGTGGTTCAAGAGGGCAGCTCAACACCACCTTCTCCAAGACAACTAGAGATGGGCAAAAGTGCTGGCCCAGCCAGCAAAGCCCACATCCTATGAATGAATAAATAAAGAAACAAGACCTACTAATAGGAACAGGATTCAAGCCTGTTCCATCATCTGTACCTCAACACCATTTACCTGCCTTTGCTCCATATCCTTTGATACCCTGCCCCAGCAAACATCTATGGCTCTCAGTCTTGAAAGTTTCCACTGACCCCCAGCATCTACAAATCCAATCTAACATGGTATCCCAGAGCTGACTGCATGTCACAACATTATGGTGCATTTTAGTGTTACCATTACACTTACTTATTGATATTAATGAGATTCCTCAGACTGCCAGTAGTTGGACTGGTCGATAAGGTCAAATTATGTTGGCTGGTGACACAGGCTGCGAGTTCTCAGAATTATGAAACATTCCCACCACCATGATTTGACAAACATACACAGAATGTGTGACAACATGCATTACATATGTCCCTTTCCCATGTGTGACTGTTTCGCCAATACAGAGAAGGTAAATAGCAAATACAACCCATTTGGCATTACAATATTTAGACCAAGGCACACTGATTCACACTGTAAGGTAAATATAACTGCAGCATTACAATACAATGTTGCTGATAAGGTAACTCGTTGTTTGCTCTACCAGACTCCTAATGGAATCTCTCATCAAATGCTAAATGTTGCATTCATAAAGATGTAAAATTGAGCTCATCGCCTCAGTAATGTAACCTGTCAATCCTTAATGAGGTATCCGCCTAATGAAACTATTACACCAGGGTTAACCTGCATATTAAAGACCAAAGATAACAGGCTATATATGGAGCTAAATAGTTTCACAACCAATGAATTAGAGCAGATTACTGTAGATCCCTACCACATCCAGTTGAGATTGGTGATGGACAACAAGACAACTCGCAGGAGGAAGTAATTCCATGAGCATTCCCATTCTCAACACTGGTGGAGCCCAGCATGAGTAGCAGAGACAAACCTAAAGTGTTTACAAGTATCTTCAGATAAGTTGTGAAATGAATGATCTTATGTGGCCGCCCCCCAGCCCCCCTCCCCATCCCAAGTTCCCCATTAAAGATGCCCAGCATTTTTCCAATTTGATTCATTCCACGTGACATTAATAAGTAGCTGAGTTCACTGGACACAGTAAAGATTTTGAGCCCTAACAACATCCTGGCTGTAGTGCTGAAAACATGTGGCACCAGAGTTAACTGTTCTTCTGACAAAGTTGTTCCATAACAGCTATGACACTTGCACCTACCTGACAATGTGGAAGATTTCAAAGGCATGTCTTATTCACAAAAAGTAGGATAAAGCTAAGGCAGCCAATTGGCACCCATCACCTGCTGGGTAATGACCGTCTTGAACAAATTGAAATCAGTCTGCAGTACCATCAGCATTGCTACATTCCCCAGCATCAACATCTTGGAGATCACCATTGAAAAGAAGCTTATGTAGACCTATGAACATGGCTACAAGAGCAAGGCACAGGCTAGATACTCCTGACCCTTCATGTCTCTCCACCATCTACAAGGTTTAAGTTAGACAGTGGAAATACTCACCAAGCACCTGGATTGGTGAGTGCAGCACTACACAAGAAGCTCAACAACATCCAAGGGTATTAACACCCCTGTCACTGGGGTAATAAACCATAACCGACTCCTGCATCACCAAAGCATTATGACTGTAGCATCTACAGGATGCACTGAAGCAACTCACTGTGGTCACTTCAACAGCACCTCCATTCTCTGCAATTTCCAGCATTAAGGAGAACAATGCATGGAACACCATCATCTCCAAGGCACACTTCCTCTTTACTTGAACATACATCGCTGTTCTTTCCTTGTCACTAAGTGTTATGAACAATGTATAGCTTTAAGTTTAATTTATATTTTGTATTTGGGTGTTAAGTAAAGTGAAACCTGGTTTTAGTTTCATTAAAAGGTTTTTGTGAGTTGGGTACCGGAAAGTCTGGGAACCTGTTTGTATGCATGCATTTTTAATGAGGTTTTACAACTCTTGAAGTGAAGCGATGGGTTATCAAGGCATTAGTAGTTTAGTGAAGTTTTAAAAAAGTAGAAAAACGTGTGCTGTTGCTTCGTGACAGGGATCCAGAGACACTCAGAGAGATGGGAAATTCAGAAGGGCAGTCAATTAGTGGGTGAATACTAGAGAGTGCAGGCTGAAGGTCTAATCTCTCTAATAATAAGTCCTGCAAGTCTGCTGGGGAATTGAGTTTAGGGAACTCATGTGTTTGGTCTGAAGTAGAAGTAATAGTGAGTTTAGATTGCAGGTTTTGGGTGTCTCAGGCAAAAATACCAGCTGAGGAAAAGCATCTAGTGAATGCACAGCAGTCTGCCGGAAGTAAACTGTTTGAAACTGGGCTGACCCAAGCAAGAAACCTTGGTGTTGAGACAGTGGTAAATCTTCGCTGGGATTTTGTGTCTGTAAGGGTTGCTGGAATAAAAGGCATAGCGTGAGTTTGAATCATTTTCCAACCTTTTTGTACAGTGCAATATAGTTCATTTTTTCTTGTTTAATAAAGATTTTATTCTTTGTGTTAACAGTTTACTGGCAGACTCTTGTGAATCCGTTCAGTAACTGACCTCCACGGTTTCAAAAAAAAAAACAAAGTTAGGATCTACCAAACCAGGTTTCACTCTGGGATCTGACTTGTCCAATATTAACATCAGCTGGGATCATAACACTAAGTCAATAACCTAGTATTCCCTACCTAACACAGCCATCAGCTGTGCTCGCTGACCTATCCTGGTCTAGCAACACCTCCATTTTAACATTCTCATCCTTGTTTTCTAATCTGCCCAAAGCATCACCCTTCCCCATCTCTGTACCCTCCTCCAGCCCCACAGCCTTTGAAGATATCTGCCTACTCCAAATCAGGTCTCTTGAGCACCCCCATTTTAATCACTCCACCAATGGTGGCTATGCCTTAAGCTCTGGAATTCCCTCCTTAAACCTCCAACTCTTTTTTCTCCATTTCCTCCTTTAAGATGCTCCTTAACCTACCTCTTTAACTAAGCGTTTGATCACGTGCCTTAATATCTCCTTATGTGGCTAAATTTTGCTTGACACAGCTCCTGTGCTTTCAGACATTTTGCTATATTACAGGTGCTATAAAATGCAAGTTGTTGTGGTTGGTAGTGGGAGCACTATCCCCACAAGGACAATAAAGGTTCAAGGAGAAGGCCCCATCAACTTAAAACAAATAAGTATAAGCAATAAATGTGGGCTTGGCAGCACTACCCACATCTTGGGAGCAAAAAAAATAAGGAAGAATCCTGTGAATGAGCAGGATTCCTATATTAGAAGGTTTCCCAAATTCTCTTTGGGTCTGGCCTTCCCATCAATCTGCTTAATGAGTTAACAAGGCAATCCATGCATCTTTCAAAGTCTTGGTTTTCATATTAACTTTGAGAAATTCCAATTAGAGCCAATGTAGGTCCTGGCATTGAGGGGTTTTACTTTATTACCAAAAGGACCTTTTTATAACTTTTAAGAGTGTGCTGTCTCCTTAGAGAGGTTGAGAGGGAGAGGAAGGGAGGTCACAGGTATTTATGCAATATTACTTAACATGTCAAGTCTGATGGTAGCTTTCTTTGTGGGAGTTGAATACAAGGCAATTGCAGCTAAACCTCATTTCTCCAATTGTCGCCAAATTACCTCTCCGATTGTGATAATAGTCGCCATCGGCGCTGGAGCTCCAGTGAGCATCGTGGTGCATAATGGTTTTTCATGTTCAAGTTATAGCTCCCATCAACACCTTTGATATTTACAATGGATGATGCCTCAAACACACGCCTCATGCACTTTGTTGGAAAAGTGACCTTAAAAATGACATTATACAGTACCCTGGGATGACTCAAAGAACTATGTTAAGCACACTAGGAGGTTTACATAATACCCAACAACTCTAGGCTCCACAATTCAGGAAGGTTGTTAAGGATGTGGAGAGGGGAGAGAGGGGGTTGACCAGGATGGTACCACGGTAAAGGGAACTTCAGTTACATAGAGGGATTGGAGAAACTGTGATTATTCTCTGAGTAGAGAAGGTTAAGGGGAGGCCTAATTGAGGTATTCAAGATTATGAGGAGTTTTGATAGAGCATGTAAAGAGGGACCATTTCCACTGGGAAATGAGTTGGTAAGCAGAGGGCATGGATTTAAAATAATTGGGAAAAGAACTAGAAGGGAAATGAAGAGAAATATTTTCATACAGAGGGTTGTTAAGATCTGGAATACACCAGGTGAAAGGATGGTAGAGTCAGATTCTATAGGAACTTTCAAAAGACAACTGCAAATGTACTTGAGGAGGACTAATTTGCAGGGTTATGGGGAAAATGCTGGATTGCGTGTGACTAAATTAGAAAGCTCCTTCATCACAGCACAGTGGGCTGAAGGCCTCCTTTTGTGCTGTAAGCTTTCCTAATTCTAACAAGTATCCTTGCAATTAGCAGCTTGCTCCAATTAGCAAATAAATAGAGCCCAGCCAACACTCAGCTGTCATCATCATATTAATAAACAACGGGTAGAATCTACCCTCCTGGAGGTGGCGAGTTTGGGGGCAGGAAGTACACTTAATTAGGTGGGGTGGTGGTGCAATTAAACCCTGCTGCCTTCCTGCCTCTGTCAGAATTATGTTCTGGGCGGGAAGGCCCATGGCTGACCTTCCTGCTCTGCTGCCAATTAAGACCCTTGTGGCCAATTAAGGGCCTCTTTCCGCCACTGCTGGGATTAACCCAGCTCCAGAGTGTGGGCCGCTTGTCACTGGGGACGGGTTCCCTCAAGCAAAGCCACTCAGTGTCTGATCGAGGGCATGAGCAACGGGATACCGATTGAGAACCACCCCCTGTCCTGCTCTCACTGCGATCCCCACCCCACGATAAAAAACCATTACTTTTCTCTTGGGTCCTGGGATGTGGGGGGAGGTGGGGCTTGCGAACTGGCTGGCAATTCTTGGCCAGAACTTCTGCCTGGATTCTGGAGGGTGGCCCGCTGGTGAACTGGATCTGCCTGATTGGCATAAGGTCCAACAGACCAGCACGGGTCTCGTGCCGGCTCTCCAGCAGGCAAGACACTTGCCACCAACGAAAGATTCCAACCTTATGTTGGAGCTTGTAAGTTCTGACCTTTTGTCAGTTAATAATACTCAATGTGCTGCTTCACGATCTTATGGTGGTATTGTGATGTTAATGAAGTAACATTAGCTCAGGTATACTGAGTCTGCCCTAATTTTTGATGGCACTGGGAAGAGGATAACTAATTTACTCAGTGGTGTAGTGTTCCAGCTGGGATTGATTTTGTTTGTCTAGCCTAGTTTACTTTTGCATTAGTTACTGTAAAGAAGCTCAAATAAGCTGTCCTTTGATATGAAAGGTTCTCTGATGTTGAGTTGAAGGAACGGGTTAAAGATTCATCTGCTACCATTTGACTGATACTCCTTACATGGGGACAAAATTTTACAGAGTTGTGGATGCTCCGCAGACCTTGAAAAATGGTGGATAGGACTTGATTCTGGGAATCCCGCCCTCATTCCTGGCACCCACAATTTTCACTGGCACAGGAGAAGGGTGCAGGCAGTGAGCCTGTACCCTGCATTCCTGGCACCATTGTTGGGGTATGCATCTCCTGGCCCTCCACAATTTTCATGGTATCAGGCCAGCTTCTCAAGGACTTATGGTTCTCAGCCCCTCAGAGGAGTAGTGAACCATAATATGGATGCAGGATCCTTTTGAAACACAACTTCAAATGGTCTTGCCCATGAACCCCATGCCGACTCATGCCCTCCTCACTCACCCCCAATGGCCCCTCATACCCTCCATGCCAACACATAGCATTCCCATATCCATTCATTCAGTATACAATCTGTACAGAACAATGAACCCTGTAGTGACAATGGCATGTGTGGAAAAGCTTTTAGAAAACTGGTGCTGCAATAACCCTATAAAAATGTCAATCAATCAGATCTTTAAAGTATCAAAACAGAAACAATAAGCACTCAACAACACTTTATCTTGTGTAACTAAACAGTGATCTAGAGACAAAATAGGTCACTGAAAAAAGGCTTGTAAATTAATCAATCAAGCAATGCTTTCCCTTCTTCTGTGCACTTGTTTCAATAAAGACTTTATGGAAATTTGGGCTCTCAGCTAAGCATGCATAATGAGGCTCATCTCTACTCGTTTGTGATTTCTCCATAAAAGGAAACAATTTCTCTGTTTCTAACCTATTCAATCTTACCTGTCATATTGTTCTTTAACCTGGGATATGTGAACTGCTGGTGTCACATCAGCTGGCTTCATCTTTGTTGCATAATGCAAAATGTAAGGACTTTGGTCCATGTCACCACAAGCCCTCCTAAGAGCAAGGGCAAAGTTATATCTGGCTTTCCTTCCCAGTAGCACAGCCAAAATTATTATAATCCTTTCAAAAGGAACTTCTTTAGCTTTACTTTGGTACTACAGTACTCTGGACTCCCTCTTGGACATTGTGCTAGGACTGCCTTCGAACAAATCTACTTTCTGGGTTCCACATTGCTTCAACTGT
Source organism: Carcharodon carcharias (assembly GCF_017639515.1). Classification (NCBI taxonomy): domain Eukaryota; kingdom Metazoa; phylum Chordata; class Chondrichthyes; order Lamniformes; family Lamnidae; genus Carcharodon; species Carcharodon carcharias. Next base: position 44,315,431 of record NC_054471.1, on the reverse strand, counting down.
CATAGCACTAAAGAATCTAACCCCTCCTCTAATTGTAACAGTCTCCATCCCTGCTCCTATCCAGCTTCAATACTGGTTTCAACTGTGGAGTTCTTTCTAAAATTCTGGGCGCCTCCATACCTGTCAGAGCCAGATATATCCAAACCCATTGCAATAACTATCCAGTCGAAAGAAAATAGTCATGTTTCCTCCTATTGCACTATTGGGTGAAGCCAACTACTGATCAATCTCAAGTGCTTATAAATATGTTCCTTCGTCCTCTCAACGAAAACAAAAAGTGGTGAGGCTAATCATAATTTTTTGCAATGGTTTGATTTTTTAAATGGTGTACTGTAGATATCGCTTTTCACACTTTGCATTTTTAAAAGTTAAAACTAAATTTCGAAAACGTAAAAAGGTCTCATAAAACAAAAGAATAAAAGAATTATATATGGAGTTTATATTCGATCATGGGAGGAAAATAAACAGCATTTTTTTTCACTGCTTGAGACAATATTAAAAAAAGCACATTTTATAACACAATGTTACCATAATTATTTGATAACAACATTTAATGATAGGAAGCCTGAAATTTCCACAGGGATTCTCTGGCGGAAGACTACCAGAACATCTGGACAAATAATCCAAATGGCCGTTTACATTGCTTTTCAAGTGGTCCAGCTGATTTCTTGCCAAAGTTATGGCATGAGAAACTTGTGAAAATTTAGGTCCAAGTTGCTCGTAGTTTCACTAGTTCTTGTGATCCACTGAAATGGGTAGTTTATGTTTAAATTCTAACATGTCCAGTAGGATTAAACCAAAAAATAAAATGTCTTGTATATTCAAGCTACTCTGTAATTTAGTTTTACACTATCTGCAGAAATGCTCAATGAAACACCATATGCATAAGTGTAACCAAATCCTCCAACCCTGCAAAAACATCCCATTAATCGAGCTTGAAAAGTTGTTAGTGCAAGAATCTAAGTATCTGGACGATTGTGTTTGTAATCAGTTAACTCTTTAAGCACCATTAAGTAACTTATTTCAGCACAAATTTAATGCACTTGGTTGCACATGTCCCTGAAGAACCATATGAGTCTTGAGAAAAGTTGATTTTTAAAAAAAAACCCGATTTAAAATGGATAGCCAACACAAAGCTATATGCAGCTTTTTTTAATCAATGTTGCTGCAGGGGCACAAAATATACTGGATCAATCATGTGGCCGAATTTAACAGCCCTCTGGCCAGCGGCTTTGAAGGCTAGGGACTCATAAAATCTGAGGCCAGTCCGCCACCGGCCTTTCTAACCCGGCCCCACCACCCCACCACCTCCTCCCTCACTGGTGCAGTGGCTGCTGTTGGTAATTCACTTGATCATCATCAACCTTCATCAGCGTTCATCATGGGATCCCTGGAGAAAGGTAAGTGACAGTGGGATGGGGGTCGCTGGGAAAGGGGGGGGGTTTCAGGAAAGGGCAGGGGTATAACTTATCAGTGAGCCCCCTTCCCAATGCTGGGTCCCTCAATCAGGCGCGGAATACCTTTGAACGAGGGACCCCTCCCCACTAGGCTGCAAGCAACCTTGACAGGGTTTGCTTGTTGGTCTCCCTGCCTGGTGAGACCCCGATCACTGCTGGTTGAACATCAGGCTTACCACCCTGGACTTAATCAAGCCAGATTAAACAACAATAAGCCCTCCGTCTTGGAATTTGCATCCAATGGGCGGTGGGGGGGCATTAAATTGTACCCAAGGGTTCAGGTTGAGAAATCAGATTAAATGTACAGCCTACATTACATTATTCTTTCATTTTCTAACTTATAAGGAGGAAGAAGATCGAAAACATGGCTTCACATTGCTGATTATCGAAGGATGCTTAGTATCAGTAGAGAGACCAGTAAAATCAGTAAAGACAACAGCAAACAGATTACTGTAACTATAATCTAATCCTAATAGTTCAGTCATTTGTTGTGCTAATAAAGTTTGAATTATCAAGCAATATTTTTTCTTTATTCATTGGATGTTGGTGTCATTGGCAAGGACAGCATTTGTTGGTCTTGAAACTGAGGGACTTGATGGGCCATTTCAGAGGACGGTTAAGAGTCAACCACATTACTGGGTCTGGAGTCAGATGTAGGCCAGGCCAAACCAGGTAAGGGTGGTGGATGGCAGATTTCCTTCCCTTAAGGACATTAACTAGATGGGTCTTTATGACAACTGATGATAGTTTCACAGAGACAGGCTTTATATTCCAAATCTGTTAACTGAATTTAAATCCCACCAGCTGCCTTGGGTGGATTTGAACCCATTTCCTAAAAGCATTGGCCTGGGCATCTACATTACCATTCTAGTGACATTACCATTACACCACCATCCCTAAAAATGAAGTTGAAGTAAGCAATGTAAAGAACACAGTGAAGTGGAAAATTATTGGCTAAAATTGAGATAATTTGAATTAAATAATAGGCATACAATTCTACTTCAATTCACTCTTTTGAACATATGTCGAAAGTGCAGCAAGGAACAGACATCCTGCAGCAACACAAAAGCAAACTGCTGCAAATGCTGGAAATCTGAAATAAAAAGAGAAAATGCTTGAAATACTCTGCATCTGTGGAGAGAAACAGAGTTAACGCTTCAGGTGGTGATGACCCTTCATCAGAACATACTGCAACATTTATCAACTGGAGTTTATTAATTCACAAGCCCTTTTGAGAATAGTGATGGATTTTAAAAAGTATGTTACAAGCAGGAAAGACAGCTTACAGAATAATGTAAATATTTGCAGATGCAGCAAAGTCTTTGCACTACAAAGTATGATGCACAGTAGGAATAGTTCAACATGTCTTCCTAACTGTTGCATCTTGTCAAACATTTCACCTCAGTATCAATGTCTAGCTAGGTGGACAACACACAGGTAATCATTCTCCATGGCCTGTACTTTTTTAAATAGTTCCCTGAGCAGTCTGAAATTGTCTTTTAAGTAGTTTGAAATGCTGCTGATTAATTTTCAAATTAAGTTTGTTTCTTCATCAAAGATAGGCCTGCTGATAATCAAAATGCCTCTTAATGTTTCTAATAATATTTTGAAAAGATCACAAACTATCAGAAAATAGTTAATAAAATCTATTGATTACATTGTTTGCTGATCACAAATTCTCAGCAAAGATCCACATTTGACCTGAACAGTAGAAAAATCAGAAAGTAACACACTCTGTCAGATTGATCTATCAAAGGCCTGATCTACAATCTCATTAATGAGTTAATGGTGCATGGAAGCTGGAAGCTGATTAAAACACTTGGTAATTGACCACCTCATGCTATAATCATCTTTCTGAACTTTAATCCGGTATGGAACTGGTGTATTTACATACTGGAATTGGGTAAATGAGGAATAGCTAACATTACTTTTGAAGTATATCTTCCCATGTCTTTTTACTAATAGTATGAATAAATCAACATGAGAAGGACCAGAAGCCCTTTCTGGCTATTAATTTTAGAGAACTGATTAACAAAATGATGGACAGTTAACATGAATCAACTGTTAATGTGAATTAACTGAATTTACAATATTTGAAATAATTAAATAAAACTGAATAAAATGTTGCTGAAGATGGCAGAAATGCTTTATTCTATATGAACATAATTACAGGACTGTGACCAGATGAAATATCATCTGCAGCCTTTAGGTCAATATTATCAAACAATGGAGGTGAAAATAAGGTATGTTGCCTTATACAGTTATTCTAAAGTTATCAAATAATGCAAATCATTGATACTGACTGCTTGGATCAATTGTTTCTTAAACCTTATATGACACCATTCCAAAATAGTCAATAAATAGTGGATGTATTTCTATAATTATTCTGCTTCTCATTTCTCTTGGCACTTTGTTTTAGAAGATTTAGCTACATAATTGTGAACCTGGCTTTTAGGCAGTACTTGAATTAAGTCAACATTCAATTTAATTACCTGCAGTTTCACAAATGGGCTCCTAGTGAAGAGTCAGGCAGAAATATTACATATACATTTGATGCAAATCTGTGCATGTAGTAAGTTCAAGATGTCGTAATAGCATAAATAGAAATGTGGGAGTCAGCTACTGTCTAAAGACAGATAGACTCTAGTTGTTAAGATGCACTGATATAATAGATAAAGTGGCAGTTTGTCAATTTATCAACCTGGCATTTTACTGGCATTAAATTAACACAAATATAGAAATTTCCCTTCATCTACTTTTGTTTTCCAATGGTGAATGGTATCCCATGCAGTGATTACACTTTTGTGAATTTCATTTAGAACTGCATGAATATTAAATATTCCCCAAAATAAGAAGCCCTTAAAGTTCAAAGAAGTAAACATTTTACTCTATGAACGTTGGAAACCATTCACACTAGAAAAAAAACAAGATAGCAGAACTTTAACCTAATCTTCAGTTTAGAAGAAGGTTTCAATCTTTATTCATATATTGCGCCTTCTGAGTACCTCAGTTAGTTTATAGCCTTGCAACCACACCCAGGCATACAATTAACTTCTTTGAGATATGGCTATTAGCAGCGCCAGTCACAGACACGCACACAGGCACACACACAGACATAGACAACTAGAACACTGGAAATTTGTATTCTGCAGCTGGAAGTGAAACAAAATCTGAAATATATGTGTTTGATAGCAAGAAGGAAAGACAAAGGTGAAAATACGTTAAACTAAAGATTCCCTGAGAAACTAGCCAACTGGAGGCTCAAAGAGATGGGACATTGCTATGAAGATAGGGGAGAAACACTGGGATGAATTTTTAAAAGATATGGTAGAAATATAGGGTTGGTTATATTTACAATTTGATGCTCCAGGCACAGAGGGTGTGATTTTAACTCTATGTAAGTGGCTGGGTTTTGAATGAGTTAAAATCTTGGCCAGTGTTTTGTTTAATGGAAGCACATATTAGCAATTCAGGCATGTAACTTGGTTAAAAGCAAAAAACTACGGATGCTGGAAATCCAAAACAAAAATACCTGGAAAAACTCAGCAGGTCTGGCAGCATCTGTGGAGAGGAACACAGTTAACATTTCAAGTCCGCATGACTCTTCAACAGAACTAAGGAAAAATAGAAAAGGGGTGAAATATAAGCTGGTTTAAGGGTGGGGGGTGTGGGGGTTGGGGGGGGGGGGGGTGTGGGGGTGGGACAAGAAGAGCTGGATAGAGGGCCGGAGATGGTTGGAGATAACCAAAATATGTCACAGACAAAAGGACAAAGAGGTGTTGAAGGTGGTGATATAATCTAAAGAAATTTGCTAATTAAGGGTAGAAAGCAGGATGAGCAAGGTACAGATAGCCCTAGTGGGGTTGGGGTGGTGTGAAGGAATCAAAAAAGGCTAAAAGGTAGAGATAAAACAATGGGTGGAAATACATTTAAAAATAATGGAAATAGGTAGGAAAAGAAAAATCTATATAAATTATTGGAAAAAACAAAATCGGTCTGTCCGCAAGCATTACCCAGACCTCCCTGTCACTTGCCATTTCAACACTCCACCCTGCTCTCATACCCACATGTCCGTCCTTGGCTTGCTGCATTGTTCCAGTGAAGCTCAACGCAAACTGGAGGAACAGCACCTCATCTTCCGACTAGGCACTTTACAGCCTTCCGGACTGAACATTGAGTTCAACAATTTTAGATCATGAACTCTCTCCTCCATCCCCACCCCCTTTCCGATTTTCCCCCTCCTTTTTGTATTTTCCAATAATTTATATATAGATTTTTCTCTTCCCACCTATTTCCATTATTTTAAATGTATTTCCATCCATTGTTTTATCTCTACCTTTTAGCCTTTTTCGATTCCTTCACATCACCCCACCCCACTAGGGCTATCTGTACCTTGCTCATCCTGCTTTGTACCCTTAATTAGCACATTCCTTTAGATAATATCACCACCTTCAACACCTCTTTGTCCTTTTGTCTGTGACATATTTTGGTTATCTCCACCTATCACTGGCCCTCTATCCAGCTCTTCTTGTCCCCCGCCCTTAAACCAACTTATATTTCACCCCTTTTCTATTTTTCCTTAGTTCTGTTGAAGAGTCATGCGGACTTGAAACGTTAACTGTGTTTCTCTCCACAGATGCTGCCTGACCTGCTGAGTTTTTCCAGGTATTTTTGTTTTTGTTATGTAACTTGGTGCAACTGATTTGCAGCTTCCACAATTTTCCTCCCATAGTTCCTGGATAGAAATTTGTTCATGCCACCAATCAGGGAGCTGTCCTCCACACCCACATTCTGCATGTGTGCTTCAGATGCATGAAGCTCTACACTGGGAACACAAAAGACTGAAATTTAGCCTGCAGGGCTGGGAACATTCAGTGTAATCAACAGGCAGATTATGTGGACTAAAACTGGAAGTTTCATGTGCACATTGGTCTGTACACTTCAGGATTAAAACAATAAAGAATGATTTTCACACTTGCTGCCAAGGTCATTTTTTGAAACCTTTTACACTTAACATTGTTAAAACTGAAACTTTTACACAGGGCAAATAAAGAAAGCCTTTCCAAATTATATATCTGCAGAACATTTCAGATATGCAGCAAAATGAAAAAAGTCCCAATTAAAAGTACAGGTTTAAGAACATAGAAACAGTCACATGATACTGAATAGTGCTTGAAGAGTTAACTGATTAATGGTGTATGTGTATGATTTAAACATTTTTTAAGCTGTATGCCTAGAAAATAGAATTCCAACATTTAGATCTTAGGACAAGCAACAGGAAACCCTGCCACTGCATCAAAAAGTGCTCTAAGAACAGTGAACGCATTTCACCTGCTCCTTAATTGAAGAATTCAACTGCTGAGTTCAATGTTATTTTCTTGCTTTTCAAAAGATATTTACACACAACTTCACAGAAATGATTTTGACTGGAACCTTCCCAGTGGCATTGGTAATTGAAAACTTCCAGACAGTCAGAACATTATTTTGTGAACATTTTTTTCTCTAATAATTTTCACTATATAATGCCAGTTTATACTTCTGAATACAAGAAAATTTACATGCATCAGGCAAGTTCACTGGGTTCCTCTCATTGGAACCTTCTACCGTAATATTGCTGAAGGCTTTCCTTTGAAGTCCTTTCTGCCAGCAGTGCTGATCAGTACCTGTGGGACTGGTGTGAATACTGAGAGCTCTGCTGAGTTGAAGAAGAATATCCTGTAGTGCTCTGGGACTGGGAAGAACCCTGTACATTGCTTTGGTAACCCAGACGTGTGCCAGAGTGCTGCAAACAAACAGAAATGTAAGGTCAATACAACTAGTTTTACCACAGCTGGTTGACATTCGAGTGAAGAATCAAATGGTTAATTTCCCAGGTTTATTAGAATATGCTCTGCCAGTTGAAGTACTCCTATAATAAAGGCAAAATACTACGCATGCTGCAAGTCTGAAACAAAAACAAAAAGTGCTGGAAAAACTCAGCAGGTCTGACAGCATCTGTGGAGAGAAAGACAGAGTTAAAGTTTCGAGTCTGTATGACTCTTCTTGAATTCCGAAGACTCGAAATGTTAACTCTGCCTTTCTCTCCACAGATGCTGTCAGACCTGCTGAGTTTTTCCAGCACTTTTGGTGTTCTTGAAGTACTCCTATGTTCAATGGGAGAGGGGAATCAACAATATGTTCAGTTTGAGGGTCCACAATAGCAGGAACAGAGAAATAGATTCATATATAATTCACCATTCTAAGGATTAAAGTAAAGTCCATTAGTTATTTATAGTATTGCCGAATAGTGACTGGGACCATTCAGCTGTCCATAACTTGCATTGCTGTATCTAAATATAGGGAAGTGAACACAGTTACAGATTCAAAGTGGTAGATTTTCCAACTATCTCTAAGGCACTGTTATATTAGATTTAGCAATGAGCTAGATTTAGTTAACAGCCTAATGGTGCATGAACATTGATTTAGTTCAACCTCGTTTTGAACAGGAGAAATGTGAAACAGTTACAAAGATTCTAGATTTACGTAAGGCTGATTTCAATGCGATGAGACAGGGCCAAATCGACTCAGATTTGCACAAAGTGAGGTAGAGGGTGGGAAGGAGGATATTTTACCTGCTGGCCACAATGGCAGCTTTTCACACCGTATCGTTCCAATCCCCCACCTTGTTAATTTTTGTTTAATCATTTACAGGATGTGGGCTTCGCTGGCTGGGCCAGCATTTATTGCCCATCTCTAATTGCCTTTGAGAAGATGGTGGTGAGCTGCCTTCTTGAACCGCTATGGTTCATATGGTGTAGTTACACCTACAGTACTGTTAGGGAGGGAGTTCCATGATTTTGACCCAGCGACAGTGAAGGAACGGTGATATATTTCCAAGTCAGGATGGTGAGTGACTTGAAGGGGAACTTCCAGGTGGTGATGTTCCCATCTACCTGCTGACCTTGTTCTTCTAGATGGTAGTGGTCGTGGGTTTGGGAGGTGCTGTCTAAGGGGCCTTGGTGAGTTTCTGCAGTGCATCTTGTAGATGGTACACACTGCTGCTTCTGTGCGTCGGTGATGGAGGGAGTGAATGTTTATGGATGGGATGCCAATCAAGTGGGCTGCTTTATCCTGGATGGTATCAAGCTTCTTGAACGTTATTGGAGCTGCACTCATCCAGGCAAGTGGACAGTATCCCATCACACTCCAGATTTGTGCCTTGTAGATGATGGACAGACTTTGGGGAGTCAGGAGGTGAGCTATTCGCTGCATGATTCCTAGCCTCTGACCTGTTCTTGCAGCCACTTTATGTGACCAGTTGAGTTCAGTTTCTGGTCAATTATAACCCCTAGGATGTTGATAGTGGGGGATTCAGCGATGGTAATGCCACTGAATGTCAAGAGGTGAAGGTTGGACTCTCTCTTGTTGGAGATGGTCATTGCCTGGCACTTGTGTGGTGCGAATGTTACTTGTCACTTGTCAGCCAAAGCCTGAATATTGTCCAGGTCTTGCTGCATTTGGACATGGTCTGCTTCAGTATCTGAGGAGCCGTGAATGGTGCTTAACATCGTGCAATCATCAGTGAACGTCCCCACTTCTGACCTTATGATGGAAGGAAGGTCATTGATGAAGCAGCTGAAGATGGTTGGGCCTAGGACACTACCCTGAGGAACTCTTGCAGTGATGTCCTGGACCTGGGATGACTGACCTCCAACAACCACAACCATCTTCCTTTGTGCTAGGTGTGGCTCCAACCAGCAAAGAGTTTTACCCCTGATTGCAGCTGACTCCAGTTTTGCTAGGGCTCCTTGATGCCACAGACGGTCAAATGCTGCCTTGATGTCAAGGGCGGTCACTCTCACCTCACCTCGGGAGTTCTTTTGTCCATGTTTGAGCCAAGGCTGTAATGAGGTCAGGTGGTGAGTGGCCCAAGCGGAACCCAAACAGAGTGTCAGTGAGCAGGTTGTTGCTAAGCAAGTGCCAGACATTTACAGGACTTACCTTTTCCACATTGCTGGGTAGATGCCAGTGTTGTAACTGTACTGGAACGGCTTGGCTAGAGGCATGGCCAGCTCTGGAACACAAGTCTTTTGTAGTATTGCCGGAATATTGTCAGGGCCCATAGCCTTTGCAGTATCCCGTGTCTTCAGCCGTTTCTTGATATCACATGGAGTGAATCAAATTGGCTGAAGGCTGTCATCTGTGATGCTGGGGACCTCCTGAGGAGGCCAAAATGGATCATCCACTCGGCACCTCTGGCTGAAGACTGTTGTGAATGCTTCAGCCTAATCTTTTGCACTGATGTGCTGGGCTCTCCCATCATTGAGGATGGGGATATTTGTGGAGCCTCCTCCACCAGTGAGTTGTTTAATTGTCTACCACCATTCACGGTTGGATGTGGCAGAACTGCAGAGCTTAGATCTGATCCGTTGGTTGTAGGATCGCTTAGCTCTGTCTATCACTTGCTGCTTATGCTGCTTGGCATGCTAGTAGTCCTGTGTTGTAGTTTCACCAGTTTGATACCTCATTTTAAGGTATGCCTGATGCTACTCCTGGCATGCCCTCCTGCACTCTTCATTGAACCAGGGTTGATCCCCTGGCTTAGTAGCAGTGGTAGAGTGGGGGGTATGCTGGGCCATGAGATTACAGATTGTGTTTGAGTACAATTCTGCTACTGCTGATGGCCTACAGCACCTCATGGTTGCCCAGTCTTGAGTTGCTCAATCTGTTCAAAATCTATTCCATTTGGCACGGTGGTAGTGCCACACGACACGATGGAGAGTGCCCTCAATGTTAAGACAGGACTTCATCTCCACAAGATCTATGTGGTGGTCACTTTTACTGATAATGTCATGGACAGATGCATCTGTGGCAGGCAGGTTGGTGAGGATGGGGTCAAGCATGTTTTCCTCTTGTTGGTTCCCTCATCACCTGCTGCAGACCCAGTCTAGCAGCTATGTCCTTTAGGACTCAGCCAGCTTGGTCTGTAGTGGTGCTACGGAGCCACTCTTGGTAATGGTCATTGAACTCCCATGTCCAGAGTACATTCTGCTCCCTTGCCACCCTCAGTGCTTCCTGCAAGTGGTGTTCAACATGGAGGAGCACTGATTCATCAGCTGAGGGGGAACGGTACATGGTAATCAGCAGAGGGTTTCCTTGTCCATATTTAACCTGATGCCATGAGACTTCATGGGGTCCAGAGCTGATGTGGAGGACTCCCAGGGCAACTCCTTCCTGAATGTATACCACCTCTGCTGGGTCTGCCCTGCCAGTGAGACAGGACATGCCTAGGGATAGTGATGATGATACCTTGGACATTATCTGTGAGGTATGATTCCATGAGTATGACGATGTCAGGCTGTTGCTTGCCTAGTCTGTGAGACAGCTTTCCAATTTTGGCATGAGCCCCAGACGTTAGTAAGGGAGACCATATGGAAAATCATCTAGTATTCAGAGATTGATGTATTTTATAGGAGATTTGAGGTTTTTTTTTAAAAAAGCAGTGAACAGGGAATTCAGAATTGGAGTATTTGTTTGGTTATTAGTGGTTCAAATGGGATTGACTTTTGTCTGCTTCAAATGACACCTGACTTGATTAGTGTATTTTCAAGGGCTGACATTTTACTCTCGATATCAATCAAACTCAAAACTGTCAACACAATTTGAATCTAAAAATAAATCAAGGACTTGTGGAACCAGCTTTTTTTTAACATTAACAGAAACCAAAATATAACCAAATAGCTTCAAAGAAATTCCAACAGTCAGCTGATTTTTCAAACTCCATTTGTTTTGCTCAGTTTTATAAAGATGAGTAATTGTACTTACAAAAATGGAGGTCTGCGACCATACAGAATTTACTAGACTAAAGTGGAGATAAGAACATCAAATTTAGGTGTTCCTCATGAAGCAGTGTCCATTTTTGGGTGACCATGCCAGTGAAACAAGTTGGGAAGTTCTTCTTCATTAAAGAGTTAATGGCCGTAATTTTCCCAGCCACATTGGGGTGGCTTTGGAGGTGGGAAGCGTGGAAATTCTGATCAAAGTGCATTGGGTCAGCTCATTGACTTATTCTCGCCTCTTTGCACTTTTCCTGGATGTGAGATCCCAGCGGCAACATCTACCCTCCCGTCAATGGTGAGTAGCTAATTAGGGTATTTTAAAGGGTAATTAGACCATACTCTGGCACAGGGATGGGGAGACGGTGATGTTGTGGTAATGTCACTGGACCAGTGATCCAGAGGACACAAAAACCCAGAGGACACAAAAACAAAAAATGCTGGAAAAACTCAGCAGGTCTGACAGCATCTGTGGAGAGAAAGACAGAGTTAACGTTTCGAGTCCGTATGATTCTTCTTCAGACCCTTCTCCACTTTACTCTAGTAATCCGGAGGCCCAGGCTAACGCCACTGGGGGCATAGGTTCAAATCCCACTACAATAGCTGGTGGAATTTAAATTCAATTAATAAAATGTGCAATATAAAGCTGGTTCAGTAACGGTGATCATGGCAACAATCATCGATTGTCGTAAAAAGCCATCTGGTTCACTAATTAATACCCTTTAAAGAAGGAAATTTGCAATCCTTACCTGGTCTGGCATATATGTAACTCCAGACCACACCAATGTGCTTGACTCTGAAATGAAGCCACTGATTTCAAGGGAAATTAGGGGTGGGCAACAAATACTGGCTTTGCCAGCGACACCCATATCCCATAAAGGAAAAAAAAAGCAATGACATTTTCCCAACAGCACACAGGGCCCCCTGGTGTGTCAGGAGCCCTGCAAAGTATCAGGGGTAACTTCAGTCAGGAGGTGGAGTGACATCACATGATTTTGCTGATTTATGCATAAGAAAGCAGAAAGGTTGTATGCAGCCCATACGCAGCATTTTAGAGCTGTTTTCCCTGCACGCTGATCCCTGAGATGATTCAGGCTGTTATTTACAGGGCACCATTTGAACCTTTAGGTGAGCACCTCCATTTTGCGGTGCCCTCACACCCTCTGTGTGCCTGAGCAGCGCTCACTTTTCCACTGGGGCTGTGCAACGGCCCTCCATTTGGCCCCTCCATTAGCCCTCCTGCATCCCTAATTGGATGCTGGAGGCAGCCGACTAATTGGTCACCTCCCATAAAACTAAGCCAGCTACTGAAACATGCTGGTGCCCACAGGAAAATTCACCCCATACAAACATGTGGCTCAGTTGGGTGCACTCTTGCCTTTATGTCATAAGGCTACTGCAAGAACATGCAACAGTCCCATCCCCAGAAGAACATGTGAAACATAAGAATGTGTGCCAATTGCAACAAATAATATACAGACCCCACCCCCAGGGAACTGGAGAAAATCTTCTTTTGGAAGCTCAGTCAGCTCAAACTACCACATTAGCTCCCATTCCCTCGACCCAGAAAAGAACAGCAGCTATCGAGTGAAGAGAAATGACACAAACAAAATGTCACCACACCCAACTAATTCCCCAGAAACCAAGACAAATAAAGGTGCCTTAACCTATCACTGCTCCCATAGCATATTCCAGAAGGCAGGATTTATCAATGCACTATTCCCACAAGCACTGTACAATAACACATGTATGGGGGGGTGGGGGGAATTAAGTCAACAGTGTGCCCTTCCTGACAGTGTAACTGGTAGTGTGCACCACTCTGCTCTCTGGCTTTGTCCCATTTTCCACAAGATTATGATTAAAATTGAAAGCGCCAATGGTGTGTCCAGGGCACATGTGTGATCACATGGCGGGGGAAGCTTTTCAGTGGTCTAATCTATCAACAACTGACAATGCAGCAGGCATGGGCAAGTTACAAAAGAGCCTCCTGGACCAACAGGGAGGTGCTTCACCATGGCCACAACATTCCTGCATAACTCCATTGCCATTAACATAGGACTTTAGAGCACAAAGGTGGCATGGATGTTTTTCAAAATTAAATTTTGCTTGTGAATATTTCACATTACATTGGCTTCACTTTATTCATGTTGGCATCATCGTTATCTGTTGAAACTAGCTTAGTCAGAGACCTAAATGTACTGGCTTGCTGCATGGTTGGCACACACTGATGGATACATTCCCTTCAATGTGGAAGAAACAATGTTGTGTTTTTTTTGTTCACACTTTATCGAATGCTCATATTAGTGTCCAGTGTTATACTGGCCACTCTGTGAGACATGGCTGAACTTGCAAGCTCAGTTAGTCCTCATTCTATACATTGTAAAGGACATTGCCCGAGATCAATCCCAACAGGGATAATTGAAATGATGTAAGGGAACTCAAAGCCCCACAAGAACTCTACCAGCCAACACCCTGAGATGGACACAAATTTGGACAACGCCCTTTAGGCCTCTCATTTTCTTGCCTTGACCTATGGTTCCCCCACCCCCCTCTGCTGCCCCCCAACCACATCCAGGATGCCAGGCCCTTACCACTTCACAACTCCATGCCTCCGACCCCATCCCCTGTCCCTCTTCCACTTCCCCAATCCCATTCCACAACACACTACTGACACCCTTGCCTGTAGCCAGCCTCCATGCAAGCTGCCATTCTCCTGCTCCCCTCCCTTATGCCGGAATTGGGTGGCCCACAAGATTCTCATATGCTGCTGACTTTATCCTGAAGGTAGGGCGCAATTAAAAAATGTTTCATGCTAATGAGTATTCATTGTCATGCAAATGTATTACAAGTATCAACTCACCACAGGCAAGTGTGAAACTCAACACATCACAAACATGCCGCTGACTTTATCTTTGTATCTCAACCCGCTGTTGGGAAGTTGCGATTTCACAACCTGCCTAATTAAGTCATCCCATAATTCCCGTCTTGCGGACTCCATAAAACTCCCCCTATATTCTCCAGTTTCTCCAGGGTAGTTGAGCCATACTGACCAAGGATCTTGAAAGATTAATCTGTGGTCTATGCTGAGTTAGCTCTTAGATGAGATGGGATAGGGTCAATGCTATTGGAAGATTGCCAATCCACAGGCTCCTTTAAAATATTTTAATGATGGACTCATCTCCTGAGAGTGTGTTGGTCACATGTGTATTCCCCCTCCACCCCACTTCATAATCTGCCTCCTTTAAAACCAGAACTGTGCGGAGTGGAGAAAAGGTTTCCATTTTTAATTTTTTTTAACCGTGACACACCTTATATTAATATGGAAACCTTCTAGAATGCCTCAATAAGGATCTTGTGTGCATGAATCACTGAGTGATAATTACACTGCATACCCTAAATTGATGTTGTGATGAGACTGTCAGACTCATGCTTCAAAGAGCAATTCGTGTCACATCTTGACAGAAGAACTAAAATTTGGCAAATTGAATACACAGCCTGTAGTGACACATTCTATATCAAAATTTGTAACAGAATTGGTAGATAAGGGTAATGCAGTAGATGAAATAGGCTAAAAATCCTTTTGCCCTGTTTTTGCATGCATACTACACAATCTACCCACGCCGATCTTTTAAGGGTGGGTAGCACACCAATTTGGTGCTACTAGCTTATTAGCATGATCATAGCAAAGGGCCAAGTTGTTTGCGTCTTTTTCATTCTTTCGACGACCTCCATGATCCATGGGGATGCCAAACAGTGTAGCTGAGAGCATGTGCCGCAGGCAGCCTGCTCTTCTTCAAAGCTGGCTGTTCCTCTTACAGGGACGCTGGACTAAATAGTGTTGCTGGAATTTGACACATAGAAAATGGTTGAGGGAGGAGGCTGAATTTTCCTGGCCTATGGAGACAGGTTGAGAGGCCAGAAGGCTGGCAATATAGCAGGGGAAGGCTTTGAGCAGGGAGCCCTAGATCTTCCCAACAGCATGGCATTTGCCAGTGGTTGACAATTCAGTGGCTTGGCCACTCAATGGTAGCCAGTTGAGCGACTTAAGGGCCCAAATGAAGGCACTTCCCACCTGTGCACATAAAGAGAATCCCCCACCACATGGAGGAGATTGTCAGGTAAATCCTAGCGGCTTTCCAGTGGGTTCCTGGGGACCCTCCCTGATAAGACACTCCATAGCTTCCCTTGGCAGCGATAACTGCAGGAGTGGCAACAGCGATATTGGTGTACCATGACTCAACCTCCCACCCCCACCACTCCCCGAGGCCTCCCTGCCCAACCCTGGCTTCCTGACAAAAACCCATCTGATTTTTGAAAGTGCTTTGCCATTGAGGCACTTTCATCTTGCAGCCACAGCCTCAGCAGTGGCCAGTGTTAGCAGGGGTGTTGTCAAGGCTGCTGATCTGGAGCCCTCTGATTGGGCTGGCTGCTCTCATGGATGGGCTGCCATCCTCAATTGGACGACAGCCTTGTAATTGACTGCCAATTGCAAGATGCCATTCTAAGAACCCACCGCCAAATGGAGCAGGGTCCACTCCCGCTTTGGGCTTCGGTGGAGGGACTTGACCTACAGCAAAAAAATTCAGTCCAGGGTTTCAGGTAGATAGGTGCAACAATAGAGGCATTAGTGGTGGTCATGGGCATGGTTCCAAAAGGCGCTAGGAGGCCTCAAGGACTACACTTAGTAGGAAGTGGGAATTGGTGGCCAGAGAGGTCAATTCCCAGTGAATGCATCTTCACATGACATCTATCTCCCTTCACATCATCAATCCCTCAAGCTGCTCAATGCACCACACCACCATTACTCATCCAGTAACAATCCCTAGCACTCAGGATTCATGCCTAAGATCCAGATACCCCAAATAAACCTCATATCTACCAATGCTGCCAGCCTCACATCCATGTTTCGTCCCTCTATATACCTCCAGCAGTGACAGTGCCTGTGATATCATCAGTCTACTCTTGTTCATCAGCAAAGCAATGGGAGCTGCTGTCAACAGTGCTATCAACTGGCACATACTCACCAATAGCCTGCTCACTGATGCTTAATTTGGGTTCCACTTGGGCCACTAAGCTTGAGACCTCATTACAGCCTTGGTCCAAATATGGACAAGAAAACTGAATTCCAGAGATGAGCCGTGAGTAACTGCCTTTTACAGTAAGACAGCATTTGACTAAGCGTGGCATCATGGAGCCATAGTAAAATTGAAGTCAATGGGAATCAGGGGAAAACACTCCACTGGCTGCAGTCATACCTAGCACATACGAACATATGAATTAGGAGTAGGAGTAGGCCACTTGGCCCCTCGAGCCTGCTCCGCCATTCAATAAGATCATGGCTGATCTAATTGTAACCTTATCTCCACATTCCCGCCTACCCACGTTAACCTTTCACCCACTTGCTTATCAAGATTCTATCTACCTCTGCCTTAAAAACATTCAAAGGCTCTGTTTCCACTGTGTTTTGAGGTAGAAAGTCCCAAAGACTCACGACCTTCGAGAAAAAAAGTTTCTCCTCATTTCTGTCTTAAATGGGCGACCCCTTATTTTTAAACAGTGATCCCTAGTTCTAGATGCTCCCACGAAGAGCAAATATTCTCTCTAAATCCACCCTGTCAAGGCCCTTCAGGATCTTAAAGGTTTCAATCAGGTCACCTCTTAATCTTCTAAACTCCAGTGGATACAAGCCGAGCCTGTCCAACCTTTCCTCATAATGCAACTCGCCCATTCCAGGTATTAGTCTAGTAAACTTTCTCTGAACTGCTTCTAACGCACTTACATCCTTCCTTAAATAAGGAGAGCAATACCGTACACGGTACTCCAGATGTGGTCTCACCAATGTCAACTGAAACATAACCTCCCTACTTTTGTATTCCATCCTCTTCGCAATAAATGATAACATTCTATTATCAGAAAATTTAGCAACTATACCTACAGTTCCTTCATCCGAGTCATTTGTATAAATTGTAAAAATTTGAGGCCCCAGCGGTGATCCCTGTGGCACATCACTCGTCACATCCTGCCAACCAGAAAAAGACCCATTTTTGCCAACTTTATTTTTCTTGTTAGCTAGCCAATCTTCTATCTATGCCAATATGGCCAATAAGCATAAAGGAAGATGGTTATACTTGTTGGAGATCAATCATCTCAGCAGAAGGACATCACTGCAGAAGTTCCTCAGGGTAGTGTCCTCGGCCCAACCATCTTCAGCTGTTTCATTAATGACCTTCCTTCCATCATAAGGTCAGAAGTGGAGATGTTTGCTGATGATTGCACAATGTTCAATACCATTAGCAACTCGATAGATATGGAAGCCGTCTGAATCCATATGCAGCAAGACCTGAACAACTTTCAGGCTTGGGCTGCTAAGTGGCTCATAACATTCATGCCACCCAAGAAACAGGCCATAACCATTTCCAGCAAGAGAGAATCTAACCATCTCCCCATGACATTCAATGGCATTATCATCGTTAAATTCCCCACCATCAACATTCTGGAGGTGGGTGGGGGTGGGTCACTATTGACCAAACACTTAACCGGACCAGCAATATAAGTACTGTGGCTACAAGAGCAAATCAGAGGCTAGGAATTCCGTGGTAAGTAATTCACCTCCTGACTCCCCAAAGCCTGTCCACCTTCTACAAGACACAAGTCAGGAGTGTGATGGAACACTCCCCATTTGCCTCAATGAGTGCAGCTCCAACAACATTCAAGAACACCAACAGCATCCAGGATAAAGCAACCTGCTTTGATTGGCACCACAGCCACCACCATAAACGTAATATATGCTGCTGCCACTATGTGCAATGTACAAAACGACACACAGCAGCAATTCACCAAGGCTCCTTCTACACACCTTCCAGGTCCATGACCTCTACCACCTATAAGAATAAAGACAGCAGGCTTACAGAAACACCACCACCGGCAACATCCCCTCCAGGTCACACACCATCCTGACTTGGAACTATATTACTGCTCCTTCACTGTTGCTGGGTCAAAATCCTGGATCTCCCTCCCTAAAAGCACTGTACGTACACCACATAGACTGCAGTGTTTCAAGAAGATGGCTCACCACCACCTAATCAAGGGCAGTTAGGGATGGGCAATATATGCTGACATTGCCAGCAATGCTCACATCCCATAAATTATTAAAAATAAAGATTTAATATGTTCCTGCTTTACGCTCCTTCTCAACTCCAGCACACCTTCACCCTGCTATCTGGCATGCTGAGTGACTTGCTGATGGTGTGAATATATACCTCTTGTTTCCCACCCCACTGCTGCCCCTTCCCTCACATCACCCTTCGTCTTCTGATTTCCTGCTTTCTAACTTAGACGAACTGCTGCCTGCCCAGCCACAACAACACACTGAGACAGAGAAACAGCATAGCACTGATGAAAAGGCACCAACACCGAATATCACATTTGTAACCAGCAGCTCAGATACTGGCACTGCACGTACCTTGGAGACAAGTATAGAGTTGGATCAGCATGTGGTGAGTCATCGGGTACAAGTGGGCTGCAGCTAGGTCAGAGGGAAATTATTCACTTGCCAGCCCACCAGAGGGCCAGGTTACAAAAATGCTCTGCTGTAGAGACTGAGATGAGGGCCTCAATACAGCGGCACAAACAACAGCGCTGACGGGTATGCAAGCTGGGATGCTAGGTACATTGGCTGGTCTGCCAGACAGCCTTCTATTGCTGTCAAGAGCATGGTGGAGGGCACTGCGCAGAGACTGTTCCCTCTGCAGTCTCTTTTTTCCTATCTGACCTGTTGTGCTGCAGACCAAGGAGTATAGCTGCTGCTGCTCCCACATTCTTCCAGGACTATGGGCCAAGGGCTGGAAAATGGGTTTAGTGTAGTCAGATCTTTTTGTTGACTGGTGTGGGCATGATGGGCCGAATGTGCTGTAAACCTCTATCTTTGGTGTGGACAAATCCCCTAATCCTCTGCCCTCCCTGCAAGGATGCAGCAACCCTCTCTGGCAAATCCAGGAACTTACCACAAAGCCTTTAAAAACACTCCAGAATACTTCCAGAAACTCTGAAATAGCAGTTTCTAGAAATTACCGTACCTGCATTTTGGGTGCCTGGCCCATTAAAGAACATTAGTACAGATCCCATCTTGCAACTTAGCACTTGTTGTTTTCAGAGTGACACACAAATTCGTTGCCTGGGCGTGTGTGGTCCAAATTAGGTATCCTGCTGGTTAGGCTGTGTGACATCAGGATAGCACCCCTTCACAGGCTGCCAAAAGAGTGGGTACCCTTCTAAAGAGGGTACACCATGGAAGAAGCAGCTGAGTTCCAGCAAAGCAGCACTAGGCCCCTATGGTATCAACGGGGGTAGTGCTCGGAGATGAAATCCACACCCAAAATATTTGGGTAACTAAAAAGATAAATAACAGTAGTCCAGTAGACACGATAATATTTAGACATAATAGTAACAGAAAATAATCCAGCTAGCCTTTTATAAAGTTTAGAATAACTCTTGTTTTTTTCACTCTGTGCCGCTATTTATAAAGCCAAGGGTCCCAAATGTCTTTTTAACTTGTCCTGAGCCTTCAAATCTTTGCATATCTATATCCCCAGTTCTCTCTGTTGCAGTGATATAATTAAATATCTTGCTAGGCAACTTCAGAGGGCAGATTAGAGTCAACCAAGTTTCCACATATCACAGATAAAAGCAAAAAACTGTGGATGTTGGAAATCCGAAACAAAAACAAAAACAAAAAGATGTCATAGACAAAAGATGTCAAAGATGACCCAGACCTCCCTGTCGCTTGCCATTTCAACACACCATCCTGCTCTCATGCCCACATGTCCGTCCTTGGTCTGCTGCAATGTTCCAGTGAAGCTCAACGCAAACTGGAGGAACAGCACCTCATCTTCCGACTAGGCACTTTACAGCCTTCCGGACTGAATATTGAGTTCAACAATTTTAGATCATGAACTCTCTCCTCCATCCCCACCCCCTTTCCAATCCCCCTTTTCCCAATAATTTATATAGATTTTTCTTTTCCCACCTATTTCCATTATTTTTAAATGTATTTCCGTCCATTGTTTTATCTCTACCTTTAAGGCTATTTCGATCTCTTCCTCCCACCCCACCCCTACTAGGGCTATCTGTACTTTGCTCGTCCTGCTTTCTACCCTTAATGTTACCATTAGCACATTCCTTAGATAATATCACCACCATCAACACCTCTTGGTCCTTTTGTCTATGACATCTTTTGGCAATCTCCACTTATCACTGGCCCTCTATCCAGTTCTATCTGTCTCCTCCACCCCGCACCCCCCCCAACCCTCCCCCAACCAGCTTATATTTCACCTCTCTTCTATTTTTCCTTAGTTCTGGTGAAGAGTCATACGAACTCGAAATGTTAACTGTGTTCCTCTCCGCAGATGCTGTCAGACCTGCTGAGTTTTTCCAGGTATTTCTGTTTTTGTTCCACACATCACAGTTCACTTGCTAAAAAAAGCTAAGTAACGCAAAGAACAATACTGATTACAATAACTCTTAAATAGTGAGCTGTATAGGTAGCATGCTGAGCCTCAAAAAACTCATTACGCCCAAACCTTTTTCAAATGCATTCTGATGTGTGCCTTACAAAGAAAATAACAATACACTGTACACGCATTGTGTCTCAGTCATATTGGGTTGGACTGAATGCAGCCCGTCATGGCGGGAAACATCATATATGGGCCCACATAAGTGTGGGAGAGGCCTTGTGTCAGTCACCCAGTGGCGGCAAAACCTCCTCTGATTAGGTGAGAGGGCGGAAGAGGTTGAAGCAGGATTGCCGGCAGGATGTCAATTAGTTTCATTAATGAGTCATTTGAAACCCATTATCCTTGAGGCCACTGCAATTTAGGGGTGGCTCAGGGATTAAATGGGGGCTGCACAGCTGTCCTGTACCTCAGAAGGCTGCCCAGCAAACCCTGGCGGGGCGGGGGTGGGGGGATCCCTCATAGCCAGGCACTCTGTGCCCAATTGTGGCCGCTGAAAGCTACATCACTGACTTTGCCTCAGAGTCTCTCCCTGCTTTCTCTCATAGTTCCATCCTACCCTCATTCACCTCTGGCCTGGGGTCCCATGAGGACCCTGGGCCTCTGATAGGCATATTGCTTCCAGCTACACTGCTCCCACTGATGCTGGGAGCATGAGGAGCTACCAGCCTGTGATTGGCCAGCAGCTCTTGGCAGGCATGACTTTTGTCACTGGGGACCTCAGTCACAGGGAAGGCCCGACTGTGGCCACTTAAGTTCCTGAAAGGCATTTGATTCTGTTGGCCTCCCCCATGTACAGGGCTGGTGCAACAGTATTAGGCACCCTAGGTGAACTTCAGCCTTGTGCATCCCTCCCCACACCCCCATGATGCCACATGACCCATTTAATTACTTAGCAGGGACACTGCATTAACAAACAAGCACACACATTTGCACAAGGACACACACATACAGAGATATGAGAGTCCTTTAGTACCAAGAAATCAGAGCATGCTGCATTTGCAAAAGACTATAATTTCCTTGAGTATGATTCTATGAAGCAAATCCATACGATAAGGGGAATCACTGATCAGCAATGCAATGGACAGGGCACAGGGAATATTGATGAAAGAAGCTATTCAACATCACTTGAAGCTAAGTGGACAACGTTTTTAGCTTCAAATTTTGAAGTCGCTTTTATATTGTGCTAGTGCTGCCAACTGCCAACATGCAGGTCCTTTAGGCCGATGGTATTAGCAGACTGTAAAAACAGTTTAAATACACCCTATGTGAATAATGCCTTTAGTTTTCCTTAGTCTCACTTTTAAACTACCAATATTAACAGATCAGATAGGAATCTGAAATCTAAACATTAATAAGAATAATGACTAAAGTCACTGATAACTTATTCAGTAACTGATAGTTTAAAGTAATAGTTCAAATTGAGGCACAATGCAGGCACTGAGTCCATGTGGAGAGTTGCTTCAACATTAACAAGAGGACCCATTCCAAGAACAAGTACTTCTATACTGGGCGAAGATTTTGCTGTAGCTGCCAATTGCAACACTGCTGCACAACAGGGGTAAGTTTCCCAAGGAGCAGAGGGACCAAGAGCAAAATGGCAAAGTCCTCACTTCAGCCACTGCCATTGGCAGCCTGGCAGCGGGACAGGGCAAGCTGAAAGTCTCCTGGGCCCAGCCAGAGTTGTGAGTGGAGGAAGAGCGAGTGCGGGAGAGAGAGAGCTGCTCCTCCAGTCACAGATTCTGTCTCTCCCGTGCTTGCTGTTCAACTCCTCCAATCATGGATTCCCTCTCTGTCGCTTTTACTGCTCCTCTATATACAGATTCTTTGGTTGGAGAAGCAGCAGCTGCTCCTCCAATCACAATCCTGCAGTCAGTTCCAGTGTTCAGCAACTGTCAATTTAATGTTAATTCTGTTTTTTGTTACAAAAACCTGACAGACCTTCGGGCAGCTGCATGGCTCGTTGGCTGGCTTTAAATAAAAAATTGGAACGGTCAGTTCCGTTTTCTTTTTGAAAAGCTGGCAGTTTTTTGCTGTCCCCCAAATTTGTCACCCTAGGCAATTGCCAAGTTTGCCTGGTGGATTGTACTGGCCCTGCCCATGTAAATGGCAGGGGTCCCAGTTGATTGTCCAACCAGGGGGCGAAAGTCCAATTGGCCTGACAAAATCCTGGCCGTTAGGACAATGGTAATCTGGGAGCAATGATCAAGTAGTCAATTACTGTAAAAATTAAAAACATATAAATTAAACAAATTAAGTTATGCTAAATTTAAATCCAAGAACTCAAAGGAATTAGACTTCGACAGGCTTGTACTTTTTGTCCATTAGAGATGGTTTGCATTTCACTGTTATAACTTGTGAATATATCTCCTTACTCACTTAACAGAAACTTTTAAGGCACAAAAGATTAGTCTGTCTAAGAGGTAGTAACAAAAGTAAACTATCAAACAAACAAACCACAGCAAAGCTTCTTTCATAAACAGGTCAAGATAGCATTATGTGTTCAGGTGCTCTATGCTGATCTGCAGTTAGCACTGAACCAGAAGTACTTTAAACGAAAGATTAGATAATAATTTGAAATAACAGTAGTATTAAGTAACTAAAAATGTCCAAGTTTGAATACAAATCAATATGAAACAATCTATTTTGTCTCCTGTACTCCCTTGTGTTTGCTCAGTGCCCTTGAGTGAAAACTCAGTTTAAATGAGCTTTCAAATGTAACTGGGATATTGTTTTTTACTGTCAAAAGTATCTTACTTTTCCTTAAACCAGCAGGTTAAGCTACAGTACAATTCCACAAGTACCACCATCCACCTGGCCAGTTTCCATTTGAAAGTCTGGATGGTGAATGTGGGAAGGAAGGAATGGGCAATCCTGCCCTCATCCAATGCCTACAAGGAATGCTTTCAGGAAGTGTGGTAATCTGAGGTGTAATACACCTTTAAGAGAATGTGAGTGGATTGACCATGTGCTGTGAGACCCAATAGCTGTGTAGCGTGGGCTACCATGTTAATATTAGTCTAGAGTGGGGCCTGGCTGGAGAAGCACACATCATGTTAGTGCTCTGTTTGTGTAAAAAAATAGCATGTGCTTCACTTCATATTGGTCTCTGCGTCTGCAGTGTATTGTAATCAACTTGCCTGCTGACAGGTAAGTGTGCAACCGGTTCGTGAGCAAAGCAACCCCATCGTAAAACATAACAGGAAGGGTTATTGGAAAGTTACCAAGAATCAGAGGTGAGAGCGAGACTTTACTTGGTGAGTGGCAGGAAAGAGCGAGGACAGAATGGGATATAGACAGCGCCAGAGAGAGCGAGACTTCTCTTGCTGAGCGTTGGGGAAGAGAAAGGACAGAGCAGGGTATGGAGAACTAGCTAGAAGCCAGTCCGTAGGTTCAGAGCCGCGTTTGGAAAAAAAATCGAGGTGTAACTTCACAGAGAAGCAGGTAGCTGATTCAGAATATTTTCTCTTTTTATCTTATCTAAGCTACTGAATTTCAAGCGGAGTAAGTAGAACATTAAGTGAAATAATAAGAACATAAGCACAAGCAGGATTGGAGCCATTAACAAAAATTAAACTAAGAAAACAATTAAGTAAACACAATAAAGATGGCAGGACAGGTGATGTATTGCATCTGCAGTAAGTGGGAGCTAGTGGATACCAAAGTGATCCATGGCAACCACATCTGCAGGAGGTATCTACCATTCAAGGAACTTTGGCTTAGAGTGAATGTGCTAGAGGCTGAGTTTCGGACACTGTGATGCATCAGGGAAGGGGAAAGTTAGCTGGAAAGTTTGTTCCAGAAGGGAGTCACACCCCTTAGGATGGGATATTCTGATCTGATCCATGGTCAGGGACAGGGGAGTGTGGCTGCGAGTGAGGCAGGTATGGAGATCAAGAAATAGAAGTGGAGGAGCCTCAGCTTTTGTAATTATCCAACAGGTTCAAGGTTACTGTAGCTTCTATGGATGATAGCGAGGGCTGAAGGGTGGATCAGTGATCTGACCATGGCATGTGGTACAGGGAACCATTAAAGTGGGGGGAGTAAATAGGTAGTAGGGGACAGTATAGTCAAGGGGGTAGATACAGTTCTCTGCGAGTGAGAGGAAGAGTTCAGGAGGTTGTATTGCCTGCCCAATGCCAGGGTTTGGGACATTTGCTTGGGCTGGAGAAGAACTTGCAGTGGGAGAGGGAGGATCCAGTTGTGCTTCACCAGTGCACCAACAACATAGATGGAACTAGGAAAGATTTCCTTTTAGGGATTATGAGCAGCTAGGGGCTAAATTAAGAAGCAGAACCACAAAGGTAATGGTGTCTGGATTTCTACCTGAGCCATGAGCGAATTGGTGTAGGGTAAATTAGATTAAAGAGTTGAATGCTTGGGTCAAAAATTGATGTGGGAAAATGGGTTTCGATTCATGGGGCCTTGGCACCAGTACCGGGGAAAATGGGAGCTTTACTGTTGGGAACAAAAATACCTGGAAAAACTCAGGTCTGGCAGCATCTGCGGAGAGGAGCACAGTTAATGTTTCAAGTCCAAATGACCCTTCAACAGAACTAAGTAAAAATAGAAGAGAGGTGAAATATAAGGTGGTTTAAGGGGGTTGGGACAAATAGAGCTGGATAAATGGCCAGTGATAGGTGGAGATAACCAAAAGATGTCACAGACAAAAGGACAAAGAGGTGTTGAAGGTGGTGATATTATCTAAGAAATGTGCTAATTAAGGGTAGAAAGTAGGACGAGCAAGGTACAGATAGCCCTAGTGGGGGTGGGGTGAAGGAATTGAAAAAGGCTAAAAGGTAGAGATAAAACAATGGATGGAAATACATTTAAAAATAATGGAAATAGGTGGGAAAAGAAAAATCTATATAAATTATTGGGGGAAAAAAGGGGGGAAATCGGAAAGGGGGTGAGGATGGAGGAGAGAGTTCATGATCTAAAATTGTTGAACTCAATATTCAGACCAGAAGGCTGTAAAGTGCCTAGTCAGAAGATGAGGTGCTGTTCCTCCAGTTTGCGTTGAGCTTCACTGGAACATTGCAGCAGACCAAGGACGGACATGTGGGCATGAGAGCAGACATGTGTTGAAATGGCAAGCAACAGGGAGGTCTGGGTCATCTTTGACATCTTTTGTCTATGACATCTTTTTGTTTTTGTTTTTGTTTCGGATTTCCAACACCCGCAGTTTTTTTGCTTTTATCTGTGATATGTGGAAACTTGGTTGACTCTAATCTGCCCTCTGAAGTTGCCTAGCAAGATATTCAATTATATCACTGCAACAGAGAGAACTGGGGATATAGGTATGCAAAGCTTTGAAGCATCAGGACAAGTTAAAAAGACATTTGGGATCCTTGGCTTTATAAATAGTGGCACAATGCAGCAGGCCAAGGACGGACATGTGGGCATGAGAGCAGGGTGGAGTGTTGAAATGGCAAGCGACAGGGAGGTCTGGGTAATGCTTGCGGATAGACCGATGGTGTTCTGCAAAGCGGTCACCCAGTCTGCATTTGGTCTCTCTAATGTAGAGGAAACCACATTGGGAGCAACGAATGCAGTAGACTAAATTGAGGGAAGTGCAAGTGAAATGCTGCTTCACTTGAAAGGATGTTTGGGCCCTTGGACGGTGAGGAGAGGGGAAGTGAAGGGGCAGGTGTTACACCTTCTGCGGTTGCATGGGAAGGTGCTGTGGGAAGGGGTTGAGGTGTAGGGGGTGGTGGAAGAGTGGACCAGGATGTCCTGGAGGGAACGATCCCTGCGGAATGCTGCCGGGGGGGGGGGGGGGGGGGTGAAGGGTGGATGTGTTTGGTGGTGGCATCATGCTGGAGTTGGCGGAAATGGTGGAGGATGATCCTTTGAATGTGGAGGCTGGTGGGGTGATAAGTGAGGACAAGGGGGACCCTATCATGTTTCTGTGAGGGAGAGGAAGGTGTGAGGGCGGATGCGCAGTAGATGGGCTGGACACGGTTGAGGGCCCTGTCAACCACCATGGGTGGAAAACCTCGGTGAAGGAAGAAAACCTCAACCCCCCTCCCACGGCACCTTCCCATGCAACTGCAGAAGGTGTAACACCTGCCCCTTCACTGCCCCTCTCCTCACCGTCCAAGGGCCCAAACACTCCTTTCAGGTGAAGCAGCATTTCACTTGCACTTCCCTCAATTTAGTCTATGCATTCGTTGCTCCCAATGCAGTTTCCTCTACATTGGAGAGACCAAACGCAGACTGGGTGACCGCTTTGCGGAACCTCCCTGTCGACCTCCCTGTCGCTTGCTATTTCAACACTCCACTCTGCTCTCATGCCCACATGTCCGTCCTTGGTCTGCTGCATTGTTCCAGTGAAGCTCAACGCAAACTGGAGGAACAGCACCTCATCTTCCGACTAGGCACTTTACAGCCTTCCGGTCTGAATATTGAGTTCAACAATTTTAGATCATGAACTCTCTCTTCCATCCCCACCCACTTTCTGATTTCCACCCTTTTTTCCCAATAATTTATATAGATTTTTCTTCTCACACCTACTTCCATTAATTTTAAATGTATTTCCATCCATTGTTTTATCTCTATCTTTTAGCCTTTTTCAATTCCTTCACCCCACCCCATCCCTACTAGGGC
The DNA here is from genome assembly GCF_017639515.1 of Carcharodon carcharias. Lineage (NCBI taxonomy): Eukaryota > Metazoa > Chordata > Chondrichthyes > Lamniformes > Lamnidae > Carcharodon > Carcharodon carcharias. Next base: position 44,288,041 of record NC_054471.1, on the reverse strand, counting down.
TATCTGTACCTTGCTCGTCCTGCTTTCTACCCTTAATTAGCACATTCCTTAGATAATATCACCACCTTCAACACCTCTTTATCCTTTAGTCTGTGACATCTTTTGGTTATCTCCACCTATCACTGGCCATTTATCCAGCTCTACTTGTCCCACCCCCCCCCTTAAATCAGCTTATATTTCACCTCTCTTCTATTTTTACTTAGTTCTGTTGAAGGGTCATTTGGACTCGAAATGTTAACTGTGTTCCTCTCCGCAGATGCTGCCAGACTTGCTGAGTTTTTCCAGGTATTTTTGTTTTTGTTTTGGATTTCCAGCATCCGCAGTTTTTTGCTTTTATCTATACTGTTGGGACTTTCTTCACCTGCAACATGCTGGGATCAGTGTTCTGACAAGTCATATGACCAGGGTGGTAGAGAAAGCTTTAAACTAAATAGTGGGGGGAGGGATCACCTGAGGGGAGACCTGGCAAATTAAAGAGCAAAGGTGTCATTAAAGCAGGGTAACGATAACAGAGTTGTAGCGGGAAGGGACAGCGCATACAAACTTAAGATTGCACCAGTGTATAAGACCAGAGTTTGCAATAATAAAAGGACAGAATTAAAAGCTCTGTATCTGAAAGTGCGCAGCACTCATAACAAAATGGATGAATTGATGGCACCAATAGAAATACATATGCATGACCTGACAGCCATTTTAGAGATGTGGTTGCAGACTAACCAAGGCTGGGACTTAAATATTCAAGGGTATTTGACATTATGGAAGGACAGGAAGCTAGTTAATTAAGTAGGACATGAGTGCAATAGTGAGAGATTATCTTAGTTCAGAAGATCAAGACGTAGAATCAGTTTGGCTAGAGATAAGAAATAACAAAGCCAGGAAGTCACTTGTGGGAGTAGTTTATAGGTCCCCTAACAGTGGGTGGAATTGTCTGTGCCCATTGATGCCAGGCAAGTTCGGTGGCGTGAGCAGACAATATGGTGAGAAGGCCAAAAATTGGTTTCACGACGTCATGAAACCGGTTAGTGATTGTCCGCTCAGCCTGTCGATGGCGGGCCACATTCCCCGCATTCATTAGACATTGGGAACCTCATTGTAATACATCAGCATATCATTATAAGGCCTGCCCACCAGAATCAATTCCGCCCCCCCCCGGCCTTTGCTGGATCGTCCACCCACATCAGGAGGAAAACACGCTGATGTAGAACACATCTTGACAACTGTGACATGCAGAAGTTGGGACTTATTGCTAGGGCCTTGCTCACATCGTGGACATCCGAGGAGCAGAAGATGCTGGAGACTGACAGCAATGGGATCCTGGAGGCAAGTCCACGACATGCTGGGTTGATTCTCATGGACATGGCTCTGCTGTGAAGCAGCTCACAGAAGTTGGAAAGTCACCATTGATGCTCACAACGAGGAGGATCGATTGGGAGAGGAAAAAGTGTTGGTAGGGGGCACAAATGAAGGTGTCGGGGGGCTGAGGTTGAGCGGTAGGGGAATGAAGGTGTTGGGGGGTGAGGTTGGGGGGGGTAAGGAGTACAGGTGGAGGAGGGGGTAACAGGGAAGAAGATGGCAACTGGGGAGGTAGGTGTATGGGGGTGGGTGGAAGGTGTAGGGGAAGGTGTTCGGAGGGGGAGAGGAGTCCAGTGGGAGGAAGGAGTGCGGGGTGGGGCACGGAAGTAAGGGTGGAGGAAGAAGTAAGGCTAGAGGAAGGAGTTGGGAAAGGGGGAGGAGTAAAGCTGAAGAAGTGAGGGTGTCTGAGGGTAATCAGCAGGAGATTGGTTTCCTTGTCCATGTTTGACCTGATGCCATGAGACTTCCTGAGAGTCCGTAGTCAATGCTGAGGACACTCAGGGCAACTCCATCCAGACTGTATACCACTGTACCGTCACCTCTGCTGGGTCTGTCCTGCCGGTGGAACAGAACATACCCAAGGATGGTGATGGTGGTGGTGGAGTTTGGGACATTTCTGTGAGACAGCTTTCCCAGTTTCGGCACTAGTCCCCAGATGTTAGTAAGAAGGACTTTGCAGGGTCGACAGGAAGCTGAGTTTGCCGTTGTCGTTTCCAGTGCCTCGGTCGATGCCTGGTGTCCCATTTGGTTCCATTCCTTTATTGTGACTTTGTGGCGGTTTGTTACAACTGAGTGGCTTGGTAGGTCATTTCAGAGGGCATTTAAGAGTCAACCACATTGCTGTGGATCTGGAGTCACATGTAGGCCAGACCAGGTAAGGGCGGCAGATTTCCTTCCCTAAAGGGGATTAGTGAACCAGATGGGTTTTTACAACAATCGACAATAGTTTCATGGTCATCATTAGACTTTTAATTCCAGATTTTTATTGAATTCAAATTCCATTATCTGCTATGGCAGGATTTGAACCCAGGTCCCCAGAGCATTTCCCTGGGTTTCTGGATTACTAGTCCAATGACAATACCACTATCCCATCACCTTCCCCTTTGCTGGAGGCTGTTTGGAGAGGTGACGGGGGGAGTGGGGGGGGGGGGGGCGTGTGGTTTGTGTGGGAGGTTATGTAACATAGGCTTCTGGCTTATTGAACAAGTTAACATTGCCTTGCTGAGCTGAATAGCTCAGTCTGCTCTTTATCATCTGACTAGCAGCCTCACAGACAAGGAGCTCTGCCCAGGTGGAACGCCTGGCCCCATCTACACTGCTTCTGATGGAAATTCTGTACTCTCACCTACAAGACTGATTCATCTCTGCATGCCTATTTCATAATGTGAAGTCAGCACCATCAGAAAAATGAATTCTGCAACATTGGTTTTCAGCCCACTGAACTTCATGAAGGAATACCCCATTAGACTTTGATTCTGGACTCTGGCACCCATGTGAAACAATATTTATTTTCTCTGGTCTCTGTACTGTAAAACCTTCTACCCTCTACCCCTCTATTACTGTATGAATGCGAGGGGGTGACGTTGTCACCCTCCTTTCCACATTTTGAGTGTGTGCAAATAAACTAACCCTTTAAGTTCATCCTATCTTGAGTTTGCTGTGGGGTTATTAATAGCAAATTGGATCACACCAAATCCGAGGAGTTGGAAAATACCAATAAAGAGGGAAACAAACCAAAACACCTTTCTGTTTACGGATGGGTGGTGAGAGGAGAAATTTGCGCTGTTTAAATTAATCCACCCTCCAGTCCATAACAGAAATTAGGAGCTCAAACCCAGGATCACCCATTTGAATTTGACCAGAGTCCAAGTTTAAGACACGAGCCAAATCTGATATAAAATAGACAATTGGAAGCCAAAAGGAAAAACCTGATGGTGAGAATGAGTTTTAAAACACAGTAAGTTACCACAGCAAATTCCTTTTCCCTAACACTAAAAAATGGCAACTTTTGATGCCCAGAGGTGGTTCAAACGAGGAGACCTGAATGGCGAAACATTAGCATTCCTTATCACAGGGCAACTGAGACCTGTAGCTAGGGAGATACAGTTACAATTACCCAGTAAAGTAAAGAGAAGCAAACTGATCCAGCTGTTGGTAAAACACTTGGATCTCACGTATCCGACTGAGCAGGTAGAAGAAGAGCCCAAAAATGGCTCCTAATCCCCTCCCCTATCCGAATTAGAGCTGGGAAAGCTCATAATGCAGCTAGAATTTAAGGAGAGAAAAAAAAGAGAGAAAAAGAGGGGCTCAGAAGAAAGAAAGAGAGGCTCGGGAGAAAGAAAGAGAGAGAGAAAAGGAGAGAGAAAGACAGAGATCAGGAGAACTGGAAAGGGAAAGAGAATTCCAGCTCCAAGAAGTGGAAATGGAGCTAGTAGCTCAAAGGGAACGAGAAAGAGAGAGAGTGCGAGAGAGAGAGAGAGAGAAAGCGAGAGAGAGATGAGTCCATGAATTGTGAGCAGACCAAGGCTGCCATCCTAAGTGCCTACAAGTTAGACCTGGAGACATATCGCCAGCAATTCTGGAATGCTCGTAAGAAGCCCACACAAACCTACATCGAGTTTGAATGGTTGAAGGAAATCGCATTTGATCGATGGATATGGTCCTTAAAGATCCCATGCACCAATGAGGGATTCCCTGAGTTGATATTGATAGAAGAATTTAAAAACTGCTTACCCTCCAGCCTGAGGACACACTTGGATGGTCAGAGAATCCTCACAGCTCTGGATACAGCTGTAACAGCAGAAAGCTATTATCTCACCCAGGCAGACCCTTTCCAAGCCATTCCCATGAACATTGGAAAGATAAGCCGGGTGACCTAGATAGGAAAGACCCCCCACCCAGAAAAGAAAGCACAAAATAAGGTGCGAGAAGATCTCCCACAGCCTGAAAGGAGAATGCTTGGAAAATGGTGCGTTCCTATTGTAAAAAACATAGGCCATTCCAGACCTGAGTGCAGGAAATTGTGAAGAAAGCCTGTAGGTCTAATAGGGCTCCACATGAGCAGACACCAGAAGGATGTCCCAATGGGTAGTGTGGCAGGGCAGGCAGGGATCCTCTGGAAAGCATTGCACTATGTGTGTCTGAGCTGGACAAACTCCCAGAGAGCTTCCGGAGTTTTGTCCTTTCAGGAACAGTGTCCCCCTACTCGTTCCAAAATGTGAGCAAGTCCATTGTACTGCTTCCGGCCACTGGGACCACTCAGTCCTTAATGCCGGAATGAACCTAAACCTACCCACCTAGTCCTCCCTGAAGGCTAAAGTTCATTCAGTGGAGTGGGAGGAGCATCTGTGTCCCCCCCACCGCCTCCATAGGGTTTACTCGGAGTGTGACCTTGTTTCAGGGCCTGTTACACTGGGAACTGTCCCTGAACTACTGCTAACAGGGATCAATTTCCTCCTTAGAAACAATTTGGCTGGCAGCAAGTGTTAGCCAGTGAAGGAAAAGAGGCCAACGTCAAGCAGTAGAAATCTGTAGGAGTGCAGAAGGCTGGGGAATGTTCAGAGGCCCAAATGGGTGAAATAAAACCCTTAACCATTGAGCGAGAGCTCCTTGAATGTAACAAGGCCAAAACCAGGCCAAGGAGGTCCAGGAAGGGCCAACAGAATGTAAAACAGACTTACAGAATATCCTAGAATTAAACAGAGAAGTCCCAGAGCCAGGAAAGATGCCCCACGTAGTCGAAAAGACTGAAGGAAGGCAAATTATTAAACCAGGAAAGGGAAAAGTTAAGGAATTGTTGGAAGTATGGCTGGCAGAAACCTTCTTTCCAAATTTAATAGGGGCCCAGGGAGTCCCCAACCAGATGAGCAAATAGGGAGTGAGATGCATCACCCAGGTGAAAAGCCATGAGGGAGCACAGCCAGAGCTGCACCTCCACTTAAGGGCAGAAGTGTTCCAGAGGACAGAGAACAAGTTAGGATAGCGCCCACTCCCAAGCTAAAGGCCCAGCTAGGAAGCCAATGACTGTCTTTGTCGACAGCTTTATAGCAAATTTGAATGGGGGCCAGGAAAGTTCCCAAACCGACCCCGAAAGAATTAGGGTGATGCCTCACTTAGTTGAAAAGCCACAGGGAGGTACAGTGGGAGCTGACCATCCACCAGAGGGCAGCAATAATCCAAAATACATGGCCAGAATTTTGACATCGGTATGCGGGGGCAGGCCCGGCACGCTGACACGTGACACGATGCGTGGTGATGTCGGGCGTGCGTCCCGACGTCAGCGCATGTCATTTAGATATTAGCAGGTGGCTGTGCACCCGCCAAACTGTCAACGGCCTATTAAAGCCATTAAAAGCCCAATTAAACTACTTATCAACGCTGCTCATCCAACCTTAATGTTGGTGGGCAGGCAAAGAGCCCAAGCGGCCTTTGCGTTATTCAGGAAACCTCATCCATGGGTGGGATGAGGTTTCCTGAAGGTTTTATTAAATAAATAAATACTTTTTGCACAATTCATAAACATGTCCCAGCTCATTTGACACTGTCACATGAGGGGACATGTCTAAATAATGTTTAACTTTACTATTTATGACCTTTTATTATGTACTTAACCTCTGTGAGGCAGCTTCATGCCTCAGGGAGATTTCTGTGCTTTTTCGCGCACAGAGCGCAGGCCCCGACTCTCCCACCCACCCCCCGCCCCCCCCGCCCGCACAGGTAGTGCTGAGCACGTAAAATGGTGGCTCGCAGCCTTTTGCACCTGCTCCCGACTGGCCTGTCCAACATTCATAAAATTCTCCCCATGGAGTCTACTACCCATATGACCAGCAGAGGGATTCCAACCAGATTGGATCCCGTACTCATCAACCTTAGTGCAGAATAATGAAGCAACCTGACAAAACTGCCCACTACGTTTAAAATGACTCATACCAGCATACCAGACTGCAGCACTGTAGACCTACCTGGTATGATCGTAGGAGAGACACCTTCCAGAAGGCAGTCTCCCTATCATCTGGGCCCAGAAAGGCTAGTCCAAGCCCAGGGGCAGATTTCCCCCTTGTTGCTGTGCCAACCCATAGCACCTAGCAACAGTACCTGGAACATCCCAGTTGTGCTTAGCACCCGAGCTGGAAACTGAAGCGGAATCCCCGAAAGAGGCCAAAGCCCCAATAAAACACGCCAATCTCCTGACCATCAGCCTAAAAACAGCCCCTGGGTTTAAACAGCTGAACCCACAGGTTACCAAGGTGGACAGGGATGAACTGGGCTGGACAAGAGCAGCTCAGCTCTATGATCAAAAGACCTAGCACTCACAGAGGGAGATACCCAGCATTCCCCTGCAGATAGCACAGAGCAGCTTGACTATTACTCATCCCCTGTGTGCTAACCACCATGTAAAACCCGCAGACCCTTTAGAAGATACTTAATCAGGGTTTGGGCAGGCACTAAGTTCTGAAAATGATGGCTTTGCTTGTGCCTGATCCTCAACAGAGGAAATTCAGAATACAAGGAAAAGGTTTTGAATCTTTTTAGGTCATCTAAACATTACTCATCTCAGCTTTCCCAAGATATCCTTCCTGATGCACTAAACCAGGTTTAAACCATGAAAGAAAAATGCAGCAGGGAGCTGCCAATGGTCCTGCTGGCTGTGTGTTTGACATGCCAGTGCGAATGAGAGAACAAATGCATTTTTCTTCACTTCCTGTTCTTCCTTCATAAGACCACATAAAAAAAAACCAAATTAAATACATGGCTTGAATTTTTTGCTCGTCAGTTGCGCGTGATTGGCGGGCCTGGAAGCAGACGGGAAATGGGCCCCCGACTGCAATTCCACGCTGGCTGGCCAATTAAGGGCCAGCCAGCCAGCATCAAACGCGTGCTGAGAAAGGCTCAGCACTGCCAGTGGGGGAGGGAAGAGGGCAGGCATTGATGTCACCGCAGGTGTTGGTGAGCACTTCCACTGAGCTCCCTGAAGGCAGACAGCTGCCTCGGGGGGGCTGCAGACTTCCACAGAATAAACAAAAAATATGTCCATGCAGCACAATCAAGCACCTGAAAGCATACCTCATGAAAAAAGTCCCCAGATATCTCTATTTTATTTCCCTATGGAGATTTCATTCCACCCTGGGTTGCGGTTTGAGCAAAAATGTAAAGGTTGCCTGGTCGATTGGCCCATCTGCCAACGATAAAGGTGAATGGGTTATGAAAAATCGCTTTCAATTGCCTCCTTAATGGGCTTAATGGCCCGCTTAATTGTTGGCAAGCGTGCTTCTGAATACCATGTGCTCCCGCTGAGCGAGATATCACATGAGTTCATGATGACGTCGGGGCGCTCGCCTGATATCATCTCGCGCTATTTCGCGGCTGGCTGGGTCAGGCACCTCCCCACCCACAGGACGTAAAATTCTGGTCCATGTTTTTTTTCTCCGAGACTTCAAGTACTGTGAGGGACCAAGACCTCAATATATATTTTTATAATATCTTGAGCAAATTGATATAGGGAGTGACAAGGTACCGGAGGCACTGGCAGGCTTAAAAGTGGACAAATCTCCAGGTCCAGATTTGTGTCCCAGACTGCTGAGGGAGGCAAGGGGATTGCAGGGGCTCTGACCCAAATTTTTAATTCCTCTCTGGCCATGGGGGAGGTGCCAGAGGACTGGAGAACAGCTAATGTGGTTCCGCTATTTAAGAAGGGTTGTAGAGATAAGCCAGGGAACTACAGGCCAGTGAGTCTCATGTCAGTGGTAGGGAAACTATTGGAGAAAATTCTGAAGGAGAGAGTCTATCTGCACTTGGAGAGGCAAGGTTTGATCAGGGATAGTCAGCATGGCTTTGTCAGAGGGAGGTCATGCCTAACAAATTTGACTGAATTTTTTTGAGGAGGTGACCAGGTGTGTAGATGAGGGTAGTGCAGTTGATGACTGCCAGCACAATTGAGCAATGTTGTGTATGAGTTTCAGTGCCGCTGCTTTGCCTGGTACATAAGCCGCATGTCCCAACGATTGGCTGATTGAATCAAACAACATATTCCTTCAGCTGTTTGCAATGGGCAGACTACAGACCGTACTCAACCTGCCCATTCTTACAAAACCCAAAACAAAATGTCTGCTCTTAGATGTGATTCCGCAATTGGGCAAACATTTGCTGAACAATCTTGAACGTGCTAATAGTCACACTAAAACCGATTTGAGATAATCAGACAAGATTCTAATGTAGCTCATTTATGCTTGCTAGAAACCTCAGACATTCATACATAAGGGCCTGTTCTCTGCAAACTGAAGAATATGCTCAAGTCTTGCACCTTGTTTGAATTACCCGGAGGCTCAGGGATCCTATTGTACCCCAATGCTTTTGCCATGGCAATGCCTCGGCCAGAGTCAGCTTGCCTACCAATCAGCACACGTTTTCTCCTGGAGTTTAAATTGTTATGATCGTTTGAAATTGGCTTTCGTACATTTGTCCTGATGAGTGCAAAATGAAAAGCTTTGGCAACACATCTCTCTTTTCAGCAATATTTAAATTTTGTACGACCAAGCAAATGTTTATAACTAAACTGCTTGATGTAAGACAGCTCAATGAGCTAAATTTAGTCATCATTGACTCATGGGCATAAACTTCAGGGCCTGAATTTTTCAGTCGGCGGGTGGGCTCAGCGGGAGCAGGCGGGCAGGGGCAGTTGCAGAGCCACCTACAATCGGCTCCACGCTGCCATTTTACATGGGCAGGCCAACTAATCATGCCTCGAGAAGGGACATGCTTTATATTTCAGAATTTTTAAAAATTTAATTAATAAATGCCTTAGGAAACCTCATCCCACTCATGGATGAGGTTTCCTAAAAAACATAAAGGCTGCTTGGCCTTTTTGCCTGCCCGCCAACCATAAGGTTGAACGGGCAACGTAAAGTTGACCTTAATTATTCCTTAATGGCCTTAATAGGCTGTTTAAATATCAGCGGGCGAGCAGCCAACGCTGGCACGTACCCGCTGAACAAAACATTGCGAGATAGCGTGATAACGTCGGGACGCACGCCTGACATCATTGCGCATCATTTCACGCTCTGGCGTGTTGGGCCCGCCCCTGTATGCTGACTGAAAAATTCAGGCCCAAATGATGGAGTACAAAGTGGTCATGAGTGCTTTGTTAACAGAGTGTTAAAGTCAGGAATTTAGTACAAGTAGGAATCCAGTGCAGAGGGGGGAAGGATGTTATGTTTTTATATCCTCCATTAGCTGGTGAGTGCTTTTCTTTTGTCTCTAAGCTAGGAGCTTGCTATGCTTTGCTGCATTAGATTAATAATATAAACTAGATAAATCAATTAATTTACAAAATTAAAATCAATTTAATTTTAAAAATTAACTAATTAATTTATCAAATAACTAAATAAGGTGACGGTTAGATAGACATGCCATGGCAGGGCAGGTCGTGTGCGCACTGCAGCATATTGCAGTTTGTGGATAGTGTTGCGATCCTGAACAACTGTATCTGCAGTAAGTGCCTATATATTGAGAAACGTCAGCTCAGAGTTGTTGAGCTGGAGTTCGATCTGCAGATATTTCTGGGCATCAGGAGGAGAAGAATTAGCTGGACATCTTGTTCTAGGAGGCAGTCACACCCCTTAGGTTAAGCAGAACTTTACAGTTGGTCAATGGTCAGGGAAAGAAGGGTGTGACTACAAGTCAAGCAGGTATGGAGACAAAGGACGAAGTGATGGAGGGGCCTCAATCCTAGACTTCGATTTATGAGCTACTTGCCACCAGTGTGGATGAACAAAGACAGCAGGATGGATAGGCAAATTGACCACAGTAAAACGATGCAGAAGGCCAATCGAGTGGGGGAATGGAAAGCAATGTGGTAGCGATTGAGGACAGTATAAGTCAGGGGAACAGATACTGTTCTCTGCAGGTGGGAGCAATGTCCTGTCAAATCGAATAACTAGGGCAGTCGACGGAGCTTTAAAGTAACAATGGAAATGGGAGGATTCAGGAAAGGTTACATTCTAAAGTAGAAGGGAATTGTTAATTGCTCTAGAGTAGAGCAGCATTTTATGTAAAAATAACCAGAGTGGGTGAGGAAGGGACAGTGAGAGTGACAAATGTAATATGACATTAGTGACTAAAGTGAGGTCAGGAGAAATTAGAAAAATGTTAAAGCTAAAGGCACTGTATCTGAATGCAAAGCATTCAGCACAAATTGTATGAATTAATAGCACAAATAATAGCCATGGAGACACAGTTGCAAAGTGACCAAGGTTAGAAACATTAACGTTTAGAAGAAATAGGCAAAATGAAAAGGAGAGGTAGACCTGATAATAAAGGATGGGTTGAAGACAGTAAAGGTAAAGGATCTTAACTCAGGAAATCAATAAGTAGAATCAGTTTGGGTTAACTAAGAAACAGCAAGGGGCAGACAGCATTGGTGGAAGTTGTTTATAGGCTCCCCCAACAGTAGTTGTTGCATAGGGCAGAGGATAAATCAGGAAATGAGAAGTGTGTGTAATAAGGGTAAAACAGTAATCATGGGGGATTTTAATATTCCTATTGACTGGGTAAATTAAATTGCAGTAATAGTGTGAAGGATGAATTCATGGAATGTACACAAGATAGTTTTATAGAACAGAACACTATGTCAATGAACCAACTAGGGAACAGGCTATTTTTGGATCTAATAGGAAAGGGTTAATGAATAACCTTGTAGTAAGGAGTCTCTAGAAAAGAGTGGCCATGTATGATAGAATTTTATATTGAGTTTTAAAGTGATTCAGTTAATTACGAAACTGGGATCATAAATTTAGACAAAGCAAACTATGTTGGCATGAGGGGCAAATTAACTAAAGTAGATTGGAAAACTATATTAAAGTGATATTATGGTTGATAAGCAATGGCTTTCATTTAATGAATGAATACATAATTTCTAACAAATATACATTCCTTTAATGCACAAAGCCCCACAGAAAAAGTGGTCCAGCAGCTGTTAACAAGAGATAGAATGAAATCAAAGGAAGAAACTTATAATTTTCCAAAAAGACTAGTAATCCTTAGGATTGGGAGCATTTTACAATTCAGCCAAGGAGGACCAAGATATTGAAAAGGAAAGAAAAATGAAAATGTGAGAGTAAACTAGCAAGAGAAATAAAAACAAATTATAACCATTTCTATAGGTTTGTAGATAGAAGGAAATTAGTGAAAGTAAACACGGACCCATTAAAGGCAGAGACAGGTGAAATTATAATCTGTAATAAGGAAATGGTAGAGACGTTAAATAGATACCTTGGGCGGGATTTTCATACCTCCGTCCGTGCCAGAATGGGGGTGGGCCAGCAAAATACATGGTGGGACGGGACCCAATCCGGGATTCCCACCCCCATTGCTTTCGCTAGCATTTTTCAGTGGCGCAGGAAGTGAACCAGCACACAGCAGTGCCGATTTTGCTGGCTCCGTTGCAGGTGGGCATTTCAGACCCCATGCAATTTTGACGGAGTTGGGTCAGCTTCTGAAGGTGACATGATTCACACCAGCTCAGTCTGGAGTTGGGAACTGTTTGGCAGGTGAGGTATGAGGTGTGAGTTGGCTAATATAGATTGAGGAACTTCATTAAAAGGAGGATAGGCAATGGCTAATATTTAAGGAACAAATGTATGCATTGCAGCAGTTATATATTCCTTTCTGGTGCAAAAACACAACAGGAAAAGTGGCCCAACCATGGCTAACAAAAGATATTAAGAATATTGTTAGGTCCAAAGAGGAGTCATATAAAGTTGCTAGAAAAAGGAGCAAGCCTGAGGATTAGGAGCAGTTTAGAATTCAGCAAAGGAGGACCAAGAGATTGATTAAGAGGGAAAACTAGAGTATGAGAGTAAACTTGAAGGGACTATAAAAGTGGACTGTAAAAACTTATTTAAGTATGTAAAAAGAAAAAGATAAGTGAAGACAAATGTAGGTAACCTTACAGTCCAAAATAGAAGAATTTATAATAGAGAACAAGGAAATAGCACAGCAATTAAACAACTACTTTAGTTCTGTCTTCACAGAGGAAGACACAAATAACTTCACAGAAATGCTAAGGAACCAAAGGCCTAGTGAGAAGGAGGAATTGAAGGAAATTAGTATTACTAAAACAATAGTGCTGGAGAAATTAATGGGACTGAAAGCCAATAAATCACCAGGGCCTGATAATCTACATCTCAGGATACTAAAGGAGGTGGCCATCAAAATAGTGGATGCAGTGACTGTTATCTTCCAAAATTCTGTAGATTCTGGAACAGTCCTGGCAGATTGGAGGGTGGCAAATGTAACCCAACTATTTAAAAAAGGAGGGAGGGAGAAAACAGGGAATTACAGACCAGTTAGCCTAATGTCAGTAGTAGGGAAAATGCTAGATTCTATTATAAAGGATGTGATAACAGTACACTTAGAAAACATATAGACAAAATCAACATGGATTTATGAAAGGGAAATCATGTTTGACAAACATACTGGAAATTTTTGAGGATGTAGCTAGCAGAATAGATAAGGGAGAACCAATGGATACCATGTATTTGGATTTTCCAAAAGGTTTTGATAAAGTCTCACATAAGAGGCCAGTGCGCAGAATTAAAGCACATGGGATTGGGGTAATATATTGGCATGGACTGAGAATTGGTTAACAGACAGGAAACAGGGAGTAGGAATGGAGGAGTTGCAGATAGTGAAGAGGACTGTCAAAGGATACAACGGGATTTGATCGGGTGGAGACTTGGGTGGAGAAATGGCAGATGGAGTTTAATCCGGACAAATGCGAGGTAATGCATTTTGGAAGGTCTAATACAGGCAGGAATTATACAGTAAATGGCAGAACCCTTAAGTGCATTGACGGGCAGAGGGATCTGGGTGTATGGGTCCACAGGTCACTGAAAGAGGCAACGCAGGTGGATAAGTAGTCAGGAAGGCATATGGCATGCTTGCCTTCATTGGCAGGGGTATTTAGTATAAAAGCTGGGAAGTCATGCTGCAGCTGTATAGAACCTTGTTTAGGCCACACTTGGAATATTGCGTGCAATTCTGGTCGCCACATTACCAGAAGGATATGGAGGCGTTGGAGAGAGTGCAGAGGAGGTTTACCAGGATGCTGCCTGGTCTGGAGGTTATTAGCTATGAGGAGAGGTTGGAGAAACTCAGATTGTTCTCACTAGAGCGATGGAGATTGAGGGGTGACTTGATAGAAGCTTACAAAATTATGAGTGGCATGGACAGAGTAGATAGTCAGAAGCTTTTTCCCAGAGTGGAAGAGTCAATTACTAGGGGACATAGATTTAAGGTGAAAGGAGAAAACTATAGAGGAGATGTGCAGGACAAGTTTTTTACACAGGGGGTAGTGAGTGTCTGGAATTCGCTGCCAGAGGAGGTGGTGGAAGCAGGTACGATAGTGGTGTTTAAGAGGCAGCTTGACAAATACATGAATAGGATGGGAATAAAGGGATACGGACCCCGGAAGTGCAAAATGTTTTAGTTGACGGGTAATATGATCGGCACAGGCTTGGAGGGCCTAAGGGCCTGTTCCTGTGCTGTACTTTTCTTTGTTCTTTGTTCTTTGAATACATAGGTCTTTTTCAGATTGGCAGGGGGTGACTATTGGGGCATTGCAGGGATCAGTGCTTGGGCCCCAGCTATTCACAATATATATCAATGATTTGGATGAGGGAACCAAATGTAATGTTATCACTGCTTGTTTGTCCCTACAACCACACCCCCACTCCACCTCTCTCTCTCTCTCCGCCCCCCACACACACACCTTAAACCAGCTTATATTTCAACTCTTTCTTGGACTCGAACTCAAGTTCTGTTGAAGGGTCATGAGGACTCGAAACGTCAACTCTTTTCTTCTCCGCCGATGCTGCCAGACCTGCTGAGTTTTTCCAGGTAATTCTGTTTTTGTTTTTGTTTTGGATTCCAGCATCCGCAGTTTTTTTGTTTTTATATCTGTAATGTTTCCAAGTTTGCTGAAAACATGAAATTTAGTGGGAATGTGAGTGGTGAGGAGAGGCTTCAAGACAATTAAGACAGGTTGAGTGAGTGGGCAAATACATGGAAGATGTAGTATAATGTGGATAAGTGTGAAGTTATCCACTTCTTTAGGAAAAACAGAATGGCAGAGCATTATTTAAATGGTAATAGATTGGGAAATGTTGATGTACAAAGAGACCTGGGGGTCCTTGTACACCAATCACTGAAAGCAAGCAGTTAAGAAGGCAAATGGTACGTTGGCCTTCACTGCGAGAGGACTTGTGTACCGGGGCAAGGATGTCTTAGGTGAGGCCACACCTGGAATATTTTGTGCGGTTTTGATCTCCTTACCTAAGAAAAGATATACTTGCCATAGAGGAATTGCAGTGAAGGTTCACCAGACTGATTCCTGGGGTAGCAGGACTGCCGTATGAGGAGAGATTGGTTCAACTGGGCCTGTATTCACTGGAGTTCAGAAGGATGAGAGGGAATCTCACTGAAACATACAAAATTCTGACAGGGCTGGATAGACTGGATGCAGGGATCCTGTTTCCTCTGGCTAAGGGGTCTAGAACACGGGGTCACGGTCTCGGGGTACAGGGTAGGACATTAGGACTGAGATGAGGAGAAACTTCTTCACTCAGAGGGTGGTGAACCTGTGGAATTCTCTACCACAGAAGGCTGTGGAGGCCATGTCACTGAATATATATAAGGAAACAGATAGATTTCTAGACTCTAAACAAGTAAAGGGGTATGGGGAGAGAGCGGAAGTACTGCGTTGAGTTAGAGGATCAATTATGATCATATTGAATGGAGGAGCAGGCTCAGAGGGCCAAATGACCTACTTCTGCTCCTATCTTCTAGGGGCCTGAATTTTTAGGTCAGTGGGCGTGTGCAATCGGCGGGCCTGGGATCGGCTGGGAAATGGACTGCCACCCATGATCGACACACGACCGCAATTTCATTCTGGCTGGCCAATTAAGGCCTGCCCAGCGTGAAACGCAGGTTCCCAATGGTCAGGAAGGGCCAGGCACGGGCAGGGCGTGTCATGCTCCGGGTCCAATGGCGACTGATGGACAGTTTACAAATGACACTGGCAACCCCTTGAAGGCTGCCAGCGAAGGAGCATACAGTCTGCATTGCGGAGACGGTACCTGTAGCCTCAGCAGCAACTGGAGACACAAGGCTGCAGGTCGAGTGGGCACTCGGCCCCCCCGCTTTTCAGGCGAGTGCCTCGCTGTGCTCCTGGAGGAGGTGGCTGCTAGGAGGGACACCCTTGTACCAAGGGACAGAAGGAGGAGGCCACCACACCTGATGAAGAAAACCTGGGAGGAGGTGGCAGCACAGGTCAGCAGCCATGGCATGGTGTGGTGCACATGGGTTCAATGACCTGCTGCGCTCAGGAAGGGTGAGTATCATGTTGGCATGAATCAGTGTACAAAAATGTTAAGGGCTGGCTATCTCCCCTGCCTGTGAAGCTCAGGGGTGTTAGAGTCCGAGTGCCAACTGTTAATGCTGGAGCTGGCCAAGGGGGTGAGCCCTGGCTGCTTGGACTGAGTGCCTTGTGGCTCAAGGGCTCACAACTCGGATGTGCCTTGCAAGGTGCTCCTCAGGTGGGATTGGCCAGGCTGCAATGGCGCTGGAGGTAGAGAGTAGACTAAGCAAAGCTCCTCTGTCCTTTCAGGAGAAGATGAGCCATAACCAATTGGAGAGGTAACAAATCGGCAGAGATCCACCCAACCTGCTGCTGCTAACCAGGTTCGAGCAAGACGCCTGTGAGCTGGAGAGCCAGCAAGCTCCCTGTGCACCCGGTCGTGGATAGGCTGGGGTGTCAGATAAAGGTAAGAGCGCAGTGCGCACAAGGTGAGAGTTTCGGCCTGTGCAATCCTCAAACCTGGGGTCCCCATTGATCATTGAAAGACGATGGCACCGTGATACAGATCTCCACTGTCTCACCAGGATGCCTGGCATGTACAGTGACAGTGTGATGACTTTAACTAATGACGCTTCCTTGTTGTCCTTTAGATTCGCCAGCACACACTCAATCACAGGACCCCGAAGGGCCATCCCTGATGCCAGAGCGCCGCCGAGCTTCATCTGCACCTGCATCACATCCGCTCTCTGAACCAGGCACCAGCGCAGACATCAGCACCTCAGTGGGCATTAGATCGTCGGCTGCATTGTAGGTGCACATTGATGAGGGCACTTTACACTTGCTTGAGGTGCAGGTGGAGGCATAGAGTACCATCTAGAAGGACAAGGGCAGCAGATACACGGGAACATGTCCACCTGGAAGATTCCCTCCAAGCCACTCACCATCCTGACTTGGAAATGTATCACTGTTCCTTCACTGTTGCTGAGTCAAAATCCTGGAACCCCCTCCCTAACAGCACTGTAGGTGTACCTACACCACATGGAGTGCAGTGGTTCAACAAGGCAGCTCACCACCACCTTCTCAAGGGCAATTACGGATGGGCAATAAATGCTGGCCCAGCCAGCGCCGCCCACATATCCCTAAATTAATAATAACAAACAAAAATATAAAGGAATCGGAGTATAAAAGTAGAGGTCTTACTACATTTATACTGACGAGGCCACACCTGGAGTACTGTGTGTAGTTTTGGTCTCCTTACCTAAGAAAGGACATAGCTGAGCTAGAGGGAGTGCAACAAAGGTTTACTAGCCTGATTCCTGGAATGAGGGCGTTGTCCTATTTGGAAAGATTGTTTTTGTACGCATTCACGAGATGTAGGCATCGCTGGCTAGGCCAGCATTTATTGCCCATACCGAATTGTCCTTGAGGTGGTGGTGGTGAGCTGCCTTCTTGAACTGTTGCAGTCCATGTGGTGTAGATACACCCACAGTGCTATTAGGGAGGGAATTCCAGGATTTTGACTCAGCGACAGTGAAGCAACAGCGGTATGTTTCCAACTCAGGATGGTGAGTGGCTTGGAAGGGAACTTCCAGGTGATGGGGTTTTCATGTATCTGCTGCCCCTGTCTTTCTAGATGGTAGTGGTCGCAGGTTTGGAAGGTGCTGTCCAAGGAGCCTTGGTGAATTCCTGCAGTGCTTCTTGTAGATGGTACACACTGCTGTCACTGTGCATCAGTGGTGGGAGGAGTGAATGTTTGTGGAAGGGGTGCCAATCAAGCGGGTTGCTTTGTCCTGGATGGTGTCAAGCTCCTTGATGTTGTTGGAGCTGCACTCATCCAGACAAGTGGAGAGTATTCTATATCACAACAAGGGGAGAATTTTTGGCTCCACAAGCGGGGGCGGGGCCCACTCGCCCAGGCATAAAATGACACGGGGTGGTGTCGGGCGTGCATCCTGACGTCACCACACATCATTTAGATTTTCAGTTCAGCGGACGCACAGCCAAGTCGGCTGCATGCCCGCCAGACTGTTAAAACCCTATTAAGGCCATTAATTAACTAATTAACCCTATTGAGAAAGCTGGCCGTCCAACCTTTTCATGGATGTTTTTGAAAACTTGGAAATTTTTAAAATAAAATTAATACACATGTCCCAGCTCATGTGACAGTTTCACATGAGGGAACGTAGTGTAAAGATTTTTTTCTCCTTTAATGAACTTTAGAAACTCTGTGCCCCATGGAGATTTCTGCGCTCTTTCATGCATATGTGTGAAAGAGCGCACTCCCAAATCAGGGAACACCCCCACCCACACATGGAGCACACAGCGCTTCCAGGCACACGTCACACTGGGCGGGCCTTAATTGGCCTGCCCACGTAAAATGGCGGCGCAGACCTAATTTGGGGCACCGAATGGGTCCACGCCCGCCCCCGCACAACCCCCCGATGAGGTGCGGGGGAGGGGAAATTCTACCCTATATCACTGTTCTTTCATTGTCACTGGGTGAAAATCCTGGAAATCCCTCCCTAACAGCACAGTTTGTATACCTACATCACATGGACTGCAGCAGTTCAAGAGAGCAGCTCACAGCCACCTTCTCAAGGGCAATAAATGTTGGCTTAGCCAATGATGCCCACATCCCTTGAATGAATAAAAAAAAACTTCCAGAGGAATAGAGTGTAATAAACTAACCTTTTCATTTTTTTTAAGTATAAAGGCTTTGATGCTGGGTTATTTTAAAGTAATTTCTCACTCCACTGGTAAGAAAATACACAAAAACCTACAAATACATTGTTCACAGACAACTTTAGGGAATCACCCTTTAAAGCATCTGTGACAGTAGGGAATAGAGCTTCTGAATAATACTCCACTTGAGCAGATTACCAGAAGCTAACTATATCCAGCATAAATGGAATACCCCTAGGTGTTTTTCAATCATTCACGGGATGTGGGCTTCACTGGCTGGGCCAGCATTTATTGCCCATCCCTAGTTGCCCTTGAGAAGGTGGTGGTGAGCTGCCTTCATGAACCGTTGCAGTCCATGTGGTGCAGGCCCATCCACAGTGCTGTTAAGGAGGGAGTTCCAGGATTTTGAGTCAGTGACAGTGAAGGAACGGTAATATAGTTCCAAGTCAGGATGGTGTGTGGCTTGTAGGCAAACTTCCAGGTGATGGTGTTCCCATGTGTCTGCAGCCCTTGTCCCTCTAGGTGGTACAGGTACAGGTTTGGAAGGTGCTGTTGTTTGCAGATGGTACATACTGCTGCCACTGTGCATCGGTGGTGCAGAGAGTGAATATTTAAGTTGATAGATGGGGTGCCAATCAAGTAGGCTGCTTTGACTTGGATGGTGTTGAGCTTCTTGAGTATTGTTGGAGCTGTACTCATCCAGGCAAGTGGAGAGTATTCCATCACACTCCTGACTTATGCTTCGTAGATGATGGACAGGCTTTGGTGACTGAGGATGTGAGTTACTCACCTCAGAATTCTCAGCCTCTGACCTGCTCTTGTGGCCACAGTATTTATATGGCTAGTCCAGTTCAGTTTTTGCTCAATGGTCACCCTCAGGATGTTGACGGTAGGGGATTCAGCGATGGTGATGTAATTGAATGTCAGGGGAAGATGGTTAGATTCTGTCTTGTTGGAGACAGTCTTTGCCTGGCACTTGTGTGACGCAAATGTTATTTGCCTGAATTTTATCCAGCTCTAGAGAAGAGTCATACGTTTTCGAAATGTTAACTCTGTTTCTCTCTCCACAGATGCTGTCAGACCTTCTGAGTTTTTCCAGCATTTTCTGTTTTTAATTTCAGATTTATGGCATCTGCAGTATTTTGCTTTTATCCTGGTCTTGTTGCATATGAGCACAGACTGCTTCAATATCTGAGGAGCCATGTGCTGAACATTGTGCAGTCATCTGTGAACATCACCATTTCTGACCTTATGATGGAGGATGGTCATTGATGAAGCAGCTGAAGATGGTTGGGCCTAGGACACCAACCTGAGGAAATTGTGCAGGACTGAGATGATTGACCTCCAACAACCACAGCCATCTTCTGTTATGCTAGATAAGACTCCAACTGGTGTAGAGATTACCATTGACCTCAATTTTGCTTGGAATCCTTGATGCCACACTTGGTCAAATGCTGCCTTGATGTAAAGGGTAATAGTAGACCCGGTCTATATTCCTTGGTGTTTAGAAGAATAAGAACTGATCGAATTGAAAGATATAAAATTCTTATGCGGCTTGACATTATAAATGTTGAAAAGAATGTTTCCCCTGCTGGGAAATCTAGAACAAAGGATCACATTCTTGGAATAAGGAACCAGCTATTTAGAAATGAGATGAGGAGTAATTTCTTCACTAAAGGGATTGTGATTCTTTGGAATTCTCCATGCCAGATATCTATGGATGCTCAGTCTTTGAGTATATCTAAGACAGAGGCCGATAACAATTTGGGTACTAAGGGAATTAAGGGATATGGGGATAGTGCAGGAAGGTGGAGTTGAGATAGAAGATTAACCATTACCTTGATGAATAGAAAAGCAGGCTCGAATGGCCAAATGACCTACTCCTGCTCCTATTTCTTTTGTACTTATGTTCCTTGACAAGGAGTTAAGATGAAAGGGTTAGAACTTTGCATGGTGTCTTTGATCAATATTCTTCTCAAGGTATTGATCCAAGGGCACTTACAGTGCATTGCTATGTTTACTGCTGTACAATTTCTTGTTTGCAAGTAATAACAATAACATAAGTTTTTCCAAAAAAAAAATGTTAGTTAGTGTGAGAGGGACTCTTATTGCAATTTTGAAAAGCAACACTCACCAAACTTGCAATTACCTGGTAATCGGTTGGCATGGCGGAGCCACCAGAAGTTGTAGCTGATGTACCTAATCGTGGTTTCTTGTTTGGAGGTCCCTGATTGAGACTGCTGTCCTGGTTATGCTGTAGGCCTCCTCCAGTTCCTCCTCCACCACCTCCTCCCCCAGCAGCTGTTCCATTTGTCTGTGTACTGCTTTGTTGCTGGGGTGCTTGCTGTTGCTGTTGATTCTGTTGTGTTGTCTGCTGCTGATGTTGCTGGGTTTGCTGCTGATTCTGTTATTCAAGATAATGTACAGGTTAATTAATCTATCCGCATCCCCAACAAACTTATAACGCTGATAATATATACACGTTATCTTAGATTTGCATTGAAGAAACACAACTGACAGCAGATACACAGTAATTTCATCATTGACTGTAATCATCAATATAAGGGTTCTGAATTCTAGAGGCCTGACTGTGTCTGAGACCTAGAAGATAAAAATTGCAAATGTTGCTTGCTAACAACTAAGTACGTGCAAGTTCGCCTACATGCTATAATAACAATGCAACAATGTTTTGGCAGAAGACTACTCATTAATAGCAAATGCATTCAAACCTCATATCAATTGCCTTTATTGGATCCTGTATTGCCTTTCCTAATAGGAATTTTAAAGACTGCCATGGTTTTCTGTTCCATTTACCTTTAGTGGTAATCTGTTCCACAAGTCTATCACCTTACTACTTAAATAAGTTGCCTATTTTTTGGAATTTTCTGCGCATTTGTACCCAGAGACGTGCAATAGGAACATAAAGCAAATACTTATTATAAAAGATTGAGGAAACTTGGCACAAGGGTATTTCGCACACCCATCTTTTACACACGTCCATTGATCTCTGTACCTGAATGTAACATGGCCCATGTTTAAAGAGCTATACTATAATTATACAGGTTCAAAATGGACATAAAATTAAGGTCAAGATTTTAGGCACAGCAGGAAACAGTAATTTTTTGCTGTTTTACCTCAATTTCTGAAGTAATAGTTTGTATTCATAGAATTATGGGGCAGGATTTTACATTCGTGGACAGGCATGCGCCTGACCCGACTGGGCATAAAATAGTGCGCAAAGACCTCGGGCAAGTGTCCCAACATCATTGCGCATTCTCACAATATTTCGGTTGGCAGGTGCATGCAAGAGTTGGCAGTGTGACCATTAAGAGGGCTATTAAGCCCATTAATCAATTAATTAAGCAGTATTTTTCGCTGCCCGTCCAACGTTACTGTTGGCAGGTGGGCGAATTGGCCAAGCAGCCTTTAGATTTTTTAGGAAACCTCCACGGATTTAAATTTATAAACATCACTTTTAATATGTCCCTGTTCTTGTGACTGAGTCATATTTGGGGACATGTTTCCCTTATTTTTAAAATCTTTATATTTGATTGTACTTTGCCCATCATATCTATGCTGGCCAAAAACAAGCCACCCAGCCTAAACCCACTTTCCAGCATTTGTTCCATAGCCCTGCAGGTTACGGCACTTGAGGTGCATATTCAGACACCTTTCAAATGAGTTGAGGGTTTCTGCCTCTACTACCCTTCCAGGCAGGAGTTCCAGACCCCTACTATCTTCTGGGTGGAATAAATTTTCCTCATCTCCCTCTAATCTTTTTACCGATCGTTTATATCTATGGCCCCGAGTCACTGACCTCTCTATTCAGGCCCCTCACCATTTTGTGCATCTCTCAATCTAATCTCCCTTCAGCCTCCTCTACTACAAGGAGAACAACCCCAGCCTATCTAATCTTGCCGCATAGCTGCATTTTTCCAGTGGGTATCAAACAACTACCAAAGATTGCCTGATTAGACATCTTATAGTCTATAGTATAGACATGTAAACTTGCAACTATACCATCATATGTTGTTGAAATGTACTCCAACAAACCTTTTTATCAGCAGTATATGTTTCACAACAACCGCCCCATTTCTACTGCTGCCACAAGATTGTAGCCACCCATTCAGGTTATCCTCCTAGCAACATCCTTGTATATCTCCTCTGTACCCTCTCTAGTGCAATTACACCCTTTCTGTAATGAGGTGATCAGAACTGCACACAGTACTCAAGTTATGGCCAAACTAATGATTCATATAGTTCCAGCGTAGCCTCCCTGCTCTGATATTCTATACCTCGGCTAATAAAGGAAAGGATTCCATATGCCTTCTTAACCACCTTATCGACCTGTCCTGCTACCTTCAAGGATCTATGTATATTCACTCCAAGGTCCCTCACTTCCTCTACACCTCTCAGTATCCTCCCATTTATTGTGTATTATCCTAGCAAAGACTGGCTTTTTGAATGCAATTCTATGGCATCAGTGTGAGTCACATTAAAAATTGAAAAGATTTCATAATCACATATTCTTAAACGTATGCATGAACGATAGTTCGATGGCTTTAAAAATAAATATATGATACTAAGTTCGACACTTTCCTCGAGCTCTAATGATTGTGCTGATTTCTGCTTTTTTGAACTCAATTTTTTATGAATTATATTAATAAGGTTAGCAGGAAATTCAGGTGTAGATGGACATCGGCAAAATGGGCACAAGAATGGACTTAGCTTTGGGTGTAACTTCCCAACAATGTTTCCACAGGAAATTCCACCCCAGCTTGCTTCAGAATATCACACATTGGCTAGAGTCATTGGCTTTTGCACTAATTTAGTGAAATCTGCAAACTTAAGTCATCATGGATATTATTCTGCCCTATAGATCATTTATTAAAATATAAACAATGAACCCTATGTGACTCCATTGGCAACCAGCTTACAATTCAAGGCCTCCAACTTTCCAGCATCCTTTGATGTCTAGTTTCCAGCCATGCATCAAATCAGCCTAATCCTCTGACATTTTTTCTATGGGTACGTACCTTGACAATCAGTATGCTGTGTTGAAAAATATCAAATGACTTCCTGAAAAACTATCAACTGCCCCACCTATTATCTTTCTACTTCTCTCTGGTCTGAAATCAACATTGCAATATTAATTGTGTGGATTTCAGAGCAACAGTAACCTTGGCACACTGCAAAACTACAGTACAAGCAAATTATTGAATCCTACCCTGACTTTAATACCATCTGCTATTTTCTCCTTTGCAATTGTTCAGGCAGCATAACATTTTTGTCAATACCCTCTTTGCTACCTGGGAAGCTGTTTTTTTCATGTCATTGAACTGAAATGTTAACTGTTTCTCTCTCCACAAACATTGTCTAACCTGCTGAGTATTTGCAGCATTTTCTGTTTACATTCCAAATTTATTTCCAGTATCCACTTAAGCTTTTATTATTTGTAGTGTGGCACCATTGCACATGGAGGCAAAAGTTTACTGACCCCCAGGTGGCATCCTTGGTGGGGGGGTGGGGAGAGAGAAATGGGTTAAAAGGCTGCCAATGCAATCATTTTACCAGTGGTCAGAATGACAGCAGCTCAGTCAATTTAACCAATTAAACGCCCAATTGAGGGCCATCTTCACAGGCCGCTGGCGGAGTGGCCCACTACTGCATGGGGAAACAGCCAAATGCAAGGAAATGACGTCTCTGCGGTTTTCCAGGATGGGGCCTTCTGAACCAGATACTCCATGAACCAAGGCAGTCACCCCAATGGCCCCTTGTGCTCTCCAGAGCCTGCCTGCCACCCCTGTAAGGGCAAATAAAATGGAGGCGCCTTCTTGTTCTCCTTGCAGCCTAAGCAACCTTTCTTGGTAGTGCTTGGGGACCTGCCCCAGCCTCATTTTAGATCATCTTGCAACTAATTAGCTGCCATCGGGTCTCCTGTCCCTTTTAAAGGGAAGAGGGCCCGCCTCCAAGTGCTGCGGAAGCTGCAGAGCCACTGCCCTCTGATTGGGCCATCAGTGTGAAGTGCAAGTCCGCTGTCGGCCTGGCTGTGGCCATTAAAGAGGCTGTTGCTTGGAAGATTGCTGCTGTGGTCCAGTTGTCCGCCTGTTCAGAATCAGGACTTGTTTGAGGTCCCATATGGTCGAGACCTCTCCCTCTCGAGAAGAAGATGGCTGCGTTTTCAATAATTACAAATTGTTGTGATGGAAATATAAGAATTTTGAATGTTTAGTGTAGAAAGCTGGGAGGATAACCTGAATGGGTGGCTACAATCTTGTGGCAGCAGTAGAAATGGGGCGGCTGTTGTGAAACACATACTGCTGATTAAAAGGTCTGTTGGAGTATACTTCAACAACATATGATGGTATAGTTGCAAACTTACATGTGACTACATTTGAAACTATAAGATGTCTAATCAGGCAATCTTTACAACTTTGATGAATGCAAAGAATGTCATAAACGTAGTACTATTTATTTACAGGAACTCAGTACCTTGGTGAACATGAAACCACAAACTAAAAGCTAGCTGGGCCTGCCAAGTCATCTAACATAACAATTTAGGGACAGGTTAATGAAGCAAATATATTTCTTAGTCATTTATGTGCTGTGCAATACCTTTTTGTTCAATAAGATGTTTGTTTCCTCTTAGCATCAAGAACACCTGGGTTGGGAAAAGCACAGATTGGATGCAACGCAGAGCTTTTTCCTTAGATTTGCCCAGGCATTTACCTCCCTCAAATACATTATATTTCTATTTCCTTATGTAAACCACCAGATGAGATTACCCAATAGATACCAAACTATGAGGAAATAAGTCAAACAGGGGAAAAACATTTCTCATAGGCTCCTCGTCCCTGGAATACCTTTCAAACTCTTTAATACCCAGGATCAGACTCTTTTGGAATACTTGGAATACTAATCAAATTAATTAGACTGAATATGACATTAAGTGAGTCAAACTCAAGGAATACATCCAGGCTTTGAATTGATAACCACATCAGTATGTGGATTGAGGCTGAAATAACTGAACTTCAGCTGTTTACTGGCCATTAAAGAAGAACATGGGCTTCCCAAATACCGAAGATCATCTCTGCTGACCAAGGTGACCTGTTCATAACTGATTTGCAGCCCCCGTCATGGTTTTTACTTCACTGAGTTGAACATCTTCACAGGATCAAATGGATAAAAGTGAAATGTAAAAAATTGTTAAATTACTGTCATCTTTTACATTTCTTTAACTGGACCAAAGTCATGCGAAAACCCAAAGCAAATGGATGCAAGATAACAGGATGAAGAAAATGAGCAGGGGAGGTGACATTCGTGTCTTCTTCTTGCTGATGAAATCGAAAGCTGTCCGTAGATTAAATGGGACAGAGGTGGCGGGGATGGGGTGAAGTTAGGGGAGACTTTTAGATTCAGCAGAACAAGCAGTTGGAGATGAAATGTATTCCATTGGACTTGAGGAATTTTGTTGTGATATTCTGTTGAACAGTTTTAATAAACCCAGCTCTTGTTAGTTCACTGAAATTCTCCATCTTAGTAACCTAAGGATTAGATGATGGGATAAAAACACATTACCATATGTCATATCATATTCCTGATTGATTCTCACATTATGAAATAGCCTCAAACTATTTTGCAGTTTAAATTCTCTAGTTTTGGAGAGGCAATTTAAAATAATGGGCTTCCAAAACATTGTTGCAGCAGCAATGTTATGTCAGGGTGGCAGGGGACCCCAATGACTGGTCAGAAAGCCGAGGATGACGCTGCCTCCGCTGTGAGGGGTCCTGCCCCAGCCACATTTTAGACCCATCTTGCAACTAATTAGCTGCCATCAGGTCTCCTGCCCCTTTATAGGGATGAGAGCCCGCCTCCAAGAGCTGCAGGATAATTGGAAGGCCTGATTTGAAATGTTAGCCCTGTTTTTCTCTGCACAGATGCTGCCTGACCCAAGTATTTCCAGCATTTTCTGTTTTTATTTCAGATTTCCAGCATCTGCAGAATTTTATTTTTATTGCAACGGCTCTTCATAACTTCCATGCTTTTGTACCTTATTTAGGGGCATGACCCCAAATTGGGGAGGTAGGTGTGGGTGCTGTTGGGCCTGAGTGGCAAGGGGACAGGTGCTGCTGTTGGCAAACCTGTCCCTGAGGGGGGAAAAATGCTGCCAGGTGTTTGGGGTGTGGGTATTGCTGAAGCTGCGAGAGCAGGGGTTGGGTTGCTGGGAAGTCTGTGGTAATGTGGAAGCAAGCCACCAGGATGGGAGTTTGCCGCAATGCACGAAATCCAGAAACCGAGAACGCAGGACAAATATTTCCCCGCATGCAGACAACCCGGGATGCATGACAAGCGCTTCAAGTATGGGTCGGTCCTGGGAAACCTGGCAAGGTTGGTCACCCTGAGCGGTGGCCAGTGCTGGAACTGGACCCAGCCGGGTGACACAGCAATGGATGCTACCTTCGGAACAAGGTGTAAGGGATTGGGCGTTGCCAGAGCCAGTCAGGCAGGCTCAGAGAGGCAGGTGAGGGCAACAGGCATAGGAGGGTCCCTCCTGAGCCCACAAGGAGGCAGCCAGGGTTCATAAGTCAAATTCTCCATGTAGTAGAGGGCCCATCTGTCACTGGTAAAATGTCAGTGGCAGCAGGAAGAGGCCCTTAATTGGTCACTCAAGTGGCACAATTGCCCTCTAGGCGGTAAGGCTAACCTTCACCTTCACTGCCGCTGGCAAAATGCCATGATGGCAGGAAGACAATGGGCAACACAGCCGCCTTCCCTTGCCATTTTACAGCTCCCCTTCCCCCACCTCCAAGATTGTTCCTAGAGCGTTGGTAAAATCCAGCTCAAAGGGCAAAATTCTGAAGTAAGTGCAGGAACAGAGGGATCTTGGGGTACACATGCACAAATCCTTGAAGGTGGCAGGGCAGGTTGAGAAAGTGGCTAAAAAGGCGAGCAGGAACTGCCCTTCACAAATAGGGGCATAAGGTACAAAAGCATGGAAGTTATGAAGAGCCATTGCAATAAAAATAAAATTCTGCAGATGCTGGAAATCTGAAATAAAAACAGAAAATGCTAGAAATACTTGGCTCAGGCAGCATCCGTGCAGAGAAAAACAGGGCTAACATTTCAGGTCAAGGACCTTCCTTCAGAACTGAAGGAAGATAGAAATGTAATAGGTTTTATGCAAGTGAAAAGTGGTAGAGGAAGAACAAAAGGGAAGGTCTGCAATAAAGTAGAGGGCAGGAGAGATTAAATGAACTTCCCTCCATCATAAAGTCAGAAGTGGGGATGTTTGCTGATGATTGCACAATATTCAGCACCATTCGTGACTTCTCAGATACTGAAGCAGTCTGTGCCAATATACAGCAAGACCTGGACAACATTCAGGCTTGGGCTGATAAGTGGCAAGTAACATTCGTGCTACACAAGTGCCAGACAAGACCATCTCCAACAAGAGAGAATCCAACCATCTCCCCTTCACATTCAATGGCTTTACCATCACTGAATCCCCCACTGGCCGGGATTTTCTGGCCCCGTCGCGGGTGGGATCCGCTGCAGGCGAGGCGGTGCCCCAGCCAGAAGTCCATTGACTTGCAGTGGGACCGGAAGATCATGGTGGTGGGTGGGTGTGGAAAATCCTGTCCACTATCAATATCTACAAGACCACCATTGACCAGAAATTGAACTGGAACAACCATATAAATACTGTGGCTACAAAAGCAGGTCAGAGGCTGGGAATTCTGGGGCGAGTAACTCACCTCCTGACTCCCCAAAGCCTGTCCAGCATCCAAAAGGTACAAGTCAGGAGTGTGATGGAATACTCTCCACTTGCCTGGATGAGTGCAGCTCCAACAACACTTGAGAAGCTCGACACCAATCAAGACAAAGCAGCCAAGTTGATTGGCACCCTGTCCATCACGTTAAACATTCACTCCCTCCACCACTGATGTACAGTGGCAGCAGTGTATATCATCTACAAGATATACTGCAGAAACTCACCAAAGCTCCTCCAACAGCACCTTAAACCTGCGACCTCTACCACCTAGAAGGACAAGGCAGCAGATACATGGGAACACCACCACATGCAAGTTCCCATCCAAGCCACACATCATCTTAACCTTGGAAATATATACCCATTCCTTCACTGTCGCAGGGTCAAAATCCCGGAACTCCCTCCCAAACAGCACTGTGGGTGTACCGACACCACATGGACTGCAGCAGTTCAAGAAGGTAGCCCACCACCTTGCCAAGAACAATTAGGGATGGACAATAAAAAAATGCTGGCCTAGCCAGTGACGTCTACGTCCCATGAAAGAATGAAAAAAAAGATTTCATGGTAGAAAAGGCAAAGCAAATGGTAATGGCTTTCGTAAAGAAACAAAAGATTTGCCCAGAGTGGATGTGAATGCTGAGTAATGAACAGCTGTGTCCAAAAGCAAAAACTTGAAAAACAAGATTAAGATTAGTACATGCAAAAAAATATACCCAGAAACAACACCAAGTTTATGGTCTGAAATTTTGAACTCAACGTTTAGTCCAGAAGACTGTTAAATGCCAAATCGAAAGATGAGATGATGTTCCTCGAGCTTGCGTGAAACTTCGTTGGAGCATTCAGCACGCTGAGGATGGAGATGTCAACGTGAGAGCAAGGTGGAGAATTAAAATGGCGAGCAACTGGAAGCTGGGGTCAGGCTTGTGCATTGGTTCGGCCTCAACTTGAGTATCATGTCCAATTCTGGGCACTGCCCTTTAAGAAGGATGTGAAGGCTTTAAAGATGGTGCAGAAAAGATTTATGAGAATAATTCATGGTAGGAGGAAGTTCAGTTACGTGGATTGATTGGAGAAACTGGGATTGTTCTCCTTAGAAAAAAGGTTGAGGGGAGATTTGATAGAAGTACTAAAAATCATGAGGGAATCTAGATAGATATATATAAATAGTTACCTTTGGCAAAAGGGCCGAGAACCAGAGGACACCAATTTCAGGTGATTGGCCAAAGAAACAATGGCAACACAAGGTAAAACTGCAGCAAGTGGTTAGGATCTGAAACGTATTGCCTGAGAGTGTGGTGAAGGGAGATACAATCGTAACTTTCAAAAGGGAATTGGATAACCAACTGGAGAAAAAAATTGCAGGTCTACACGGAAAGAGAGGGGAACTGAGACCAGCTGAGTTGCTCTTGCAGAACCAGCACGAGTAAGAGGGCTGGAGGGCTAAATAGCCTCCTTCTTTGCTGCAACCATTCTATGATAAATGGTACTGTATTTCAACAGAAAACCACTGACACAATGTTTATTGTTTCTAAATCAACTGTGGAAATATCAGATACTTTGTTCCAGTCATGTGAAGCTCTGCTTACTCAATATGGGTTAACAAAGATAAGATGCTATTGCCATAACATGGTCTTCACTGCAATTGTTTTGCATCCTGAAAGAATTGTGATGGCAAAGTGAAACACATGTCACTTGTTGCCTTTTTAACTTTTACAGTATGACCTTATCTTTTGGAAATAATCAAGAATGCATGCTCCATTCTCACATCTGCCTTGTTCCTCAAGGATGGGGGATATCTAGCTGCTTGGCAGTGCTCACAGGAAAATATGCTGTCCTGAGGTCAGGCGCTTCTCAACAAAGTATGAATTACACTAAATGCACAGTATAGTTTTTGGTAGAATGGCAGGCAACATTGGCAGAAGCCACAATGCGAGCAGTCGTTGGAAACAAAATCAGTTAGTTTTGGTTTTTTAATTGGCTCATTCACGACCTTCTGTCTTGTGAGACAATGGTTTGTGCTGTGATAGTCAACTCTGTGTTAAGCGTCGCCTGGTGTGTCTTGGGAGCCCCCCTCTGGCATGGCGTCTCTGCCGTATTTGCTGCAGAGGAAGAGAGTGGGCTGAGAAGGTGCACAATTCGCTGGTCTCTGTTTTCTCTGATCCCTCTTCTTTGCCAGTTGAGCTTTTTGTTTCTGCTCCACTCTTCCAATGTCCCTCCAAACACTCAGCCTCCAGATGTCACAGTCATCAGCAACTGTGTCCCAGTTGTCAGTGTCAATATCTGCCATCTTCATATCTTACTTGCAGATGTCACTGGGTACATGGCCACCATCCATCTGATGAATGTGGCCGAGCCAGCACAGTTGTCACTGGCTTAGCAATGAATGTATGCTGATAGAATTAGGACAATCCAGGACCTCTGAGTTGGTGATCTTGTCCTGCCGAGAAATGCTGAGGATACATCTGAGACAGCAAAGGTGAAAACTGTTCAGCCTTTTTTCCTGCCTAGCATCAGTTGTTCATGTCTCACTACTGTAGAGGAGTGTGCAGAGGATGCAGTTTTGGTGGACTGGCAGCTTGATGTTCTCAGTCAGCTTGCTGTTGTGCCACACTCTCTTACTCAGTTTGGACATAAATAGCTGCAACTTTTGCTATACATGTGTTGATTTCAGTATCAAGTGACAGATTGCTGCTGATTGTAGAGCCTAGGTATGCGAAGCTGTCACAACCTCCAGTGTCACATTGTCAGTGCTGATAGATGATGAAATGGCAATGTCCTGGACCATGACATCTCTCTTCCTGATGTTGATGGTCAAACCAAACTCGTTAATGGCTTGAGGGAGTCTGTCTATTTGTCATTGAAGGTGTTCCTCTGTATGGCATATATTTCTAAAAAACAAGTTTCTGAAATCCATTCATGAAACTTAAACCTGTTTTAATTTTCAGCTTGAATTTCACAAGTAGCTAAGCTCTTAGTCAGTCTTCTGGCTGAAATATATTTCTATAGTCATTTGGTAGTACACAACTTGAGTATTGCTGAAAAAAGACATTTTGTCAAAACTTTTTATCTTGCACTGTTACGATGAAGCAGATGATGTGTGCCAGGTGGATCAAATCCACGAGGGAAACTTGATTGCGCTATCACAATGGTTTTGCAATTTGTATTTATTTCGAGATGCGTGCCCTGAATTCAGAAGTGATAAGTCCACCAACACTTTAGAGATTTTTTTTAACACACTAAAATAATTATTAACAACAGAAGATTTCAAGCACATTCATAGAACTACAAACTACTACTATAACTCCTAAAATTCCTAATTAACCTGGCTCCCAGTTACACTGCATTTAAGGCAACGGTCCAAAAATAGATTTTAGACTTTGAACAGATCCAGCAGAGCAACACAATACCCTGGACAGTGGAATTCAAAATGGCTCTCTCCAGCTTCAGTTTCTGTAGGTTTATGCACAAATGTTGGAGGCTTCGCACACTTCTATTAGATCTTACAATGCTTTCTCCTGACACATAGCCTCATTCTCCTTTATACATGTTTCTCCCTTTTTAATATGTAAATGATTAATATGTCTTTGGAACTTTTACGTTTTTCATAATATAAATCTTTTCATGTTACTACTATTCTCATTAACCTCTTTGAAATTAAAATCCCCCTTCATCTATCTAAAAATGCAAATTCCCTTTACACCTTACATGCTAAGACCCCAACCATGTTTTTCATTAGCATATTAAAGACCTTACTTCTTTTGATAACTTCAATGTGCAGTCTGTTTGGCTACAAAATGTAATTAAATCACACACACAGGCAGAACAACACAACCCCTATAAACCTACTTTACAATAAACCAGAAAAATGTTATGAAAATTATTATACTTTCATGACAGCACTTATTAGGACAATCACAAGAATACCAATGTTAGAGGAAGCAACAACTTTATGCTGTATGAGAATAAATTACCAATTGATTGGCAAGTGGACTTTGATTGGTAGAGGCGTTGCCATGGAGAATGCACCAGTTAATGGTGACTCACAGTTAACTACCAAGCACTGTTTGAAATTTAAACCAGGCAGCTTGACTCTGACTGGTCACGGCATTGCCATAAGGAATGAACCAGTGAATGGCAATCAATTATTTTGTTTAGCTGAAACAGATGCAATGGGCAGGATTTTACCATTGGTGAGTCGGGAGGCGGGGCCTGCTCACCGATGCGTAAAATGACGCGGGATGACATCAGGCGGAACTCCCAACATCACCCCGCCCCCCAGGAAGGTGGGGGCGCAGCAAAATCAGCCAAATGAGGCCATTGACAGGATCAATTAAGCAATTAAAGGACCTGCCCGTCCAACATTAAGGTTGACCGGCAGGCCAGGAGACCCGGCAGCAACTAGAAAAAACATGAAACCTCATCCACCGGCGGGATGAGGTTTCATGTAGAGTTTTTAAAATTTTAATAGAGTTATTATGGAATTTATGAACATGTCCCAACTCAAGTGACAATGTCACATGAGGGGACATGTAAGGGAATATTGTTTTCTCTATTTTTAATATTGTTGAAAGTAAAGCCGATCTCCCTGAGGCAGCACTTAGCCTCAGGGAGATGAATGCGCTCTTTCGTGCGCATGCGCAAAAGAGCGCACTCTCGATTTTAGGGATCCCCGCTTACACAGGACGTGCATAGCGCTTCCTTGTGGACGTCACACTGGGCGGGCCTTAATTGGCCCGTCCGTGCAAAATGGCGGCGCGGTTAGGTCAGCTCCGCCCACCCGATGAACGGAAAATTCAGACCAATCTGTGTACATGTTCTTTCTGTCTGCAAAGAATAAGGCCCTGTGTATTAATATATGTAGCTTCCAGTGCATGCAAATGTGCCACACTGCAAGCCTGACTGACAATCTTAAATTGGTTGTCAGCGTAATTTTTAGCACATTGAGGATTGTTTAGCGAATGTTGCCCAATTGTGGAATCATATCTAATGTTGGACACTGTGTTTTGAGTTCTGCAAGCGTGAGCTGTTTGGGTACGGTCTGTACCTTGCCTGTTACGAACAGTGGAAGGGACATACTGTTTGATCCAATCCGCCAGTTTTTGGGACGTACGGTCTACCTACCTAGCATCACACTGGAACTGAAATTCATATACCACATTACTCATTTGTGTGATAGGCAGAATGTCTTTTTGGCTTGACAGTAGCATCCTGTTAATGGCGAATACCACTCGTGTTGCTACTGGATAGTGAAACAGTTAGCTTCACCTGTTGCTCAAATTTTTGAGATACCTTGCCCTTCCAGGGTAATCTGAGGCAGACTGGGTACTTTTCAGGGCCAAAAGTGATGGCCTTAGGTCCGTTCATGAGTTTGCACAATATACAGCGTGAAATGATCTGATCAGGATAGCCATCAACTTGCAGGATGTCTCTGATGCGCCCTATTTCAGCATCAAGCTTGCATGGTAAGCAGTGTCTTTAGCCCTATTTACTGGGTTACCGATAAGGTTAGCCTTATAGCGCGTGGAACTGTAAGAATCCTAACGCGTGTATTGACCAGTGAAGGTAGGCTTGTGGTAGACCGTGGTAGAGAACCCTCAACTAGTACATCAAGGAAAGGGAATTAATTTGACTGCTCCATTTTAAACTTGAATTTGAGCGCAGGATGGAGCCCATTGAGACATGCAAGGATATTATTAAATGCTGCCACAGATTTAAATATAGCAAATGTATCAGTCACATATCGGAAATATGCAAAGGGTGGGGGTTAGGTGTCATTCCATCAAAGACACGTTTCTCATGGAACCCAACAAAGATGTTTGCGAGAGCTCGGCCTAGAGGGGATCCCATGGCAACACCATCTATTTGGGCATCCATGGTGTCGTTAAAGCTGAACTCAACTGCGTGAGTTGCTGAGTTCCTAAACTCAACGAATGCTGGTTCACACAATGGTGGTGAGTCAAGATCGCCATGATATAGTGCTGCAGTGCAAACATCTTTGGCTTCCTTAAGTGGAATATTGGTGAAAAGGCTAGCAATGTCAAATGAGCACATGGACACAGCATTGCTATCGATATGTAAATCCTGTATGGCCTTCACAAATGTGAAGGAATCCCTCACCATGTATCTGGAAAACTTGTTCAAAACTAGTTGTAATGATTCACCCAACATTTGGCCAATTCATGTTGTACAGAACCGGTCATAGATAAGATAGGGGTAAAGGGATAACACTTTTGTACGTCTTGGGCAGCCCGTTCTAATGCGGACGCACTTGCATATTTCCGATATGTGGATGATACATTTTCTATATTTAAACCCTAGCAGCATGTCATCGTTTTACAATATTAAGAATAATATTATTTATCAACTAATTCTATTCAATGTAAACAAATATGTAGTAAACCTTGACCTTCCATTCCTTAAATCTCTAGCAAACTAGAGAATTAAAAGAAAATATCCTTAATGTCCTAAGTATGACGTGTTTAGTTGAATTAATCAATGAACTTGCATTCATGTTTATATAGATTCATCTATGCCCTAAACACAAAAATTGTTAACTTTTTCAAGTTAAAAGATAAAAGTATACAATACTATTAACCTATATCAGATTCATAATGGAGATTTAATTTTAATCATTCAGGCAATGGCTTTTAGTCAAATACATAAAATGACATACAAGTAAGTCTTCACTTAAAGTTGTGGTTGCATTCCAGAAAATCATGATTTTAATTGAAAAGATTTTAAGTGCAATAGGTTCCCATAGGAGTCAATGTTAAAACTGGAGTTAGGTTCTGTAGGACCTTCCTTATTAGAAAGAAAACATTAAAACATTATATTGTACCCTGTAAGTTGAAATACTTTACATTGGTAAATGAAAAATTTTAAAATTTATTTTATTTTAAAAGTTATCAAAAAATGTAATTTTTTACTTACAGTACGATCTACTCGCCGCTGATCCAGCTTCCCTAACCTCCCACTCCCTGCAGATCCTTCCCCTCCCCAACCCTCCAATTTGTGGCCTCTTCTCCTTCTGACCCTTTGACCTGCAGCCTGTTCACTCCCTGACCTGTGGCCTGTTCCCTCCCTGACCTGCAGCATGTTCCCTCCTTGACCTGCAGCCCGTTCCTCCCCCAACTTCCGACTTGCAGCTTCTCCCCTCCCCTCCCCAACCTCCCATTTGCAGCCTTGTCTTCTCCCCAAGCTCTGACTTGTGACTTCTTCTATGCCTGACACATCCTCTTCCCAAACCTCCCATTTCCTGACTCACCCTCTCTCCGCTTCCCTCTCCTGAACATACATTCCCATTTAAGATCCAGGTCCGATCCAATGCCAGGGCCCCTGGGTTGTGGAAGAGTGAGTCCCAATAATGCAGAAGTGCCAAGCTGGAGCTGTTATGGTCCAAATTTTTTTTAAAATGTCCCTAATTACAGGAAATACTTTACATTGGGGAGAGGCCACAAGTCTGGGACCAGAAATGGGAAGAGATCAGAGGTTGAGAAAAGGGGAGGCTGCAAGTCAGAGGTCAGGCACGGGGACAGCTGCCAGTCAGTGTTAGAGAGCAGGGGAGGCCACTCCAAAGTGGCACCAATCGGATCACTTGGGAAACAACATTAAGACTAATCTTGTGATGCTCATTGAAATTGCAGGGCACACTAACTTACCGACATGAAAGTGAAACAATGTTAAACTGGACAACGTTAATTGAGGACTTACTATACAATATACTGCACTAAAACAGGTTATGTGGCCTAACAGTCCATTCCCTGGTTTATGCTCCATTTGTACCTTCTCTCATCCTTCCACATCAACTCTAATAGCATAACCCTCCATTCCCTTCTTTCTCATACGCTTATCTATCTTCTCCTTAAACGCATCTATCCTACTCACCTCGATTATTCCCTGTGGTAGCGAGTTGCAAATTCTCACCACTCTCAGTGAAAAAAAGATTCTACAGAATTCCCTATTTGATTTCTTGGTGGCTATCTAATCTTGGTGGCTTCTAGTTTTGCTTTTCCCTACAATTAGAAATGATCTCTCTGTGTGTACTCTATCAAAACCTTTCATAATTTTAAAAGCCTCTACTGTATTAGGTCACCTCTCAGTCTTCGCTTTTTAAGAGAAAAAAGACCAAGACTGATCAACCTTTCCTTATAGGTATAATCTCATAACTCAGGTGTTGTCCTTGTGGGCCTCCTTCGCCTCACTACCTGAAGAAAAATCGGTTGCAGACTTTAAAAAAGGCAGCCCTGTAGTGGTAATACACTGTGAGTGGCCTTAACAAGCTGAAGGTTGGATTTTCACCCCTCAGTGGAAGAAAGTCCAGCCCTCGAAAGCTGCCAGCCAACCAGTTGCAACAACGCCAGAACTGGTGAAGGTGAGTGTGAGGTTTCTTGGGCAGGGAGGGATCGGGCACTCTGGGCAGGGGGGTGGGGTGAAGGGGTGCGTTTTGGAAGCCAGGCAAGGAGACACAAGTGGGGTAAGATGGTATGATCTTCAGGTGGGCAATGTGCTCCTGATGTGCAGGAGGTGGCCCCACCCACTTCCTTCCTGGCCTTTCATCAACTTTAGTGCAAAAGTGGCCTTACCACTCTCACCCGTTTTCCGCTGCTCAGCATATGGCAATGGAGGGGGATTGAGGCCATTAACTGCCATTTAATTAGATAATTAAAGTACTCAACAGGTCTAAGAGCAGGCGGCCTAG
Organism: Carcharodon carcharias; assembly: GCF_017639515.1. Classification (NCBI taxonomy): domain Eukaryota; kingdom Metazoa; phylum Chordata; class Chondrichthyes; order Lamniformes; family Lamnidae; genus Carcharodon; species Carcharodon carcharias. The sequence goes on along the minus strand of NC_054471.1, from coordinate 44,251,186 downwards.
TGGATGTCTTACCCACACCAGTGCTCCACCCAAGGGGCAGAATTTTCTGCTCATCGGGCAGATGTGCGCCCGACCTGAACAAGGGTAAAATGAAGCGCGATGACGTCGGCGACTGTCCCAATGTCACCGTGCACTTGAGTGATATTTCGGTCGGTGAGCGCGTGTGGGAGTCAGCAGCACGCCCACTGACAATTAACAGGCCTCTTAAGGCCACTAAAGTTACAACTGAATTAAACTTTTCGCTGACCGTCCGACCTTACAGCTGGCAGGCATGCGAAAAGGCCAAGTGCCCTTTGGACTTTTTAGGAAACCTCATCCATGGGCAGGATGAGGTTTCTAACAGCTATTAAAAATCAAATTAAAATGTCAACATTTCATTACTAACATGTCTCTACTCATTTGACAGAGTCACATGAGGGGACACTTTTTTTTACATTTTAAAATTCTTTATTTTTAATTTTTTTATTCTTCATCTCCCTGAAGCAGCTCTGTACCTCAGGGAGTTTTTCCTGTGTGCACCTGCACGCATGCGCAAGGTTCCCTGCTCGCCCTCCTCTACACAGGCAGTGCTGAGCACTGTAGCGCGTTTCACACTGGGCAGGCCTTAATTAGCCCGCCAGCGTGAAATCGCAGTGGTGGCCCGATTGCGGGCAGCTTCCCGACTGCTCCAGCTCGCCCCCGGCCAAGCCCGCCCAACAAGGGCAAAATCCTGGCCCAGATTATGAGGACAGGGTTGGGAGTGTGCGGGAAAGCAGTGGGCTACCCATGCAACCTATTTTACATGTCCCCAGCTGAAAACATGCCCACTGGAGGGGGCTGTAAAATTGCCCCATGTCTTTGATTCTAAGGTCTACGTCAATTATGAACAACATTTGCCCCATTACTGATCCTTTTGGAACCCCACTTTCTCCCTTCTGCCACTCTGAACAGCTACCAATTACCTCTACTCTCATCTTTTTGTCTTGCAGTCAGCAAGCTGTACTTTCTGCTACTTAACCCCTGACCTCATTCATTAGTCTGTTATGTGGTACCTTATCAAAGGCCTTTTGGAAATCTAGATAAATATGAATAAAATGATGTTCATTGAAAAGTGCATCACAAGGATACAAAGATTAGGTTGACTTTAGTTAGATTTGAGTTAAGCTGCGAGTTCTATATGTTGCTTTTTCTCTTACCTTTTCACCTTTCTCTTCTGGTTCATCTTCATTTAGAAATTCTCGCTTAGGATATGGGATCTGGCAACCTGCAAAGACACTAAAATTTAAAAAAAAAATTGTAAATTTGCAAGGAGCAGCACAAAAGAAAATATCATTTTTACTGGTTTTACATATATTTTTAAAACTCAAACGCAGAAATAAAGCACACATTAAATAGCATATTCAAATATTTGTAACCAATCGAACATAACTTCCCATTGCACTATGCTGTTATGGACATTATTGTGCAACATCAGATATCATAATAAATTGTGGTGAACAGCAGTTAATAAAACATATAGTATCTTAGGCTTTATTAATAGGGGCATTGAGTACAAGAGTAAGGAGGTTGTGTTGAATTTGTATAAGACACCAGTTAGGCCTCATCTGGAGTATTGTGTCCAGTTCTGGGCAACGTACTTGAGGAAGGATGTGAAGGCATTGAAGAGCATACAGAGGAGATTCACAAGAATGATTCTAAGGATAAAGAACTATAGCTATGAGGATAGATTGGAGAGGTTGGGGCTGATTTCCTTAGAGAAAAGAAGACTGAGAGGAGACTTGATAAAGGTATTCAAGATCCAGACAGGTATGGGCAGGGTAAGTAGGGAGAAACTGTTCCCACTCAAGAGAGCATCAAGAACTAGAGGGCACAGATTCAAAATGATGAGCAAAAGGAGTAATAGTGATGTGAGGAAAAGTTTTTTCACCCGGGGTCCGGTGGGGGGGGTTCGGTAAGAGTCTGGAACGAACTTCCTGAGAGGGTGGTGGAGGCAAGTTCAATCGAGGTGTTTATAAGGGAATTGAATTGCTATCTGAAAAGAGTGAATGTACAAGGTTACGGGGATAAGGCAGGGGAGTGGGACTAGGTAGAATGCTCTATTCAGAGAGCCAGTGTAGACTTGGTGAGCTAAATGGCCTCCTTCTGCACTGTAAAAATTCTGTGAACAAAGACACAGTAATGTACAATGAAACCAAGTTACTGTAAACTTTATCATTACCAGCTTGAAAAAATGTGATCTTAGTCCTATTTTAAACTATATTATAATCAGAACAAAGGCTTAAACTTTGATATGATGAACGCTTGATGAGAACCAATTGTCAGGTATAACAAACCTGCTCTAATGATATTTGACTGTATTTTATTATTGCTAACGTTAAATCATCTTTTCATTTCCGGTTATCCAAATCCCTAGCCGTGTTTTTAATGTGAAATGGCTGGAGGTGGTGGGGAGATCTGAATTGGAAATCAATGCTTCCTACATGGAGGGAGGGAAGGAAACCTGGGAGGGCGAAATGTCATTGCTAACAATACAGGCATGAGTGAAGTTATGGGCTGAATTATACTTGGAAGCGATGGCCTCGCCCAATATCTGAAAAGTTGGGGGAGAGCCTGCCATGACCAGATTTTATGGTTACCAGGCAGTTAATTGTCTGAGGTCATGGCTTCTGCCCCCATTAGAGAGAATATCCCACCTCCAAGAACTGCAGGCCAATCAAATGACCATCATCTCTCCAATCCCTGTAGCACAGGAACAGTGGCTATTGTAGCGTCACTGGAGGTCAAAGTAAATGGGGCAGCCTTGCTAGGGCCGGTCAGGCAGGCCCGAGTGGGCCGTGCTGGAGGAGACCCTTAAGTGGCCATTAATTGGCCACTGAAGGGCCTCAGTTGGCGCAAGGGCAGGCAGGCAGGCTGCCCGCCACTTACCCTGCTGCTGGTAAAATACCAGAGGAGGTGGGAAGGTGACATGCATGGTGCCCCTGCCATTCCATCCTGTGGAAGAAGTTTGTAAAATGGTCTGAAAACAATTCTCTTAAATTGAACGAAAACAAGACAAAAAACTAGTTATAAGCTTTGGGGAAAATCCAGTTAATGATATTATCCCTGTGAGGATTCATGGAGTGGAAATTGAAATAGTTACTAACTACAGCATCTAGATATCAAAATAGATGATAAGTTGAATTGGAGGGATTGGTGTACAGATGTGGTGGCCAAGGAGCATACATGATTATACTATCTCAGAAAATTAAAATCCTTTCAAGTAGATCCCACAAACATGAAACTCTTCTATACGGCTGATGTTGAGAGTGCTATCCTTTTTGGATGTCTCTCCTGGTACTGTGGTCTAAGGAAAGCTGACTGTTTAAGGGTACAAGGATTACTGAACCAGGCATGTAGGGTATTTAAAAAGTAGATCTTTCTTACAAAATCTGCTCTCAGAATATTGACAAAAATAGTGTCATGAACATTGCGAATCACCCTGTTTCAGTATTACTGCTGGTTGCATTCAGGGAAAAGGCTAAAATCTCTCAGATGCAGGAAAATAGTTTGTGCCCTTCTCTATAAGAACTTTTAACAGACATTTGATGTATGGATAAAGATATGCACTCATGGTGGGACTGACTAACTAATCATTTTAATGCATTGGAATCATTTTTCATAAATATTTTCATTAAAGTTAGACCTTCGAGGCTGGGTAATTTCCTTTCTTTTTACTGTTATTATTCAGTTATATGTAATTTTTAAATTAATGAGCAATATACCCGAAATTAATTTCCAAATGGACAATAAAGTGGAATTGAATTGAATTGATGACAACTGCCTGGCAGCCTGCATCCTGGGTGAGGGGTGGTGGGGAGTGTGAAAAGCCAGCCTATGTGTCTTGTGGTGTGGGGTAAGAGTAGGAAGAAAATGTAATGAGGTTATCTTATGCTATGTAGATATTTTTCCAATACTGACCAGTGCCACAAGCTGTTGCAAAAGAATACAGTGCTAGATCGTATTGTCAGAAAAAACAAATACTAAACAAAAACATTATACTGTCTTTAATTGAGACCTTGGTTATTCTTCTAGAATATTAGAATAAAAAGTATAGAAAATGGTTCAGAGGAGGGCTTCTAGATTTATACCTAGTTTAGGCTTCTTACTCGATAAAAGTATAGAACTCAAGGAGATTTGATTATCATTTAAAATAATGAAAGGATAGATTATTTAAGTTTGACAGATCATGCAGGCCCATGAGACACAAGTATGAGTTACATAACAATTAACTAGGTTAGATGTCAGGAGGCATTTCTTTACACAGAGCCATGGGATTGTGACTTCTCTGTAAAAATTCTTCATGCTTGCTGTGGGCACAACGGCTGGCTCAGCTGCACATGCTGAAAGGAAGGAGAGTAGGCAATAGCAGCAGGGTATTCAATTGTTGGGGGAATAGACAAACCTTTCTGCAGGTGTGGACATGACTCCAGAATGGTATGTTGCCCCCCGCCCCCCCCCACCACCCCCCACCCCCCAACACACTGGTGCCAGGATCAAGGATGTCATTGAGAAGCTGCAGGATATTCTTATGGGGGAGGGTGAATGGCCAAAGTCGTGTTCCACACTGATATCAATGACATAAGTGGAAATAGGGATGAGGTTCTGAAAGCAAATTTTGGAGAGCTAGCAAAGAGATTAAAAAGCAGGACTTCAGAGACAGTAATCTCAGGATTACTCCTGAGACTAGTGCCACATGCTAGTGTATTGCGTACAGGAATAAGATGATACAGTAAATGCATGCGTGGCTGGAGAGATGGTGCAGGAGGGAAGGCTTTAGATTTCTGAGACACCGGAACCAGATCTGGGGCAGGTGGGATCTGTACATGGTGGACGGGTTACATCTTAGCAGGTCAGGGACTCCCTCACTGGGCGATTTGCTAGTGCTGTTGGAGAGGGATTAAACAAGCTTGGCAAAGGCATGGGAAGCAGAGAGGGAATTCAACAACAAAGCTGGTAATGGTAGGAAGAAAAGTAGTAAGCAAAATTGGAAGGCAGCAGAAACAAAGGCCAGCATTAAATAGGGTGAAAATATAGAAAAAGGCAAAATTAAAGGCACTTTTTCTGAAAGCATGCAACATTCGCAACAAGGTAGATGAATTTATGGAACAAACAGAAGTAAACAGCTGTGATCTAATTGCCATTATGAAGACATGGTTAGAGGGTGACCAAGGCTGGGAACTGAATGTTCAAGGATATTTGACATTTAGGAAGGACAAGCGAAAAAGAAAAGGTGGGGTAGCGCTGTTAATAAAGGATAAGATCCATACATTAGTGAGGGTGGATCTTGGATCAGAAGATCAAGACATAGAATCTGTTGGGTGGAGCGAAGAAATAGAAAGGTGCAGCAGACATTGGTGGGGTTTATTTATAGGCCACTAAACATTAGTGGTAATGTAGGGCACGGTATAAATGAGGAAATTAAAGGTGCACATAACAAGCGTAATACAGTAATCATGGGGGACATGATTACATATAGATTGAGTAAACAAATTAGCACTAATACTGTGGCGGACAAATTCCTGGAATGTATGCTGATTTTCTAGAATAGTTTGAGGAAGCAACTTAGGAACAGGCTATTTCAGAGCTAGTATTGTGCAATGAGAAAGGGCTAATTAATAATCTCGTTGTAATGGAGCCATTAGGGAAGAGTGACCATAATGATAGAATTTTACACGAAGTTTGAAGTGATGCGGTTCATTCCGAAACTAGGGTTTTACATCTAAACAAAGGAAACTATGAAGGTATGGGGGGGGGCAAATCATCTTGCTAGATTAGGAAACTACATTAAAAGTTATGACAGTAAACAGGCAATGGCTAGCATTTAAAGATGCATTGTTTACAACAAATATACATTCCATTGAGGCACAAAAACCCAACAGGAAAAGTGATCCAACCATGGCTAACAAATTAAATATTGTTCAAAGGAAGAGTCTTATAAAATTGCCAAAAGAATAGTAAGCCTAAGGTATGGGAGCTTTTTAGAATTCAGCAAAGGAGGACCAAGAAATTGATAAAGAAAGGGAAACTAGAATTTGAAAGTAAACTAGAAAGAAACAACTTTGTATTTTTTCACATTATATTCTATTTGCCATATTCTTGTCCACTCACTTAGCAACTGCACTAAGACACCTTTACACCTGTACTCAAATCCTCTTGCAATAAAGGCTAACATCCCATTTGCCTTCCTAATTGTTTGCTGCACCTACACGTTCACTTTCAGTGACTCATGAACAAGAACATCCGGATCCCTTTGGACATCAACACATCCCAATTTTCCCAAAACAGACTGTTAAAGTTTCAATAAGCATGTAAAAAGGAAAAGATTAGCAAAGACAAATTTGGGCCCATAACAGGCAGAGATAGGATAATTTATGATGGGGGATAAGGAAATGGAAGAGAAACTAAAAAAATACTTTGTGTCTGTCTTCATGATGGAAGATACAAAAACCTCCCAGAAATACTAGGAAACCAAGGGATTAGTGGGAATGAGGAACTGAAAGAAATTAGTATTAGTTAAAAAGTAGTATTGGAGAATTTTTTTATTCACTCATGGGATGTAGGTATCACTGGCTGGGCCAGCATTTATCACCCATTCCTACTTGCCCTTGAGAAGGCGGTGGTGAGCTGCCTTCTTGAACTGCTAATGGGACTGAAAGTTGATAAATCCCTTGGACCGGATGATCTACATCCCAGGGTGTTGAAAGAGGTGTCTGTAGAAATAGTGGATGCATTGGTGGTCATCTTCCAAAATTCTACAGATTCTGGAATGGTTCCTGCAGATTGGAAGGTGGCAAATGTAACCCCACTGTTTAGGAAAGGAGGGAGAGAGAAAATAGGGAATTACAGACCTGTTAGCCTGACATCAATAGTAGGGAAAATGCTAGAATTTATTATAAAGGATGTGATATCTGAACACTTAGAAAATAATGATTTGATTGGGCAGAGTTAACATGGATTTATGAAAATTAAATCATGTTTGACAAACCTACTGGAGATTTTTGAGGACGTAACTAGCAGAATAGAAAAAGAGAAACCTATGGATGTGGTGTATTTGGATTTTCAGAAGGCTTTCAATAAGGTCCCATGAAGACATTAGTAAACAAAACTGGGGTGCATGGGATTGGGGGTAATATACTGACATGGGCTGAAGATTGGTTAAAGGACAGAAAACAGAGGAGTAAACTGGTCATTCTTAGGTTGGCAAGCTGTGACTAGTTGGATACTGCAAGGATCAGCATCTTGGACCCCAGCTATTCACAATCTATATTAATGATATGGATGTGGGGACCAAGTATAATATTTCCAAGTTTCCTGATGACACAAACCTAGGTGGGAATGTGAGCTTTGAGGAAAATGCAAAGAGGCTTCAAGGGGATTTAGATAGGCTAAGTGAGTGGGCAAGAAAATGGCAAATAGAAAATAATATGAAAACATATGAAGTTATCCACTTTGATAGGAAATATGGAAATGCAGGGTATTTCTTAAATGGTGAAAGATGGGGAAGTGTTGATGTCCAAAGAGACCTGAATGTCCTTGTTCATGAGTCACTGAAAGTAAACATGCAGGTGCAGCAAACAATTAGGAAAACAAATAGTATATTAGCCTTTATTGCAAGAGGATTTGAGTACAGGAATAAAGGTGTCTTGCTGCAGTTGTATAGAGCCTTGGCGAGACTGCGCCTAGATATTACATACAGCTTTGGTCTCCTAACCTAAGGAAGGATATACTCTCCATGGAAAGGGTGCAATGAAGGTTCACCAGATTGATTCCTGGGATGGCGGGGTTGTCCTATGATGAGAGATTGAGGAGTCTGGATCTGTATTCTCTAGCGTTTAGAAGAATGAGAGGTGATCTCATTAAAACATATAAAATTCTTACAGAGCTTGACAAGGTAGATGCAGGAAGGATGTTTCCCTTGGCTCTAGAACCAAGGGACAGTCTCAGAATAAGGGTAGGCCATTTAGAACTGAGATAAGCAGGAATTTCTTCACTCAGAGGCTGGTGAATCTTTGGAATTCTCTACCCCAGAGGGTAGAGTGTATTCAAGACAAATCAATATTTTTCTAGGCAGTAAAGACATCAAGGGATATGGGAACAATGTGGAAAATGGCATTGAGTAGAAGATCAGCCATGATTTGGTCAGGAATTTCTTTTTTAACAATTAGAAATGTCATTTTTTTTCTATATTTCTCCTTACCAATTTTCTCTGCCATTCCTCTTCTGAAGATGGTGACCTGCTGTTGGGGTATGGTTCCAAAGGCGTCAGTTTCCTTCTAGTACCTCATCTAAGTGGTCATTATTCCTGTTTGATCCCTTACAACAAATGTTAGCAGGCAATTTAATGACTGGGGTGGGTGAGCCTGATCATTTCCTTACTCAAATTCCATGTGTGTTAACATTCCAGCAACCAAGAGCAATTTATTTGAAGAATTTCCCAACATTAACCCAGAATCCTACAGGGAATTAAAGCTCCTTCTACCCAACTGAGCACAGACCAGAGATAAGAATTGAGATCTAACTTTTCTGCAAGGTAACTCATTGCATAAGTTCACTGAGACATTAGAAAACGGCATAAATACTTGATGAAAACTTGTCAAACAAATGACAATCGCAATTGCTTAACACAATTATTTGCTTTTCACCTTTGCATTCATCTCTATTATTTTCTCATTCCCTTAAGAAAATTCCTTTCTGTGTGTTAAAATGTAAAACTGGGGAGAAAATGTACTTACTTTACATCATCAACTGGAATTACTAAAATTAAACATCAGCTTAATGTCAAGGCATTAAAATGATTATAAACAAGTATTTCACATGTTTATTGATGCTTTGCTATTCAATGTTCTTCAAAAATCATCAGAAGTGAGTAGTCATGATATACAATACACAATTCTATTGTTCACAGGGTCAGGCAATGAACAGCTACCAAAGGATCAAATATTACACCTTTCAGAAGCATGGGTCAGCATATGCATTGTATTCGGTTTCTAGGACTTCCATTTGAGAATGCTGATCCGCTGCACATTCCACAGACAGCAAATAATTCACTACATGGTCAGTCTCTGCTCTGCCAACATGTTGAAGTACAGAACAGATACCTCCTCACAAAATCCAAAGCTATTATCTTGGGTAGGATCTGCTATCAAGCAGCTTCTCACAGGAAGGTTTGCAATGGCACTAATAGATATCTGGGGAACAGATATCCATTACATTCTCTAGGTTCAAGTAGGCAAGTGTGCAATATCAGATGACTTAGTGGGGTCTGGGTTAAAATAACTGTTAAATCAAAAAAAAATACCCAGGATTATTACAACTTACCTTAATGATCATATGTACGCAGAGAAAGAAATGATAATAATAATAATAAAAACCTTGCACTCCTTCATGATAAAATGTGCTATTGTCAAAAATAGGAAGAATGTTCAGCTGATACATTAACTTGCAACTAATTACTTCAGGTCATCCATAGACGATGCAGATTGAGTGAAGTACAGATTCTTCAGTGCAGTTATTAGGAATAATGTATGTGAGATGCTTTTGTGCAACTTTGATTCATCTGTAGTGATTTTTACCATGGCCGTGATTTTCCATGCCCGCTGGCATCGGGCGCATTTGGTGGCATGTGCGGACAATATGGCGCAATCGGTTTCATAACGGCGTGAAACCAGTTTGTGATCGTCCGCTCAGCCCGCCAATGGCGGGCCATGTTTCCCATCATCGGACGTTGGGAACCTCATTGTAATACATGTTCATATCATTATCAGGCCAGCCCGCCGGAATCGTGACCCCCCCCCCCCCGCTTAATCATCCGCCCACATCGGCGGGAAAGCACGCCAACGTGTTTCACAACAGCACATAAGCGACGTGCAGCTGGCGGGTTGCACTTCGCTCGGGACTTCAAGGTTTGTTTGCCTACCGTGCTTCAGTCAGCACTCGCAGTCATCAGCACCAGGCTTCACAGACAGCACCACATCACTTTTAAGGGGTCCCCATCTACCAGATCAGCCATATGTGGCTTTTCAATGGCTGCAGGGGTAGGCCTTGCTTGGCGAAGGGGGAGAAGTGGCTGCAGGGCAAGGGCTATACTGGGGAAGGAAGGTGACCCAGGATGTGTATGGGGGCACACATTGATCTGTGTAAGTGGCCTTAGGATGGTGAGGGCTGAGGAGGCAGTCTCCAGAGGAGTTGAGGACATGTGAGGGTATGTGTGTAAGAATGGGTGGTGATGTCCCTTGAGCTGACAGTGAGTGAGATGCCAGTGCATGTGTGGTGGGCTTGAGTGTGTGAGTTTAGAGTGATGAGATGTTTGCCATACCCTGGCTGCACAAATGACATGATTCATCGTCTACTGGTATTGGATGGCCAACCTCTTCTGTGCAGCATTGGCACTGATCACCACTGCCATTGCCTACTAAGCCCAAGTGGTAATGTTGCTGCCCCTCCTGCAGCCAGAGAGAAGGTAGAGGATATCACACCGGACCTCGATGGTGTCCAAACGGTGCTCAACAGCTGCAGTCTTCTTGCCTTTCAGAGCCATGTCTTCTTTGCAGCAGTCGTGGGCTAATGGCATTGAGCGTGGCTGTACTTTAAATGTGGCACCTGGCATGATGAAGCGCAAGGTGGTAGCATGAAAGGCAAATTGGAGCTGGCGTGTATCCCGGGAATGCATCGTTAATGCAGTGGGTTTAGGACGATACGGCGTGAAAAGCTGTTATTGCGGCTGATGGGTAAAACATCGTTTTTCCCGCCCACTACCACACAGTGCAAACCTGGGATGATTCTGCCCCAAGTGTACAAAGTATACATCAACAAAGAACACTTCTGCTCACTGCTATTTAAAAGGATCTGTAGAAGTCTTAAATTTAATTAATCTGCTATTAAGACTTTTTTTAAATGTCAGCTTGTCAGAAATGACTGAAGGGGGAATGTAAATGTTGAAGCATGAGACCCCATCAAAACATTATGATTTTTAATACTTATTTTCATGCAAGTTGGCATATTGGAGCCTATTGTAACCCTAAGTGGAAATCTCAACATAATTCTTTACATTAATTAAAATGCAGCACCCTGCCAACCTCACTCACCATTTTTTTTCCTTCAAGTGCAGTGACAAGAATTTGCAAATAAACATATTTAATACACACACAAGGGAACAAGCATCTTATCTTAAAATTGAAGGTGCAATCAGTTTTCAAGAAAATAAATCTTCACATAAAACAAGTGGGTATGAAACGCTAACAAACAGTTTGAAACAATGATGGCTGGCGTATATGGGACATGTCTGTAACAATGTCTGCAGGTTTCATTTATTGACCTGGTCTTCTTATTTTATCACTTGCATTCCCCTGCAAATTATTTTCTCAAAATTGTTTGAATTGGTCATATCTAACACCAAAGCAATCTTAGGATTTGATCAATTAACAGCTAAATCTTTTCTAATTTATTAACAACCACTTACACAGTTTTGCTATTCCATAGAGTTCTTCCAAAAAACAAAACAATGGAAATGAAGAAAACAGAGTCTGTGGAAAATAGCTGTATTTACAGTACACAGGATGCAAAATACCCAAACATTACTCTACCACTATAGTCATGATCTATGTTCATATGCTTGTTAAGAGGTTTTGAAGGAGATTTTTCCGAGGTCAGCGCTGAGTCATTTCCATTGCTCAGCCTACATTTTTTTCAATTAGTTGATCTTACCAACTATTGCATTTTTCATTCACTTGAAGTTCTAATTAAAAAACACTAATTACTGTAAACATTTTATAGGTTCATCAAGGATCTCATAGATGGGGTTCTGTGATGTCAACTTCTACATACTGAAACATGGGAACGTGCTTGCCAATTTTCTCCCTCTACCTCCCTTCTGAAGTTGATTCCATGCTAGTTTAAGGTGTCAAAGATATTGTTGGTGTTTAGTACCCAGTGCGAGCAGCTACCATACTCTTGTGTGACTTGACGGTCAATATTGGCAGCCAAGTAACTGAGGAGCAAGAGAAACAGAGTTAACGGCCTAGATATTCTTCCTCGAGGCGGATAGCAGAAGTCGGGAAAATTCCCGGTTCGGCTAGCCTGCCTTGGGAGAATGTGTGCACAAAGAAGGGATTTTCATTCCTGGGGTGGGGGGGTGCGCGCAGGTGTGGGCTTCAGTGAGCCAGCCGACCTAAGAGTAACAGGGGCTGCCAGGTGCCGAGGCGGGCTGTTTAAAATGTTCTATACACTGTATAGAACCAATGAACGCAACTGTGACAATACTAGATGTTAAAGCTTTAAAAAAATTAATTAATAACTTTGCACTTTCCTCAAAATCTCTTTTTCTATTCTTTTTACAGGGCGTGGGCCAGGCAAGGCCAGCATTTTTATTGCCCATCCCTAATTTCCCTTGAGAAGCTGGTGGTGAGCCACCTTCTTGAACCGCTGCAGTCCACTTGGTGTAGGTAGGGAGCTCCAGGATTTTCACCCAGTGACAGAGAAAGAACAGGGAATTTCCAGGTGGTGGTGTTCCCTTACATCTGCTGCCCTTGTCTTTCTAGGTGGTAGAGGTCGCAGTTTGGAAGGTGCTGTCTAAGGAGCCTTGCTGAGTTGCTGAAGTGCATCTTGTAGATGGTACATACTGCTGCTATTGTGTGTCAGTGCTGGAGGAAGCAGATATTTAAGGTGGTGGATGGGGTGCCAATCAAGCGGGCTGCTTTGTCCTGGATGGTGTTGAGCTTCTTAAATGTTGTTAGAGCTGCACTCATCCAAGCAAGTGGGGAGTATTCCATCACACTCCTGATTTGTGCCTTGTAGATGGTGGACAGGTTTTGGGGAGTCAGGAGGGGAGTTACTCATTGCAAAATTCCTAGCCTCTGACCTGCTCTTGTAGCACAGTACTTATATGGCTAGTCCAGTTCAGTTTCTGGTCAACGGTAACCCCCATGATGTTGATAGTGGGGGATTCAGCAATGGTAATGCAATTGAATGTTAAGGGGTGGTGGTTAGAATCTCTCTTGTTGGAGATGGTCATTGCCTGGTTTTTGTGTGGCGTGACTGTTAGTTGCCACTTATCAGCCCAGTTCTGGATATTGTCTTGCTGCACTTGGACATGGACTGCTTCAGTATCTGAGGAGTTGCGAATGGGGCTGAACATTGTGCAATCATCAGTGAACATCCCTACTTCTAACCCTATGATGGAAGAGGATCCTGGCAGAACCCAAACTAAGCATCAGTGAGCAGGTTACTGCTAAGCAAGTGCTGCTTGATAGCCCTATTGATGACCCCTTCCATCACTTTACTGATGATCGAGAGTAGACCAATGGGGTGGTAATTGGCTAGGTTGAATTTGTCCTGCTTTTTGTATACAGGACATATGTGGGCAATTTTTCACATTGCCGGCTAGATGTCAGTGTTGTAGCTATACTAGAACAGCTTGGCTAGGGACGTGGCATGTTCCAGAGCACTATTACCTGATCATATTGTCAGGGCCCATAGCCTTTGCAGTATCCAGTGTCTTCAGCAGTTTCTTGATACAATGGACTTCAGCGGTTCAAGAAGGCAACTCACCACCACCTTCTTAAGGGCAACTAGGGATGGGCAATAAATGCTGGCCCACGTCCCATGAATGAATTAAAAAAATAAATAACTAAACGTGGAGTGAATTGAGTTGGCTGAAGACTGGCATCTGTGAAGCTGGAGACCTCGGGAGGGGGCCAAGATGGATCATCCGCTCAGCACTTCTGGCTGAAGATTGTTACAAATGCTCCATACTTATTTTCTATATCAAAGAGCCAGAGATGTCAATCAAGCAATGTTTTCCCTGTGGTGTTTCAGTACTCTAATGGATGTCTGGGCTCTCAGCCAAGAATGCATAATGAGGCTTGACATGGGGGTTGTGAGGAGGACCCTTTGAACTTACCTTTCAACCGGTTATCCCATGCAGACTATGGTTCACCTCTCTATTCTTGGAAAAGTGGGCACGACTCCGTGAAAATTGTGGATGACAAGGACATGCCTTTTCCAGCACAGGGGCTGGCCAGCTCGGGGATGCAGGGTGCGGGCTCATGGCCTGAACCAGCCTGCACCCGTAAAAGTCACTGCTGAAAATCAGAAACCCTGGAATGGGATCAGGAATCTCGGGAAAATCCAACCCAACGTTTGTTAGGTCGTGACCTAATGAAAGGTCAATACCTGAAATGGTCACTCTATTTATCTCTCCACAGATGCTGCCAGACTGCTAAGTATTTCCAGCAATTTATGTGCTTAATTCAGATGAGGGGATTACTGCAGCGAAATCTGGGGCAGAATTTTATGTCCTGTGGGTGGGTGCGCCTAACCCAATCAGGCGTAAAATCGTGTGAGATGATGTAGGGTGAACGTCCCAATGTCATTGCGCACTCGCACGATATTTCACTCGGCGGGTACATGCAAAATTCGGAAGTGCGCCATCGACAATTAAGCACGCGATTAAGCCCAATAATGGCACAATTGGCTCCAATTTTTCACGGGGCATGTTCAACCTTTCAGTTGGCGGACGGGTGAATCGGCCAGGGGGCCTTTACATTTTTCATCAAACCTCATCCAAGGGTGGGATGAAATCTCCGTTATGAAAGAAAATAAAATTAAATATCTGTGGACAGCACTTTTATGAGGTATATTTTCAGGTACTCGATTATGATACATTAACATTTTTTTGCATCTTTTTAAGCCTTTATTTCATCATCGTCTGTCTTCAGGCCACTTTCTCACAGCGCTCACCTGCACCCACGGTGACGTCATCACCCGCCCTGTTCCCACCCCCACCCCGGCAGCACTGAGCTTTTCAGCACACATTTCATGGTGGCTAGCCGTTAATTGGCCAGCCAGCATGAAATTGCGGTCGGGGGCCAATCATGGTCGGGGGTCCTGCTCCCGGGCCTGCCAATCGCACGCCATAACCGCCAAAGGTAAAATTCAGGCCTTGGTGACATCTTCACAAGATGTTTAAACATGCTGACTTCGAGCATTGGTTGCAATTCAGGAGCAGGAAATGCAGCTTATTTTTCTGTTCTTTAATTTAGGAACTCTGTAGCCAATTGTATTGCACTTACTCGGCTGACTTGGTTGAGATTAGGTGACTGTGTACATACCAAAAGTTGTACTGGGGAATTTCTTGGTCAGTGTTTCTCAGCAAATCTTGCTCATAGATAATTATAATTTGGGCTTTGAGTAGATGTTTAGCTCTGCACTGCTAATATATTCCCGAGACCCTCCTCTGTGATATTTAGCACCAAAGCATTAAGAGATAACATCAATTTATACACATGCACACGCACAAACAGGGTAGAGCCTCCTAATCCACTTGCAAACAATTCTAAATTTGACTGCTCAAGCTGAAATAAAGCCTACTAGGCATTATCCAGTTTCCAAGTCTCCACCGTTTCTCCCAATTCCAACCTGTTGCCTTGGTTACAAATGCACTATAACACATAATTGGAGACTAACTGAAGTGTAGTATGCTTCAAGAGCAGTATTGTTTGTAATTAAAAAACAATCCATGCTGTACAGTTCTCTTTACTGTTGCAATTTTGACCAGGTCATGTTACACAAATGATATCATTCCTGACTATTTGGGAATTAGTTTTGATTATATTAATAATTTGCCATTGGCAGTTCTGACCTTATTCATCACTTGATGCTTTTCATCCCCAGAAACTCAATTTTCAAACATAAAAATCAAACATTAAAAATCAAATCTAAATAGCACTGGACAGAGATCATGCACTATGGATAGAAAAAAAGAAATGGAGGGGAACACCCAGGTCACTCTCATTAATTACACCCAATACAGTAGCGGAAGGCTATTTGGCCCATCGTAGCTCATCTGTCCAGAAAAACAATGTGCTATCCCTGGATAATATCCAATTATTTTGGACTGATCCAACATCTCAGAACCCATTGAACCAGAGTTGAAGCAAGTCGTTATTGATCCCAAGGGACTGGCTAAGGGAAGAGATTTCTTAAATATCGAGATTTTGCCTCCAATACACTACTCAGTAATCTATTCCACATGTTGAACAGTGTGTGAAAACTTAATTTTCTGACATAAATTCTAAATTTCCTTTTCACTGGTTTGAACCTGTGTCCTCATGTCCTGCTGCCATGGTTTAATTTGATGTCCTAAATTTACCTTTCTTCTTGCACAACTCCCAGAAGGTAATCCAAATGTGACAATGGCAGAGACCTGGGAAGTGCCTGACCAGGATTTTGTGTGTTGGACAGTAGATGATTAGTTGCAATATTTACATTTTTTAAAAAATAAGTTAAGCTTTGCCATACACGAGACACAAAATCTTACTTTTTTGAAGCCATAAATATTGCGCTGGTTTTTACGCTCCTCTGCCAGCGGGTTTGAAGGCCGGAAACATGTAAAATCCAGCGGGTAGCCTTCCTGCTACCTATCTGTCCGTCCCAGATCTGTCTGAAATTTAACTGGGGCAGGGGATTGTGGGGGAAGTGGCCTACTCACCCATGGACATACTGAGGCCTTGAAGTGGCCACATTATAGCCGTTTAAGGACCTCATCCTTCTACCACCAGTGTTTTTCCCATTGCAAGGGGAGGCCCACACCATGCGGGAAACCCCCAGCAAGCTTTAGCGTGGGCTGGTGTCCGGCTTTGGGGGGGGGCGGGTGGTGGAACTTCCTTTGCGGACCCTCGGTCCTATCGGAAGAACCTCCCCGCCCAAGGTTCCAATGTTAAATATGTTTTTGGGCACCATGTCACCCACCTTTTGTGAGAGCATGAGTTGGAGGCACAGATGGACATCATGACATTTCATGGAAAAGAGGCAGTCCGGTGACAGGTGTTCGCCTCAGCATCACTTGAAACCTCAGTAGCTTTCCCCTTATGTTTGCAGGACAAAAGGGCCCAAGGAAAGGGTGACTGGTTGCGTTGAGGGGTTGGGAGGGGAGGGGCAGGTACCAAATGCTGTAATTTGCCTTTAAGTGGGTGCACATGCGCAGTTCTGCATTTTTAAGTTCTTTAGGCCCAGTGTACCTGTGCATGAAGGAACAGTGCAAAAACTTGGGTCATGTGACTGGGAGCGGCGCACCATTGAAAATAGTGCCATAAACTGCATATATCATCAGACAGGATGATGTCATATATCACATGACACAATTGTTGCAATATGTACTATGTTATGATCCTAGACCAGACCTCCAAGGTTTGGTAAGATTGGTTAGGGACCAATAACACTTTGTTTAAAGTAGACAAAGTTTGAGATTCAAGACACTTGTTCAGAGAATAAAGCCACAAGATTGCACGGATTTTGAACAAACAAAAATAAACTTTACTATACAAGGTCAGAAAGATAAAATAATTTACAATTGCTATCTTATACTTTAACATTCAGGGTTAATATAAAGGCACACATGAATTAACAGACAAACTATGGTCAAACACCCACATTGAATTCCAAATGCGACCAAGACAGAATCCATGGATTTCTCAACAATCCACCCAGTCGTCAGTAAACACTGTGAGTCAACAAATCTCGTTGAAAAAATCTCTCTCTCACAAGGGATTCCAATCTGCACCTTCGAAGATCTCGCCTTGGAATTCTCTCCAAAAGTCGCTCCAACTTGGACAGCCTCAACAATGGCCCACCTCACAGGCTTTCAATCTTGTCTCCTGCAACTCTGTTCTCCTGGATTCCTGAGTCTGCACTCAAGCACCAATTCAGAAGCACAACTTCAGCTATTCTGCTGTGCTGAACAGAACACTACTGCTCCAAAGGGATACCTTCACACCAATGGCCCGCAGCACAGAGTCACCAAACTTCTGCTGCATCCTCGGATCTTCAGGGCCTTTCTCGACCCCTCTTCAATTGCTAGGGCTTCTTCTGAGCTCTCTTCACTTAAAATTTGCTTATTGCAGCCCTTCTCCTATTTGGAGCCTCTTTCTCATCTCCTCTCTTTTTAACATAACCCTGCCTGGGACTCTTGTCTTTGATGGTGCTCTGCTCCCAGTCACATGACCCAAGTTTTGCACCATTCCTTTATGCACAGGTTCACTGGGGCCAAAGAATTAAAAATACAGAACTGCGTATTTGCAAACCACTCCTGGTCTGTGCATCTGTGGAAACTCCGACGGCTACTGGGACTTGGAGCTCCTGACCCCTTCTCATGGTAAGTGGGCTTTCATAACACTAGTAAGCTCTCCAGCAACAGGTGTATAAGCTACTGTAATCTTGAAAGAACTCACAATGTAATAAAAGTGAATGCGAATGCTGGAGTTATGAAATAAAAACTGAGTTAAAGTTTCGAGTCCAATATAACGCTTCTTCAGAACTCAAGAGAACATTTGGATTTTGAATATTGGACTCAAAATGTGAACTGTGTTTCTCTCTCCACAGATGCTGCCAAACCTGCTGAGTTAGCCTCGCAGGTCTGCAACTTTTTAAAACAAAAGAAGTCGCCTAGGTTGATCCATTAGACTGACTCAATCTCCTGGAAGCAAAAAGGCCTCTCATGGTGAGTCAGGGAAGCCACTTATAAGTCACTGGGTGGTTTACTGAAGGCATGGGAGACCTGTACGAGTTGAATTCTTGAAACAGCATTAAATACTGTTGCATTGCATACAAATCATATTCAAGTGGACCATTAATTATTTCAATGAGGTTCTAGCCACTAGCAGGCGAGTTTCCTGTGTTGGTAGCTTCCTGCCGTGCACACTTTTCCCACTGCCAGAATTCTGATATGAGGCCTTCTGCATGATTCTCCCCTCCTTTGCCAGCTCCAGCGGACTGCACTAAATTCAGCCCATTAGGTTTAAGGTTTGTATTCATAAGTCCATGCTTTTCATAAGGAATGCCAGCAAATAAATTATAGCCTGCACCTTTTATTAAGAAAATCTGCACTGACTTGGACCATGGAGAGTGGCCAAAACAGGCCTTGAAACTGCAGTTGATTAATCAATTAGAGAATCTCTTGTTTCCTTTGGAGACTTGTCACAATGTCAAAGTAGCATGATTAAGAGATTTGAAATGAGGAGGAGCCCAATTCATGTTTATAGGAATCATCAATGGACCGCACAATTTAACTGGAAAAAAAGAATGAATAGATGCATGGAAGGGATTTTTAAAAATTCTTTCACGGGATGTGATAGTTGTTGGTTTGGCCAGCATTTATTGCCCATCCCCAGCTGCTGTTGAAGGGGTGGTGGTGAACCGCCTTTTTGAATTGCTGCAGTCCATGTGGTGTAAGTGCACCCACAGTGCTCTTAGGAAAGGATTATAAAATACAGAGGAGTGGAAGAAACAGGACAGGCAACAAAGGAGTTGGAATTTATCAAGGCAGCAAAGCTGCTATTGTAGTGACATTCAGTGGATAAGAAACAGAGCCTAGAACCCTGGGTTGAGCGGCTGCACATTCCTGATTAATTGAACCATATAACAGACTTTTAAAAATATATACATATTTCGTCCTTTCCTTCCTGTGTTCTCTTCAATAATGTTTTCTAAACTTTAAAAGTAATTACCTATAAATAAATCAGTTCTGCATGAGCTCTACTCATACATATCAAAAACAATGTTCAATTTACATCAACAAACGAATTGCATGTTTTTTTTTAATATGATAGACTCTGACAGCAGTGTGGTGTGAGAAAGGTATGGCAAGGCATCTCACTTCCTTAGGGAAAGAAATGGGAGTATTCTCCAGAACAACATGGAGAAAGACTTTCAGATACATTCGAAAGTGACAAGGAGAAAGATTTTAATGGGAAAATGTGACTAGGAATAATATTGACAAGATCAGTAATTCATTGACGCTTTAAATTTTAAAATGTAAAGTCCAAGCTAGGAAACTATTTTTAGTTTTCCTCCCACCAACACCTTTTGGAGGCAAAGACTTTGCTATTAATCTCAGAACAGACTATGGAGCTGCAAGAATATAGTGTCATTATATAGTCACGTTATAAAGACTTATTGGTCTGCCTGAATGATGAATACGACTGGGAGAAAGAAAAGGAAAATATATTTAACCTACCAGAGATGGATCAAAAAAGCAAGCCTTAGTACTGGGTCAATAATAAGAGCTGCATTCTCTCCCATCAATGTGCAGCATTTTAAAAGAGAAGAGAAAATACCCAGAGCAGATGGCAAATTTTGACTTCTCTGATTCACATAATTCGCCCACATGAGAGCTATTTCTTGCAGCTTTGTGCATGTGCAAACTGGAAATTGGGGTATTGGGTGGAGACCAGGGGCAGGATCTTCCGGTCGGCGAGCGGGTGTGGGGCTGGGTGGAACTCCTGACGTCACCCCGCGTCATTTCCATTTTCAGGTCGGCGGGGGCACAGCCGAGTCAGCTGCGCACTCACCGACTTGTCAACTTCCTATTGCAGCCATTAAAAAACTAATTAAGATAATTAATGGACCTGCCCATTCAACCTTAAGGTTGGCGGGCAGGCCAGGAGTCCTGGCGGGCTTCGGAAAAAGCATGAAACCTCATCCACGGGTGGGATGAGGTTTCATGAGGGTATTTAAATTTTTATCAAATCTTTCAATAAAAGTTATGGATATTTCCCAACTCATATTACAGTGTCACATGGGGGAACATGTCAGGGAAATTTTTTATAATTTCTATTAAAAATGTTAATTCTGAGCCGATCTCCCTGAGGCAGTGCTTAGCCTGCGTGCATGCGCGAAACAGCGCACTCCCAGCGGACACCACGCTGGGTGGGCCTTAATTGGCCCGCCCACGTAAAATGGCGGCATGCCCCCAGTTGGGGGGCACTGATCGGAGGTGAGCCCGCCTGCGTCCGTTCCCGTACTTCCCCCTGATGGAGGGAAAATTTGTCCCCAGGTAAATTACCACAAAATTGGCTTGTTACTGATATCAATGTAAAGCCAATCTAGGTAGCAAATGTTCAAGAAGGGAGATAGGTATTGTGTAAATGCAATTCAAAATTTTGCAATTTAATGGAAATGTGAACTGCAATTCTGTTGTGTTAATATAGAATTATCTATATTTAGGCATTCATATTTTTCACATATCCTAAAATGTTGGTCCCATTCAGTCTGAATAATTGACAACAGTGAACTTTGTTTTTCCAAAAACCAAACGCATTCTTGAACAAAATGTAAAAGAAATATTTATTGTATTTTGTTTTTCTCATCAATCTTCTACCTTCCCTTGCCCCATGGGAGGTGTTAACTCATTGCTTGGGTCTAATGCCACATTCATCAGGCAACAATCTGTACTTTGCTTAAGTGACTATTATTGTGTGAACCTTGATGATGAGTGCAGTGAGGGGCTTTCAACCATATTGTTATCACAGCTGTGCCTGATCCCACACTCACCAGTTATCCATATGTGCAGGGGTTATTGATAGCATATATATATATATATATATATATATATATACTCTCTCTGATTTTCCCTCACTGTGCCTCACTGCTGGACCAGGTTGGAAGCAATTATGCAATCCTGCACAAGCACGATGGGCTGAATGGCCTCCTTCTGTGCAATATGATTCTAATCTACAGAGCTGATGTCCCAACAGACTCCATCACAATGCTGCATCTAAACTATGAAGATATTAATATTCCTCACAATCGTCTCACAATAACTAACAGGTCCTTGTAATAACAGCTTGCAATTTACATTAACTGCATCAAGCCTGAAAACATAAATACCAGTAACTGTCTTTCTTTTTGCACAAAGTCAAGAGATAAACCTACTCTGTAGTTGGTAAAGGTTCTTCCAAGAAGTACGGGTCCTGTAGAGCTTGCTCAGAAGTGATCCTTTTTGTTGGATCCATGGTCAGGAGTTTTTGCAGCTGAAACAAGAATCAGGTAAGCATTAGTAATGAGGTCTGTGCAACACCAGAAGTAGGACTTCACATTCTTGTGCAGAAAAGGGTGAAATTTAAAACAATTATGTTCAAGGTTCAAAATAATGGTTTTGTATTAATTAGTCAGATATAGATTTTCAGTTGCAAAATTGGGTTAAACTGTTTCTAAAGAGTAGGTTAGGGACCCAACTTAAACACTTACAGTATATGAACACAAACCTTTGTTACACTGTGCCAATTTAGTTCTTGTACAGAGCACCATATCCAAGAGAACTATAAAAGTTCAAGAAGGCCACCACCAGCTTCTCTGGACAGCAAAGGATGGGGAATAAATGCATCCTTGTAAGCATTGTTCATAAAAATGTGACAAGTCTTGTGGTTTCTAAACAGTGATTCCCTGCACTCTAAAGGGTCAATGAGAAACACCATTGGGGTCCACAAGGTAAAGCAGATTTCTGTCCCTCTGCTGTCATATTTCTTTGTTTGTTGATCTGCTAAATTGTTATTCTATAGCTGCATATTAATAAGAAGAAACATTTTCTGCAAATGATAGCCGTTTTATCTTTGGAAGATAAGACTGCCATTTGAAAGTTAGGACAGGGTCCTTGAATACAAGTCAATATTTTAATGTTTGGTATCATTCGTGATTCCTCAGATACTCAAGGAGTCCGTGTCCATATGCAGCAAGAACTGGACAACATTCAGACTTGGGCTGATAAGTGGTAAGGAACATTCTCCCACACAAGTGCCAGGCAATGATCATCTCCAATAAGAGAGAATCTAACAATTCCCTATTGATATTCAATGGCATTACCATCGCAAAGTTCCCCCACCATCAATATCCTGGGGGTTACCATTGATCAGAAACGTAACTGAACCAGCCATATGTGGCTACAAGAACAAGTGGGAAGAGGGTGGGAACTTTTCAGCAAGTAACTCACTTTCTGATTCCCCAAAGTCTGTCCACCATCTACAACACACAAGTAGGAATACTTTCCACTTGCCTGAATGAATGCAGTTCCAACAACACTCAAGAAGCTCGACACCATCCAGGACAAAACAGCCTGCTTGATTGGCATCCCATCCACCACCTTAAACATTCACTCCCTCCATCACCGATGCACAATGGCAGCAGTATGTACCATCAGCGGCAACTCATCAAGGCTCCTTTGACAGCACCTTTCAAACTCACGCCCTATATTACTTAGAAGGACAAGGGCAGCAGATGGATGGGAACAGCTGCACCTGCAAGTTCCCCTCCACGTCACACACCATCCTAACTTGGAACTATATCACCATTCCTTCACTATCACTAGGTCAAAATCCCGGAACTCCCTTCCTAACAATACTGTGGGTGTGCCTACAACACATGGACTGCAGAAGTTCAAGAAGACAGCTCACTACCACCTTCTCAATGGTAATTAGGGATGGGTAATAAAAATTCTAGCATGGCCCGCGATGCCCACATCCCATGAAAGAATAAAAATTGGCTGGCTGTCCTTGGGTGTGCGGCAACATTTGCATTTGTTCCCTACTCAAAAGAAAAGTTTGAAAAATGCTGTTTAGGCCATTTCAAAGTGGAAAAATTCAATGGTATGAAATGAAGAAAAGATGATCAACCACTAAAATCATCTTCTTAATAAAAAGCGGCCAGCAAGCTACAAATGTAGAAATCAAACAACAATAACATATATTTATATCGTGCCTTTACCATATTGCAGCATCCTGAGGCACTTCATAGGACTATTACAAAACAAAGTATGAAAATATTGAAGTAAACAATGTATACCAAGTTACATGAGGAGATATTAGATCAGGTAACCAATAGCTTGGCCAAGGAACTAGGTTTGAAGGAGTATCTTAAAGGAAGAAAGCGAGGTGGGCAGGTGGAGAGTTGTAGGGAAGGAATTCCTGAGCTTAGGGCTTGGCAACTGAAGGAACAGCCACCAATGGTAGAGCAATTAGAATTGGGAATGACAAGAGGCCAGAATTAGAGGAGCAGAGATATCTCAGGGGGTTTGTGGGGTTGAAGGAGATTACAAAGATTGGGAGGGACAAGGCCATGGAAGAAGTTGAAAACAAGGGTGAGAATTTTAAAATCAAGACATTGTTTGACCAGCAGCCATTCTAGCGAGAACAGGGGTGATAGGGGAGCAGGACTGCTGTGAATTAAGAGTGGGCAGCAGACCTCAAGTTTACGGAGGACAAAATGTGGGAGATCAACCAGGAGTGCGTTGGATTAGTTGAGGTAACAAAAGCATGGATGAGGCCTTCAGTAGCAGATGATCTAAGACAGTCGAGTCAAACAAAAACAGAGAATACACAAAAGGTTCATCGGTCTTTGTAATGGCAGGTTAGTGTTTGAATATACCCTTTATTAGACTTGAAAACTAAAAGATAAACAAGAATCCTTGCAAGGTTGGAATGGAAAATCTGGATTTTCTCATCTTTTCAAATGTATATTTATATTTCTAGCATTTTTCTTTTATTGTTAATAGTACTTCATTGTTTAGACTTAATTCAGTATTCGTGAAACTACATTTAGATTTGGTTGATGGAGCAACAAATATAAATATATTTGTGTTTAAATGATTCTGAAGCTTATACTCTACTTGAAATTCCAACACTGAATTGGATTTGCACCAGCAGCTAACCTGATGGGTTTGTGGAAAATCTGGATAGCAGCTCAAATTTCAAAGAGGAGCCCACTTACGCCACACGCTAAGGCAAATATTATTCCCACACTTCAGACAGATAGAAAAGTACATTTCAAAGATCGGTCAGCCTTCAGGAATTGTAATCAGGAGACAGGAGTAATGGAGGGGAAGGGAAAGGTGGTGGTAGGCAGCAGGATGATCCAACTACTAGGTAAAAATGAAGAGAGAAGAAACTCAACATTGAGGCACAAACACAGTCCATATATAAAAGCGATGATGGAAAACAGCACTCAATGCTCCTGTCTGATGGTTGGCAAAGTAGGCATGTTGCTGTGTGAGATTGATAAGGGGTAGTTGCCCTGTTTGGCAATCCAGGGCACCTTGCCCAGAAGAAAGCTGCACACCTTGCCTGTCTAAAAGTGACACCAGGCTCCGTACAGTCCTTAGTTGCTATCTGATAATGATCTGCACTTTTGGGAATTTTGACAGCAAAGAAAACTCTATGGGCAGAATTTTGCCCTTGATGGGTGGGCCCGGAGGGGGTGGTCGGGAAGCCGCCCGTGATCAGGACCACACTGCGATTTCACGCTGGCGGGCCAATTAAGGTCCGCCCAGCGTGAAACGCGAGCGGTAGTGCTGAGCGCTGCATGTGCAGGGGGGGAGGGGGGGGCGAGTTGGCCGAGTGCGAGTGAGGGCTGCATAATCTCCCTGAGGCACAGAGCTGACTCAGGGAGATGAAGACATATGAAAAAAAAATAGAATAAAATAAAACAGTAATGAAACATATCCCCTGAGCAGGGACATGTTATTAATGAAAAATTAAAGTTTTTATTTTTATTTGCTCTTGGAAATCCTGCCCATGGATCAGGTTTCCAAAAAAAATGCAAAGGCCGCTTGGCCTTTTCACCTGCCTGCCAACCGTTAGGTTGGATGGGCAGCAAAAATTTTAATTTAATTGATTATTTAATGGTCTTTACAGGCCTTATAATTGTCGGCAGGTGCACTGCCGGCTTCAGCGCCCACCTGCCGACCAAACTATTGCATGACTGCGCCTTGATATCGGTACACTCAGCTGACATCAACGTGCGTCATTTCACGCTGGAGCGAGTCGGGCACATGCCTGCCCACCGAGTGAAAATTTCTGCCCTATGTTCTGTTGAGGTAATGCCTCTACCTCTGTTCCAGAGTGATGAATACATTGCCCCTTTAAAACAAGACCCATGTAATTTGCTTGATGCATCTATGGCCTATTTCAC
The DNA here is from genome assembly GCF_017639515.1 of Carcharodon carcharias. Lineage (NCBI taxonomy): Eukaryota > Metazoa > Chordata > Chondrichthyes > Lamniformes > Lamnidae > Carcharodon > Carcharodon carcharias. The sequence continues at coordinate 44,225,437 of NC_054471.1, read as the reverse complement.
AAAAGGCTTTGAACAGTCCAATGGAATGAAGCTTAAAGGAAATAGTGACTCTCATAGCTTGCAGTACATATTGCCAATTGGTTGGTCTCCAATGAAAATGCAAATAAAACAAAATAATAAGTTTCAAAAAATTCCAACCAAAATCAAAATTAATACTTACCTTTTAAGAGATTTAATTCCACAGCCAGACTCCCAATTTACTGTGGTGCCAGTTACAAATGGGCCAATGCACTGCCAATGAGTTATCTGCAAGCTCTAGTTTGGGACTCATTTAAATAAAATATGTATGTACAAGAATGGCTGTGTTTGTCACCAGTACAGTTTTGATAATTGTAGCATTTTTCTTCACTGAAAAACTATAGTACCTCACCTGCATGTCATATTTTGTGACTCATGGTCACTTCCATTGGAGTGGAGCCTTGATATGTCAAGGCTTACTGCTTTAGTGAGCTACAGCTAGAACTATCTATAATAGTTGTGTTGGGAAATCAGAAGCACAAACACCAATTCTAAAGCATCAATAATCATATCTAATGCAACATCCCGGTTTAAACTAAGATGGAAGTTGGGCGGTGGGGGAGCGAAATACTGCTGATGCTGAAAATATTGAAAAGCAAACAGAAAATGGTGGAAACACCCAGCAGGTCATGCAGCATCTACGGCGAGAAGGAGCTAGGGTTAACATTATAACTTGATGATCTTTTGTCACAACTCTGATCAATTACAGCATTCTGTAATCATAAAGCAGGCAGATTACCATTAAGATACAGAGTAAAAATTATTTTCAATTCCAAAAATGAACACAATAACTGCTCACTGCTTTCACAGAGCAGAAGTCAAATTACAAAATATGGTACTTTTGTATCTCGTTTTCAAACCACCAGAAAAGTGATGCTTTGAGAGTAGCAGCCTCGTGGTAAACTTAAAAAAAGTTGTTTTTAAATCTTGTGGGAGAAGCAATTCATTTGTACAGTGTCACTCCACTCCTCACAGCGCTACACAAACCACATTGACCTCCTAGTGGCAGGCAGCCATACAGGTTGTGCAAGTAGCTTTACACGGGGCTTTCTTCAATGGTATGAATGAAGAAAGCTATGCAGACAATGACCCACAGTATTGTTTTGCCCCTTGGGAACTGACCTCAGACTTTGTAGTGATACTTCATGTGAACAAATTTCTTCTCCATAACTGTTAAATTCAAGTTCATAAGGATATTTTTTAATCAAAATTATTAGTAATTAATCTACCGTGCGACTATTCTGTCAACCAGAACTCTAAAAGGGCACTCTTCTACCATAATTGTTGAGGCTTTTATAACTCCAATCATATAATTCTGTCTCTCTCAATGCTTGCCAATTCAATGTAAAATTACAGACTGATATATGTGGACAGTTGCTCCTTGCGAAAACCCAGATTCATTTCATTTAGGTTCCCTGTAATTGGCAAACAGACTTTGAACTCATTCACCTAGGCTGTCAGAGATAAAAGGATGGCGTGCTAGTCAGTCAGTTCCCTTGGTTTTTAGTTTAGTGCATTTTCTAATTTATAACAATTCCTCATTCTTAATTTATAACAATTAGTTAGAAGCGTAGTGAAATTTAAACGTGTGGACATTGCATCAAGTTAAATATTTTACAACTCACACGGATATAGAGGCATTGTCTTCTGGAGGTACTGACTATCAAAATTTTGTATCTTTGAAGTTACTGAAAAACTATCTTGTTCTGAAAATGCAATGTCACCCAGCTGGTTCCTGTTTATATGTCGGAATTTCTAGGTCACTAGAATTTCTAGGCGCTTCTTTTATGGCCCTAACTTTCTCCTCGACCCTCGATCCTGTGTCCCAGGGCGAGGTTAAGTCTTGTGTTTGCAAATTAGCAGGGGAAGGTAGAGTCAAGTCAGTGCAATCAGAAGACAAGTCATGATTCTCACAGTAGAGCTAGGAAGTTCTTGACTAATGAAAATGTGTACGTGAAAAACTTCAGTAGCAGTCCTAGGTGGATTCCCAGAAGGGTTGTCTCTGAGACCGGACTTCTTTCATATGAAGTAAGGATAGAGGGACGGATCATTCGGAAGCACATTGACCACTTGAGGGGTAGAGAGGCACTTCCGCAGTCAGTGTTGCCACTGAGAGTTGGCGAACCTGTGTGCAACGAAGATTCTGGTCAACCTGTAATAAACATCAAGGACAACCTCTGGAAGTTAATGATAATGAATTGTCTGTACCAAAGGAGGTACCCATTAGTACAGTTCCAGAAAATGTTGATCCAGTAAAAGCTTCACAACCTGTCGAACTACGCCACTCAACACAAATTCGAAAACCACCCCAAACACTTAACTTATAACTATGGGGGTCCATTGTACGTATTGTGTAATTGAACTGCGGGCTAACGACATATGTAATTATTTCTAGAATTCAGAAAATTCTTGGTTCAAATGTATAAATCAATTGTTAATTGAAAAGATGTACAAAAGAGTTAAGAGGGAAGGGGTGTGATCATTGTCACTTTAAGATCAGTTCGACTTAGTAGGGGTCACGTGATTTGTTCAACCAATGTGTAGCTAGCACAGGGGAATAAATTTTATGGGAGAAGTTTCCTAGGAACTGGTTGTATGAGGGGCTGGCAAGATACAAGCAGCCACAGAAGCTCTCGTGTAAATAAAGTTTGTTTTGTTTGACTAAGAAGCCTCCTAGAGCGTGTTTCTACAGGCGGTATCACTTGAAGCAATTCCTGTTGCTCCTCCCTCCTTTGGGCCGGGATTTTCTGGCCCTGTCATGACGGGACCCACCACAGGAGATTAAGCAGCACAGCCAAAAGTCCATTGACTTTCAACCGGACCAGACGATCATGGCAGCAGGTAGGGCCAGAAAATCCTGCTCTTGGTCTTAAAGACCTGGACACCAGTAAGATGCCAGCATCTGGACATGAAGAGATAGAAGTGGGGTCCAGGGGTATGTTCAATAACTGAAATACTATAAAAGATTGCAATTCGACCATTCGGCCCTTCACCCTCCTCTGTCAGTGGCTACAATATAGTCAGTCTCTTTATCTAATTTGTTAATATAGATCAATAATTGTTGAAGCCCTAGCACTGATCCCTGTGGCACTTCTTTAATTACAGTTTGCCAAGTTGAAAGTGACACATTTATCCTGATTCTCTGTTTCCTGTTGGTCAACCAATCCTCTATCCATGCTATTATACTATTTGTACATACGAACATTCAAATTAGGAGCAAGAGTAGGCCGTTCACCCCTTGGAGCCTGCTCTGCCATTCAATAAGAGCACGGCTAATCTGATTGTGGCTGCAACTCCACTTTCCTTCCTACTCCCTAAACCCTTTGACTCCCTTGTCAATCAAGAATCTCTCCAACTCAGCCTTAAAAATATTTAATGACCCTGCCTCCTTTGCTCCCTGGGGGAGTTCCACAGGCTCACAACACTCTGAAAAAATTTCCCCTCATCTCCATCTTAAATGGGAGACCCCTTATTTTTAAACTGCGTTCCCTAGTTCTAGTTTCTCTCACTAGGGGAAACATTCTTTCAGCATCCACCCTATCAAGTCCCCTCATATGTTTCAGTAAGATCGTCTCTCATTCTTCTGAACCCCAATGGGTACAGGTCCAACCTGTCCAACCTTTCCCCATAGGATAACCCCTTCATCCCAGGAACCAGTCGGGTGAACCTTATGTGAACTGCTTCCAATGCAACTATGTCCTTTCTTATATAAGGAGACCAAACTGTACAGAGTACTCTAGATGCAGTCTTACCAATACCCTATATAACTGTAGCAGAACATCCCTACTTGTATATTCCATTTCCCTTGCAATAAACAACAACATTCCATTTGCCTTCCTAATCACTTGTACCTGTATAGTAACTTTTTGTGATTCATATACCAGGACACCCAGATCTGTCTGTACCTCAGAGTTCTACAATCTTTCCCTATTTAAATAATGCGCTGTTTTTTTTATTCTTCCTGCCAAAGTGGACAAGTTCACATTTTCCCGCATTATACTCCATCTGCAATTTTTTTGACCACTCACTTAACCTTTCTATATTCCTTTGCAAACTCTTTGTATTCTCACAACTTGCTTTCCTATCTTTGTATCATCAGCAAATTTAGCAACCATACATTTGGTCCCGTCATACAATTCATTAATGTAGATTGTAAATAGTGGGGGCCACATCATTGATCCCTGTGGCAATCCACTCGTGACATCTTGCCAAACTGAAAATGACCGATATCCATGGCAATATGTTACCTCCTACACCATGAGTTCTTATTTTGTGCAGTAACCTTTGATATGGTATCTTGTCAAATGCCTTCTGGAAATCCAAGTACAGCACATCCATAGGTTCCCCTTTACTCACATTGCTTGTTGCTTGCTCAAAGAATTCTAATAAATTAGTCAAACATGATTTTCCTTTCAAAAAACCATGTTGACTCTGCCTCATAACATTGAGATTTTATAAGTGCCCCGCTAGAATTTCCTTAATAATAGATACCAGCATTTTCCCTATGACAGATTTTAAGCTAAATGGTCTATAATTTCCTTTTTAAAAATGTATTCTTTCATGGGATGTGGGTGTTGCTGGCCAGGCCAGCATTTGTTGTCCATCCCTCATTGCCCTGGGAATTGAGTGGCTTGGACAGCAATTTCAGAAGGCAGTTAAGAGTCAACCAGATTGCTGTGGATCTGGAGTCACATATACACCACACTGGGTAAGGATTTTCTTTGATGATAGTTGTTGTGGTCAACATTACTGAAACTAGCTTTCAATTCTAGATTTATTAATGAATTCAAATTCTACCAGCTGCTGTGATAGGATTTGAACCTTTATCCCCAGAGCATTAGCCTAGGCCTCTGGATTACTACATTACCACTATGCCACCATCTCCCCCTGCATTCTATCTTTCTCCTATCTTGAATAGAGGAGTTACATTTGCTATTTTTAAATCTGATGGGACCTTACCAGATCTAGGGAATTTTGGAAGTTCATCAGGACCTGGGGTCTTGTCAACTTTTAATTCTAATAATTTACTCAGTACTCTTTCTCCAGTGGTTGTAATTGTTTTTAGCTCTCCCTCACTTTCATCTCTTGATGCACACTTATTTATGGGATGTTATTTGTTTCCTGCAAAATATCTGTTCAATTCATCAGCCATTTCCTTATTTTCCATTATTAATTGCCTAGACTCACTCTGTAGAGGACCAACATTCACTTTACTTAGGGTGGGATTTTCCCCACCTGCCCACCACCATGGTCTTCCAGTCCCGCCGCAAGTCAATGGACTTCTGGCTGGGGCGCTGCCTTGCCCACAGCAGGACCCGCCTGCGACGGGGCTGGAAAATTGCGGCCTTAGTCTTTTCCTATTTAAATGCCTGTAGGAACTCTTACTATCTGTTTTTATATATCTAGCTAGTGTCTGCTCATGCTCTAATCTCTCCCCCTTTTTTTTAAGCCATCCTTTGCTGTTTTTATATTCTATCCAACCTTCTAACCTGCCACTAATCTTCTTGGAATTATACAATTTTTCTTTCAATTTGATACTATTTTTAACTTCCTTAGTTAGCCGCGGATGGTACGTCTTTTACTTAAGAGTCTTTCTTTCTCACTGGAATGAGTATTACGAAATATCTCCTTAAATGTAGCCACTGCATCTCTACTGACTTAAACCTTAACCTAATTTCCCAGTTCACTTTTGCCTGTTTTGTCTTCATACCCTCATAATTACCCTTATTTAAGTTCAAAACACTAGTCTTAGACCCACTTTTCTCTCCCTCGAACTGAATGCAAAATTCAATCATGTTACAATCACTGCTATCTAGGTGGATGCTTTCACTATGTCTTTAGTTAACCCGGTCTCGTTGCATATTACCAGATCTAGTATAACCTGTTTTTGATTGGCTCTAACAAGTGCTGGTCTAAGAGGTTGTCCTGAAAACAGTCTATGAACTCCATCCCAACGTGTGGTTACTGTTAGGGGGGTTGTCTATAAATTACTCCCAGAGGTGACTTCCTACCTTTACTATTTCTTATTTCTACCCAAACTGATTCTACATCTTGATCTTCAGAACTAAGGTCATCTCTCTCTATTGTACTACTGTCATCCTAATGGCAGATGTTAGGCTAACTGGCCTATAGCTTCCTATTTTCTGTCTACTTCTTTTCTTCAATAGTGGTGTTACATTTCTGTTTTTCCAACCTGCTGGGACCTTTCTAGAATCTAGCAAATTTTGGAACATTACCACTAATGCATCCACTATCTCTTCAGCCATTTCTTTTCAGGCCCTAGCATGCAAGCCATCAGGTCCAGGGAACTTGTTGCATCGCTGCACTTATATCCCAATACTTTTCCCAGTACTTTTTCTCTAGATATCTAGATCATTATAAGTTCCTCCCTCCCTTTTGCCTTTTGATTTTCTACTATTCTTGCAATGGTTTTTCTGTCTTCTATTCTGAAAACAGATCACAGGATTACAGAATTGTTACAGTGCAGAAGGAGGCCATATAGCTGTTCAGGTCTGCACCGGCTCTCCGAATGAGCAATTCACCTAGTGACATTCTCCTGGCTTCTCCCCATAACTGTGCACATTTTTCCTTTTCAGATCACAGTCTAATTCCCTTTTGAATACCTTGACTGAACGTGCCTCCACACCACACTCTTAGGCAGTGCATCCAGACCTTAACCACTTGCTGAGTGAAAAAGTTTCCTCATGTTTCTTTGGCTTCTTGCATCAAGCATGGTTGACCACAAGTCTTATCGCCTGCTATAGGTGTACTGGAAGAATTTACAGATTGATAATCAACATGTTCGGCTGCGCTATGAACGCACATCCCCATATTCTATATCACCAGGTCGAATATAACCTGCTCCCTGATGGGTTCCAAATGTATTGTTCTGAGAAACTGTCCCAAATACGCTATATGAATTCAACCTCCAGGCTGCCTTTGCTAATTTGATCATAAATGATGCTAATTTCCACTGCTGGCATTTTTAGCTGATTATACAAGCTTCTCCACCTGGTAGATTTCCAGTGCGTTGTCATCCTCTCCTACCTCTATCAGGAACTCAAGGTGCTCACATATTGTAGTGGACACTTGCCCAATTTATATATTTACCAGATCCTGCCCTGGTCTCAGACTCTCAGGTACTCTGCCAAGGTCAAGCTCAAAATTTGCTGGTGGGATTCAAACTTCTATTCTGCCTGTTATTGAGGAATTTTGGCTCCCTGGTCTCTACGGACATTTCCTACTCCTGATATAAATGAAACATATATTAAATGGTGAATTTCCACAAGGCTTTCCCATTTGTCTACCATAACAAAGATCCTTTTGAGCAATTCTTTGGAAAACGCTTGCGGGAAAAACTCACCAGAAGAAATACTTTACTGTCAGGCTTGACTTTGTGTTTCTCCATGTACTTAATGAGGCTGCTGTTAGCATAGCTGAATATAAGAGAAGATCAACAAGTTAGACTTCCTTGCCTACTTAGCTCCAGCTGGACAAGACAAAGCAATATTTAGCATAGACAATTTGCTCAGAAAATAATGATTTAATTACATTGTTTACCATTCTTCACCATGTGAGTGACATCACCAGCAAACCAAAAATAAGCAGATGATAAATCTGGTGCACATTCACACATCTCTCAGCTGTTTAACAGCCACAAATGCTTGCCCTCCCTCTTATTCAAGTTTTAGTGTAGGGCCTGGGGAAACCAAATTAAAGGAAGAGAAAGTAAAATAACACACAAAGGTCTTTTCTTATTGATTATTATTTGTTGTAACTCCCATTACAATAGTTCTGATGAAAACAAGTTACAATGACTTCTGTCATAAAGAACTTCTAAAAAATCTTAGAAAATTGATAGCGTGAAAGAGTTAGTCTGATATTCTTCCTTGTGGCTAGGAAGGAAGAGATAGAAACAAAGAATGCTTTTTTTAAAAAATGCTGTTCTCACAATGTGGGTGATGTAGGAGACTCAGCTTATTCCCCTTTCCTAGCTATCTTTGAGAAGGTGTAGCTGTGACAGCGATTACTTTTCTAGGACATTTTAGTGTGGGATTGGAGTTACATTTATACCAGGCTGGATAAGTGTGTTCCCTTCCCCAAAAGGCACAAAATGAACCAGTTGAGTTGAATGGTCATTTTCTCTGGTGCTGGTTGACAAATTGACAAATTAGCAGCTTTATTGAATACAGTTTCACAACATGCCTTGCATAGTTAGTCTAGCATCATAACTGCTAATTGTATAAGTTAAGGTTAAGTAAGTACAGGTAGCAGGGCATTGATTAGATAATTGTGTGAGCACATCTAAAGAGATAGTCAATGACATATAAAGAGATAGTCAATGACATTGGTGGAGAAATAGAATTTGGCGCTGTGCGCTTGTAATGTTTCACTCTATTAAAAAATCTAAAACTGAATTAAGATTAGCTACCGGTACCCTACTTCACTAACTGGCTGTCAGGAGTTTAACAATACTGTACCTTAAAGAGTTATTGTTGTCAGTGCTACTGGATAGGAAATTGTTGATAAAAGCTAACTTTTTACAAAATGGGCATTTTCAGCATAGAGAAATAGATTGCCTATGAGAAGAGACTCTAATTTCCTCAGGATGGCAGAGGAATACTAATATATTTTAGCAGTATTTGTTTTGGATAACTTTCTGGAATTTCAAACATGAGAAGCAAAGCTCCATTATAACTTCTTATATTTTTGCTGCTTCATAGATTTTGTAAGGTCTGTTCAGCAGAAACTGGTTCAAATTTCCTCAAAGCAGCTCCAAAAACAAGAACAATCTGCTTCCCACTGAAGAAAATAGGAAATATAGCACTCTGTGAGTGTTGTGAATGTCCTTCAGCACATCATTATTGTGCAATATCCATCCCAGACACCAGAATCAGACACTGATGGGGACTCCAAAACTTACGTTGTTCTCCTGAAGTCTTTCTGCAGAGTTGGGTATTCAGGCATCTTGCGAATATCTTCCCAGTCTTTATCTTGCAAAAAAAGAACAATTAATTAATATGTGCCAAGAACATATGCATATACTATTTACAAAATATATCAATCCTTTTAACATTCACGACAGTTTGAGAAACATGCTACAAAATTGGGGCAGTTTGAATCATGTGATACAGTTGCAAACCAGGTAGGAGCTTACATTTTTATTCTATTACACTGTAACTTTTCCAGTCCGGAACTCCAAAATCTGGAAACACCAGTTGTCCGGAATATTTACCGCTTAACAATAGCTATTATAGGAAGGATATTATAAGATAACTTAAGCTAATATATCAAGTTAAACCACTTGAGATAACTGCAGAAATTGCTGAATAATATATTTCTCAACTTAATTAGTTAAACTACAATTAAGATGGTAGGGTAGGTAATGTGTTGCAGCTGTAGCATGTGGGAAGGTGCATAACCGTGTGATACATGGCAACCACATATGAATTAAGTGTCTGCAGCTTAAGGAGCTTCAGCTCAGAACTGATGAGCTGGAGTCTAAGCTTTGGACACTGTGATGCTTCAGGGAGGGGGAAAGTTACCTGGGCACTTTGTTCCAAGAGACAGTCACACTGCTTAGGCTACGTACAGAATTTGATCCCTGATCAGGGACATGGGAGTGTGACTGCGAGTGAGGCAGGTATGGGGATCCAAAGATAACACTGGAAGAGCTTCGGCCCTTGCAATAGTCCATCAGGGTTGAGGTTCTTGCAGTTCTGCCATTCCAGTCATGAATGGTGGTGGACAATTAAACAACTCACTGGAGGAGAAAGCTCCACAAATATCCACATCCTCAATGACGGAGGAGCCCAGCATATCATTGCAAAAGATAAGGCTGAAGCATTTGCTACAATCTTCAGCCAGAAGTACTGAGTGGATGATCCATTTCGGCCTCCTCCAGAGGTCCCCAGCATCACAGATGCCAGTCTTCAGCCAATTCGATTCACTCCACGTGATATCAAGAAACGGCTGAAGGCACAGGATACTGCAAAAGCTATGGGCCGTGACAATATTCCAGCAATAGTACTGAAGACTTGTGCTCCAGAACTTGCCGTGCCCCTAGCCAAGCTGTTCCAGTACAGCTGCAACACTGGCATCTACCCAGCTAAGTGGAAAGTTGCCCAGGTATGTCCTGTACACAAAAAGCAGGACAAATCTAACACGGCCAATGACCATTCCATCAGTCCACTCTCTATCATCAGTAAAGTGATGGAGGGGGTCATCAACCGTACTTTCAACCGGCATTTGCTTAGCAATAACCTGCTCACTGATGTTCAGTTTGGGTTCTGCCAGGGTCACTCAACTTCTGACCTCATTACAGTCTTTGTTCAAACATGGGCCAAAGAGCTGAATTCCACAAGTGAGGCGAGAGTGACTGCCCTTGACACCAAGGCAGCATTTGACTGAGTGTGGCATCAAGGAGCCCTAGCAAAGCTGGAATCAATGGGAATCAGGGGGAAAACTCTCCGCTGGTTGGAATCATACTTAGCACAAAGGAAGGTGGTTGTTCTTGTTGGAGGTCAGTCATCTCAGTTCCAGGACATCACTGCAGGGGCTCCTCAGGATAGTGTCCTAGGGGAGGTGGTGGCAGAGTGGTATTGTTACTGGGCTAGTAATCCAAAGACCCAGGATAATGCTCTGGGGGCCTGGGTTTGATGCCAGGTGAAATTTGAATTCAATAACAATCTGGAATTAAAAGTCTGAATATGACTAAGAATGAGGTTTGGCTAAGGGAGTTTAAGCAACTGTGTAATAAATTAAAAAGCAGAACCATAAAGGTGATAATCTCTTAATTGCTACCTGAGCCATGAGCAAATTGGCACAAGATGAATAAGATCAGAGAGTAGAATGCGTGATTCAAAGGTTGGTGTAGGAGAAATTAGTTTTGATTTATGGGCACTGGCACCAGTACTGCAGAAAGACAGGAGCTGTGCTATTGGGAAGGCCTTCAACTGAACCACACTGAGACCAATTTCCTGGTGAATTGTATAACTAGGGCTGTAGAGAAGGCTTTAAACTAGATAGTTGGGAGGGACTGTTCACGTGAGGAGAGATTAGGAAAGTTAAAGAGAAATGACAAGGTAATAGTGCAGAGTATGATACAGGTAATGATAGGAAGGGACAAGAACAGACAAGGATAAATGTGTACCAGCAAATGCAGTCAGAGTGAGTGAAAACGGTAAAATGAATTAATGGCTCTTTACTTAATGCTCACAGCATTCATACAAGATGGATGAATTGGTAACATAAATAGAAATAAATGAGCATAACAGCCACTACAGGAATGTGGTTGCAAAGTGACCAAGACTGGGAGCTGAATGTTCAACGGTCTTTGACATTTCGGAAGAACAGGAGTAAAGGTAAAGGAATTGTGATAGCTCTTTTAATCAAGGGTGAGATCAGTACAATAGTGAGAATTATCATGGGCAGAATCTTCTGCCTGTTGGGTGGGCCAGTTGGGAGCGGGCGGGCGCAGAGCCGATTGGCTGCAAGCTGCTATTTTATGTGGATGGGCCAATTAAGGCTCGCCCAACATGACGCACACCCGGCAGCGCTCAGCACTACCTCTGCGGGCAGGGGGAGGAGGGAAAGTTGGGCCCTGCAATCTTTCGTGCATGCGTGCGAAAGAGCGCAGAAATCTCCCTGAGGCAGCTACATGCCTCAGGGAGATTAAGTTCATATTTAAACTTTGAAATAAAGAAAGAAAAAAATTATTCATACATATCCCCTCATGTGACAGTATCACATGAGCTGGGACATGTTTATGAATTGTCAAAATTTTTTTTATTCATTTAATAAAACCTTCATGAAACCTCATCCCACCCATGGATGAGGTTTCATGCAAAATGCGAAGGCCACTTGGGTTCTTCATCTGCCCGCCAACCTTAAGGTTAGACAGGCAGCGTTGCTTAAATTGGTTCATTCATGGCCTTAACAGGCCTTTGACAGTTCAGCGGGTGCATAGTTGATTCTGGCGCACGCCCACTGAATGTAAGATCAGAATGACGTGCGGTGACATCAGGACACACGCCTGACGTCACCGTGCATCATTTTACACGTCGGCGTGTGGGACCCGCCCCAGCACGCCAAAGAGAAAATTCTGCCCCATGGTTCAAAAGGTCAATGTGTGGAATCAGTTTGGGTGGAGCTAAGAAATATTAAAGGAAATAACTCATTGGTGAGAGTAGTTTACAGGTCCCTAACAGTAGCTGCACTGTAGGGCCAAGTATACATCAAGAAATAAAGGGAGCTTTTAAGAAATTTACTCCAATAAATGTGAGTGAATTTATTCTTCACATCGATTGCATAAATCAAATAGGCAATGGTAGCCTGAAGTATGAATTCATAGAGTGTATTTGGGACAGTTTCTTAGAACAGTATGTCTAGAGTCTGCTGAGGACCAGACTATTTTGGACCTGGTAACGTGCAATGAGACAGAATTAATCATAGTAAAGGATCCCCTAGGTAAGAGTGAGCATAACATGATAAAATTTCACATTCAGTTTGAAAGTAGGAAATGTGGTTCCATAACTAAAGTCTGAAACTTAAATCAAGGCGACTACAAGGGTACGAAGACAGGGTTGGCTAAAGTGCACTGGGTAAATAGGTTAAAAAGTAAGATGGAAGAGAGGCAGTGGCAGACATTGAAGGAGATATTTCACAACTCTCAACAAAGGTATATTACAGATATATATTGAGGAGGAAAGATTCTACAGAAGGATGCAGCGTCCATGGCTAATTAAGGAAGATAACTATGGTATCAAATTTAAAGAAAAGGCATATAATTCTCTGAAGATTAGTCACAGCTCAGAAGATTGGGAAAGTTTTAGAAGCCAGCAAAGTATGATTTAAAACAAATGAAAGAGGAGAAATTAGAGTATGAGTGAAAACCAACAAGCTTCAGTAAAAGCTTCAAGTATATAAAAAGGAAAATATTAACTAAGTGAGCATTGGTCCCTTAGAGGGTGAGAGTGCCGAATTAATAATGGGAAATGAGGAAATGGCAGAGGCTTTGAATAAGTATTTTGTATCTGTCCTCACAGTAGAAGACAAAAAAAGCATCCCAAGAATTGTTGAAAATCCAGAGATAAAAGGGAGGGAGAAACTTAGAAGAAACTAGAGAAAAAATAATGGGAATAATAATGGGGCTTAAGACTGGCAAATTCCCTCAACCTGTTTGGCTGCATCCTAGGGCCTTAAAAGAAGTGGCTGCTGAGATTGTGAGTGCATTGGTTGTAATCACCCAAAATTCCCTAGACTCTGGAAAGATCCAAAGTGGCCAGGAAAGCAGGTTTGAAGTCTAAGATTAGCCATGATCATATTAAATGGCTGAGCAGACTACGGGCCATATGGTCTACTCCTGCTTCTATTTCTTGTATTCTTGTGTTCTTGTATCTCAATGGATTAGAAAAATGCCCAAGAAAGGAGGGAGACAGAAAGCAGAAAATTATAGGCCACTTAGCCTAATATCTGTCATTGGGAAAGTGCTATAATCCATTAAAAAGGTTGTATCAGGACTTTTAGAAAATCATAATACTATCAAACACAGTCAACATGGTTTTGTGAAAGGGAAATCATGTTTGACAAATTTATTAGAATTCTTTGAGGATGTAACAAGCAGGGTGGATAAAGGGGAACCCCTTGATTTATTGTATTCAGATTTCCAAAAGGCATTCTATAAAGTACCACATCAAAGGTTACTGCATAAGATAAGAGCGTCTGGTATTGGAGATGTTTAATCAGCATGGATAGATGATTGGCTAACTAACAAGATGCAGAGATTTGGGATAAATGGGTCACTTGGCAAGCTGTAACAAGATGACTGCTGCAGGGATTAGTGCTGGGGCTTCAACTAATGACTCGGATAAAGGGACTGACTGTATTGCAGCCAAATTTGCTGATGATACAGAGATAGGGAGGAAAGCAAGTTGTGAGGAGGATACAAAGGATCTGCAAAGGAATATAGATAGGTTAAGTGAGTGGGCAAAAATGTGGTAGATTAAATATAATGAGGGAAAATGTGAGGTTGTCCATTTTGGCAGGAAGAATAGAAAAGATGAATATTATTTAAATGCAGAGAGACAGCAAAGTGCTGCAATACAAAGGGACTTGGGTGTTCTTGGACATGAATCACAAAAAGTCAGCATGCAGGCATGGAAAGGAATTAGGATGGCACACAGAATGCTGGCCTTTATTGAAAGGGGCATAAAAGTAGGAAATTCTTGCTACAACTGTACAGAGCATTGCTGAGAGCACACCTAGAGCATTGTGTGCAGTTTTGGTCTGCTTACTTAAGGAGGGACAATGCTTGCATCAGAGGCAGTTTAGAGGAGGTTCACTAGGCTGATTCCTGAGATGAAGGGGTTTTCTTATGAGGAAGGGTTGAGCAAATTGGACTTTATACTCATTTGAGTTTACAAGAACAAGAGGGGATCTTATTGAAACTTATTAGATTCTAATGGGACTTGACAGGATAGATGCTGAGAGTACATTTCCCCTTGTTGGGGGGGAGGTGGGTGGGTGGGTTTGCCGGGGGGGGGCGGTGGGTGGTGTTAGAACTGATTTCTTTGTTCATGTGATGTGGGCATTGCTGGCTAGGCCAGCATTTTTTCCTCATCCCTAATTGTCCTTTAGAAGATGGCAGTCAGCTTCCTGGACCGCTGTAGTCCATGCATTGCAGGAACAGCCACAGTGCTGTTATGAAGGGAGTTCCAGGATTTTAACCCAGTGAAGCAACTGGGAGGCCACAGTGTAAAAATAAGGGGTCTCCCCATTAAGATGGAGATGAGAAGGAATTTCTTCTCTCAGAGGGCCATTAGTGTTTGGAATTTTCTATGCCAAGTAGCCGCGGAGACTGGGATATTGAACGTATGTCCCAACACTCAAGAAGCTTGACACCATCCAGGACAAAACAGCCCACTCTATTGGCACTCTATCCACCACCTTCAACATCCACTCTCTCCATCACCTACACACAGCGGCAGCAGTATGTACCATCTACAAGATGCACTGCAGCAACTCACCAAGGCTCCTTGGACACACCTTCCAAACCCACGACTTCTACCAGCTGGAAGGACAAAGGCAGCAGATGGATGGGAACACCACCAACTGCAAGTTCGCTTCCTAGCCACACACCATCCTGACTTGGAAATATATCGCCATTCATTCACTGTCACTGGGTCAAAATTCTGGAACTGCCTCCCTAACAGCACTTCCTCCTCATCTCCGTCCTAGAGGGGAGACCCCTTATTTTCAAACTGTGCCTCCCAGTTCCTTCATTGTCGCTGGGCTGCAGCGGTTTAAGAAGGCAGCTCACCACCACCTTCTCAACGGCAATTAAGGATGGGCAACAAACGCTGTTCTAGCCAGCAACGCCCACATCCTGTGAAAGAAAAAGAATCAAGACTGAGTTAGGCAGATTTTTGATTGACAATAGTCAAGGATTATGGGAGACAGGCTGAAAAGTGGAGTTAAGGCCAAATCAGATTAGCCATGATCTTATGTATTGGCGGAGCAGACTCCAGGGTCCAAATGGCCTGCTCCTGCTCATATTTCTTACGCTCTTGTGAAACTAGACACCAATCTTTTTCTTGATAATAGCTTTATTTACAGAATGCAGCATTACATATATCTACCTCCTACCTACCACCCCAAATGTCCCAGCAGTCTTTATTTATAAGTGCTCTAGGTACTTAATTACACAATGCCCTTCATCTATGTATCTTAACAATATAATTAACATACTATTAACATATAGGACTTTATCCAATGACTTCTGTAGTCCATATAAATAACATCCATAGACATTTTCCTCTCCATCACTATAGTCACCTCTTTAAAACACTTAAACCAAATTCAGCAGGCAGGACCTATCCTTTAGAAATCCATACTGGCACTCTCTGATCAGCTGAAAAATTTCAAGGTGTTCAGGCACACTATCTTTAATCATAAACTCTAGCAATCTCCCAACAACAGACATCAGACTAACTGATCAATCATTCCCTGGTTTCCCTCGCTTACCTTTCTTAAATAGTAGAGTGACATGTACTTTTCCAATCTAAAAGAAAGGTTCATGAATTGCGAGAACTTTTGACTAATTAATTAATCTTCTGACATTCTCTAATTATAACCTTTCAGTTCTGATATCTCATTAAGTTGTAAGTGTTTCATGGATTAATACGATGATCACAGAATGATATCACGATCTACCTGCTCTGCATATTTCCGGCAGATGCTCACTGTTTGCATGTTGACACATTCACCAACATAACATCCTGCGCAATTCACCCCACAAATGTGCATGTGTACCACCAACACCATTTTGGAGCTCTACAGCCACTAGTACCATCCAAACAACAGATGCCAATGAGCCCAATTTTTCATCTTTTGCATCACCTGTGAACTTGCTGACATTCCCCTTATTACCCTCATCCAGATCATTATAAAAGCAAAGGGCAATGATTGGCATGCAGATCCCTTCAGGAATCAACTAGCAACTGATTTCTATGCAGAATCACTACCATTAATAACATCCGTCTGTATTTCAGCATGAAACTATTCCTTATCCACACTAGAATCTGTCCTCCAACCCCACAGGTCTCTACATTATTAATTAGCCTAACCATCATTGCCAAATACCAAAAAGGAAATCAGCCAAGAAAGAAAAAAAACACAAGAACAGCAGCAAATAAGATCATACCTATATTGTGACAAGAAATTGAAGACAGCTGTCTGATTTGTCAGTCATTGTGATTGTACATGGTTCTCATTATTCTTAGTAAAGAAAGAAATACCACATATACAATAAAAAGAATCATGGTTAGGGAGTATGAAGGCATGCTTATACTGATGACCATTTTAATTCAGATTCAAGGGGGACCAGAGTCCATGAGCCAGCTCCTAGCTATTAAATGTGCCTTTCTTACCCTGAGCACTCAGAGGTCCATTTTTTCGGCTCTGTGATTCAATCACCAGGTCATGTGAGCTACATTTAACAGTGTCAACACAACTGGATGCTCATAGGGGCCAATCTCCCAAAATTGTAACTAAAATAGCTACAGTTTTAAATAGCTTAAAATAGCTTTTATATACAAAAAGGAGAGCACTGTGTTGTGTATAAGACACATTCTCAATCTTATACTTTGTAACTAATGTTTATTTACATTTGCTGATAAAGGATCTGACAATGGGGACACTGTTGGCTCAAATGGGAGTGAAGCCTTCTTCCACAGCACATGCAAAAAGCAGCTATTTTCTAAATAACATTATTGTAATCAAACTGTTACAATGCTTCATAGGAATGTTTTAATTGAACTCTTATCAACAAGGTCCTATTGATAATAAATTGTTTTATTGTTTATGAACAGAGCAAATGTATTTTTTGCATACTGACAGAGCAGTGTGAGCTTCCATTTTAAGAAAACAAGACAGCATATTTTGATTTTCTGCTTAAGTGCAGAAGCTTATTAAATCATTGTGGAATCAATGTTAATATGGCAACTGACTGACAGAGCATTGTAAAACCCCAACGTGTCCTCAGCCAGAGTGTTAGAGTCAGGTTTTAATTCTAGCTTGCGGGGCTATTTAAATAATAATTAAACCTACTACAAGTATAATAAACTCATAGATAAAAACATAATAAACTCATGCCTCTTCCATCATACAACAAGGAGGTTAGATTTGTAAGTAAATTTAGATGAATCTGACCTACATAAAACATCACCTGGAAAAATTAATCTAAAATCAAATGATTGTGTCAGATTTATTAATCTAGAAATCTTTGACATATAAATCAGTCTCCTATTACTCCATAACACAGTGCATTGATACAGCATTGTCCTACAGCAATTGAGTATCCTCTTTTTAGTGCCTCTGCTTATCAGATCAGTACAGGCTTCGCTTTAGTGGAACGATAGGCCAGTTTTATTATAAATTGCATCAAACTTATTTCCAACTAGAAATCATAGTTTGCATCAGCTAAACAAACTCACCAGCAGGAAATCCCATAACACTGAAAATACGATCCAACTGGTCATGGTGAAAGGGGTTGCTTGTTTTAATATCTTCCTGGCGGCAATGAAAGATGGGTTCTGATGTTAAAAGTTCTGCAAAAATGCATCCAATTGCCCAAATATCTAAAATAAAGGACAAGAAATAAAATGGGACAGAAAATTACAATGTTAAATTCATTGTGATCTATGACATGTTTTAGCTATCATTGTTCTGAAAGTTCTACCATTGTGTAGAAAATTACTGGAAACAAGGAACATACCTGTTATTTTTGTAATAATGGTCTAGGTCTCCTGGTCAGTGTTGGAGAGGCTGCGTTTGACACTGACTGCGATTTAATCTGCCCACATATCATTTTATGCTGGAGCCTTTGCACCTTCCGATGCTGGCACCAGTAGGGATGCAGGGGCGACAGTCGGGTGGCAAATTGTAGGACATAATTCCGGCGCTGCCATTTGTCTCCTTTTCTTGTCATGAACTGAAGACACATCTCTTAAGGTTTGTCTTCAGTTCACAGACATAGGGGAGAATTTTCTCCCCATCGGGCAGGCCAGTTGGGAGCAGGCATGGAGCCGATCGCCACCCGCGATTGGCTGCATGCTGCCATTTTACATGGGCAGGCCAATTAAGGCCCACCCAGTGTGTGCGCAAAAGAGCACAGAAATCTCCCTGAGGCCTCAGGGAGATTAAGTTCAGATTTAAAGCTGGAAAAAATAAAAAATAAAATTATTCAGACTTCGCCTCATGTGAGTGTCACATGAGCTGGGACACGTTTATGAATTTTCATTAAAATTTTTATTTATTTAATGAAACCTCATCCCAACCATGGATGAGGTTTCATGAAAAATGCGAAGGCCACCTGGGCTCTTTGCCAGCCCGCCAACCTTAAAGTTGGGCTGGCAGCTTTCTCAATTTGGTTAATTGTTTTAATAACGGCCTTAACAGGCCTTTGACAGTTTGGCGGGCGCACAGCCGACTCCGGTGCACACCCACTGAACAAAAGATCGGAATGAAGCATGGTGAAGTCAGGATGCACGCCCGATGTCACCACGCGTTATTTTATGCATTGGCATGCAGGGCCCACCCCCGCACACCAAACAGAAGGTTCTGCCCATAGTGTTTTAAATGGGGCTGTCAACCTCTGAAACTGCAGAACCGCACCCCAACGACAGTACCAAACCCCCCTCACCCCCAACAATGTTCACACCCCTCTCTTGTCCCTGAAACCGTTCACACCTTTTCCCTCACTCCTGACAATGATGACCCCCTTTCTCACACCTGACAGTATTCACCTCCTCTCACCACCGACAGCATTCATCCCCCCCTCACTCCATGTAAACACAAAAACGCTCAACCACCTTCCTGACCTTCAGCCCCGCACAAAATCCCCAACAATGCTGACTCTTCTGACATGGCTCGGACATGAGCCAGGGATTCCAGAAGGTAAAAACAAAAAAATAAAAACAAAAAACTGCGGATGCTGGAAATCCAAAACAAAAACAAAATTACCTGGAAAAACTCAGCAGCTCTGGCAGCATCGACGGAGAAGAAAAGAGTTGACGTTTCGAGTCCTCATGACCCTTCAACAGAACCAGTTCTGTTGAAGGGTCATGAGGACTCGAAATGTCAACTCTTTTCTTCTCCGCCGATGCTGCCAGACCTGCTGAGTTTTTCCAGGTAATTCTGTTTTTATTCCAGAAGGTAAGTTGGGAGAGGGGGGGTGTGGGAAATGTGAGCATTGTCCCGGTGGGTGAGGGGAATGAGGGTGAACACTGTCCAAGGTGAGGGATGGGGTGAACACTATCTGTGAGGGTGGGGGTGAGCACCATCTGAAGTGTAGGACGGGGTGAGCATTGTTGGGGTTACAGGAGGGTGTGAGCACTGTCCGGGGTGCAGGGGAGGGGGTGAGCACTGTCTGGGGTGTGGGAAGGCGTGAGCACCGTTTGGGGTACAGGAGGGGGTGAGCACTCTGGGGAGCAAGAGGGGTAAGCACTCTCTGGGAGCAGGAGAGGGTGATCACTGTCTGGGATGCGGGAGGGTTGAGCACTGTCTGGGGTAAGGGATGGGGTAAGCACTCTCCATGGTTCGGGAGGGGGTGAACACTGTCGGGGATATGGGAGGGGGTAAGCACTGTCTGCGGGTCGCTGGAGGTGAACATTGCCAGGTTAAGACCATAAGACATAGTAGCAGAAATTAGGCCATTCAGCCCATCGTGTCTGCTCCGCCATTCAACCATGGCTGATAAGTTTCTCAACCCTATTCTCCCGCCTTTTCTCCGTAACCTTTGATCCCCTTACCAATCAAGAACCTATCTATCTCGGTCTTAAATACACTCAACAACCTGGCCTCCACAGCCTTCTGTGGCAATGAATTACATAGATTCACCACTCTCTGGCTAAAGAAGTTTCTCCTCATCTCTGTTCTAAAAGGTCTTCCCTTTGCTCTGCGGCGGTGCCCTCGGGTTCTAGTGATTCACGCTGTCCAGGGTTGAGGTGAACATTGTCCATGTGGTGGTGGGGGAGTGGAGGGGGGGATGGTGAACATTACTGTGTGAAGGGGGTTAACATTGCCGGGACGGTGGCTGAACATTGCTCTGGGTTAAGGAGTGCTTTGACACTCCAGCTGATTTATTTAGAATTTTGCTGGTTTTATACCATCTCTCAGTAAATCCATGTAAAAACCAAGTATAGCGCAAACAGCCCAGCTTTCCATGGTTCTGGCCATCTGATCCCACTGCTGTTGGAATCGCGATGCAGTGTAGGCAGTGTAAAACCGGCAATTAGATCTTGAAACTTCCCATGTTAAGTACCGTGGATGTGCGTATGTCGGGAGTTCCTCAGAGCCCCAAGGCACATCAGTGATGTAAGTTGACTCAGAGGGCACTCCCTATATCCAAAGACTTAGGCCAATATATTTTATCTTTCCCAGCTCCTTGATAAATGTAGCTAGTGAAGACATTGGCCTAAAAGGCCAACATTGTCACATCATGCTTGATATACTCATACTAAGTGGTATCATGAGGTACTGGTATTTGTAAAATAGCAAACTAACAGGAATTTTGAAATTATCAAGATGTTACTGTCACCATTTGAGAAAGGCAGCACAAATGAACAGGCTCAAGATTTGGAGATATAAAGCATACAGCCCCTCATGTTCTATTTTTCATAGTTGGCCAAATGGCACAACATTTTGGAGATACGAGTTCATTTGCATCTGGCCAGGTTTTTTCTAAACTGACAGTGGGCGATCTGGTCAACGGTTACTGACGATATAATATTATACCTTTCCCAGCACTGATCCCTCCCTCATATGAGAAAATATATTAGTAAAACACTTTACAAACTAAATCATAAGTTTTCAGTTGCCACACAATGAGTTTCTCATCTCAGTTACATGGGCAAGTTGAAGGCATCAAGCAGAGCTCAGCTATTTCTATGCAGCTGCATGCTGAATTACATGGTGACATTAGATGCCTGGGAAAAGGTTGTTGATTGATAGGCAAATAAGCTCATTGGTTCTAGGAGACTGAAAAGAGTGGAGAAAATAGTAAGTAGAAAGGATTTGAATAGGAAATATTTGGATGTGAACTCAAAAATTATACAATTATCTGGGGTGAATTTTAAACCCCAGCTCAGGGCTGGTAGAGAGGGGTAGCTAGACACCAACATAACAATCGAAACTTCTGGTTTTAAAGGAGGTCAGTTTGATGGAGCAAATGGGGAAGGTGCAAGCAACCAATCCACTCTCAGGAGGCGGTTTAGTCACGAAGTTATTTAAGGAAGTTGTGTGATTCCATTTTAATGTTTTTTTATTGCTGGCTAGGCCAGCATTTATTGTCCATCCCTAATTGCCCCTGTTCAGAGGGCATTTAAGAGTCACATGTAGGCAGATCAGGTAAGGATGGCAGATTTCCTTCCCTAAGGGGCATTAGTAAACTAGAAGGGCTTTTCTTTTACAACAATTGACAATGGTTTCATGGTCATCATTAGACTTTTAATTCCAGATTTTTATTGAATTCATATTTCACCATCTGCCTTAACGGGATTCAAGCCCAGGTCCCCAGAGCATTACCCTGGGTCTCTGGCATACTAGTCCACTACGCCATCATCTCCCCTTAATGTCTTATTTTTAATTTATCCAGGCTGGGTTGCTGAGGTGCCAGGAAATCTGGCTGATGAATAGGCAATGGGGTCAGATCCTTGAATTGTGCCTTTATTACACTGCTAATGGGCCAGGAAGAGCAGTAGTGCTTCCCACGTCCCAACCCATTAAATTTTTCGAACAAACATGGACTGCAGTGGTTCAAGAAGGCAGCTCACCACCACCAGGGCAATTGGGGACTCACAATAAATGCTGGCCTAGCCAGCAATGCCCACATCCCATGAATGAATTTTTAAAAATCCTGTGATCAGCTGACCCTTGCCCTTCCCTAGGTGGTGGAAGTGCAAGGAATTTAAGCCAATTGGCTTGGCTAGGGATTCAGGTAGGTGGTAGGAGGTGATGGTGTAGTGGTATTGTCACTGGGCTAATAATCCAGAGACCCAGAGTAATGCTCTGATTACCTGGGTTTGAATCCTGCCATGGTGGAGTTTTAATTCAATAAAAATCTGGAATTAGAAATCTAATGATGACCATAAAAACCCATCTGATTGACTAAGAAACTGTAGTCTGGCCTACGTGTGACTGCAGATCGACAGCAATGATGGTTGATTCTTAAAATAGCGTCTGAAATGACTTAGCAAGCTGCTAGAAAGGGAATGAAACCGGAGGGACCACCTGGCATCAACCTAGGCACCGGAAACAACAAAGGTAATCTCAGCCCTGTTGACCCTGCAAAGTCCTCCTTACTAACATCTGGGGGCTAGTGCCAAAACTGGAGAGCTGTTTGACAGACTAGTGAAGCAACAGCCTGACATAGTCATCCTCACAAAATCATATCTTGCAGATAATGTCCCAGACACCACCATCACCATCCCTGGGTATGCCCTGGCAGGGCAGGAACAGACCAAGCAGAGATGGCGGCACAGTGGTATACACTCGGGAGAGAGTCACCCTGGGAGTCCTCAACATTGACTCTGGACCCCATGAACTCTCATGGCATCAGATCAAATGTGGGCAAAGAAACCTCCTGCTGATTACCACATACTGCTGATGAATCAGTGCTCCTCCATGTTGAACAACACTTGGAGGGAGCACTGAGGGTGGCAAGGGCGCAGAATGTCTGGGTGGAGGACTTGGTGTCCATCACCAAGAGTGGCTCAGGAGCACCACTACTGGCTGAGTCCTAAATGACATAGCTGCTAGACTGGGTCTGTGGCAGGTGGTGAGGAAACCAACACAAAGGAAGAACATACTTGACCTCATCCTCACCAACCTACCTACCTACCGCAGATGCATCTGTCTATGACGGAATTGGTAGGAGTAACCATTACACAGTCATTGTGGAGACGAAGTTCCACCGTCACACTGAGGATACCATCCATCCTGCCAAATGGGATAAATTTCGAATAGATCTAGCAGCTCAAGACTGGGCATCCATGAGGCACTGTGGGCCATTGGCAGCAGCAGAATTGTACTCAAACACAATCTCTAACCTCATGGCCCAGCATATCCCCCCACTCATATCATGACCTTCAAGCCAGGAGATCAACCCTGATTCAATGAAGAGTGCAGGAGGGCAAGCCAGGAGCAACAGGCATACCTAAAAATGAGGTGTCAACCTGTTGAAGCTATAACACAGAATGACTTGCATGCCAAACAGCATAAGCAGCAAGTGATAGAGCTAAGCGATCCCACAACCAATGGATCAGATCTAAGCTCTGCAATCCTGCCACACCCAGTCGTGAATGGTGGTGGACAATTAAACAACTCACTGGAGGAGGAGGCTGCACAAATATCCCTATCCTCAATGATGGAGGAGCCCAGCACATCAGAGCAAAAGATGAGGCTGAAGCATTTGCTAAAATCTTCAGCCAGAAGTGCCGAGTGGATGATCCCCAGCACAAATGCCAGTCTTCAGCCAATTTGATTCATTCCACGTGATATCAAGGAAAGGCTGAAGGCACTGGATACTGCAAAGGCTATGGGCCCTGACAATATTCTGGCAATGACTTGTGCTCCAGAACTTGCCATGCCCCTAGCCAAGCTGTTCCAGTACAGCTACAACACTGGCATCCACCCCGGAATGTGGAAAATTTCCCAGGTACGTCCTTTACACAAAAAGCAGGACAAATCCAACCCAGCAAATTACTGCCCCATCAGTCTACTCATCAGTAAAGTAATGGAAGGGGTCATCAATAGTACTATCAAGCAGCACTTGCTTAGCAATGACCTGCTCACTGACGCCCAGTTTGGGTTCCGTCAAGGCCACTCAGTTCTTGACCTCATTACAGCCTTGGTTCAAACATGGACAAAAGAGCTGAACTCCTGGGGTGAGGTGAGAGTGACTGCCCTTGACATCAAGGCAGCATTTGACAGAGTGTGGCATCAAAGTGCCCTAGCAAAACCGGAGTCATGGGAATCGGAGGAAAACTCTCTGCTGGTTGGGGTCATACCTAGCACAAAGGAAGGTGGTTGTGGTTGTTGGAGGTCAGTCAGGAGTTCCTCAAGGTAGTGTCCTCGGCCCAACCATCTTCAGCTGCTTTATCAAAGGCCTTCCTTCCGTTATAAGGACAGAAGTGGGGATGTTCACTGATGATTGCACAATGTTCAGCACCATTCACGACTCCTCAGATACTGAAGGAGTCCATGCCAAAATGCAGCAAAACCTAGACAATATCAAGGCTTGGGTTGGCAAGTGGCAATTAACATACGCGCCACATAATTGCCAGGCAATGACTATCTCCAACACAAGAGAATCTGACCATCGCTCCTTGACGTTCAATGGCATTACTATCACTGAATACCCCGCTATCAACATCCTGGGGGTTACCATTGACTAGAAACTGAACTGGACTAGCCATATAAATACTGTAGCTACAAGAGCAAATCAGAGGCAAGGAATCCTGTGATGAGTACCTCACCTCCTGAGCCTGTCCACCATCTACAAGGCACAAGTCAGGAGTCCGATGGAATACTCCCCATTTGCCTGGATGAGTGCAGCTCCCACAATACCCTCAGAAGTTTGACACCAGTCAGGACAAAGCAGCCCACTTGACTGGCCACACCCATAAACATTCACTCCCTCCACCATTGATGCACAGTAGCAGCAGTCTGTACCATCTACAAGGTGCACTGCAGGAATTCACCAAGGCACTTTAGACTGCACATTCCAAACCCACAACCACTACCATCTAGAAGGACAAGGGCAGCAGATACATGGGAACATCACCACTGGGAACTTCCGCTCCAAGTCACTCACCATGCTGACTTGGAAATATATTGCCCTGCATTCACTGTCACTGGATCAAAATCCTGGAACTCCCTTCCTAACAGCACTGTGGGTGTACCTACACCACATGGACTACAACAGTTCAAGAAGGCAGCTCACCACCACCTTCTCAAGAGCAACTAGGGATGGGCAATAAGAGCTGGCCCCACCAGCAAAACCTACATCCCATAAATTCATTTTAAAAAAGGAGACAGAGTAGGGACAAGGGGCATATAATCAAACTGTCAGTATGTGATTAGTGATGATCCCCTAGGACCTACTGGAGACACAGCTCTTCATTATAATTATAGGTGGCTTGGATGAAGGAATGAGTTGTATATCTAAGTTTTCTCATAAGAGTGAGTTAGGTGGCAAGGTAAATAGTGGACATGTAGATTCTGGAATAGTCCTGGCAGATTGGAAGGTGGAAAATGTGACCCCACTATTTAAAAAAGGAGGGAGGGAGAAAACAGGGAATTACAGAATGGTTAGCCTAACCTCAGTAGTAGGGAAAATGCTAAAGGCTATTATAAAGGATGTGATAACAGGACACTTAGAAAATATCAACAGGATTAGACAAAATCAGCATGGATTTACCAAAGGGTTATTATGTTTGACAAACCTACAGGAGTTTTTTGAGGAGGTAACTAGCAGAATAGATAAGGGAGAGCCAGTGGATGTGTTGTATTTGGATTTTCAGAAAGCTTTTGATAAAGTCCCGTATAAGAGGTTAGTGTGCAAAATTAAAGCACATAGGATCGGGGATAATATAATGGCATGGATTGAGAATTGGTTAGCAGACAGGAAACAGAGAGTAGGAATGAATGGGTCTTTTTCAAAATGGCAGGCGGTGAGCTACTGCAGGGATCAGTGCTTGGGCCACAGATATTCACAATATATACCAATGATTTGGATGAGGGAACCAATGTAATATTTCCAAGTTTGCTGATGACACAGAACTTGGTGGGAATGTGAGTGGTGAGGAGGATTTTAGGAGGCTTAAAGGTGATTTAGACAAGTTGAGTGAATGGGCAAATACATGGCAGATGAAGTATAACGTGGATAAGTGTGAAGTTATCCACTTTGGTAGGAAAAAACAGAATGGCAGAGCATTATTTAAATGGTGATAAATTGGGAAATGTTGATGTACAAAGGGACCTGGGTGTCCCCGTACACCAATTACTGAAAGCAAGTATGCAGGTGCAGCAAGTAGTTAAGAAGGCAAATGGTATGTTGGCCTACATTGCGAGAGGACTTGAGTGCAGGAACAAGGATGTTTTACTGCAGCTGTACAGGGCCTTGGTGAGACCACACCTGAAGTATTGTGTGCAGTTTTGGTCTCCTTACCTATGGAAGAATATACTTGCCGTTGAGGGGGTGCAGCGAAGATTCACCAGACTGATTCCTGGGATGGCAGGATTGTTGTATGAGGAGAGATTGGGCCGACTAGGCCTGTATTCATTGGACTTCACAAGAATGAGAGGGGAAAAATTCTGACAGGCTTGGACAGACTGGGTGCAGGAATGATGTTTTCTCTGGCTGGGGGCTCTAGAACAAGGGGTCACAATCTCAAGAAATGGGTTAAGCCATTTAGGACTGAGATGAGGAGAAACATCTTCACTCAGAGGGTGCTGAACCTGTGGAATTCTCTACCACAGAGGGCTGAGGAGGCCAAGTCACTGAACATGTTTAAGAAGGAAATAGATTTCTAGGCTCTAAAGGTGTGGAGGGGTATGGGGAAAGAGTGGGAGTATGGCGTTGAGATAGAGGTTCTGCCATTATCATATTGTATGGTGGAGCAGGCTCAGAGGGCTGAATGACTTACTCCTGCTTCTATTTTCTATGTTTCTTTGGGAGGAGAAAGTTGCAAAGGAACACTGATAGATTAAGTAAGTGGGCAAAATAGTGGCCAGAGTTCAATTTGAGAAAGTTTAAGGTAGTTGCTTTAGAGCTAAGAATGATTGATCAGAGTATTTTCAAATTGGCGAGAAGCTAGAAACTACAGATGGGCAAAGAGATTTAGGAGTCGAAGTACAGAAATCACTAAAAGCTAGTGGATAGGTACAAAAATTAATTAATAAGGCTAATGGAACATTAATCTTTATCTCAAATAGGCTGGAATACAAGGAGGTTGAGGTTATGTTGTAGTTGTAATTCTGTGATCCTAATGAATCAGTATTGTATATTCACAATGCCTCATCATTCTTCCCACTATTCAGAGCCCAAACCTGAACACCGTGGTTTAACTGTGGTCTTACTAAGGTTTTATATAGTATCAACATTGCATTCCATCTACTATATTCCCTATCATTTGTCATAAAACCCTGTATTCCATTAGCTTAATCCACTTGAGAGCTATTCCAGTACAGCCACAACACTGGCATCTACCCAGCAATGTGGAACACAAAAAGCAGGACAAATCCAACCTGGACAATTATCACCCCATCAGTCTACTTTTCATCATCACTAAAGTGATGGAAGGGGTCATCAACAGTGCTATCAAGCAGTACTTGCTTAACAATAACCTGCTCACTGGCACTCAGTTTGGGTTCTGCCAGGGTCAATCAATGACCTGCCCTTGACATCAATGCAGCATTTGACCGAGTGTGGCATCAAGCCTAGCAAAACTGGAGTCAATGGGAATCAGGGGAAAATTCTCCACTGGTTGCAGTCATATCTAGCACAAAGGAAGATGGTTGTGGTTGTTGGGGGTCAGTCATCTCAGCTCCAGGACATCACTTCAGAAGTTCCTCAGGGTCGTGTCCTAGACCAAACCATCTGCAGCTGCTTCATCAATGACCTTCCTTCTCATCATAAGGTCAGAAGTGGGAAAGTTCGCTGATGATTGCACAATGTTCAGCACCAATTTGACTCCTCAGATACTGAAGCAGTTCATGTCCAAATGCAGCAAGACCTGGACAATATCCAGGCTTGGGCGGAAAAGTGAAAAGTAACATTCACACCACACAAGTGCCAGCCAATGACCATCTCCAACAAGAGAGAATTTAGCCATCGCCCCTTGACATTCAATGGCATTGCCATCGTTGAATCTCCAGCTATTAACATCCTGGGGGTTACCAATGACCAGAAACTAAACTGGACTAGCCATATAAATACTATAGGTACAAGAGTAGGTCAGAGGCTAAGAATCCTGTGGCAACCAACTCACCTCCTGACTCCCCAAGGCCTGTCCACCATCTACAAGGCACAAATCCAGGAGTGTGATGGAATACTCTCCACTCGCCTGGACGTCTGCAGTTCCAGCATCATTCTAGAAGCTTGACACCATCCAGGACAAGGCAGCCCACTTGATTGGCACCCCATCCACAAACATTCACTCCCTCCATCCCTGATGCACAGTGGCAGCAGTGTGTACCATCTACAAGATGCACTACAGGAACTCAGCAAGCCCCCTTAGGAAGCATCTTTCAAACACATGACCACAATCATCTAGAAAGACAAAGGTGGCAGACACATGGGAACACCACCACATTGAAGCTCCCCTCCAAGCCACTCAAAATCCTGACTTGGAAATATATCGCCGTTCCTTCACTGTCACTGAGTCAGTCACAGTTCCTTCACAATCACTGGGTAAAAATCCTGGAACTCCCTCCTTAACAGCACTCTGGGTGTACCTACACTACATGTACTGTAGCGGTTCAAGAAGGCAGCTCACCACCACTATCTCAAGGGCAATTAGGGATGGGCAATAAATGCTGGCCTAGTCAGTAACATCCCATGAATGAAGAAATAAAGATGCTCTTTTCATTGTCTTGTGAACCTAAGTCCATTTTTATGTTAAATAACATATTTTTGTACATTAAGCTTTGCAAAAGATAATTTACTGTTACAGAAAGAAACTCAGCAAAACATTTTGGAAAGGTTCCATCAGACTGGAAAGTAGCAAAAATAAGCCCTCTATTTAAGAATGGAGAGAGGCAGAAAACAGGAAACTATAGGCCAGTTAGCTTGATGCCTGTTGTGGGGAAGGTATTTGAATCGATTATTAAAGAGATTATGGCTGAGCACATAAAAAAACACAAGGTAATCAGGAAGAGTCAGCATGGTTTTGTGAAAGGGAAATCATATTTAACCAATTTATTAGAGTTCTTTGAAGGAGTAATGTGCTGTGGATAAAGGGGAGCCTAAAACTGTGCTGTGCTTGGATTTGCAGTATTACAGAAATACAGAATTGTTACGGTGTAGAAGGAGGCCACTTGGACCATCATGCCTGCACCGGTTCTCTGGCACTAACTCAGTGCCAATCTCCTGTCTTTTCCCCATACCCCTGCATGTTGTTTCTATTTAAATAATCATCCAATGCCCTCTTGAATGCCTCAATTAAACCTGCCTCTACCACACTTTCAGGCAGTGCATTCCAAACCCTAACTACTCATTGTGTGAAAAAGTTTTTTCTCACCTCGCATTTGCTTCTTTTGCAAGACACTTTAAAACTGTGCCCTCTGGTTCTCAATCCTTTTACGAGCAGGAACAGCTTCTCCCTATCTACTTCGTCCAGGCCCCTCAAGATTTTGAACACTTCTATCAAGTCTCTTCTCAGCCTTCTCCTCTCCGAGGAAAACAATCCCAACTTCTCCAATCTTTCCTCATAACTGAAATGTCTCATCCCTGGAACCATTCACGTAAACCTCTTCTGCACTCTCTCCAATGCATTTACATTCTTCTTATAGTGTGGCCCAGAACTGTACACAATACTCCAGCTGAGATCTAACCAGTGTCTTATATAAATTCATCATAACCTCCCTGGTCTTGTACTCTCTGCCCCCATTAATGAAGCCCAGAATACTGTAGGCTTTCGAAACAGCTCTCTCTACCTGTCCTGCGACCTTTTAATGACTTATGTACATGTACAACCGGGTCTCTCTGCTCCTGCACACCCTTTAAAATAATATCCTTTATTTTATACTGTCTCTCCATGTTCTTTGTACCAAAATGTATCACCTCAAACTTCTCCGCATTGAGCTTCATCTGCCACCTATCTGCCCACTGCACCAATGTGTCAATGTCCTTTTGAAGTTCTATACTGTCCTCCTCAGTTTACAATTCTCCCAAGTTTTGTGTCATCCGCAAACTTTGAAATTGTCCCCTGCACACCAAGATCCAGATCATTTATATATATCAGGACAGGCAAGGATCCCAATACTGACCCCTGGGGAACACCACTACAAACCTTCTTCCAGCCCAAAAAATATCCATTAACTACTACTCTCTGTTTCCTATCCCTCAGTTAATTTTGTATCCAAGTTGCTACTGTCCCTTTTATTCCATGTCCTATAACTTTCCTCACAAGTCTGTTGTGTGGCACTGTATTGAACGCCTTTTGGAAGTCCATATACACCGCATCAACGGCCTTGCCCTCATCAACCATCTCTGTTACCTCTTCAAAAAACTCCAGCAAGTTAGTTAGACACAATTTTCCTGCAACATGTTGACTCTTCCAAATCAATCCACATTTCTCCATGCGACTATTAATTATATCCTGAATAATTGTTTCTAGAAGTTTCCCCACCATTGAAGTTAAACTGACTTTGACAGGTCAATAATTGCAGGGCAGATCTTTGCAACCTTTTTGAGCAAGGGCGTACTGTTTGCAATTCTCCAGTCCTCCGGCATCTCCCCTGAATCCAGAGAATCTTGAAAGCTTATTGCCAGCGCCTCTGCAATTTCCACTCTCACTTCCTTCAATATTCTTGGATGCATCTGATCTGGTCCCGGTGCTTTATCAACTTTAAGGACCAACAATTTATCCAATACTTCCTCCTTATCAATTTTAAACCTTTTTATTGACCGAGTTTCCTCCTCTGTCATCAAAGCAGCATCTGCCTCATAGGTAAAGATAGATGCAAAGTATTAATTTAACGCCTTAGCCATGCCTCTTATCATCCTAAACCTAATGATACAATGATCACTGTCCTCGAAATGTTTCCCCACTGTCACTTGATCTACTTGGTCCATCTCATTCCCAAGGACGAGGTCTAGCAGTGCCTCCTTTCCTGTTGGACTGGACATGTACTGCTGTCGGAAATTCTACTGAACACAATCTAGGAGTGTTTGTTCTTCAGTGCCCCTTACACTACCACCATCCCAGTCTATAAATGGGTAATTAAAGGCCCCCATTATAACTGCTCTACAATGTTTATACCTCTCTGTAATTTCCTTGCAGATTTGTTTCTCTATATCCTTCCCACCAGCTGGTCATCTGTACATTACATCGAGCAATGTAATAGCACCCTTCCTATTTCTTAGCTCTAGCCAAATTAATTCTGTCCTTGAATGCTCTGATACATTGGTGGGATTTTCCGCACCCGCCCACCGCCATGATCTTCCGGTCCCGCCACAAGTCAATGGACTTCTGGCTGGGGAGCCACCTCGGCCATGGCGGGTCCCGCCCACGATGGGGCTGGAAAATCCCGGCTATCCTCTTTCTTCAATACTGTAATACTCTCCTTAACCAAAAACGCTACCCCCTCCTCCTTTTTTCTCTTTCCTATCTTTTCTGAACACCTTGTAACCAGAAATATTGAGCACTCAGATCTGCCCTTCCTTAAGCCAGGTCTCTGTTATCGCCGCAATATCATAATCCCACAAGGCAATCTGTGACTGGAACTCCCCCATTTTATTAACTATACTCCATTCGTTCCCGTACATGCAGTGTAATCCTGATTTAGACTTCATTACTTGTTCCCTTACTCCAACTCCATCTATTAGCTTACTATTCTCTATTTTAGTGCTATCTGCCTCTCCCAGCATTCTGTGCACCCTGGTATTACTTTCTAATATTCTCTCTTGGTTCCCACACCCCTGCTGAGTTAGTTTACACCATCCTTAACAGCACTAGCATGGAACTGAGTCCCAGCTCTGTTCAGGTACAACCCATCCGGCTTGTGCAGTGCCATCTCCCCCAGAGCCAGTCCCAGTGTCCCAGGAATCTAAAGCCCTCCTTCCTGCACCATCTTTCCAGCCATGCATTCATCTGTCTTATCTTCCTATTTCTATACTCACCTGCACGTGGAACTGGGAGTAATCCAGAGATTGCTACTTTAGAGGTCCTGCTTGCTAATTCTCTACCAATCTCCCTAAATTCATACTGCAGGATCACATCCCCCTTCCTACCTATGTCGTTAGTACCAATGAGAACCACAGCCTCTGGCTGTTCGCCCTCCCCCACAAGAATGTCCTGGAGCTGTTCTGTGACATCCTGGACCCTAGCACCAGGGAGGCAACAAACCACCCTGGAGTCACATTGACAGCCACAGAAACACCTGTTTGCTCCCTTAACTAAAGGATCCCCTATCAGTACTGCCCTTCCACTCTTCTTCCTCCCCTCCTGTACAGCTGGGCCACCCGTGGTGCCACGGGTGCCAAGGATCCACCGTCCTCACCAATATCCAGGATGGAAAACTGGTTAATAAGCGGGACCTCTGGGGACTCGTGCACTACCTGCCTGTTTCTCTTGGACTGCCTGGTGGTCACCCATTCCGTATCTGCCTGCTTACTCCGAACCTGCGGTCTGACCACCTCTCTGAACGTGTTATCCATGTAGTTCTCTGCCTCACAGATGCACCTCAGTGACTCCAGTCACTGATCAAGCTCTGAAATGCAGAGCTCAAGCTTGTGCAACCAGTGACACTTCCTGCACATGGGCTCGTCTGTGTCACGAGAAGGGTCCACAACTCCCCACATGCCACAGGACGGGCATTCCGCTTGACTGAGCTGTCCTGCCATGACTTAACCTTAAACTTTTAAATTTTTTTTTACTTAAACTTTAGTTACTTTTACTTATTTTAACTTTACTCATGTACAATTAACTAAAACCTGGCGATTAATAGAAAGTGGAAATTCTTCGCCCTTACTCACAAATCAGCTCCCTCTCCTGTGCCTATAAATTCTTACTTTCCCTGTGCTTGTTTAGAAATTGATGTTTCTGTACTCGCGCTGTTTTCAATCTCCCAACTGTCTCTACCCTCCCGCTGTTTTATCTCCTGAACTCTTGCTGGAGTACACTTGGTGACTATGGTCGAGTTTTCTTAGCACCTTTCCGTGTGCTCCAGCACAGTGCTCCCCCACCATTTGCAGCAGCACTAGAGAGAGGCGCCTGACATGATTCACCCCTTACCCTGGATGACTTTGGCAGTCGGCCTCTGTGCAGCTGATGCCTCGAGTGTTCCGCCATGATGGAAGACTCCTGCTGAGTGGCAGGAGGAGTTTCTGTCATCATGGCACTGGACAAGGTCAGTGTCAATGGCGAATGGATGAAGGAGAGGCTGCCACCATCAGTTGATGAACTGTTTTTGATTTTCCAAAATTCCCTAGATTCGGGGAAGGTTCCATTAGTTTGGAAAATAGCAAATATAACTCCTTTATTTAAAAAAGGAGACAGAAAGCTGGAAACTCTAGGCCAGTTAGCCTAACATCTACCATAGGGAAAACGTTAGAAGTTATTATTAAAGATGTTATAGCAGGGCACTTGGAAAAATTCAAGGCAATCAGGCAGAGTCAACATGGATTTGTAAAAGGGAAATCATGTTTAACCAACTTATTGGAGTTCTTTGAGGGAGTCACATGTGCTGTGGATAAAGGGGAAGCGGTGGATGTACTGTGCTTAAATTTCCAGAAGACATGTGATAAAATGCCTCATCAAAGGTTAGTGCGGAAAATAAAAGTTCATGGTGTGGGGATAATACATTAGCAAGGATAGAAGATTGGCTGGCTGGCAGAAAATAAAGAATATGCATAAATGGGTCTTTTTCTGATTGGCAGGATGTTACAAGTGGAATCTTGCAGGACTCTGTGCTGGGGCCTTAGCTTTTTACAATTTACATCCATGCCTTAGATGAGGGGAGTGAAGGCATGGTAGCTAAATTTGCAGGTAACCCAAAGGTAGATGGAAAAGTGTGTTGTGAAGAAGACCTAAGGAGTTTGCAAATGGATATAGATAGGCTGAGTAAGCGTATTTGCACATCGCAAATACTATGTGCAGTTTTGGTCTCCTTATTTAAGGAAGAATGTAAATGTGTTGGAGGCGAATCAGAGAAGGTTTACTAGATTGATACCTGGAATGAGTAGGTTGTCTTATGAGGATAGGTTGGACGGATGGGACTTGTTTCCACTGGGGTTTAGAAGAGTGAGGGGTGACTTGATTGAAGTACATAAGATCCTGATCAGTATTGACAAGATGGAGATGAAGAGGATGTTTCCTCTTGTGGGTGAGTCCAGAGCTAGGGGGCACTGTTTTAACATTAGGATAGAGATGGGAAGAAATTTTTACTCTCAGAGAGTTGTGTGACTTTGGGACTCTGCCTCAGAAGGTGGTGGAAGCGGGGTCATTGAATATTTTTAAGACAGAGGTAGATTTTTCTTGGACTCGAACTCAAGTTCTGTCGAAGGGTCATGAGGACTCGAAACGTCAACTCTTTTCTTCTCCGCCGATGCTGCCAGACCTGCTGAGTTTTTCCAGGTAATTCTGTTTTTGTTTTGGATTTCCAGCATCCGCGGTTTTTTTGTTTTTATATAGATAGATTCTTGTTAGCTAACGGAATCAAAGGTTAGCAGGGGTAGATGGGAATGTGGAACTTGAAACACAAACAGATGAGCCATGATCTTATTGAATGATGGAGCAGGCTCGAAGGGCCGAATGGCCTACTTCTGCTCCTATTTGGTATGTTCATATTCATGAGTCCCTGAATTGACACAAGTAACAGATAACTGAACAGTACTCTACAGTAGGCTTCGATCAGGTTAAAACGTGCTCAGTACGTAAAATCAGCAACCTCAAAGAACTAATTTTTAGCAGCCTCAAGACTGAGGTTATGGAGACTAGAAAAGTCATGCAATTTTGAGATCCTGAATCAAGGTGAAGCTTTTATTTAGTTTTCACGGACCAGTGACTAATAGATGGTAATAACAAACTAAGCATGTTCTGGTTCCACTAGCAAAACCTAGTCAGCCAAATTATCTACAGACCAAATAAAATGAACAAATGCAAACAAATTAAAATTCTTCATTCCTGAGATGTAATTTAATACACATATTAGAGCTGTTTCAAAATTCTAAGCACACAGGGCCATCTTGAATCTTAAAAAGATTTTTTAAAAAGCATGTGTAAAACAGAATGTCGAGCATCTTGCAGAGACAACCAAGTTATCATCAGTGGACAAGCCAAACAAAAATGGGGGGGGCTGAGTGTGCAGCATAAAAGGTTAACAGATAGGTATGCTAATGTATGACAATGATGATGATGTACTACTGATATCAGTCAATCATATGTAAGACTCTGTGAGAGAAGTTTGAATTATGCCTAGAAGCAATGTAACCTGTTTGGAAGTAGCACTAATAAACAAATGTAAGACAGATACCAAAGTACGACTAGAGTCCAAGATAGGAGAATACATCTCAGAACATGATGCAGCCATGGAGACATCGATGTAAAAAATGCATCAGTTTTATTGAAGAAACCACAGAAACCTTTGAAAGCAGCTTGTAAAAATTCGGTGCGAGAAGGAGGCACACTGATGAGAGGTAATGATGAGCGTACCTGGTGAGCAGTCCCTGCCCTTGACCCGTCTGTTTGACTGCTTCGAGGGCTCACAGAGAAGCCAGCAGTCGGAGTTATGGAAACGCTATTTCTCCGGGACCAAACAGCATCAGGCCTTCATGAAAAGAAGCAAAAGCTTCAAGTTAGTTCCTTTCTCTCTGTATTAGGTCCAGCAGCAGACAGTGTTCTCCTAAAGCAGTGTGTGGAGGCATCCACCATGGACTTTGAGTCCATTCTTAAAGCCTTTGGCACTTATTTCAGCCTGAAGCAGAACTTAGTAATTGAACGAGCAGTTTTAACCAGCAGTCACAATGACCTAGGGAATCCACAGAATTACTTCTAACCAACTTATATCACCTAAATGGTTCTTGCAGATACCAGGCACTGAGGGATGAGCTAATCTGTGATTGCATGGTCATGGGTGTCCGGGATGAAAAGCTCTGACTTTCTACAGACCAAAGATGACCTTATTTTGGATCAAACGGTCCAGCACGTGAGGCAGGCCGAGCTTAGAGTATTTAATTGGGTTATACTTTGGGGTGACTCCAAGGTTTCATATGATCCTGTAGATTGGATAGGCCCGTGACAGTGGCCCACTCAGAAGAAAGCCCGCCAAACCAGGTAAAAGGGCGGAAAAATCCACGCTGGCAACCATTTTCAGATGTTTGCGTTGTGGCGCGAAAACCTAGCATAGATGCCAGAACTGTCCATACGGGAGTGCGGAATGCTTTCAATGTGGCAAAACTGGTCATTTCAAGCATTTCTGCGAACCCAATAATTTAATCAAAGTCGAAGACCAGAGCCTATCTATGAAATACATTCCTTCCAAAAAATGGAAAGTCAAGAAAAAGACAAAATTACAGTGCTCCTAGGGGAAGCTGATAATCTTACTCCAGACTACTGGTCAGTTACAGTCCAGGTTCAAGGCTTCAATGTTGCTTTTAAAATTGATACTGGAGCTGCAGTATATTAGCAGATGACCTCGACTGGCTTCATCCATCAGACATCAAATTACAAGGTCCAGTCGGCATAGACCTTCCAAAGCCAGGATTATTGCTCCTCTTCACAACAAGGGGCAACAGATCGTTGATTCTCACTATGTTCTTCACAATCAACGTATATCCTTATTTAGTGGCGATGTTGGCATACTTCTAGGAATCCTAGAAAAACCAGATGATGCTCATCATTTGAACACTCACTCTTTTTCATGCAACAATCTTCAACCTTTTACTTAGAAGCAGTGGAGATTCAGCTTCAGACACTGAGGAAGTTTATAAAATCGGCAGTAAGTTCCTTCTTTCACTCCATCCACTAGATGCCAGGCAGAGATTACGTTATGAATCTCTCAGTTCTTCACAAAGTAAGGCCAGAGGTGGCAGATACAGACGATGACCATCCCCATGATGACCTGTTGGACCTGAATTGACTTTTTCTAGAAAGTGATGAAGAAGAATCCCTTGCAATGCTGAATGATCTTTTGGAAATTGAGGACCTCCAGGATGATTCTTCTTTCCAGTTGATGAATGCACCGTATGAAGTCTCTGTTGTCTTTTAAGGAGAGTCAGCTGTGTTTTTAGTGGCTAAGCAGATTTCAGATCTTGGTTCCACTGAATCTACCAATGTATTGCCGAGTTTATTTCCTGTTGTCCATGAAGAGTCTTCCACAGAGGATGCCTTGCCTGAGTCCAGGTCAGAGTCCATAGAGGATCACACTGTGCAAGAGCTGGTACCATCCAGGGGTGAAAGTCAATTGCCACCCATTTTCAGTCCTAGCTGAATGTCGTCTTCTCTTCAGAGCGGCAGAATCTTTAGCACTTCTGAAGCTGCAGAATCCTGTACAGCGTTCTTGTCCCTGAGTTAGTTGTCTGTAGGAAATTCGTCTCATTGCAGATGATGATGCTGTCTTGTCTCCATATCCTCAACAATTCTTCCCATTGCCCACAGTGGAATAACTTCATACAGAGGGAGGTGTGGCTCTCTTACCAAGGCCTACAGAAAATAGACAGTCCTCCCGAAATATCATTGGGAAACCATCTCTTCTTTTCCTGACAGTCTTACAGGAATTTGGTCGTTTTTATCCTTCAGTGTCTAAGTTAGTTGAAACCTTAGATCTTCAATGCCTTTTCAGTCATTGATACAACAGTGGAGTTGAACATCATTCCGCTTCTGACGCTCTCTCCCTGGGTGCTTTGTGGGAGCAACAAGTTCCTCAGAGTGTCTGGAGTCCTTCTCTTCTAATCCCAGAGGGTCAAAAGGTCAATTCACTTCAGTTTTCTCTTTTGGATCAGTCTTTCGATGAAAAGTCTTCATTGACCTTGCAGTTCAGTCATCCTGAAACCTACACTCTGCTTCCCAACAATGCTGACAGCAATGCTTCTAAAGTGTTGTCATATTCTGCAGATGATGATGTCCTACCAGATGCTGAAGGAAGCTCTCATGTCACCAAGGCGCCTTCTCTAACAGCCGAGAATACTGTGGGAGATTGAATGCCACTTGGGGAGGGGAAGTGTAGGAGTTGAAGTTCGCTAGAATCTGTAGTTGTAAAAAGGGAGTCACAGAAATGCAAGGTAAATAGTTAAAGATATTGTCATGAAACTAACATTTTTTCATAATTTTTTTGGTTCATTGTGAAATCGGTTTATAGGGGTAAGTATAGTTGTGTGAGATTTAATTACATGTTGTAGTCAAGCAGACTGCAAGCTTTAAATCATGAAAAGAAGCTAGGTGCTTAACATGCTAAAGATAAACATGGATCCTGGCTTAGCATGTAAGGTGTGAAGAGAATTTGCATTTTTAGATAAATGAAGCGATATTTGGATTTCAAAGGAATCTTAGTCTGTTTACAACTAGCCGGATAAGCAAGGCTAAGGAATGTGTTTATTTGTCCCAGCGGTTACTGACAATATATAGTGGCAACATTAAAGTTTTTATATTATGAGGAAGATACAGTTTCAAAGACATATGGAACAATAGAATTTACATATAAAAAGAGAGAAACATATATAAAGGAGAACGAGAGGTTACGTGTTAGAAGGCCATGTAAAGTCTAACCAGAGTGTGTGAAATAGCCTTAATGAAGCCTCCAGCATTTGTGCGTAAGTCTGCTACCTAACGAAACTGAAGCTGGAGATAGGCCATTTGGAATTCCACTATCCTGGGTATTGTGTTAACTTGCTGAGTTTGTTTTAAATCTAAAATCTATTGTGGACCGTTGCCTTAAAGGGAATGTAGCTGGGAATCAGGTTAATTAGGAGTTTTAGGAGTTACTATAGTAGAAATTGTAGTCTTATGTATGTGCTTGACATCTTTTATTTTGTTAATAAATATTTTTATTTTAATGTTTTAAATCTCAAAGTTTTGGTGGATTTATTACTTCTGAATTGAGCGTATGCATCTCGAATAAGTACAAGTTGCAAAACCATTGTAATAGCACAGCCAAGTTTTCCTTGTGGATTTGGTCTGCCTGGCACACATCATCTGCCACATCATAACAATATAATGTCAAGTTGTTGTTAAAAATAGGATAGTAAGCTTGGGGGAGGTGTAGTTAACAGAAGAGATATGTTAATTTATGAAGTAGATGATGATGTACCACTGACATCAGTCAGTCATGTGTCAGACTCTCTCTCCCTCTTGAGAGAGAGAGAAAGAGATAGGGAGGTATCATGTCTAGGAGCAACACTTGTTTAGAAGTAGTACTAATAAACAAGTGTTAAGCAGATGCCAAAGTGTGACTGCAGTCTGTCTATGAGCCAAGTCCCACGACTAGAGTCCAATGTAAAAGAACACATCTCAGAACAGAGTGGTTACAAAAAGAGAGACTATTATGAGACATACACATATCTACAAACAAGTCTACTCCAAAATGCTAAATAATGCACCAAAATAAAAATTAAAAAGACAAACTTAGACCCTTTGAGAAAATAAATATAATGGGTGGAACCGT
The DNA here is from genome assembly GCF_017639515.1 of Carcharodon carcharias. Taxonomy (NCBI): domain Eukaryota; kingdom Metazoa; phylum Chordata; class Chondrichthyes; order Lamniformes; family Lamnidae; genus Carcharodon; species Carcharodon carcharias. Next base: position 44,185,537 of record NC_054471.1, on the reverse strand, counting down.
CCCAGATTTGTACTAAGCGCGGTAACAGGCAGGTAAAAAGACATTTTACCCGCCAGCTTTTCACACCATATTGTCCCAAACCCGCCGCATTAATTATGCATTCTCAGGAAACGTCATTTCCATTGCAGGCGGGGTCTCATTCGCCTGCCACACCATTACCTCTCCGTTTCATCACACTGGGCGCCATATTTAAAGTCCAGCCACGCGCACACTCTCAGTACTTCCAGCCCAGAACTGCTGCAAAGAAACCATGGCCCCAAAAAGCAAAAAGATTGCAGTGTCCAGGTTCAATGACACATCCCTCGAGTGCCATTTGGATGCTGTGGAAACTCGCCATGATGTCCTCTACCCCAGCTCTGGCCACAGGATGGGCAGAAACCTCACTAATCTGGCCTGGGAGGCGGTGGCAGCGGTGTCCTTCAAAAGAGGACAGCCACCCAGTGCCGCAAGAGGGTGAATGATCTCCTCCATTCCGCCAGTCAGTCACTCTTATCACTCTCAACTCTCACACTCACAAACCAATCACACATTCACAGGGCCCTCACTCACTGCCTGTTCAAGGGACATCATCATTCACTCTCTCACACACACTTTTATTGTCCTCGTCCCATCCATGGGACCACTCACCACCCACACATATCCAGGCATACTTATCATCTGGTCTGGCAGGCATCCTGCTTACACTCTTTCCATCTATTCATGCAGAACAAGCTGTTACACAACAAGAGAGAGAGGTTGCAGACCGGTGGAGGAATGCCTGAAATCAAGGTCCTCATGGATTTTGAAAACAGAGCCATCCAGCTGGCCAGCAAGGATGTGGACCATTCCTGTGCTGACGGTGAGGTCAGCGGTGCTCTGCCAAGTGAGGGTCCAGCAGTGCAACATCCACCAGACAACCATGTTGTGAATGACGTGTCCTGTTTCATAGGCGACTGCCATGCACTAATTATCTCTCCTTGCTTCCACAGGCACACCTGGGAAACAGTCGATGGAGTCCATGACCGAGGGTCTCCAATCAAGCCCCAAAGAAACCTCTGAAGAGGAATCTGGGGGCACCGTCCTTGAAGTCCCATCACAGCACTCCTCCACACCAGCGCAGAGACACACACCTCGGTTGGGACCTAGCTTTACAGTAGCCTCGGGATCACAATTTGGTGAGCACATCACACTGTCTGATCCACAGCAGGCGGCAACAGGGTCTTCCCAGATGTCTGGCACTCAAGAGGACTGCTGGAGGCCAGAAAATTGCTTAGTCCGAGTCATATGACGAGCCTCTGCACTCGGTCATGTCACAGTTGCTGGAGCTGCAAAGGCAAGCTTGGAAACATCAGGAAGGAATGTCTGCTGCACTCCTCAGATAGCAAGGCACAATGCAGGAGACCGTCCACTTTCAGGGTGAAGTGATGGCACTGGCATGCCAATGCACTGAGGTCAACACTGGTAAGATGGAGGCTGCCATGGAGATCTTGGTCCAGGACATCACTCCTACACTGCTGCGTGGACTGAATTCCATCACTCATACTGTTGGCCTTCAACAGTCTGTATGCGAGAGGGGTGCGGGGCAGCTTGATCTCACCCAGTTGCCCCCTTCTCCTCAAGGAGTCAGCCAGGGGCCCTCGTGCACCCATGGGGAGGAGGATCAAAAGGTTTACCTGCCGGGGTCATCCATCCAGGTGACGCTGGGGGTGTCCGGCCAATCTGAAGCCCCTCTTCCTGTGACCTTAGCTGCCCCAGCTCCACAGGCCGAGGAGGGTGCCACTGTCACACAGCAGGATCCCAAAAGCAAGCCGGGGCCCACCAGGTCTCAGCCCTCCAAAGGACGCCCGCTAAGATCATCACAGACAGGGCATAGCAGTCAGCAGGCTGCCTCCACCTCCGCTGTGGGTGGCTGAGAAGCACCAAGACGTAGCAGCAGGGTTAGGAAAGTTACGTAAAAGTAATTGCACAACCTGGGCATGGGTTTTAATCACTTGTACATACTGTTCATTATTATCAATAAACTCCCAAGAATCACAGTATCGCAGTATCTTTACAGGCTATTGTCTCCCTGCCTATGGCTCCTTGTTCTGATGAGCAGTGTTCTTGTCACTTGGATGTAAAACCTTTCTGCACAAGATAAAGCAGGTTTCTCAGTCCAGTGCCTCTTCCCTGTGCTCTGGCAAGCCTTCAGACCAAAGTGATAGTCTGGCCTCGCACTTCCCGGATACATTACTGATGCCTGCAACTCGACAATGCTTGCCATTGCTGCCAGAAGCTTGTGGGGAGGCATCATAGAGTTCCATCATTCTCTCTGTGTGCTCTCAGCACCTTTAAGGTGGGGCTGGCCCCCATCTCTTCAGCATCTGTGATGAGTGACTCTGTGCTCCTAAAGGGGGCCAGGTGTTGAAGGCAGACAAAGGATAAGATGCTTTTAAAGTTTCATGGCTGCGTCTCTATAATATGACCCTGATCACAGAGCACAAGCGAGCTGCCCTCAGCCTGTTAGGAGTGAGACATTCTCAGAGGCTATATGAAGATCTATAGAGTGTCCTCACTGCATGTCATCATCATCCGACACAAATCTAGCAGCTGTGAGGGCTTCTCGAGCACTTATCTCGTCTGGCCAGTGTGAGGGCCTCATCCCCATTATCGTCATCTTCAAGGGCCTCCTCAGCCTCACTGGTATCCTCCTCTTTGGAGGAGACCTCCAGCTCCTCCATCTCCTCCTCAGCCAGCTCCTCTCCCCATTGCAGCGCCAGGTTGTAAAGGGCACAGCAGGTGATGACGATGCGTAACGCCCTTTGTGGACTATATTGCAGAGCTCCACCAGACCTGTCCAGGCACTGGAACCTCATTTTCAGCATCCCGAAAGTCTGCTCCACCAAGTTGCAAGTTGCAGCATGAGCCTCATTATACCTTCACTCTGCTGCAGTCTGAGGCCGCCGCAAAGGTGTCATCAGCCAAGGCCTCCCCGAGGAGCCATCTCTGCAGCTTCTGTGGAGCCTAGAAGACTTCAGGGCTCTGTGACCAACTGAGAGTGTAGGAGTCATGTACACTCCCTGGAAACCGTGCGCAGACCTGCAGGATGTGTTTGTGGCGGTCAGACACCAGCTGCACATTCAGTGGAGGGAATCCCTTGCAGTTGACATAGTTGACCGCTTGTTGCGACAGAGATCTGAGTGCTCTGTGAGTGCAGTCGATGGCACCCTGTGCCTGTGGGAAACCCAAGATCTGCGCAGATCCAATTGTTTTTGCATCCTGGCTGTTCTGGACCAGGGGGAAATGAACAAAATTGTGTGCCCTTATGAAGGTGCCATCCTTGACCACATGGATGAATGTGTGGTTGGTGGCTTGTGATATCCCACAGAGCTCACCTGAGGAGCCCTGAAAGGAGCCACTGGTGTAGAAATTGAGACCCATGGTCACTTTCACGGCCACTGGCAGTGGATGCCCTCCATTTCCCCATGGTGTCAAATCCTGCAGGAGCTGGCAAATGTGACCGATCACTTCCTTAGACATACGCAATCTTCGGCGACACTGGTTCTCGGTTATCTGCAGGGATGAAAGGTGGCATCTATAGACCTTGGGTCCAGCTAGGCGCTGACCAGTGATAGCTCGCTGTGGCTCTTCAGCAGCATGTGCAAGAGCCCCAGTCGCCACTTCTTCCAGAGGGTGCTACTCCTCCCTCTGCGCAGCCAGGTATCTCAGTCGCTCTCTTCTCAGTCATCTTTGCTCTCTGTAAGCACGAGGCATACAGCTAGGTCACCAGGCTCTATGATCCTGATGTACTCCTCCTACAGGATGAAAGAAAGAGACACGTAAGTTCACATGGGTGTACTAAGGATCTGTCTTGGTTAAGTCTAAAGGCCCCTTAAAGCATCTCGGAGGGTGCTGGCCACCACTTGTTTGGCCAGAGATTAGTGAACTGCATGGTTACCCAAAACTCCACCCACTTCTGCCCCTCTCCACCCGACCGATTGGTAGCAGCTTTGCCCACTGGACTGCATACTGTGCTCTCAGCTCAGGCGCTGGCATTCTCTTATCCTGCACCGCAAGGCTGCGCTGTTAGCTTGAACCATGGGGAAGACCGGTCCAAACCGAGATGATGACATTGCAAGGGGCTGTGAGCACCTCCACCAGTAACTGCTCCATGGCCTGCTTTAACATAGAGGTTGTACAACATGCCCAGTTGTCCAACTGTTCTGCAGTCCACTAAAACGCTCATTACTTTGCAGTCTGTGCCGAGGAATGAAAAGCTCTGATGCACCTGGCGGCACTTAATGCCTCTGCATTGCTTGAATGGGCAGATAAGCTAGAGGCCCGACTCCAATCATATCAATGGGGCTGCACCTGAACTGTCTCAGCTGTAGAGGAATGGTCACTTTATACAAGGTTTCCCTAATGCGTGGCCACTTCCCTTACCTACCAACCCCCCACCCCACCCCCTTCAACCACAGGGCAGCCCTTGTCCACCTGCAACATGCCTTAACGGCGGGGCAGCCCTTGTTCTTCCTCCTGCCAACACGTCTCAACCTTGAAGTCCAACAGGTGACCCAGGCGAGCACTCTGCAACATTATTGCGTACTCACCTCTGAGTTCCCTTCAAAGTACAAGCTGCAGAGTGCATACCTTTTATATGCTGTTGTGAAACATGTTGATCACGCCGATGTGGGCGGACAATCCAGCGGTGGGGGGATCAATTCCAGTGGGTTGGGCTTATAATGATATTCAGATGTATTAGAATGAGGTTCCTGACATCCGATGGCGGGAAACAGAGCCTGCCATTGGCGGGCAGAGCGAACGATCGCCAACTGGTTTCATGACTTTGTGAAACTGATTTTTGGCCTTCTCACCATATTGTCCGCTCATGCCACCGAACACACCCGGCACCAGTGGGCACAGACGATTCCGCCCAATGACTTCAGCACTCAGTTCACTCTTCATAAAATAAAGTGAGTGAAGAAAAGAAGGCTTTGATTTTTTTTTGGTTCTCTGTAACTTTTTCCAGTCTTTCAACTCTGGTCTCTTGTTTATCATAAAATACCTTTGTCCTACCAATGGCGACTGTGCCTTCAAGCATCCAGGCACTACGCTTTAAATTCCTTCCCTAACCCACTACACCTCTGTCTCCTCCTTTAAGATATGTCTTAAAACCAACATCTTTGATCAAACTTTTATATTTCTTTAAATCAATCAATTTTGTCTGATTACACTTCTTTGGGCCACCTTAGGATGTTTTGCTGCATTAATTATGTAAATCAATGAAAGTTGTTATGCCAGTCCTACTGAAATAAGAATTGTCGGAACCAAAATTTGAAGAAAATGGCTTCAAATTTACTTCTCTATCTAGATCAGCTGTATATGAAATTCCATTTGATCTAAATGGGATTCTGGTAACTTGAGCACTCCATTTCTGTGCAAACAAAGCTAATGGCCTTCTGTTTCAGCTACAAAAGGGCTGATGTTTGTATATAGTCAGGCTTATGGCTTAAGTTGACTGGTGATTGCTCTCTGAATTTATTTTTATTTTTCCTTGAAAAGTGAAAACCAGTGGCCTTAATATTAAGGAACGACTCCATCAAAATAGGTTCTACATACTGGATGGATTAGTATTTGATTCTTGAATGACCTTTAATTTCAAAACAGCACACAATCTCTACAGGAGATCAAATACAATATAGTACAACGCATCATCAATTTAAATGAAAACATTGCAGCTACTTAAAATTAATTTATAATAGATGTCTTTGTTTACGTTATACCACACACAAAATATTGAATCAACTTGCATGGCTAAGTTTTCAGTTTTCCTTTCCAATTGTTGCTGGATTGACTGCTTATGTTGACATAAACCGCTATCACTCTGGTAAATAGAATGTTTACTTCATATTTACTGCACCCAGCATGATATTTACAATACATTTTTCTATGGTAGTAAATAAACATGAAAACACTTCGAAAGTTCACAGAAAACACCCCATTTTTTTACTGCTGATTACAAAAGCTTTAATTAGCTTTAAAGTATAAAACCAACAGTGAATAACAATTTTTACTTCTGGAAAAAGGTGTGGTCACCATGAAAAGTAAAATGGGCTCTTTGTAACCTAACAGATGAAAACATACCAAACAAGCTTATTCAATTGGACTGTTGCATTTACTATGCTTCTACACACTCCTCTTCACATGCTCCAATTGTGATAGTATCCTCTGTCATCCACTACCATTCAGCCTCTGTTTGCCAACACATCTGCTACTTCCAACTTGATCCCACCAAACAAAACTTCCTTTTTTAATTTGCATTTTTCATTCACTTATTTTTCTTTTTATTTATTTTCATTTTTATTCATTGTTTTATCCCCACCTTTTATCCTATTTTCGATCTTCTTTCCCACCACCGTCCCCTCCCCCACCCCACCCCCACTAGGGCCATCTGTCACTTGTTCATGTTTTTTCCAGACTGCTTACCCTTGTCCTACTATTATCATATTCTGCTTTCTTACCATAATGCCACCATCAGCAGCTCCTTTAGCCAGTACCACTACCATTAACACCCCTTTGTCCTTTTGTTCATGACACTTTTGTCAATCTCTCCTTTGCCCCCACCTATTGCTGGCCTTCTATCCACTTTCACCTGCTCCATCCCCCTTAAACAGTATAAATTTCATCACATTTTTACTTCTCTTTAGCTCTGAAGAAGAGTCATAAGGAATCGAAACGTTAACTTTGTTTTGTTTCCACAAATGCTGTTAGACCTGCTAAGTTTTTCCAGCATTTTCTGTTTTTGTTTCAAAACTTCCTCTTTCCTCCTTGAAGGGACCACTCCTTTAATGACACTTTGATTTATTTTTCCACCAGCCTAACCATCTCCCCTTGTTCGGACACTTACCCATGCATGTACAAAAGATGCCACACTTGCCTATTTACCTTCTTCTACACATACAGGCCTCAAATACTCTTTCTTGTGAGACAGCACTTTATGTGTACTTCCTCCATGCTCTTTAACAGTGACAATGCTCTGTGACAGGCCTGCCAATACACAAAGCATCTCTGTGAGCATGCTCAGCAGCTTTCTCCTGTATGCCACCTCAACGAAGTTCTCAGCTGAGTCCCATGCAGAAGAACTCATCTGTGACTTCCCCCTCACCCTCTGGAGAGCTAATATCTGGCCTGCTCTTTCCCCCTGGCTCCAACAACGTTCAAGAAGTCCAACACTATGCAGGACAATGCAGCCCACTATATTGGCACCCCATTCACCACTTTAAAACATTCACTCCCTCCACCACCACACATATTGGCAGCAGTGCATACAATCTATAAGATGCACTATAATAACTCACAAGGCTCCTTCAACAGCACCTTCCAGGCTTCGCACCTCTACGACCCAGGAGGACAAGGAGCACCACAACCTGCAAATTCTCCTCTTAATCATACACCATCCTGACTTGGAACTGTATCAATGCTCCTTCGCTATTGCTGAGTCAAAATCCTGGAACTCCCTCACTAACAATACTGTGGGTGTACCTATACCAAGAGAGTACCCTTCTCAAGGCTAATTAGGAATAGGCCAGCAAAGCTCCAATCACCATGAATGAATAAAAAAAGTGTTTAGTGAATGTGTTGCAATTTGTTTGGGTGTTGTGCTTGTCATTGCTGAATACCTGGAAGTATGTGAAAACTGCAAGATATGGGTGTGAGGCTTGCAGCAGTGCTAAGCATGTGAGAGTGAAGTGGAGTATATAAATGTTAGACATGAGTCCTGATTGGTACAGATTGATAATGTATGAGTTGTGGGGGTGTGGTGCATTGAGCAGTTTTAGAAGTAGGTAGTGTGATGAGTAGAAGTCACTGGAAGATGCAGACACTGAACTTGATCACTCATATGAAATCACCGAACTTTATCTAGCACTGCAGTCAGATTCTTGAGGCCAGACACCTGGAATTCACTTCCGTAGTCACCTGCACCCATTCCCTTTGCAGGGTAAGCCTTGAAGGCTTCCTCACTCCCTGTTTAAACATGACTTGTTTTCCATTGTTGACCTCCTAGACAAATGTTTCCAGCACACCATCAGAGAACCTGGGAGCCCTCTTTCTGCCTGTGCTCCATTCCTTCCCTCAAAGCCTTTCAATAACAGTTCGACCAGCTGCTGCAGCATTAATGTACTTCCCTTTAAGAAGGGCAGGCTAGCTGTAAGTTGTACTAACCAGGCACACATCTTGGACCCCCTGCTGAGCTTACAGCTAGTCAGCATGGAATTTGCACTGGGCTGAATACTGCAATCATTGAAATGAACTGGCAGCATAAATTTGCCTGCTGCCTGCATCACCTTGACTGGACATTAGGTAATTGCGCATCATAATTTTTATGCTCACTAAAAGACCTAATCAAATTCTTAGCCCCTCTTTTTACCTTGGAATGACTTTCCTTCTGCCTTTCCTGTTGGCACAAACACTTGCTGGGGTATGCTGCCATGGACACCAGCAGTCTAGCTGTATCTCACACAAGCATCCATTTTTCAAATGTGAGCCTGGATAGGCCGTGCAGATGCTTCTTTGTTCTTGTAACCTCTTACCACCGAAATAATGGGCAAAACTTAATGCCCCCCAGGGGTGTATTTGGAGGTGGGAGGGCATTTAGTTGGGTAGAAAGGTGCAGAGTGGGGACCCTGCCATCTTCCCCCTCTGCCCAATTAAGTTTGCTCGTGAATGGCCTTCCCATCCAGACACTAATTAAGACCCTTAAATGAGCATTTAATGCCCACTTAAGGGCCTCATCCCACCACCGTTGGTGAGGGAGTTGCCATGAGGAGAGCCCAAAAATCAAACCACCCGGGCTATCAGGTGGGGAGGGAGCGGGGGTTGGGGGGAAGGGGAGTACCTCATTCAAATCGAGGTGGGGTGGGTTTGCTGACAGCTACCCCCTGTCCTTTCTTCCAACCCCCTCCCCCCACTCAGCTACCACCTACTGAAGACACCCATTCCACCCTCAATCACCTGTGCCGGGGTTCCTCCGCAATCCTAGACTTCTGGGGTATGCATTGCTGGCAGCAGCCAATGTTCCTAGTGGCATGATGGGCAACGGGGAGCTGCTGGCTTCTGATTGGCCAGTAGCTCTTGAGGGCAGGGTATGGGCTTTCCACCCCCGGGGTCCTAAATCCCAGGCAAGGCTCAACGCTGGCCAGTTAAATGCCTGTTGGGCACTTAATTCTGGCAGGCCTCACCAATGGAGGTGACGTGGGGCTCTCAGCAGTTCTCCAGCCAGCAGGTGAGACTCCCACTGGCAACATTAAATTCTGTCCAATGTAACAACTCATTTCATTCCAAATTCTGCTACTTCTGCACATTGAGTTTCTAATCTAAATGGGCTGTCGTGAGGTGGGTGACTACACTGCTGATCGCCATTCAAGATTTTAACTGTTCTGATAGGAAAATAAGCTGCAAGGAGGATGCAAAGAGACAGCAAAAGATTATCTACTGGATTAAGTGATTGAGCAAGAAGCATTATGTGGGGAAACATGAAATTATTCACTTTTGTTTCTCATACAGAAACCTCATGTAGTAACCTACCAATTGCTTTTGTGTAATGTCTGGCTCCCAGCAGTAACTCCGGCGCACGATACCAAAATGTTACTACCACTGGATCCAAATCAGCCAAAGGCTTTAGTGGAGAATTAAATAGTCTGGCAAAACCCATGTCCGCTGGAAATTAAACATATGTAAATTACAATTCAAAACATGACTCCTTTTTAATTACTGACAGATGAATAATCTCAGTTGTACAGGTATTTCAGAAATTCTGTATGGTTTATAAAAATATAGTTAGATTACCAAAAAAAGCTTTGGTGGGACCCCACCCAGTATTTAAACTAAATTAACACCCATTACGTTCAAGATATTAAAATGGGAGTAAAAAAAGTCACAGGGACATAATCCCTTTAACACGTTTAATATTTTGGGATTATGACAGAGATCATCCATTAGATTCACCTTTTCCTTACCTTGCACTTCAGTCATTTTACTCCTAAATGCATGAATAGTAAACAGATGGAACCGAAATGCAAGTTAAATCATTATTTTAAAATCCAATTCTTTCACTGAAAGGCAACATTTTTATTTTACGATGAAAGATCATCTCGACCTGAAATGTTAACTGTTTCTCCCCACAGATGCTGCCTGACCTGCTGAGTATTTCCTGCACTTTTTGTTTTTATATTAGATTTCCAGCATCCACTGTATTTTGCTTTTCTGTCAGCATTTTAACCTACCTGTTTAATTCAACTCCTGCGATGATTTAAATAGTGAAAGGAAATGAAAATTTCCCAGTGAAAACAAAAATATCTGTCTTTTATCAAGGAAAGTCAGCAGTTGATGTGGCCATGGACAAATTAGCTTTCTTTTTCCCTCATCTGACATGCACTTTGCCGTTTCAGGGGTCAACAATCAGAAATTCAATCTCATACTAACCCAAAGAAGCTGGTAACTCCAAAATGTCTTCCTAACACGCACCTATGTAAGGTAGAATATCTGATTTATTCTGAATCTATCCCCACTTTGCCACACAACATGAGCTATCTTCAGAGTAAAAGCAGGACTTCATCTCCACTGTGTGGGGGGCAATCCTACCAATGCTTACATAGCATATATTCATGGGTATTTACAACAATCGACCATGGATTCATTGTCATCATTAATTCTAGATTTTTCCTGAATTCAAATTCCACCATCTGCCGTGGCAGGATTGTTCGAACCTGGGTCCCCAGAGAATTACCCTGGGTCTCTGGATTACTAGTCCAGTAACAACACCACTATGCCATTGCCTCCCCATATATAGGATATATAAGCTACAACGCTGGCATCTACCCGGTAATGTGGAAAATTGTCCAGGTATATCCTGTACACAAAAAGCAGGACAAATCCAACCCAACCAATTACCGCCCCATCAGTCTACTCCCCATTATCATTAAAGTGATGGAAAGGGTCATCAACAGTGCTATCAAGCAGCACTTCCTTAGCAATAACCTGCTCACTGACGCTCAGTTTGGGTTCTGTCAGGGCCATTCAGCTCCTGACCTCATTAAAGCCTTGGTTCAAACATGGACAAAACAGCTGAACTCCCGTGGTGAGGTGAGAGTGACTGCCCTTGACATCAAGGCAGCATTTGACAGTGTGTGGTATCAAGGAGCTCTAGCAAAACTGGGATCAATGGGAATCAGGGGGAAAACTCTCTGCTAGTTGGAATCATACCTAGTACAAAGGAAGATGTCTGTGATTTTTGGAGGTCAATCATCTCAGTTCCAGCGTATCACTGCAGGAGTTCCACAGGGAAGTGTCCTCAGCCCAACCATCTTCAATTGCTTCATCAATGACCTTCCTTTCATCATAAGGTCAGAGGTGGGGGTGTTCGTTGATATTGCACAATGTTCAGCACCATTCGTGATTCCTCAGATACTGAAGCAGTCTATGTCCAATTGCAGCAAGACCTGGACAATATCCATGCTTGGGCTGACAAGTGGCAAGTAACATTCGCACCACACAAGTGTCAGGCAATGAGCGTCTCCAACAAAAGAGAATCCAACCATCGCCCCTTGATGTTCAATGGCATTACCATCACTGAATCTCACACTATCAACATGTTGGGGGTTACCATTGACCAGAAACTTAACTGGGCTAGCCTTATAAATATTGTGGCTACAAGAGCAGGTCATGTAAATTGTGAACAGCAGTGGTCTCAGCGCTTATCCTTGTGGATATACTCCTCAGCTTCTGTTACTCTGAATAACTACCCTCTACTCCCAGTCTCACTTTCTGCCACTTGTCCCCTGACTTCACAATCTCTATCCCTATTCATTGGTCTAGTATGGGACACCATATCGAAGACCTTTCGAAAATCCAGATAAATTGCATCTACTGCATTACCATTGTCTTCTCTCTCTGTTACCTCCTCAAAAATTCAATAAGATTGGTCAAATGAAATTTTCCCTTTGAAATCCATGCTGACTATTTATTATTATATTTCTCATTTCTAGACATTTTTCTATTCTCTCCTTTCATAAGGATTCTAAGATTTTTCCTCCTACCAATGTTAAGCTGACTGGACAAAAATTCCCTGGACACGTTCTGTCCCCCTTCTTAAATATAGGAATTATATTAGCCAACCGTCAGTCCTCTTGCACAACAGCCTTTTGGGACACGTTATTAAATATGAGTACTAATGCCCTTTCTATCTCTTCCCCAGGTTCTTTTAAAATACATGGCTGCAATCCATCCAGATTAGGGGCTTTATCCTCTTTGAGTTTGTTTAGCTTGTTCAATACAATTTTAAAAATGTTAAATGTAGTTATCTTATTACTCATCTTATCATTCAATGTCATGTCTACCTATTCTATCGCCCTGGTGAATAACAAATTGAAATACTTATTTAATATTTCTGCCATCTCTCAGTTGCAGAAGTTCTGTTATGAGCAGATGCATGTGCGACAAGTAGATCTGTGAGGATGAGGTCAAGTGCTTTATTTCTCTCATGTTAGTTAGGGGACAGTGATCATTGCATCATAGGGCTTAGATTGACTATGGAAAAGGACAAAGAATAATCCAAAGTAAGGATAATTAACCGGGGAAAGCCAACTTCAACAGGGTAGGAACAGATCTGAGCTGAATAAATTGGAGTCGAAGGTTGGCAAGAAAAATGGTAGCTGAACAATGGGCTACCTTCAAAGGAGGGATAGTTCAGGCACAGTCAAGGTATATTCCCTTGAAAGGGAAAAGTAGGGCAAACAAATCCAAATCTCCCTGGATGACAAATGAGATAGAAATTAAGATAAAGAAGAAAAAGTGTGCTCATGACATATGTCAGATAGAAAACACAATTGAGAACCAGGCTGAATATAGAAGGTTCAGAGTGGAGGTGAAAAGCAAATAAGAGAAGCAAAGAGAGAGCATGAAAAGAGAATGGCAGCCAACATAAAAGGGATTTCCGAAATATTCTAATATGCATATAAATAGTAAACGAGTGGTACAAGGAGGAGTAGGGCCAATTAGGGACCAGAATAGAGATTTACGCATGGAGCTGAGATATTAAATAAATACTCTGCATCTGTCTTTACCAAGGAAGAAGATGCTACCTAGGACATGGTGATAGGGGAGGTAATTCAGACACTAGAAGGATTTGAAATTGATAAGGAGGTGGTACTGGGTAGGCTGTCTGTACTTAAAAGTTGATAAGGCACCAGGATGAGATCATGCAAGGATACACGGGGAGGTGGTGACATAGTGGTATTGTCGGTGAACTGGTATTCTAGTGACCCAGGGTAATGCTCTGGGGACCCGGGCTTGAATCTCACCACAACAGATGGTAAAATTTGAATTCAATAAAAGCCTGGAATTAAAAGTCTGATGATAACCATTGAAACCATTGTCGATTGATGTAAAACCCCAATTGGTTCACTAATGCCCTTTAGGGAAGGAAATCTGCTGTCCTTACCTGATCTGGCCTACATGTGGCTCCAGACCCACAGCAATGTGGTTGACTCTTAAAATGCCCTCTGAACAAGGGCAGTTAGGGATAGGAAATAAATGCTGGCCTAGCCAGTGACACCTACATCCCATGGACGAATAAAAAAAAAGTTAGAGTGGAAACTGCAGAGGCACTGGTCATAATTTTTCAGTCTTCCTTTGTGCTTGGGGAATTGCAGTTCAAAAAAAAAAGGCTGCAAAAGTAAGCCCAGCAACCACAGACCAGTCAGTTTGAATTTGGTAATGGGGAAAATTGTAGAAACAATAACTTGGGACAAAATCAATAGTCACATGGACAAATGAAGGTTAATTCAGGAAAATCGGCATGGATTTCTTAAGGGAAATGGTGTTTAACTAACTTGCTAGAGTTTTTGGAAGAAGTAATAGATGAGGGCAAAGCTGTTGAATTGGTGTACAAAAGGCAATTGATACAGTGCTACACAACAGACTTGTGAGCAAAGTTATAGTTCATGGAATAAAAGGGGCAATAGCAACATGAACACAAAATTGAGTGACAAGAAACAGAGAGTAGTGGTTAGTGGGTGTTTTTCAGGCTGGATGAAGGTTTGTCATGTAGTTCCCAAGGGGTCAGTGTTGGTATCCTTGCCTTTTTTGATTATATATATATTAATGACTTAGACCATGGAGTACAATTTCAAAATTGGCGGATGACATGAAACTTGGAAGCATTGTGAATTGTGAGGATGATAGTGTAGAACTTCAAAAGGACATAGAAAAATTGGTAGAATGGGTGGACAGGTAGCAGATGAAGTGCAATACAGAGAAATGAGAAGGGATTAATTTTGGAAGGACATGGAGAAACAATATAAAATAAAGGGTACAATTCTAAACGGGATGCAGGAACAGAGGGACCAGGGTGTGTATGTGCATAAGTCATTGAAGGTGGCAGGACAGGTTAAGAGGGCAGTTAATAAAGCATACAGTATCCTAGGCTTTATTAATAGGGACATAGAGTGCAAGAGCCATGTTGAACTTGTATAAGAAACTAGCTCGGCCTCAGCAAAAGATTTGCATCCAGTTGTGTGTGTCATACTTTAGAAAGGATGTGAAAACATGGAAAGAATGCAGAAAAGATTCACAAGAATGGTTTCAAGGATGAGGAACTTCAGTTATGAAGATAGATTGGAGAAGTTAAGACTGTTTTCCTTGGAGAAAAGAAGGCTGAGAGGAGATTTGATTGAGGTATTCAAAATCATGAGGGACTGGACAGAATAGGTAGGGAGGAACTGTTCCCACCCCTGAAAGGATTGAGAACAAGAGAGCACAGGTTTAGAATAATTGGCAAAAGAAGCAAAAGCAATGTGAGAAAAAACTTTTCATGTAGCAAGTGGTTAAGGTCTGGAATATACTGCCTGACGGTGTGGTGGAGGCAGGGTGAATTGAAGCATTCATGAGAGAATTAGACTGCTATCCAAAAACAAAGAATGTGCAGCATTACAAAGGGAAGGCAGGAAAATGGTACTAAATGAGTTGCTCATTCAGAGAACCAGTGCAGATACGATGATCCGAATGACCTTCTGCTGCACTGTAACAATTCTATGATTCTGTATTCGGGTCTCCATGTCAGCAAAACAGGGTTGAATTTTCATAATGGGCGACAGAGATGTAAACCAGGGTGAGGTTTCTTCTTTTTCTATTACTGTTTCTCAGTTGAAGGTACTTAAAACATATGCTGTATTAACACCACGTCACACCAAAATGTTTTTTTTTACTTATTGCTTTATGTTTTGGTTTAAGTTGACTTGACTTTGTATGCCTTTTTGAAGCCATACACAGAATTTCCATGCAGTTGTACTTCTTGAAGGGCTCTAGTGTTCCCTTAAGCTGTTCTCGAATTAACTCTGTAGCCTAGTTCTTGTGGTCTAAAAGACAACCTTACATCCTTTAACTTTACACGCAGAGGAAAATGTACTCTATCATGAAAAAGTGTGAAACACTGATATTTACCTATTTTTACACGGCCTCGTTCTGGTCCTTCTCCCATTACTAAGATGTTTGCTGGTTTCTGGAAGAAAAACAAAAAGGGAATGAAAGACACATTAATCCTTCACAACTGAAGTTAAAATATAAACAGTAATTAGTATAATTTTATCACACACCTTTATGTCTATTAGTTTAAGTATTATTCCCTAAACGAATTTCCACATTTACTTGGCATGCCATCATGGATTCAAGCTGAAACATGCTACACCAAAGCCTTAAGACAAATATTCGAGCTTGCATTTTCCACAGGTTATTGTCACCACACGTACAACTTGTGAAGTATTGAGCAGGATTTTCCCACGGGCTTCAGGGCCGTGAGGTCAAGACCAAACCAGGGTGCCAAGCCTGCACTGATTGTCAGGGAGAATGGCACAGTGACATTCTGAATTGGCCACCTCCAAGCTCACCATCCTATTGAGGATGGTGGGCTGCCTCCCAATGGTGCCAGCCCAATCAGAGCTCTCGAAGCTCTGAAAACTCAGCAGCCCCAACAGAGAGGTGGATAGGTGAAAATGGAGGTGCCTTTGGACCCTTAAAAATATATAACATTTAAGGGGGTGGGGGTAAGGTGATAGAACCTCAGATCAAAGGAAAGCGCCTCCATTTGGATTGTTGGGGTTGCAGAAGCATTCTTTAATGTCCGGGACCTCCTCTTTAAGCTCATTAAGCTGGTGATGGTCTGCATGCAGTGGTAGGGGGCTGCTCCACTGCTGGCAAAATGCAGCTGGGCTCTCTAAATCACCCCTATTTGGGGCATTCAGCATTTATATTGGCTGCCTGCTTCTGTTCAGTAGACAGCTGATGCAGTTCTCTATGTGCCCCTGGAAAAGTTCCCCGCTGAATGTATGGGGAGCAGTCCTGAAGCAGCATCCCACGATTTTCCTGAAGCCCTGCCTCCAAGGCCGCCATCCCAGTGCTTCCTCTCCCCCAGCCTTCCCATCACAACCCACAATCCCCCCCAACCCACCCACCCACCCGGGCCTCCCCTCTTGTCCCCGCTGCAAGATCCCTCACCTACCTGGTCCTGTGGGGTCCAGCACTTTGGTTGGACTGCTTGTAGTCCCAGCAGTGGCCACTGCTGCTTGTAGCGCTGCTAGGACTACAGGGCTGATGGAAAATCAGATGGCTGGCAGCTTTCTGAGGTGGTCCTTCCTCCTGATGAGAGGCGGAAGTTTCGCCTCCAGCCAATTAATGCTCCTCAGAGAGCTTTACGGCTGCATGGCAGCTGACATCGATGGGAATGCCTTTCCACCAACTTTTTGGGTGGCAAAGTGGGAAAACCCACCATCCTGAAAAATCCTGCCCATGAAAGTAATCTCAAAATTAACATGATTTTTTTTTTTATTCATCCATGGAATGTAGGCTTCGCTGGCTGGGCTATGCATTTATTGCACATCCCTAGCTACCCTTGAGAAGGTGGTGGTGAGCTGCCTTCTTAATCTCTGCAGTCCATATGGTGTAGGTACATCCACAGTGCTGTTAGGGAGGGAGTTCCAGGATTTTGACCCAGCGACAGTAAAGGAACGGCGATATATTTCCAAGTCAGGATGGGGAGTGACTTGGGGGGGAACTCCTATGTGGTGTTCTCATGTATTTGCTGCACTTGTCCTTCTAGATGGTAGTGGTTGTGAGTTTAGAAGATGCTGTCGAAGGACCCTTGATGAATTTCTGCAGTGCGTCTTGTAGATGGTACATGCTTCTGCCACTGTGTTTTGGTGGTGGAGGGAGTGAATGTTTGTGGATGTGGTGCCAATCGAGCGGGCTGCTTTGTCCTGGACAGTGTCAAGCTTCTTGAGTATTTTGGAAGTGCACTCATCCAGACAAGTGGGGAGTATTCCATCAGACTCCTGACTTGTGCCTTGTAGATGGTGGACAGGCTTTCGGAAGTCAGGAGGTGAGTTACTCATTGCACAATTCCTAGTCTCTGACCTGGCCTTGTAGCCACAGTATTTATATGACCAGTTCAGTTTTTGGTCAATGATAACTCCCAGGATGTTGATAGTGGGAGATTCGGTGATGGTAATGCCATTGAACATCAAGGGAGATGACTGGATTCTCTCTTGTTGGAGATGGTCATTCCTTGGCACTTGTGTGGCATGAATGTTACTTGCCGCTTGTCAGCCCAAGCCTGGATGTTGTCCAGGTCTTGCTGAATTTGGCCATTGATTGCTTCAGTATTTGAGGAGTTGTGAATGGTGCTGAACATTGTGCAATCATCAACGAACATCCCCACTTCTGACCTTGTGATAGAAGGAAGGTCATTGATGAAGCAGCTGAAGATGGTTGGGCTGAGGACACTAGCCTGAGGAATTCCTGCAGTGATTTCCTGGAGCTGAGATGACTGACCTGCAACTACCACCTTTCTGCAAGAATGACTTCGGAATAGATTCTGAAATCCAAGTTAATTTAAATTTAAACCAAAATATGCTAAATTTGTCTTCATAATTACAGACAGACTTTTCTCTTTACAGATGCTGGCAGACTTGCTGTGTATTTCTAGCCTTTTTTGCTTTTATTTATGATCTTTTTCCCCCATATGTATATTTAAATAAAAGATTGTTGCACAAATCCAGTAATCAAAGCTTGCTCACAAACTGAGAGGACATTTATCAGTACAGGGTAGTAACATCTTTCCATCATGAAAGTGTTACATATTCTAACAATAACATATTTTCCTCTTTTGCTAGAAAACTTAGACAAATAGCATAGGATTACATAGGATCACGCCACAGAAACAGACCAGTCAGCTCAACCAGTTCATGCTGGTGTTTATGCTCCACTCGAGCCTCCTCCAATCTTTCCGCATCTAAATCTGCTATCATTACCATTTATCCCCTTCTCCCTCATATGCTTGTCTAGTTTCCCCTTAAATGCATCTATACTATTTGCTTCAATCACTCTCTGTGGAAGTGGGTTCCACATTCTTACCACTCTTTGGGTAAGGAAGTTTGTTCGAAATTCCCTTCTTGGTAATGATCTTATTTTGATGGCCTCTAGCTATGCTCTTCACCACAAGAAATGTTCTCTCTGTATCCATTCTTAACATACTATATCATTGTAAGACATGCAATTAAGTAATATTTTCTCTGGAACTGTTTGTACTGAACTGATTGGGAAGCTTAAACACCTCATCCTAAGCTAGAAATATTTTACTAATTAAAACCAACGCTCTGCTGAACAATGAGGACAATTCCAACACTGAAAAATAACAAAAAAAATGGCAAATTAATGGAGCTGACAGAATCTACAGTCTTCACGCTGAATCAGATTTCACAATATATTGTATGATATTAATAAATGTTGTTTATAATCAAGGCAGTCTAGATAACAGTTTCTGCAGTGCTGTAATGTCTGTATGAAAAAATTGATTTAAATAACTTTGGGCAGGGGTGAGGTTGAACTTTTGTACTCATCAAAGAAATGCAAAGCTGGAAAATTGAACGTTTTTCCATTTTTGGCAACCAATAACAGCATCAAGTATTCTCAAATCAGAAATAGCACGGACAAAAGTGAGCCTTAAGAACAGACCTACATTCAAATCGAGACATTCTGTGGTTAGCCAAGCTTTGATGAGAAATAAGGCACCATAAACCATCATATTATATGCACAAACAGAAACCAAACAGCATGATTTGCATGATTTACACTATAGTAAATGTGATACATATCAAAAGATTAGTCCATTATGATGAAGGGCTTCACTGGCGCTGGGTCAAAATCCTGAAACTCCCTTCCAAACAGTACTGTGGGTGTCCCTACACCATATGGACTGAAGTGGTTCAAGCAGGCAGCTCACCACCACTTTCTCCAGGGCAATTAAGGATGGGCAATAAATACTGGTCGAGTCAGCGATGCCCATATCCTGTGAACAAGTAAATCTTTTAAAAAGTTAATTGGTATTAACCTGCACACGTGACTTCATGTCTCTCAGTAACAGTTCAAAATAGCAGCATGATTTTGATATCCACAAAAGTCCTGCTTTTCATCAAGATACATTTCACATTGCTGCAATCTTGATTTTAAGACTTAGTACTTGGACAAAAATCATATAATTTAGGAAAATATGTCAAAAATCCTTTTAATTAGATGTGCAAAAAATACAGCACAATTTGGTTAAATATGCCAAAGCATATTTGGTTAAAGAGGAAATTAACACAATATTTTGGAAAGATATTAGCTCCAAAGATGTGGAATCTATATGGGTAGAGCTGAGAAACACTAAAGGGCAAAAAACATCAGAGGGGGTTGTATACAGACCCTCAAACTGTAGTGGTGATGTTGGGAATGGTATTAAACAGGAGATGCATGCAATAAAGTAACATCTGTAATTATGGGTGACTTTAATCTGCATATAGATTGGGCAAATCAAATTAGTAACATTACCGTAGAGGAGGGATTCCTGGAGTGCATACAGGATGGATTTCTGGACCAATACGTTGAGGAACCAACTAGAGAACAGCCCATCCTAGACTAATTATTGAGCAATGAGAAAGAAATAATTGGCAATCTAGTTGTGTGAGGCCCCTTGGGGATGAGCGACCATAATATGATAGAATTCTTCATCAAGATGGAGAGTGACATAGTTGACTCTGAGACTAGGGTCCTTAATCTTAATAAAGGAAACTACGATGGTTTGAGGCACGAGTTGGCTATGCTCACAGAATCACAGTGCAGAAGAGGCCCTTCAGCCCATCGAGTCTGCACCGACACATGAGAAGCATCTGACCTACCTACCTAATCCCACTTACCAGCACTTGGCCCCAAGCCTTGAATGTTATGATGTGCCAAGTGCTCATCCAGGTACTTTTTAAAGGATGTGAGGCAACCCGCCTCCACCACCCTCCCAGGCAGCACATTCCAGACCTTCACCATCCTCTGGGTAAAAAAGATTTTCCTCACATCCCCCTAAACCTCCTGCCCCTTACCTTGAACTTATGTCCCCTCGTGACTGACCCTTCAACGAAAGGGAACAGCTGCTCCCTATCCACCCTGTCCATGCCCCTCATAATCTTGTACACCTCAATCAGGTCGCCCCTCAGTCTTTTCTGCCCTGACGAAAACAACCCAAGTCTTTCCAACCTCTCTTCAGAACTTAAATGTTTCATCCCAGGCAACGTCCTAGTGAGTCTCCTCTGCACTCCCTCCAGTGCAATCACATCCTTGCTATAATGTGGCGACCAGAACTGCACACAGTACTCCAGCTGTGGCCTCACTAAGGTTCTATACAACTCCAACATGACCTCCCTACTTTGATTGATAAAGGCAAGTGTCCCATATGCCTTTTTTCACCACCCCACTAACATGCCCCTCTGCCTTCAGAGATCTATGGACACACACGCCAAGGTCCCTTTGTTCCTCAAAACTTCCTAGTGCCATGCCGTTCATTGAATACTTCCTTGTCAAATTACTCCTTCCAAAGTGTATCACCTCACACTTTTAAGGGTTAAAATCCATCTGCCACTTATCTGCCCATTTGACCATCCTGTCTATATCTTCCTGTAGCCCAAGACACTCAACCTCACTATTAACTACCCTGCCAATCTTTGTGTCTTCCGCAAACTTACTAATCCTAGCCCCCACATAGTCATCTATGTTGTTCATATAAATGACAAATAATAGGGGACCCAGCACAGATCCCTGTGGTACGCCACTGAACACTGGCTTCCAGTCACCAAAGCATCCTTCTGTCATCACCCTCTGCCTCCTACAACTAAGCCAATTTTGAATCCACCTTATCAAATTACCCTGTATCCCATGTGCATTTGCCTTCTTCATAAGTCTCCCATGTGGGACCTTGTTAAAGGCTTTGCTGAAATCCATAAAAACTTCATCAACTGCACTACCCTCATCTACACACTTCAAAAAATTCAATCAAATTTGTTAGGCATAACCTCCCTCTGACAAAGCCATGCTGACCATCCCTGATCAAACCTTGCCTCTCCAAATGGAGATAGATACTCTCCTTCAGAACTTTCTCCAATAGTTTCCCTACCACTGACATGAGACTCACTGGCCCGTAGTTCCCTGGCTTATCTCTACAACCCTTCTTAAATAGCGGAACCACATTAGCTGTTCTCCAGTCCTCTGGCACCTCCCCCGTGGCCAGACAGGAATTAAAAATTTGGGTCAGAGCCCCTGTGATCTCCTCCCTTGCCTCCCTCAGCAGTCTGAGACACAAATCATCTGGACCTGGAGATTTGTCCACTTTTAAGCCTGCCAACACCTCCAATACCTTGTCACTCCCTATATCAATTTGCTCAAGAACCTCGCAGTCTCTCTTCCCGAGTTCGATACCTTCATCCTCATTCTCTTGGGTGAAGATGGATATGAAGTATTCATTCAACACTCTAGTGATGTCCTCTGGCTCCACCCATAGATTGCCCCCTTTGTCCCTTATGGGCCCTACTCTTTCCCTGGTTATCCTCTTCCCATTGATATACTTATAGAATGGATTGGGAAACATTACTTAAAGGGATGACGGTGGATAGACAATGGCAAATGTTCAAAGAGCGCATGGGTGAACTGCAACAATTGTTTACTCCTGTCTGGCGCAAAAGTAAAATAGGAAAGGTGGCCAAACCATGGCTTACAAGGGAAATTAGAGATAGTATTAGATCCACAGAAGAGGCGTACAAATTGACCAGAAAAAACAGACCTGAGGTTTGGGAGCATTTTAGAATTCAGCAAAGGAGGACCAAGGGATTGATAATGAAGGGGAAAATAGAATACAAGAGTAAGCTTGCGGGGAACATAAAAACAGACTGTAAAAGTTTCTATAGGTATGTGAAGAGAAAAAGATTGGTGAAGACAAATGTAGGTCCCTTACAGTCAGAAATTAGGGTCAGGAGAATTTATAACAGGGAACAAAGAAATGGCTGACCAACTAAATACATACTTTGGTTCCATCTTCACAAAGGAGGACACAAATAACATACCAGAAATGTTGGGGAACACAGGGTTTAGTGAGAGGGAGGAACTGAAAGAAATCGGTATTAGTAGGGAAATGGTGTTGGAGAAATTGATGGGATTGAAGGCCGATAAATCCCCAAGGCCTGATAATCTACATCCCAGAGTACTTAAGGAAGTGGCCCTAGAAATAGTGGATGCGTTGGTGATCATCTTCCGAGATTCTATAGCCCCTGGAACAATTCCGACAGATTGGAGGGTAGCTAATGTAACCCCACTATTTAAAAAGGGAGGTCAAGAGAAAGCAGGGAATTATAGACAAGTCAGCCTGACGTCAGTAGTGGGGAAAATTCTAGAGTCCGTTATAAAAGATTTAATAGCTGAGCACTTAGAAAATAGTGGCAGAATCAGACAGAGTCAGCAGGATTTACAAAAGGGAAATCATGCTTGACAAATCTACTGGAATTTTTCGAGAATGTAACTAGTAGAGTTGATGAGGGGAGCCAGTGGATGTGGTTTATTTGGACTTTCAGAAGGCTTTTGACAAAGTCCCACATAAGAGATTAGCATGTAAAATTAAAGTGCATGGGATTGGAGGTAGTGTATTAAGCTAGATAGAAAACTTTGGCAGACAGGAAACCAAGAGTAGGAATAAATGGGTCTTTTTCCGAATGGCAGGCAGTGACTAGTGGGGTACCGCAGGGATCGGTGCTGCGACCGCAGCTATTCACAATGTATATTAATAATTTAAATGAGGGAACTAAATGTAATATCTCCAAATTTGCAGATGACACAAAGCTGGGTGGGAGGGTGAGCTGTGAGGAGGATGCAAAGATGCTTCAATGTGATTTGGATATGCTGAGTGAGTAGGCAAATGCATGGCAGATGCAGTATAATGTGGATAAATGTGAGGTTATCCACTTTGGTAGCAAAAACAAGAAGACAGATTATTATCTGAATGGCTATAAATTGAGAGAGGAGAATGTGCAACAAGGCCTGGGTGTCCTCATACACCAGTCGCTGAAGGTAAGCATGCAGGTGCAGCAGGCGGTAAAGAAGGCAAATGGTTTGTTGGACTTCATAGCGAGAGAATTTGAGTACAGGAGCAGGGATGTCTTGCTGCAATTATACAGGGCCTTGGTGAGACCGCACCTGGAATATTGTGTGCAGTTTTGGTCTCCTTATCTGAGGAAGGATGTTCTTGCGATAGAAGAAGTGCAGCAAAGGTTTACCAGACTGATTCCTGGGATGGCAGGACTGACACATCAAGAGAGATTGAGTCGATTAGGGTTCTATTTGGAGTTCAGAAGAATGAGGGGGGATCTCATAGAAACCTATAAAATTCTAACAGGACTAGACAGGGTAGATGTAGGAAGGATGTTCCCGATGGTGGGGGAGTCCAGAACCAGGGGTCACAGTCTGAGGATACAGGGTAGACCATTTAGGACTGAGATGAGGAGAAATTTCTTCACCCAGAGAGTGGTGAGCCTGTGAAATTCGCTACCAATGAAAGTAGTTGAGGCCAAAACACTATGTTTTCAAGAAGGAATTAGATATAGCTCTTGGGGCGAAAGGGATCAAAGGATATGGGGAGAAAGCGGGAGCAAGCTATTGAGTTGGATGATCAGCCATGATCATAATGAATGGCAGAGCAGGCTCGAAGAGTCAAATGGCCTACTCCTGCTCCTATTTTCTATGTTTCTATTGGTTAACTTTCAAAGGTTCCATTTTATTGATGGTATCAATTATCAGAAAGAACAATTCAAGCTGCCAATTCTACAAGATGAAACTAATGAGTTGTCATAAATATCCATCTGGTTTACTAATATCCTTTAGGGAAGGAAATCTGCTGTCCTTACCAATCTGGCCTATATGTGACTCCAGACCCACAGCAATGTGGTTAATTCTTAACCGCCCTCTAAAATATCCAAGTAAGCTACACAGCTGTATTCAAGAAAGCGGCTCACTACGACCTCAAGTGTAATTAGGATGGCTGATAAATCTTGGCCTTTCCAGTAACGCTCACATCCTATGAAAGGTTATAAAAAAGACTGACCAGATTAACTCAAAATGACAAGCACAATATGACTTAAAGAGAAAATAACTTTTGCAAACAACTGAGTTATTTCCATGCTATCATATCATTGAGAGGCCCAGATAAAGTGAGAGTTAAAGAAATGGTCCATTCCAGTTATTTAATGCATACATACAAACATACGAATTAGGAGAATCTCAGGAACAGTTACCATAGTATATTAAGGTTTAGGTTAGCAATGGAAAAGTTCAAGGAACAATCCTGAGTAAACATACTTAATTGGTACAGGGCTAATTCCAATGAACTATCCCAGGTAAATTGGAATCAAAAATGGGGAGACAAAACTGTAACAGAACAATAAGCTACCTTTAAAGATATGATTCAGCTGCAGTTGAGGTACCATCCCATGAGGGAGAAGGTTCTGATAAAGGGTCATCAACCTGAAATGCTGGAGTAGATTTAACCCTTCCTGCCATCAGGTTTGAAGGCGGAGTTGGGGTATTAAATTCAGCGGGCAATCTGCCTGCCGTCTACACCCCCTCCCCCATTGCAATTATACCAGCAGCTAAGGAGCTGGCAGACAGCCTGTGGGACAACTGAGGCAATGCATACCCACTTAAGGGCCTCATTCCATTGCTGTGAGAATTTAACTAGCAGTGGAAGAGTCCCACGCAAAGCGGCCCACCCAGCACATTTCCTTGCGTGGCTGGTACTGGGCAAGGGGATGTCCTTCCTTAGCTGGTCCCAAGGCGTAACCCATCCCAAGTTGCCCAAGTCCCCATGCCCTGATAAACTAAGTCACCCATTCCCCTCACTAACGCCCCCTCGACAACCCACACACTTACAAAGTTCCAATCCATTGCAGCTTGCTTCCTCATAGCCCAAATGCAATACTGGCAGTGGCCAAGCTGCCATCATTTTCCCAGTGAGTGGCACAACTGGTACATCAAGTACCAGCCCCCTGATTGGCCGGTAGTTCTCTGAGGTGAGTCTTCCCGTTCCTGAGGGGTGAAAATCCTGCCTCCAGCTAATTAATGGCAAATTAACCCCAGGCGGGCTCCCCCCACCCACAGGTTAGTCGCCAGTGGGGAGGAGGGGCAGCAGGGACCATGGCATCCCGTATAATTCAGCCTGTTAACTCTGCTTTTTTCAAAAGATGCTGCCTCATCTACAGAGTATTTCCAGCATTTTCTGTTTTTCAGATTTCCTGCATCTGCAGTATTTTGTTCTGTTTTAGAAAGGTTGGCTATACTTAAAGTTGGTTTGGTCACAAGGACCAGATGGAATGCATCTGAGGATGCAGAGGGAAGTAAGGGTGGAAATTGTGAAGGTACTGGCCATGATCTTCCAATTCTCCATTAGTCATGGATAAGATGCCAGAGGACAGGAGAACTGCAAATCTAACACCCTTATTCAAAAAAAGGTTTTAGGGTAAACCCAGTAACGACAGGCCAGTCAATTTAATCTCAGTGGTGGGAACGTTTGTTAAAATGACAATCTGGGACAAAATTAGCAGTCATTTCAACCAACACAGATTAATTAAGGCAACCCAGCACTGATTTGTTAAAAGACAAATTGTGCATAACTAAATTGATTGAGCTTTTTGATGAAGTAACAGGGAGGGTAGGTGTGAGAAATGCAGTTGATGTGTATATGGACTTCCAAAAAGCGCTGCATAAAGCGCTATATAACATGCTTACCAGCAAAGTTGAAGCGTATGGAATAAAAGGGACAGTAGCAGCATGGATAAGAAATAGCTGATAAAGGACTGATGCATTATTGTTTTTGAACTGGAGGAAAGGATTGGGTTCCCAAGGGTTTTTTTAAATTCGTTCATGGGATGTGGACATCGCTGGCATTTATTGCCCATCCCTAACTGCCCTTGAGAAAGTGCTGATCAGTTGCTTTCTTGAACCGCTTGTCCATGAATTGTAGGAACGCCCACAGTGCTGTTAGGAAAGCAGTTCCAGGATTTTGACCAAGTGACAGTGAAGGAACAGCGATATGGTTCCAAGATAGGATGGTGTGTGACTCGGAGGAGAACATGCATATGGTGGTGTTCTCATGCACCTGCTGCTCTTGTCCTTCTAGGTGGAAGAAGCCGTGGGTCCCAAGCCTCAAAGCGAGGTGTCAGGGATGTCAGGTTTTATAAACGATTATACTTTAAACTGTCTATTTAATTCAAAGATAGAATGGAGTTGGGGGTCTGGAAAATAGCCAATTAACAATTTTTAATTCATTCATAGGATGTGAGTTTTGCTCGTTGGGCCAGCATTTATTGCCCATCCCTAGTTGCCCTCGAGAAGATGGTGGTGAGCAGCCTTCTTGAACTGCTGCAGTCCATGTGGTGTAGGTACACCCACAGTGCTATTAGAATGGGAGTTCCAGGGTGTTGACCCAGCGACAGTGAATGAGCGACAATATATTTTCAAGTCAGGATGGTGAATGACTTGGAGGGGAACTTCCAGGTGGTGGTGAACTCATTTATCTGCTGCCCTTGTCCTTCTAGATGGTAGTGGTCGTGGGTTTGGAAGGTGCTGTTGAAGGAGCTTTGGTGAATTCCTGCAGTGCATCTTGTAGATGGTACACATTGCTACTACTGTGTGTTGGTGGTGGAGAGAGTGAACATTTGTGGATGTGGTGCCAATCAAGCGGGCTGCTTTGTCCTGGATGGTGTCAAGCTTGAGTGTTGTGGGAGCTGCACTCATTCAGGGAATTGGAGAGTATTCCATCACACTCCTGACTTAAGCCTTGTAGACGGTGGACATGCTTTGGGGAGTCAGGAGGTGAGTTACTCATCACACGATTCCTCGCCTCTGTCCTGCTCTTGAAACCACTGGCTAGTCCAGTTCAGTTTCTGTGATAGATAGAACTAATTGACCCAACAACCAACAGATCAGATCTAAACTTGCAGTCGTGCCACATCCAGTTGTGAAAAATGGTGGAAAATTAAACAACTAACAGGAGAATGAGGCTCCACAAATATCCCCATCCTCAATGATAAGGGAGCTCAGCACATCAGTGCAAAAGACAAGGATGAAGCATTTGGAACCATCTTCAGCCAGAAGTGCAGGATGGATGATGCATCTCAGCTTCCTCCTGAGGTCCCCAACATCATAGGTACCAGTCTTCAGCCAATTCAATTCACTCCACATGATGTCAAGAAACAGCTGAAGGCACTAGATACTGCTAAGGCTATGGGTCCCGACAACATTCCAACAATTGTACTAAAGACTTGTGCTGCAGAACTAGCCATGTCCCTAGCCAAGCTGTTCTAGAACAGCTACAACACTGGCACCTGCCCGGCAATGCGAAAAATTGCTCAGCTATGTCCTGTCCACAAGAAGCAGGACAGTCCAACCTGGCTAATTACAGCCCCATCAGTCTACTCTTGATTTCCCATGGGCATATATTTCATAAACGGGGGAGTCAAGGGTTATGGACGGAAGACAGGAAAGTGGAGTTGATGCCACTACCAGATCAGCTATGATCTTATTAAATGGCGGAGCAGGCTCGAAAGGTCAAATGGCCTATTCCTGCTTTTAGGTCCTATGTTCTTAGCATCAGCAAAGTGATGAAAGGGGTCATTGACGGTGCTATAAGGCAGCACTTACTCAGCAATAACTTGCTCATTGACGCTTAGTATGGATTCCCCCAGGATCACTCAGGTCTTGACCTCATTATAGCCTTGTTTCAAACTTGGACAAAAAAGCTGAACTCCAGAGGTGACGTGACATGACCCTTGACATCAAGGCAGCATTTGACTGAGTGTGGCATCAAGGAGCCCAAGCAAAACTGACATCAATGGAAATCGGGGAAAACTCTCCACTGGCTAGAGTCATACCTAGCACAAAGGAAAATGGTTATGGTATAAATAATGGTTTGGTAGTACAGAACTTGAGTATTGCTGAAAAAAAGAGGCATGTAGAAGCTTTTCATCTTACATTCATCAGGACACTTCGCAAGAATACTAACATAAGGGGAAAACAATTTATACTGTATGTGAAGAGAGTGCTGATTGGTTGGCAAGTGGACTCTGATTGGTAGACGTGTTGCCATGCAGAATGCACCAGTGATGGTGGCAGTCGGTGGCTGTGGGGCACTTGCATCAGTACTCAGGGAAGAGTGAGCTATTCTGCTGGGATGGGCTCCACTTGAACTGGGCTGGGACCAGTGTTCTGGCCAATTGTGTAACTAGGGCTGTGGACAGAGATTTAAACTAATGGGGTGGAGGGTAGGGTTTGGGTGAAGGGAAAATTAGAAATCCAAAGAGAAAGGCCAAGGCACCAGAACATTATAGAAATGTGGGTAAAGAAAGCAGAGTGAGATAGGAAGGGACAGGGAGTTTAACAAAAATTGTACACTGGCGAATAAGGACATAGCAGGGAATAGAAGTAAAAAACTGAAAATAAAGTTTCTTTATCTGAATGCATGAAGAATCTACAATAAGATTGATGAACTAGTTGCACAAATAGCGGTAAATGAATTAGATTTAATTACCATTACAGAGACATGGCTATAAGATGATCAAGGATGGGAAATAAATATTCCAGGGTACACAATATCTTGGAAAGACAGACAGAATGGCAAAGGAGGAAGGGTAGTTTTGATAGTAAAAGATGACATAAGGATATTAGTGAAAAAGGATCTGGCCTCAGAAGATCATGAAGTTGTATCGGTATAGGAAGAGTCAGAAAACACTGGTGGGAGTAATGTTTAAGCCCCCTTACAGTAGTTATAGCGTTGGACAGGTCATGAAACAAGAAATTATTGAAGCTTGTAACAAGGGGAATGTACTAATTGTGAGGGTCTTTAATCCTCATGTAGACTGGGACAATCAAATTGATGAGTGATCTAGAAGATGAGTTTGCAGAATGTTTCTGTGACAGTTTCTTGGAGCAATATGTTGTGGAACCAACTGGAGATAAAGCTATCTTAGATCTAGTGTTGTGTAATGAAACAAGGTTAATTAGTAATTTTGTAAATAAAAGATCAATTGGGAAACAGTGATCATAATACTACTGAATTCCATGTTAAGTTTGAAAGTAACATACTCCAATCGCAAACAAAAATCTTTAAACTTAAATAAAGCCAATTACATAGATATGATGGGAGAACTGGCTAAGGTTAATTGGGTAAATAGACTAAAAGGTATGGAGGTAAATGAGCAGTAGGAAATATTTAAAAAGCAATTCAAAATGTTCAAGAAAAATACATTCCATTGAAAAAAAACTCAGCTAGAAAGATCCATCTGTGGCTTTTTCAGGAAATTAAGGATAGCATCAGATCAAAAGAAGAGACTTACAATGTTGCAAAAACAGTAGCAAGTCTCAGGATTGGGAGTGTTTTTGACACCAGCAGAGGGCCACCAAAAAGTTAATAAAAAGGGAAAAATTTGAATATGAGAGTAGACTAGCCAGAAATATAAAACAGATTGTAAGAGTTTTTATAAGTATGTAAAGAAGAAAAGAATAGCTAAAAGGAACATTGGTCCCTCAGAAGCAGAGGCAGGAGAAATTACTACGGGGAATGTGGAAATGCCAGAAGCGCTGAACAAATATTTTGTGCCTATCTTCACAGGAGAAAAACAAGTGTTATACCAGAAATAGAGGGTAATCTAGGAGCTAAAAAGTGAGGAAATTAATATCAGCAGAGAAAATGTATTAGTGAAACTTAAGGGGCTAAAACCCAACAAATTCCCAGGACCTGATGGCCTACACCCTAGGGCTCTAAAAGAGAGAGCTGCAGAGAAATCGAATGGGCTGGCTTCGATTTTCCTAAATTCCTTTGATTCTGGAACAGTCCCATTAAATTGGATGTTGGCAATATGTTATACCACTTCTCAAGAAAGGAGGGAGGGGGAAAACAGTGAACTACAGGCCAGTTAACCTAAAATCAGTTGTTGGGGAAATGCTGGATCTATTATTAAGGCAGTCTTAACAATGCATTTAGGAAAGCATAGCATGATTAGAAAAAAAGGAAAAACCTCTGACAAATTTATGCAATTTTTTTTTGAGGATGTAGCTAGTAAGATAAAGGAGAACTAGCAGATGTAGAATGCCTGGATTTCCAAAAGGCAGTTGATAAGGTGACACAGAAAAGTTTAATAGGCAAGATAAGGACTCATGGAGTTGGGGCTAATATTTTAACATGGATAGAGGATTGATTAATGGATAGAAAGCTGACAGATTGCAGGTTGATAGGCAGTGAACAGTGGAGTGTTGCAAGGATCAGTGCTGGGGCATCAGCTATTTACAATCTACATTAATGACTTAGATGAAGAGGCAGAGAGTAATGTATTGAAGTTTGTTGGTGATACTTAGCTAGGTCAGAAGGTAAGCTGTGGGGAGGATACAGAGGCTGCAAAGAGATATAGACAGATTAAGTGAGTGGGCAACAAGATGGCAGATGGAATATAATGTAGGAAAGTGTGAGGTTATTTACTTTGGTCGTTAAGAATAGAAAAGCAGAATTTTTTTTTAAAGTGTGAAACTTGCAGGTGTTGATGTTCAAAGATATTTGGGTTAAGGAACACAGAAAGTTAGCATGCAGGTGCAGGAAGCAATTAGGAAGACAAGTGACATGTTGGCCTTTATTGCAAGGGGATTGGCATACACGAATAAAAAAAAAGTCAAACTGCAATTGTATAGGGTTTTGGTGACACCACATCTGGAACACTGTATGTAGTTTTGGTCCCCACATTTAAGAAAGGATATACTTGCTTGGAGGTGGTACTGCAAATGCTCACTAGATTGGTCCCTGGGATGAGGGGGTTGTCCTATGATGAGCGACTGAGTAAATTAGGCTTATATTCTCTGGAGTTTAGAAGAATGAGAAGCAATCTGATTGAAACCTACAAGATTCTGAGGGGCTAGATAGGGTTGACGCTGAGAAATTGTTTCCGCTGGATGGGGAATCTAAAACAGAGGGGCACAGTCTCAGGATAAGGGGACAATCATTTAGGACTGGGATGAGGAGAAATGAGGAGAGTTGTGAATCTTTGGAATTCTCTGCCCCAGAGAGTTGTGGATGCTCCATTGCTGAATACATTTAAAACTGCAATAGACAGATTTTTGGTATCTCAGGGAATTAAGGGGTATGGAAACCAGGCAAGAAAATTGAGTTGAAGCCCAAGATCAGCCATGATCGTACTGAATGGCGGAGCAAGCTCGACGGTCCGTATAGTTTACTCCTACTTCTATTTTTTGGGCGGGATTTTCCGGCCCCACCCACCACCAGGATCGTCTGGTCCCATCTAAAGTCAACGGGATTTAGGCTCATCGTCGCACCCCCCACAGCGGGTCCTGCCACAGGGGGGCCGGAAAATCTCGGCCTTTGTGTTCTTGTTTTCTTATGTAGAGAAATGTTTTTAATTCTGTTTGGAAGAAAAGAAGAGGGGCAATACAAAATAAAGGGCACAATTCTAAAGGAAGTGCAGCAACAGAAAAACCTGGAGATGTATGTGTACAAATCACTGAAGGTGGAAAAGTGGTTAAAACGGCATATGGTATCTGGGTTTTATAAATAGAGGCATGGAGTGAAAAAGCAAGTTGTGATGAACTTTTATAAAACACTGATTTGGCCTTAACTGAAATATTGTGTCTAGTTCTAGGCACCACTGGATATCCTTCAGGAACAGCTGAATAGCAATATATTGGGAGTGAGAACCATGGTCAATTTTTCCTTCCCTAATCTAAGTGATGTTAAGGCTAATTTTAGTGCATCAACTAAGATCACTAAAACAGCACAAGCCAGGGAATGAACCTCAAATGTTACTTTTCTGTAAGGCTCAGCACCTCAGTGAGAAACTGGAACAATTTCTTTGGAATATTTCTTTGATAAGGTTATCCAACAAAAGAAGATAAAAAAAAGATTTTTCCAGTTATCAGACTGACACCACTTCAGCACATCAAAAAATATTGTAATCTATTATGATTATGTTGGCGAATTGATAACTTTCAGGAGAAATATTAATGCTGAAAGGTCATTCACATGGTCTTGTAATATTAATAAAAGGATCAGTCAAATTAATAAGGTTCAAAGAAAAGCTGATTCAGTGAAAGCTGGTCCTGTCATGCTCTTGTGGCTGATTAGTGGCAACCCAGGGAATCTGTTCCAGTACTTGTAAATAGATTTTCTTGTGATTGTTGAATAAACGTCTCTTTCTGTTCTATAATCAGCAAAATTAGATAATAAATATTCTCATTACCAAATGTAACATCAGAATTTATGTACGAACTATATAAGTGGTGAGTTCTGATCAATGATTGTGTAAGCTGTGGGAAATAAAGATTTCAATTATTTCATTTTCCACATAAATTTATTACTTCATTTCATATAAGTCCCTTATGCAAAATTATTTTAACCATGTTCAGTTTGTTTCTAATTTAGATAATTTTGTCAATTTCTGCTTTCCTTTTATATACGCCTGATTAAGCAAGAGACTACCAATTTAAGTAGAGCTTACAGAAAAGCAGTATATATATAATTGACTACAGTACTTGAGCCTAATGCATAATTAGGTTTAATAATTAGCTTAACGTATCTCTGGGTTCCTTTTGTCTATGAGATTATAACCATGTTACTATGAGCAGCATTGAAATGAAGGCCTCAACAGCAAGTTTTTCACACTGAAGTGAGGCTGAACTACACAATTTGGAAGAGTCTATACTGTTGAGTCTGAGGCACAGTGCACTTTGCCTTTGTGGGCATTGTAAGTACACACCCCATTACCTTGTAGGCATGGAAGAATTACATCAAAATTCCATTAATTTGCATGTAATGCAAAGAAAGAAAAAACACTAGCACTTTTATCGTACCTTTCACGAGCTTAGGATATTCCAGAGTGCTTTACAGCGAATTAAATATTTTTGAAGTGTAATCGTTGTTGCAATGTAGGAGGTGTTCCAAATAATAGCAGATCATGGTATTCCAAGATTTATCTAACAGTGAGGGAAAAAGACTAAGGCCATAATTTTTTCCTTGTTGAGCAGGCTCGGTGGGAGTGGGCAGGGGCAGTCAGGAAGCCGACTGCTGCCTGCGGTCGGCTCTGCTCCGCAATTTAACACGAGCGGGCCAATTAAGGCCTGCCCTGCATGGATCACGAGCAGCAGTGCACAGCGCTGCCTGTGTGGGCAGGAAGAGGAGGCAGAGCAGGTCTGGCGTGCAAGTTGCGCATACGCGTGAAAAAGCGCTTCAATCTCCCCGAGGTAGCTCCGTGCCTCAGGGAGACTGAAGCACTTTTTAAAAAAATGATTAAAGACAGTAAAAAAAAATTTTAAAACATGTTCCATCATGTGACTCTGTCACATTAGTTGGGACATGTTTTAATTGAAAAATAAAGTTTTCAGTTAATGTTTATTTGCTTTCGGAAACCTCATCCCGCTCGTAAGGTTAGACGGGCAGCATTAATTTGATTTTAATTAGTTTGTTAATGGCCTTAATAGGCCTTTCAATTATTGGCAGGCGCGCAGCCGACTCTGGCACGCAACCGTTGAATGAAATATCGCGAGACAGCGTGATGATGTCAGGACACACGCCCAATGTCATCGCGCGTCATATTAACTCAGGCGTGTCGGGCGCACGCTCATGCGCCAAACATAAAATTCTGGCCTAAGTAAAACTTATCCAAACATCCAAGCCAACAAAGTTCAAAGGTGACAAATCTGTCAGTATTTGGATTCCTGATCATACTTTCTGATGAAGATATATGGCTTTCTTCTTTTTTGTTAAGGCCCAAAGGGTTCCAGCTTCCCGCCAATGTTATTCCGAATGTTTAATAAGAAATATGCAGCAGCAGTCTACAAAATATTCTCCCCTCAATATTTTTCTTCCCTGAGTGAAACAGTACCTAACATCACAGCCAAGTTCAGAAAATTCAGTGAAGCATCAGTAATTAATTACATCTGCATCTCACAGCACCAACTTCATTCACGACTTGAAAATGTGCATTGGCTTTCATAGCTTTTTCAAAGAATGGCTTTCTGCTGTGCTGTACCATTCTATGATTCTATATTACCTGAAAAAATATGTCCAAACAAAAATATTCCAAACATCCACCTTTCTCAAAGTACTTTACAAGGGAAGAGACAGAAAACAAGCAGTAGATAAGTTATCATTACACCACTGGATATAGGACAACAACTAGTGGAAAAGGTGTAAAGGAACAAATTTGCAGGAAAATAATGGGGGATTTCAATTACCAGGTATAGAATGGGATAGTAATAGTGTAAAGTGCAGGTAGAGGGGAAGGGATTCTGAAGTGTATTTAGAGAAGTTTTCTTGATCAGTATGGTTCCGGTCTAATGACGAAGGAGGCATTGCTGGATCTGGTTTTGAGAAACGAGGTGAGTCAAGTGCATAAAGTGTCAGTCAGGAACATTTAGAAGCTGTGATCAAAGCATCATTAGGTTTAGGTTAGCTAGGGATGCGGTCCAGAAGCAATTTAAAGTAAAAATACTTAATTGGAGGAGAGCCAATATCAGTGGGGCAAGAACGGATCTGACCCAGGAAAATTGGAATCAAAGACTCACAAGCAGAACTGTAATGGCTGTCTTTGAAGAACAGATGATTCGGGTACAGTTGAGGTGCACATTCCTGTAGGTGTGAAAGGTAGGACAACCTAAGCCAAAGTTCCCTGAATGGACAAAACAACACAAGAGATAGGAGCAGAAGGAGAAGTTGGGCTTCAACTCCACTTTCCTGCCCACTCCCCATATCCTTCATTCCCGGAGCGGGTGCAGAGGAGATTCACCGGGACGTTGCCTGGGATGAAACATTTAAGTCATGAACAGAGGTTGGATAGACTTGAGTTGTTTTCGTTGGAACAGAGAAGACTGAGGGGCGACCTGATCGAGGTGTACAAGATTATGAGGGGCATGGACAGGGTGGATAGGGAGCAGCTGTTCCCCTTAGTTGAAGGGTCAGTCACAAGGGGTATAAGTTCAAGGTGAGGGGCAGGAGGTTTAGGGGGGATGTGAGGAAAAACTTTTTTTACCCAGAGGGTGGTGACGGTCTGGAATGCACTGCCTGGGAGGGTGGTGGAGGCGGGTTGCCTCATATCCTTTAAAAAGTACCTGGATGAGTTCTTGGCACGTCATAACATTTAAGGCTATGGGCCAAGTACTGGTAAATGGGATTAGGTAGGTAGTTCAGGTGTTTCTCACGTGTCGGCGCAGACTCAATGGGCCGAAGGGCCTCTTCTGCACTGTGATTCTGTGATTCCCTGAAAGATCAAAGATTCTGCCTATCTTAGCCTTAAATGTAGTCAATGATGGAGCATCCACAAACCTCTGGGATACAGAAGTCCAAAGATTCAAAACTGTTTGAGTGACGAAATGTATCTTTATCTGAGTCCTAAGTCAGGCAAGTCCAAACTGCGGGCCGAGTTGTGGCGAAGCCATTGCATGTGGGCCCCCGAAGCCACTGTTCAAAATGCCAGTAAGACAGGTAAGTGAAGTTGAAGGTTCTGCAAGGTGCTGCCCCTCCAATCACATTCCGTTCCTCTTTCTCATTTGCTGCTGATAGGCTCGCTAGTGTGGGGCTTGTGGGGACCGAGAGAGGCTGAGAAGCCTGTGGGAGCAAGAGAGGCTGAGGAGCCCGTGGGAGTGAGAGAGGCTGAGAGGTCTGTGGGGACCAAGAGAGGCTGAGGCCCATGGGAGCGAGAGGCTGCTGAGGGCCGTTGGGGATTGTTTGGGGGGGGGTGCGGTGTTATGGCCCGGTAGTTGGTAAAGCTGAGTTGTTTAAAAATCCCAGAGGGAAACTTTAAACAACTGTCATAACCTCTATTTTTAAGTGGTATGTTTGCGATACAGCTCTAAATTCGGGAATCAGACCATCAGTTCTTGAGAGGTTTTATCTTAAACTAAATGAAACATTTTAAGTTACAACACATTAAACACATACTCGTGGCTACAAATTACTATTATCATAACTTTTAACAAATTCCCAGACTAATCTCCACTAAGGCAACAGCAACCCATAGACTTTGAGCAGACACCAGGCAAAGCATTTTCACCGTACAAATTCAAAAGGAGGTTCCTTTTACTTTGGTTCCTGTGGAGACAGTTGTAGACTTACAGCTGCTTTGATCTTACATTGCCTCTGCCCTACACACACTAAACTGCTGTCTGTTATACCCAACATAGCTCATTTAATGTAAATTCTCACTGTATCACCAGCACCTTTGAATTCCACCTCTTCTAACAATAAAACACCTTTCATAGTACCAACTTTATTAGTAACATAAACATATTGCTTGGACTCTGCTAGCTAGGTGCCAGATTTCACTCACCTTCTTGAATGCTCTATTCAACAAAATGCAAACATACTCTACCTCTCTTACATTTCAAAACTAGTATACATCAAAGCAACCAGGCTAGCTGACTTTAATCCAGTTAAGACACACCCACAGACTAATCCTCTATTTTTAAAAGAAAAATAATTTCCAATAAAATTAATAGCTTCATAATAGGGGGTGAACGATTAGTTGTAAGACCCAGGTGGGGTGTGAAGAAACTTGCTGCTGCAGAGAGACAGAGAGAGAGAATGTGTGTGAGAGTGTGTGTGTGTGTGTGTGTGCGCGTGTGTGTATGCACATATGAGAGATAGAGACAGAGAGAGAATGTATGTGTGTGTGTGAGAAAGTGTGTGTGTGTGTGTGTGTGTGAGAGAGAAAGTGTGTGTGAGAGAGTCTGTGTGAGAGTGGGAGAGAGTGTGTGTGGGTGAGAGATAGAGACAGAGAGAATGTGTGTGTGTGAGAGAGTGTATGTGTGTGTGTGTATGTGAAAGAGAGACAGAGTGTGCGTGTGTATGAGAGAGAGAGGAGGTGTGTGTGCGCGCGCGCAAATATAGCTCCTTTATTCAAAAAATGAGGGAGACAGAAAGCTGGAAACTCTCGACCAGTTAGCCTAACAATCCATTTTTATATTCCTAGCTAGTTTTCTTTGGTATGCTATTCTTATTTCCCTTTTTATCAACTTTTTGCTGGCCCTTTGCTGGTTTGTAAAACACTCCAAAGCCTCAGACTCGCTACTACTTTTGCAACCTTACTAGCCTCTTCATTTAATCCAATGCTATGCTTAACTTCCTGAGTAATCCTCAGATGGGTCTTTCTTGTTGAGATTTTGTTTCTCAATGGAATGTATTTTGGTTGAATATTTTGAATTGTTTCTTTAAATGTTTCCACTGTTTATTGATGGCCATATCTTTTAGTCTATTTACCCAATCAACCTTAGCCAGTTCTCCCCTCATACTTGAGGCAAAAAGGAATAGGAAATGGGGTGGCGTTGTTAGTTAAGGATGAAATCAGTGCAACAGTGAGAAAGGATATTGGCTCAGAAAATCTAGATGTAGGATCAGTCTGAGTGGAGCTAAGAAGGAACAAGGGACGGAAAACATTAGCGGGAGTTGTCTATAGGCCTCCAAACAGTAGTGGTAAGGTAGGGGACGGCATTAAACAGCAAATTAGAGAGGCATGCTACAAGGGTGCTACAGTAATTATGGATGACTTTAACCTACATATAGACTGGACAAACCAAATTAGCAATAATATTGTGGTAATGAATTCCTGGAGTGTGTATGAGATAGTTTTTTAGACCAGTATGTCGAGGAACCAACTAGAGAACAAGTTATCCTACATGTGGTATTGTACAAAGAGAAGGGGTAATTAATAATCTTGTTTTGTGGGGTCCGTTAGGAAACAGTGACCATAACATTATAGAATACTCCATTAGGATGGGAAGTGAAGTAGTGCAATCTGAAACTAGGGCCCTTAATCTAAACAGAGGAAACTACAAAGGTATGATGAGTAGTTGGCTATGGTAGATTGGGGAACTTCATTAAAAGGCATGATGGCAGATAATGGCTAATATTTAAGAAATTAATGAATGCATTGTAACAGTTATACATTCCATTCTGGGGCAAAAACACAACAGGAAAAGCAACCCAACATGGCTAACCAAAGAATTCAAGAACAGTATTACATCCAAACAGGAGTCATATAAAGTTGCTAGAAAAGGTAGCAAGCCTGAGGATGTGGAGCAGCAGAATTCAGCAAAGGAGGACCAAGAGATTGGTTAAGAGGGTAAAAATACAGTATGACAGTAAACTTGCAAGCAAACTGTAAAAGCTTCTTTAAGTATGTAAAAAGAAAAAGATTAGTGAAGACAAATGGCTTTACAGTCTCAAACAGGAGAATTTATAACAAAGAACAAGAAAATGGCAGGGCAATTAAACAACTACTTTAGTTCTGTCTTAACATGGGAAAACACAAATAACTTGCCAAAAATGCGAGGGAATCAAGGGTCTAGTGAGAAGGAGGAATTGAGGTAAATTAGTATTAATACAAGAACGGTGCTGGAGAAATTAATGGGACTGAAAGCTGATAAATCCCCAGGGCCTGATAATCTACATCCCTGGGCTCTAAAGGAGGAGGCCATAGAAATAGTGGATGTGTTGGTTGTCACCTTCCAAAATTCTGGAACAGTCCTAGCATATTGGAGAGATCCCACTATTTAAAAAGGACGGATGGAGAAAACGGAATTACAGACCAGCTAGCCTAACATGAGGTAGGGAAAATGCTACAGCCTATATTAAAGGATGTAATAACAGGATACTTAGAAAATATCAACACGATTAGACAAAGTCAAAATGGATTTATGAAAGGGAAATCATGTTTGACAAATCTACTGGAGTTTTTTGAGGATGTAACGAGCAGAATAGATAAGGGAGAACCAGTGGATGTTGTGTATTTGGATTTTCAGAAGGCCTTTGATAAAGTCCCAGTAAAAGGTTAGTGTGCAAAATTGGGGGTAATATATTGACATGGATTGAGAATTGGTTAACGGACAGGAAACAGAGTAGGAATAAATGGGTCTTTTTTGGAGTGGCAGGCGGTGACTAGTGGGGTACCCAGGGATCAGTGCTTGAGCTCCAGCTATTCACAGTGCATATCAATGATTTGGATGAGGGAACCAAATGTAATATTTCCAAGTTTGCTGATGACACAAAAGGATGTTTAGAGGCTTCCAGGTGATTTAGACAAGTTGAGTGAGTGGGCAAATACATGGCAAATGTAGTATAACATGGATAAGCGTGAAATTAGCCACTTTGGTTGGAAAAACAGAATGGCAGAGTAGTATTTAATTAGTGATAAGATTGGGAAATGCTGATGCACAAATGGACCTGGGTGTCTTTGTACACCAATCACTGAAATCAAGCATTCTGGTGCAGCAAACATGAAGGCAAATGGATAGTCGGCCTTCATTGCAAGAAGATTTGGATGCAGGAGCAAGGATGTCTTATTGCAGTTATACAGGGGCTTGGTGAGACCACACCTGGAGTATTCTGTGCAGTTTTGGTCTCCTTACCTAAGAAAGGATACACTTGCCACAGAGGGAGCGCAGCAAAGGTTCTCCAGACTGATTCCTGAGATGGCAGGATTGTCATTTGAGGAGAAATTGGGTTGACTTGGCTTGTATTCACTGGAGTTTAGAAGAATGAGAGGGGATCTCATTGAAACATATAAAATTCTGACAGGGCAGGACAGACTGGATGCAGGAATGATGTTTCCTTCAGCTTGGGGGGGGGGGGGCGGGGTGCTAGAACAAGGAGTCACAGTCTCAGGATATGGGGTAAGCCACTTAAGACTGAGATGAGGAGAAATTTCTTCACTCAGAGGCTGGTGAACCTGTGGAATTCTCTGCCACAGAGCGCTGTGCAGGCCAAGTCACTGACTATATTTAAGAAGGAAATAGATAGATTTCTGGACTCTAAAGGCATCAAGAGGTATGGGGAGAGAGCAGGAGTACAGCATTGCATAGGGGATCAGCCATAATCATATTGAATGGGGGAGCAGGCTCGAAGGGCCAAATGACCTAATCCTGCACCTGTTTTCTTTGTTTCTACCTATGTTATTAACCTTGTGTCAATTTAAATTTGTTGCTTTCAAATTTAACATGGATTTCAATTGTGTCAAGATCATTAGTTCTCAGCAGATCTTTTACTATGGGATTACTAATTAACCACTGTGTCATCACACAATATTCAAATCTAAAACATTTTTATGTCGAGTTGGTTCTACAACAGTGGCCACTACTCCAGGTGATACTGCTGGAAATACAGAGCTTTCAGCCAGTCAGATTTTGCAGGTTGCTCTCTCAGGCAGGATTTGGTCCCAAGTGAGGAGTGGAAGTCCTACCTCCAGCTAATTAAATCCACCACCTGAAAAATCCTGCCCATTGTGGCCAATTCTGGCACCATGATTTGGGAAGGGTGTGAAGGCTTCAGCAGGGTGCAGAAAAGGTTTCCAAGAATGGTTCCAGGGTTGAGGGAGTTCAGTTATGCGATAGATTGAAGAATCTGGGGTTGTTCACCATAGAGAAGAGAAGGCCGAGAAGTGAGTTAACAAATTTGCATATTGTTACAGACAGGAGAGAAACTGAATTTCTTTATCTTCTCCACTTCAGTCCAGAAGCAGAGGTGTTTGTTTTATTGCTTTTAAAGTAAGCTGTGGCATGTTTCCCCAAACCTTCAATTTATGTGATCCAATTTAATAATAACTCACGCCAAACTTGCATTATGATTAACTCAGAAAGTTAGTTTATTCACATCCATACTCGGGGAAGGGTGGGGGGGAGAAAGTGCTCGCAACCTCACACACGCAACATATGCACTAAGGGGATAGAAAAGCAGAACATTTACAACTATGGGCAACAATAGTAAAAGAACCCCAGAAACGAATATTAGTTCACGTGATTCGCAGAGTCCAAGAAATCAAAGTCCAGATGTTGTTTTCTTCGTGATGGGGTTTAGTCTAGGTGAATTCCTGATTGGAGACAGCAACACGAAGCTCCTAATGGCCTTCCTGTGCTAGACTGCTTGGCATGCGACGATCAGAGACTTAAATCAAACAGACTTTGAGGAGCTGAGAGATGGCGGCCAGCTGCTTGGTTCGTTGGGAGGTCTGGTGGAGTTCTTTCCAGTTGATGTTAAAACAGCAGACTGAGCTGCAAGGCTAAAAATGTAATATTAAAATGATCCAATAGGTCAGAAGCATGGGGTCATGTGACATGGCCATTAATGAGTCAATTGCAGCCTCACAAGCATTTTCTGTGTCCTAGCAAAAATCAATTGTTTTTCTTAGGAGTTAAATAGTGGCTGTTAACACTTCTTCAGGTATGTCTCTGTCTTTATTATGTCGCAGCTGGGGGAGTCAATTAGTCGTCTAGTTTCATGATTATACTGTGGCCTTACAGTGGGGTGTGAGATTCCACAAAGATGGGAGTAGAACTCTTTGTTCTTGTAGTCTCTGTTGGAACCTTCCCGAACAAATGTCCAATCTTTCGAGTCATATGACCTGTAGCAGCAATTTTGTGGTCCAGCAGAAGTCCATTGTAAAATATCAAAAAAGAATAATGTTTTGATTTATTTTCATGTCTTATTGACATGACAATATCAATAGCATTGCCTTATATGCTCGTTTGACATTGCTAGTCTGTTAAATAACGTGCCACTCAACGAAACCATAGAAATTTGCACTGAATCACTACATCATGGCAAACTAGACACCCCACCATTTTCTGAATCTGTATGAATTGAACTTACCCCAATCAGATCATAGCAACTCGAGCATTTGAATTCAGCTTTAATGACACCATGTGTGCCCAAATAGGTGATGTTGCCATGGGATCCCCTCTCACCCCAGCTCTCACTAACATTTTAATTGGTTTCCACGAGAAACATATTTTCAATGGAACGACCCCTAACCCTCTTGCGTATTTCCGATATGTAGATGATATGTTTGCTATATTTGAATCTGCAAAAGCCTGTAAGAATTTTCTTACACACCATAATACATTCCATCCCACGCTCAAATCCACCTTTGAAATGGAGCAGTCTAATGAACTCCCCTTCCTGAATATGCTCGTTGAGAAATCTGCTAATAGTTTCTCCACTACCGTCTAATGCAAGCCTACATTCACTGGTCAAAAATGCACTGGGATTCCTACAGCTCCACATTGGCCTTATCAGTAATCTTGCAAATAGAGCCTGAGCCATTTGCTCACCATGCAAGTTTGATGCCAAATAGGGCACATGAAAGCTATCCTGTGAGATGACGGCTACCCCGATCAGATCAATGCTCGCTGTGTATTGCACACACTCATGAAGGGGCCTAAGGTCACCATTTCCGGACCTGAAAAGTGCCCAGTTCTACTTCAAATTACCCTGGATGATTAAGGTGTCTCAAAACCTTTAGTATCAGGTGGATACTACTGCAGTATGAGTGACATTTTCCACTAACAGGATGCTGCTGACAAGCCAAAAAGGTGTTCAGCCTACCACACAAATGAGTAACATGGTATATGAATCTCAAGTGCCAGGGCAATACCAGGTACGTTGGCCATATATCCCAATGACTTGGGAGATCATATCAAACAGCACGTCCCTTTGGCTATTCACAATAGGCAGAGCACTAACCGTACTCAACAACCCATGTTTGCAAAACTCAGAGCACTGGACGGAATTTTCCACTCTCGCCAGCGGAGGGAATCATGGTGGGCAGGGACACTAAATTTGGCGTAATGGAAGAAGTCAGTTTCCTGCCAACAGGAAATTAGCTTGGAATTTTGTTCTCCCAACTTTGATGGAGGGTTAAAGGCAGGTCGAGTGTCCCGCTGATCTATGTCAGGAATCATGTTTGCATCCATTTGCATCTCAAGAATGTTCGTTGAAAGGTTAACTCATCAGAATTACATCCCTGCTCTAAATTAAATATCCTGCCAGCAGATAATTAGAAAGATCTGTTTCTTGACTGTATATAAGTGGCGAGCTTCATTTCATCAACAACTTCATGGTCAGTAGATGCTGCTTTTGCTTACCTTTAAGAGCACTGCTGCGAGGTTTCGGGTGCCCGCATCACAAGCTGCGCCAAGGTTGGGCATGGGGAGCAATACCAACAGGAAGAGGGGGGAAGATGGAGGCAAGACTGGTGGGGTGTGGCTGTGGAATACAGGAGGGGAGGGGAGAGACCGAGGCAGGACTAGGAGTGGAGGGGCGTTGTGGAACATGTGAGCGGAGAGGGGGTGACCAAGGCAGGACCAGTGGTGGTCAAGGAACAAAGCGGAGTAGTGAAAGATTGTCCTGGGGGAAGAGTTATAAGACGTTCCAAGGAAGAATGAGAGACTATCCTGGGACTGAGGTCACGCTGTCAGGGGCATATTGAACAGTGTCCTGAGGCTGTGCAGGTCATTTTAGAGGGCTCTGCAAGGCATGCATGTCTTAGTCCCAGTCTTGGGCAGGGAAGCCCTCTGTGGGCAGTGATGGTCATGTATAGTATGGTGTGCAGGGCATTGTCAGTCACTTAAGAATATGGTCCTTGGGATTTGAGTCAGTATTGTGAGACAGACGGCACAGTAACGTTCAGGGGAGGCATCTGCATCCTGCAAGTCGGTGGCTGAAAAGTCATAGGGTGGTATTGGATGGTTTCATGGTGGGGGGGGTCCTAGAAAGTCAAGGCGCATGTGGCCTCGAGAAGGGGTTAACAAAGGGCATGAGTACATCAACATTAAAGGGTTGAGGAGGAGAGCAGGAATTTCCACATGGATAATGATGGGGTCATGGGTGACAGGGTATGGCTGGATAGTGATGGGAGGAAGGAGAATTAGGAGGCAGTGAGAATGCAGGAGGATGGGAGGAACTTGGTGGGTAATAGGGGAGGTTGGAAACTGGTCTCCCAGATGAAGGTCAGTAGCACCATTTTTGATCTCACCTTACAATGAGGCAGATTGAAAGTCAAACTAAAAGAAAATCCACCAGGGAGGGGTCTCAGGGCATGTGGGAGAAGTTCAGCACAGCAAATTTTTGCTGATTGAAGGGGCACCCTATAACTGTCCTGCTCCAGCCATGGACAGCCTGGCTCAACTGAGTGCTGGGCTTGGAGTACAATGCACAATGAATGAGTTTGGCTCCTTTACTAATGGTGCGCATTCAGGTGACAATCCATTAAGTTTAGGTGATGCAGTGCATATGATCTTAATTGACATCTGAAACTTAGAGACATGTCAGAATGGATGCAAGGTCCAACAATCGATGGCCACGTCTGCTGCACAGAGGCAACATGGGCCCTACAAGTCTCCATGTTCCCAGTGCACTGGCCATGACAATCAAGGCACCATGTTTGCAGTCAGGACATAAACGTAAGGATTGAGTGCCAATAGTTATTGTCAAAGGCACCGGAGGACAACTAACACAAGGCTGATTGTTGATCCTCAGACTTAGGTATTTTGACCCTAATGAAGACCCTCATTGCGAATGCAGGAAAAGCGCAGCCACCTGTCATTCTCCAGGATGATACCTGCCTGCAAGGGGTGACCTCGGTATGCGATATGCAGACTTAGGGAAAGTCAAAGGCTAGATATTGCATCCCTGCCTTGTATATGGAGGGACACCATTCCACAGAACTACCATTGCTTGTTCAACTGTGTCTGTTCACTGATA
The DNA here is from genome assembly GCF_017639515.1 of Carcharodon carcharias. NCBI lineage: Eukaryota > Metazoa > Chordata > Chondrichthyes > Lamniformes > Lamnidae > Carcharodon > Carcharodon carcharias. The sequence continues at coordinate 44,140,608 of NC_054471.1, read as the reverse complement.
CAAGGAGGAGTGGAGAATGCAGACTGCAAGCTTCGCAGCATTCTTGATGACAAGGAGAAGAAAGGTCTGTCACCAATTGGCACAAGTCAAGAAAGACCATCGTCCTGAGAAACAAGAGCCAGAAATACCTAGATGCTGAAGAGGAAAGGCTAAATCCACAAAGATGTTTGGTACGACCAAGGGTCTACAGAAGACACAGCTCACATCATGGAAGTGAGAGTGAAAAACATCTTGTCTGCGCTTGTTTGGGGATGTTGGAGCACATATTTGGTACAATCTTTGTGAGGACTCATGCCGCACAGACTTGGAGGGCATCCCAAGCCAGTTGCTTTGAAGGTTAGAACCACACTGAACTTTTTTGCTGGTGGATCTTTCCAAGGTTTCACTAGGGACCTTGGTAAAGTCTCACAATCGGGGACACATAAATGCATGAGGAGGCAATGACATAGTGGTATTGTCACTGGACTAGTAATCCAGAGAAGTCTCATGGCATCAGGTCAAACATGGACAAGGAAACCTCCTGCTGATTACCACGTACCACCCTCCCTCAGCTGATGAATCAGTGCTCCTTGATGTTGAACACCATTTGGAGGAAACACTGAGGGCGGCAAAGGCACAGAATGTACTTTGGACGGGGGGGCTTCAACGTCCATCACCAAGAGTGGCTCGGTAGCACCACTACTGACCAAGCTGGCTGAGTCCTAAACGGCATAACTGCTAGACTGCGTCTGCAGCAGGTGGTAAAGGAACCAACAAGAGGGTAAAACATACTTGACCTCATCCTCACCAACCTGCCTGCCGAGGACGCATCTGTCCATGACAATATTGGTAGGACTGACCACTACACAGTAATTGTGGAGACAAAATCCTGCCTTCACATTGAGGATGTATTGTGTGGCGCTGCCAGCGTGCTAAATGGGATAGATTTTGAATAGATCTAAAAACTCAAGAATGGACATCCATGAGGCGCTGTGGACCATCAGCAGCAGCAGAATTGTAATCGAACATAAACTGTAACCTCACGGCCCAGCATATCCCCCACTCTACCACTGCCATCAACCCTGGTTCAATGAAAAGTGCAGGAGGGCATACCAGGAGCAGCACCAGGCATACCTAAAAATGAGATGTCAACCTGGTGAAGCAAAACACAGGACTACTTGCATGCCAAACAGCATGAGCAGCAAGTGGATAGACAGGGCTAAGCGATCCCATAACCAGTGGATCAGATCTAAGCTCTGTAGTCCTGCCACATCCAGTCGTGAGCAGGATCCACAAATATCCGCATCCTCAATGATGGGGGAACCCAGCTCATTAGTGCAAAACTTAAGGCTGAAGCATTTGCTACAATCTTCAGCCAGAAATGCCGAGTGGATGATCCATCTCAGCCTCCTCTGGCGGTCCCCAGTATCACAAGATGCCAGTCTTCAGCCAATTCGATTCATTCTGCATAATATCAAGAAACAGCTGAAGGCACTGGATACCGCAAAGGTTATGGGCACGAACAATATTCCAGCAATAGTACTGAAGATTTGTGCTCCAGAACTTGCCACACCCCTAGCCAAGCTGTTCCAGTACAGCTACAACACTGGCATCTACCCGGCTATGTGGAAAATTGCTTAGGTACATCCTGTGCACAAAAAGCAGGACAAATCCAACCCAGCCAATTACTGCCCCATCAGCCTACTCTCCAGTATTAGTAAAGAAATGGAAGTGGTCATCAATCAAGCGGCATTTGCTTAACAATAACCTGCTCACTGACGCTCAGTTTGGGTTCCGCCAGGGCCACTCAGCTCCTGACATCATTACAGCCTTGGTTCAAAAGTGGACCAAAGAGCTGAACTCCAAAGGTGAGGTGAGGGTGACTGCCCCTGACATCAAGGCCACAGTTGACAGTGTGGCATCAAGGAGCCCCTGGCAAAACTGAAGTCAATGGGAATCATGGGGAAAAATCTCCACTGGTTAGAGTCATACCTAGCACAAAGGAAGATGGTTGTGGTTGTTGAGGTCAATCATCTCAGTTCCAGAACATCACTGCAGGAGTTCCTCAGAGTAGTATCCTAGGCCTAACCATCTTCAATTGCTTCATTAATGTCCTTCCTTCCATCATAAGGCCAGAAGTAGGGATGTTCACTGATGATTGCACAATGTTCAGCGCCATTCACGACTCCTCAGATACTAAAGCAGTCCATGTCCAAATGCAGCAAGATCTGGACAATATCCAGGTTTGGGCTGACAAATGGCAAGTAACTTTCGCACCACACAAGTACCAGGCAATGACCATCTTCAACAAGAGAGAATCCAACCATCGCCCCTTGACATTCAATGGCATTACCACCACTGAATCCCCCACAATCAACATCCCGGGAGTTACCATTCACCAGAAACTGAACTGGACTAGCCATATAAATACTGTGGCTACAAGAGCAGGTCAAAGGCCAAGAATCCTGGGCGATTAACTCACCTTCTGACTCCCCAAAGCCTATCCATAAGGCACCAGTCAGGATTGTGATGGAATATTCTCCACTTGCCTGGATGAGTGCAGCTCCAACAACACTGAAGAAGCTTGACACCATCCAGGACAAAGCAGCCCACTTGATTGACATCTCTTCTACAAACATTCACTTCCTCCACCAACGACAAACAGTGGCAGCAGTGTGTACCATCAACAAGATACACTGCAGAAACTCAACAAGGCTCCTTAGGCAGCACCTTCCAAACCCAAGACCAACACCATCTAGAAGGACACGGTCAGCAGATACGTGGAAACACTACCACCTGAAAGTTCCCCTCCAAGTAACTCACCATCCTGACGTGGAGATATATTGCCATTCCTTCGCTGTCGCTGGGTTAAAATCCTGGAACTCCCTCCTTAACATCACTGTGGGTGTACCTACACCACATGGACTGCAGCAGTTCAAGAAGGCAGCTCACCACTACCTTCTCAAGGGCAACGAGGGATGGGCAATAAATGCTGGCCTAGCCAGTAAAGCCCAGATCCCATAAAATGAATATAAATCATCAGGCTCTGTGTTTTGTGCTCCAAAGGTTTGGATGTCTGAGAAAGTTCATCACAATCTTACAATTGGTGCATGATGATATGTCTTGTCTTGAGTGAGAGGTCTGAAGCAGATGCCTTCAAAATCCAGACTGCAGTCATGTAAGGCTGTATGGTAGCTCCCTTACTATTTACAAGCTACCTGACAGTGGCTATTCACTTCATCAAAGATCAACTGGCTTCTAGTGTCAGTATTAAATACTGTCTAGATGGAAAATTCTATGGATGGAAAACCGTCATCTCCATGTCAAAACTAAACTGACGGCCAACTGATATACATGATCTATAGTTTGCGGATGTCAGTGTTGTTGCCCACTCTTGCACCAGATTTGCAAGCCTTTCTCAATCTCTTCACTACTGCATTAAAGAAATTCAGCCTGTCCCTGAAGGTTGCTAAAACAAAACTCATATCGTAAACCAGATGGTTTTGATGACAAGCCGGTATCCTATGGTCTCCACTACTGACAAAAGCTTTTTATTCTAGATTTATTTATTTTCATTTACTCAATTAACAGAATTTAAATTCCCCAGCTGCCATGGTAGGATTTGAACAAATGTCTCCAGGTCATTAGTCTAGTGTTGCCATACCTGTTGATCACGTTATTAGAGTGAAACCTACAAACTCTAGTGAATGTTCCAATCAGCTGAACCAGCCTGGCATTGCATCACAATCCTTAACACTGATTTATGGAGGGCAGAAAATTGAGCCAGCTATACCTGTGATTACTGTAGCTATATAACCCTTTGAGGTCTGCTAAAATAATTCTCCAAATCACTTTATTTGAATTCCAGAGAATTTTTTTTGGCTTGTTGAAATATGTATTCATTGCTTTGCAGGAACATACGTACAAACATACGAAATAGGAGCAGGAGTCGGCCATTTGGCCCCTCGAGCTTGCTACACCATTCAATAAGATCATGGCTGATCTGATTGTAACCTCCTCTCCACATTCCCGCCTACCCCGATAGTCTTTCAACCCCTGGTTAATCAAGAATCTATCTAGCTCTGCCTTAAAAATATTCAAAGACTCTGCTTCCATGCCTTTTGAGGAAGTGTTTCTGCCAGATTTGCGCTCAGACCTGCACACCATTGCTTTAGTTATGGGTACATTCCAGCAGTAGCTAGGTAAGAGGAAGATGGGACACCTTGACCTCCCTCCAGGTGCCCCTTCTCCTCAAGAAGTCAGGGAGTTGCCCTCAGGCACATAAAGGGAGGAGGAGTGCCAGCCAGACACCCTGGGGGCATCCAGCCAGGACACTCCAAGGGTGTCCTGCCACTCTAAATCCCCTCTTCCTGTGACCCCATCAGCTCCAGCAAGTCAGACCAAGAAGAGTGCACCTGCCCTGGAACAGGAGCCCCTCAGCAGGCTGGGGCCATCTAGGCCTTGCGCCTCCAGAGTACACCCATCAAAGTCATCTCAGACAACAGGGCATTGTGGTCAGCGGGCTGTTTCCACCTCTGCTGCGAATGTCAGGGCTGCATCTAGACATAACAATAGAGCTAGAAAAGTTAAGAAGTTTTGAGTGCGCAGTATTGGCACAGGTGTTCATTCACTGTACATAATCTGCTCTAATGCAAGTATTTTTCGCATTTATCCCTCTCCAAGTCTCAGGTATTGAACAGCTAATCGATGAGATGCAAGGTCCCGCGTTCATTCAAGGGTATAAAATGAAACCCCCCCCAACCCCCAATTATCTCCCATCTTGTCCCTCAGTTCCATTAGGTCTCACTCAATCTCATCTCAGTCAATTGCCTTTAGTTTCACATCTATGACATGAACAAAGGCATGTCCTATATGAAAATGATGACTGGACAATACACAAGTAAACCTTGCATCTCAGGCAGACATTATTTGACCTCAGGAGAATGGTTCGTCAAGGTTATTGATTATCCTGATGCTGCTGCTCTGAAGTTTGTAGTTTGCGGATGTGAAAAGTATTTGCCGCAAACAACATTAGAGTCTATTCCACAAGTAGGCTTTGCAATGGTGTTCATCTTATGACTGAGTTTTTTGGGAAAAATCGACGACCACCATAGCCTTTCATGCCTCCCTGCAACGTTTTTTCATCTCTGCATTTAAGGCTGAACGTTATTCCTTTGTTAGTTCCCCTCTCCCCATGTTTGACAAGCGATGGAAGTTGGTTCCATTTGGTGACACTTGAAATATCTCGAGGGGAATGAGTGTGTGCTGTCAGAGTTGTTTGCTCATTCTGATGAACCCATCTGCTTAACTGTAAGTATCTTACTTTGCTCCTGAACACAGTCAACAGGTGCTTCACGGAATCCCTCTGTGAAGTCAGAGATCACAAATCGATATTGTAAAAAACATATCTTTTTACTTCTGTTGGACTGTGGATTAAAATTACAATGGCTGCAGTTTGAAGGACATATCCACTGGAACAGTGTGAGTGAAATATACAATATTGCTGTGCTGGAACAGAGTGCACCAGGAAAGACAGGATGGTGCCAAGGAGACGTCTGATCTAATGGGGAACTGCCTGGCAATAGTGTTTTAACTGGCTCCTGACCAGGTGACCAGGGTTTGTGTGAGAACAGTGCAGCAGCATAGCTCCTAGCGTGAAAGGAAAAAGACCTAAAACTTCTCTCCCCTGTGTGTGTAAGATTCTAGTAATTCTACAATAATAGCTAGCTGGCTTTTTCTCCTCATATCTCTATAACCTGCTCTCTCTGAAAACCTCTGTCAAGAGGCAAAGGGGAAAACCACCGTTGGAGACATTTAAAGGCAAGTGCTCAACCAGTGAACTAAAGACTGAAAGTGCTGGAAGACCAGCTCGTGTCATCAACAAAGGAATTTGGAAGACATTAATCGAAATCAACCCATCGAATCCTGTGCTCTGGAATTGGTGCTATTGAACTGTTTTATCCCACCCTTAAAATCCATGTTTTTTGTGTGTCTTATGTATCTTGTGTGTGTGTTTATAGGGATTTAAGAAGGGGTAGAGCTTAAGTTATAGAGGTCATTTTTCTTTCTTTTGCCACTGGTTAAAGACAATTTGTTCAAAACACAGTTATTTACTTACTTATTAAGTTTACAAACCTGGTACTCATATTCTGTTAACCAAAATTAAAAACTTAGGTGGGTTGATCAAACTTTTTCACATTTGTCGTGGCTCAGGGAGCAGGGGGCTTTGATATTGCAGCGCACTATCAGTGAGTCGTGACAATATGTAATTCATTTCGTGACTGTGCACTCATTGACTTAGGGTTCATAGACAGGATTAGCCTTTGTGAGATGAACAATATCGAGGACTGTAATGCTGTGAAAGCAATGCTCTGGCACATCTCCTGAGTGCTCAGCAGGATCTGTGAAGGGAATAAGTTGTCATCGACTGCTGTGTCAAAACTGACTGGGCCTTGTCTCTCCCAAATGCCAAGGCAATGCAGGATGTAAACTTCACAGTCTTCCTACGAATTCAGGGTAATGAGTGCTTGTCAATAGCAGTGGGGTCATTTTGGACTCTAAAGCAAACAGCCATATGATCTGGCCGGATGCTGACTTTCCAGCTTCCCCATTATAAAGGAACAGAATATGAACCCAACTGAAGTATCATCTGGTCTTGAAAATTACGTTGACACTTCCGTTCACCAGAGCTGCTTGGAGTCTGCATCGAAAGATTCCTTGCAGGCCCCAAGGAAGTGTAGATCCAGCCTATTCAAGGAGGCCACACCCCCTTTTTTAAGGCACTAGCTGCCATAAAGCAGGTAAGGTTAAAGGGCCAGGGAAGTTGACAGGTCAGGGGAAGGTAAGTGTCTAAGTTAGGATTTGAGGGTTGGGAGTCCGGGGGTTTGGGTGGGGGATGGTCCAGGTGTTAGGGGTGTGGTCCGGATGACCGGGGGGGGGGGGGGGGGGGGGGTGTTGATCGGCGGATTGGGGGGGTGGGGGGTGGGTATGGTCCACGTTTGGGGGTGGTTGGTCCTGGAGTTGGGGGGCTCTGAGGTCATTGGTGGGGGGGGTTCGAGGTCGAAGGGGTGTTGGGTGGGGTCCGAGGTTGCTGGGGGAGGTCCAAGGTCGGGGTGGGTCCAAGGTCGGGGTGGGGTCAGGGGAGTCCCGTGGGATTGGTCTGGGTCTTTGAAATAGTTACTCAGAATTTAGAAGAGGTTTTACTGCTGCTAACTTTTTCTGGGTAACTATTGGTATAACCGCAGCAGAACCATCCGAAGTTTGCGATTTAAATCGCATTTCGAATGGTTCCCAGCACAACACAATTGTCCAGAGGAAGTGTGCGCTTCTGGGCAATTGCCGTGCAAATACTTACTTGGGAACTTGCCAGAGTGATTTCCCAGGGCATCATTGGGGTACCCCCTCCAAATCTGACACTGGGGAGTACAGAAGTTACGGGCTAAAGGTTTTTTTAAAATAAGAGTTGCAAAATCATACACAGAAATAAAATAAGGTGCAAATATAAAAGTAAGCTCTCTCTCTCTCTCACTTGCTCTCTTTTGCCATGAGAGGCCTCCTTCTTCCCCGCCAATCCCCCCTCTCCTTCCTCAGTGTGTCTCTCTCTCTTCCTCCCCTTTCTCTCCTTCCCATCTCATATTTCCTCCCTCACAGGCACAGCAGGAGCTGCTTATGGATCTGCCGCCATCTTGCTGTATAGTTGTAACAAGGCTTCCCTACTTTTATACTCTAGTCCCTTTGCAATAAAGTCCAACATTTTATTTATCTTCCTAATCACTTGCTGAACCTGCATGCTAACCATTTGTGATTAATGTATGAGGACAACTAGATCCATCTGTATGACAGCATTCTGCAGAGCCTCTTTACTTACCAATATTCTGCTTTACTATTCTTCTCACCAAAGTGGATAAGCTCATATTTTCCCACATTATATCCTATTTAGAAAATTTTTGCCCACTCACTTAACCTATCTATATCCCCTTTGCAGACTCTGCTTCCTCCTCACAACTTGTTTTTGTATTGTCAGTAAATTGGTTATAATACACTATGTCCCTTCAATCAAGTCATTAATATAGATTGCAAATAGTTCAGGCCTACGCACTGATCCCCATGGCACTCCACTAGTTACAGTTTGCCAACCTGAAAATTACCCGTTTATCCAGACTCTTTGCTTTATGTTAGTGTGCCAATCCTCTATCCCTACAAATATACTACCCCGAACACCATGAGTACTTATCTTGTATAGTAGCCTTTTATGTGGCACCTTATGAAATGCCTTTCAAAAATCCAAATACACTACATCTACTGGTTCCTCTTTATCCACCCTGCTTGTTACATCCTCAAAGAGCTCTGATAAGTTTGTCAAACACTAACTATCATTAATCTATAAAAAGCGGGCAGCTTGCCTTTTATCTTCCTTTCCTTTTCTCCCCTGTATTTTCCTCTTTCTCTTGTCCAATAAAAAGGTTATTTTGCAGGCCCAGAAAGTCTCTTTGGACACCCAAGGGTCCATGGACATCAGTTTTAGCACTATATAAGCACCTTTAACATCACAAGGTGCTTCACAGGAGCATTATAAAACAATATTTCACACTGAGCCACAAAGATATTATAGCAGATGACCAAATGCTCAATCAAAGAGGCACGTTTTAAACAGTGTTATTGCTCATCTATTTAACATAATTGCTATGTTACACAGAGCTCATTTGGCTAATCTGATTTGGTTAGGTGAAAAGTCAAATTAAATATATAGATATTCAAATATCTATCCAAGTAAAATCTAAATAAAACAATATGAAGGATTCCAGTGATGCAAGCCAAATTGCTTCCAGTCAGTTTAAATCATATTTTTCTGAACAAAATCCACAGACTGAACGGTTTTTATATGTAGTAGTTTAAAAATATGAGTCAAGTTGAGACTGACAAATCCACAAGCCATGGAACAGGCTTGCCACAGTATCTACATTTCCATTTTGGTTGAGATTGCTCCTTTGACATTCTTTTGACATGAAATCTAGTAGCTTTGCCTGTAACCTTCCAATTAGGTGCTGTGGGTTATAGCACAAAACAAAAGCTGTCTCAATATTTTAAGAGTTAACAAGCTTACCAAAGCAACAAGTTGCCTAATGTAATTAAATAGAAGAAATACTGTCTAATTTTGTAGTTGGATTTCATTAAACACACAAAGAAAAAACTTTCAGGTTAGTTCTGGTGTTATAAAAACAACTCTTAAACTTGCTGTACATGAGACCATTAATCAATTACTAGAAAAAAAAATTAATTGTATCTGCAACAATGCTACCAAAATTGTATTTATGATTGTTAAGTATGGATAATAATAAAGTATCGAAAAGATTTACTACTATTTTTGCAAATATCAAGAAGACAAACTTATTGAATTCTACCAGATCCCAGAGCCAGTAACCAGCAGCAAGAATCACTCAGTGCAGAAGAGACCCTTCAGCCCATTGAGCCTGCCTTGAATGTTATGATGTGCCAAGTGCTCATCCAGGTACTTTTTAAAGGATGTGAGGCAACCCACCTCCACCACCCTCCCAGGCACCACCCTCCCAGACCGTCACCATCCTCTGGGTAAAAAAGTTTTTCCTCACATCCCCGCTAAATCTCCTGCCCCTCATCTTGAACTTGTGTCTCCTCATGATTAACCCTTCAACAAAGAGGAACAGCTGCTCCCTATCCATCCTGTCCATGCCCCTCATAATCTTGTACACCTTGATCAGGTCGCCCCCTCAGTCTTCTCTGCTCCAATGAAAACAACCCAAGTCTATCCAACCTCTCTTCATAACTTAAATGTTTCATCCCAGGCAACATCCTGGTGAATCTCCTCTGCACCCCCTCCAGTGCAATCACATCCTTCCTATAATGTGGCGACCAGAACTGCACACAGTACTCCAGCTGTGGCCTTACCAAGGTCCTATACAACTCCAACATGGTCTAAAAACAAAAAAACTGCGGATGCTGGAAATCCAAAACAAAAACAGAATTACCTGGAAAAATTCAGCAGGTCTGGCAGCATCGGCAGAGAAGAAAAGAGTTGACGTTTCGAGTCCTCATGACCCTTCGACAGAACTTGCCAGACCTGCTGAGTTGTTCCAGGTAATTCTGTTTTTGTCCAACATGGTCTCCCTACTTTTGTAATCTGTGCCTCGATTGATTGAGGCAAGTGTCCCATATGCCATTTTTACCACCCCACTAACATGCCTCTCTGCCTTCAGAGATCTATGGACACACATGCCAAGGTCCCTTTGTTCCTCAGAACTTCCTAGTGTCATGCCGTTCATTGAATACTTCCTTGTCAAATTACTCCTTCCAAAGTGTATCACCTTTTCAGGGTTAAATTCTATCTGCCACTTATCTGCCCATTTGACCATCCCATCTATATCTTCCTGTAGCCCAAGACACTCAACCTCACTGTTAACCACCCGGCCAAGCACAAGGTGGATTTTGCAACATTTGTAAAAAAAAACTTTCTTCAGAATCTCTAGTTCATCATGATTTCTGCAAAGAAGACATTTGGATTTAAATGTAAATGCAGGAGATCCCAGCACCCATTTTGTAAATTAAATTATGCAAAGTCCCAGAATCCAAATGGGCCCTGACCCATATCAAATCTAATTCTTAGACCTGGGCCATTTTGGAATTACCAAGAGTAAACAGATGTACTAAATACCAAGCAGCTAAAAAAGGTTGCTACTGTCTTTTCCTTGAGATGCAAAAAGACAAAATGTTGTACTTTATACTTAAGGCTGAATAAATCTAATATGTATCTGCACGTGCGTACATACACATATACCAGTTATTATGGATCTCTTTCTTTTTAAGGTAATTAACATGTAGTCACCATGACCTACACTGACCATCACAAACTGGCATCCCATTTCCTTAATCTAGATTCCATGCCAATCTAATTGTTACTATTTCCATATATTGTACAAACAGCAATATCCCACTTTAAGTAATCCCAAATAATGTAATTTTGTTACAACGTGGATGAAATTACACTCAGTTTAATCATTTTGCGTACTGTTTGCCTGTTATAATTTATTTTGCCAAAATTTCCATCCTGTCAATCAGTCCAATTTGCCAACCAGAATAACCTGACTAATGGACCAAGATGAAGGAAGGAAATAAAAAATAGGAAAAATGAAAAAATCAAAACCGCAAAAGCTTGAAATCTGAAATAAAAGCATAAAATCTAGAAAGGCCAACCAACTTATAAAATAATCAAAGGGAAAATAAATTTCAGGTGGTTTGTTAGAAGAAAGGAATAAACAATTCCCAATATAGGGAGAAGCACAATTATCACTTGAGGGATAGAAATGATTTTATGCTGAGTAAGCTGACACCAACTAGTTCCAAATATAGTAAACAGTGATGAAACATTTTGAAGCGATATTTTGAATCTATCACTGCATTGCACAGGTGGTCAACTTACTGTATCTTCCTTCTGACCCTTCCTCCATTCCCCCCATTTCCTGGGGTAGTTGGTGTGGCCTGGCCCAGTCGGGTGCGTGGTTTAAGCTCGAAGCTGAGGGGAAGCAGTATGTTCTCTGGGAGAGGAGAGTTTAAATTCGTTCTATTTGAGCCCAGAGATAAGGAGGCTGGAGATGACAAGCAGAGTCTCTGAGCCACCCGGGAGTGAGTGAGGCAGTCTTACTGGGGTTTGAATGTGTCATGCGGTTCAGCTGTGGCAGGAAAAGGAGCAGCAACTGCGAATCTCCCAAATCCCCCACAACCTTCTTCTCCATTCCCCACTCCCCAATCTCCCGCTCCACCATCCAGTGGCCCCAAGTGTCCCGCAAGTTCAAGAATCCATCCGCACATTCTTCAAAACAAAAACTGAGAGAGGAGAGAACCCTCTGTCTTCGACCTCCCGGTAACTCCTTCCCATCTCACTGATGGTGAGCATTAACTGTTTTTGTGAATTGCACATTGTGTGCTTTGTATTTTGTCTATTTTTGGCTTATAAATACGGCATATTTCACAAACTTGGGCCAAAAATCTTGGGTTTTGGAACAAATCTCCTGATATTATATGCATTTAAATGGGAAAATCTGTTTCGATATAACTTTAAGTAGTAGTTTCCAAGATCATATCTACTACTTAAAATGAGGTATTTCTATGTACATGTGCAAAAGGCAAACCTAAAGCTTAGGAGGCCAAACTGAATAGGAGGCCAATTTCAAGGCCATATGCTCAAAGTTACACCATATTATGACTATAGCCCTTGCTTAATGACCTTTAAGGTTGGTAATGACAATGTATACTTTCATCAGCCACCTAGCACCTCTGTTTTGCAACAGGCAAATCAGTCATCCTTTCACAATAACAAGTTGACTTTTTTTTTGAAAGCTTTAGTTTTATCAATATAGTAACAAAGCACCCTGTCTGACTGAACATTTCAGGCCTGTGCAGACCTAGATAAAATGACACACAATTTTCAAAGATCAGTGCACTACTGATTTTCACCAGAGTACAACTCAGGTATCATATTCAAATAAGGTGTGCCCTGAGCATTGTTCAGTTTTTCTGGTTTGCAAAGCATGGACAGTCTGATGTGGTCACATGGGAATTACTGACTCTCCCAGTTAACAGATAATAGCGTGGATATACATCTTGGCGATGGACACGCAACAAACCAGTACAAAATTGGCCTGTGGAGTCCAGTAACATTTTCTAAGTAAGCGTGCAACAAATCAGGTTTAGTTTCTTCATTAACTTTCTGAGAGTATTATATTTACCAAGTCTCTGTGAAGAACCCAGTTTGCATGGAGGTAATGAATTCCATCTAGTATTTGATAAAGCAGTGATTTGACCATTCCCCTTGGTAGCTGTACTGGCTTTTTATTTGCTTTTGAGGCACGATGGAACTTGATAATATGCTGTATAAAAAGCAAAACAAATTAGAAAAATAGTTAAAGTCCACAAATGCATTTTATTTTACAAGCAACCCTTCTTGCACTGTTTAACAGTGACATCACTACAAATAAATTTACTGATCCTGACATTTTATTTTACAATATCTACTTGTGTTTCTCCTTACAGGTCAACAAAAGGCCTCAAGGAAAAGTTCCAGGTCCACTACAGAAACAGTGAACAGGATCTTCACTGCACAGTAATATAACACAACTGGAAACAGACATTTGTAGTATCAGTTATTTTGCCTTACTCAGCCTGCATTCCAGTTATTGAAAATGTGTCCCATTTAGCCAGAGGAGTCACTGCATATGATTCCACTTCATTTCGCAAACCTATATTTTTATGCAACTTCATAGCACAGGTGTGTGAATTCATCCCTTATTGTTATTAATTACAAGAAAAGGATCTCAGCATATCTATCCCAAATCTGGAGCGTGGCACTTGATTTAAGATTTCTAACTCTATATTCCACTGTTATAATTCAGGCTTGTGCCCCACACTCTAATCACATCAGGCATTTCCTATGAGCAGACCCAAAGATCTAAAAGTAATTAAAATGTAACTATATCCCTGGAGTAGATGGGACATAAAAGATCTGAGGGGTAGCTATCTACCTTTTTAGTGCTGAATTATACCAGAAATACTACTGTACTCCTGATCACATCAAGGTTCTTAAGCTAAAAGAACAAAAGAAAACTTTGACAAAAATATAACTACAGGCTCTATTTTTAAAAAGAAATCTCAGAGTCCCAGGGGAGAATTTTCTCCCCGTCTGGGGGGTTGTGCAGGGGTGGGTGTGAGCAGGCGCGCAGCCGATCGGCATCCCCGATCAGCTGGGCATCGCCATTTTACATGGGTGGGCCAACTAAGGCATGACACGCACCCAGAAGCAATGTGCGCTCCCTGTGCAGGTAGGAGGGGGGTAGTTGTGGTTGCCTGAGTCAGGAGTGCACTCTTTCGCACATGCACACAAAAGAGTGCAGAAATCTCCTTGAGGCACAGAGGTGTCTTATGTGAAACTCACATGAGCTGGGACATGTGCATTAATTTTAATAAAAATTTTTCTGAAAATTTTAAATCATTCATGAAACCTCATCCACCCGTAGATGAGGTTCCATGAAAAATGCAAAGGCTGCCGGGGCTCTTCGCCTGCCTGGCAACCTTAAGGTTGGACGGGCAGCTCAGCTGACTGCCTTAATTGCTTTTTGACAGGCCATAACATGCCTTTGACAGTTCGGCGGGCGCGCAGCCGAACTGAATATCTAAATGACGCACGGTGATGTTGGGACGCATGCCCGACATCGCTCTGTGTCATTTTACACTTCGACAAGTGGGCCCCACTCGCCGAGCCGAAGATTCTGCCCCTGTTCTCAATAGAATTTAACCAGAAGGATAACATAGAAATTTGATAACTTGAAATAGGACTTATCCCTGTAACTGTCATAATCACTTTAAATGATTTAAATTCAAACTCTGCTTTGGGTATTATATCTGCCCCATCATGTTGATATACAGTACAGAACTAGAGCTCTAAAAACAAAAGTTCCCAAGTCAAAATATCTGCAGTTTCCTGCTGGACAAATGAAGATGTGGTTCCTCAAAAGTGAACTCCCTTTCCAGGAAACTCCTAATGATGATTCGAAATTCGCAACCATTTTCTCCACTGATTTTAGATTCTTTGATTACAGTACTAAAACAGCCCCAGTCAAACTCAGAAATCACATCCACTGTGACAGTCACCTCTGCAGCTTCTGACATAGTCAGCTACACAATCCTCTGCCAACAATTCTTTTTTGTTGTTCAGCTCAATGGGATGACATTTGCATTGTTCCACTCTAGCCTATCCTAATGTAGATGCAGCATCTTCAGAAATGGCTCATTTCTCACCTCCAGTAGCCCAAGAATCCAGCCCTGATTCCCCTCTGTGTCCTCATCGAAGGGTTTCTAAAATCTAGGTGATATAGATATCATGTATGAGCAACATCAACTAAAGTCTTGGGATCAGTTCCCAAATTTACACTGATAACACCCACACCAAACCTTCCAATTTTCTTGATCCCTCCACTGCCACTATGCTGCCAGACTGCTTTTTCAGAAGCCAACCTTGAATGAGCTGCAAATTCTCCAGTTAAATAGGAGGTCGTCCCCAATCATAGACTGAGACCTTTGTCAAAATTCCATCCCCAACCATTGTCTCAGCTTGTAGCAGATTGGTCACAACCTCAGCATCCTATCTGACTGTGAGCTTAGTCTCAAACCCCATACCCTTCCATCTGAAAGACTGACTTCCAACTCTAAAAGGTCGTCTGCCTCCAGTCCTGTCTCAGCTCACTTATGCCAAAAACCTCATCTGTGCCTTTGTCACCTCAGCTATTCCAATTATCTCCTGGATGATCTCCTATCTCTCACCCTCCGTAAACTTCATCCAATCCAATACTGTCCATATCCTAGCCCACATGCATGTCCTATTCCCCATTCATCCATCACCCCTGACATCATTAACATTGAGACACTAGGGTACCAGGAGTCATTTTTAAAATGGTCATCCTTGTGTTTACAACTCTTCATGGCCCTTCACTTGTCGATCTAAGTAACCTCATCCAGCCTTACAACACCCACCTCCTGAACTCTTCAGTTTCTTCTAACTGGGGCCTCTTGTTCTTTTGCTATTCCTTCTCCCCACCATTGGCAAGCGAGGTTTTAGCCATCTAGGCCACAGGCCATTTCTCCATTAACCCCTTCAGCTTGCCATCTTCCCTCTACTCCTTTAAGATCTTCCTTAAAGCCCAACTCTTCGATCAGGTTTTAGGTCATCCATCTTAATACCTCAGCATCCATTTTTTCCTTAAACTTCTGTAAAGTGCCTTGGTAAGTCTTTTTTCGACTATAGAGATGCTATATGAATTCAACTTATTGCCATTTGTTCTTGTCTTCATTTCCCAATTCAGAAGTAATAAATTCTCACCAATAGTTCAGCAAATTTTCCATTAATATAGTCCTTTTTTTCTTCATGCGAATGGTCCAAAATTCCATTTACCATTGCTACCTTTCTCCAACACCATTATTAGCCCATACTCAATGATTCCAGTCTCAATCTCTCCATCATCACAAACTATTGCTAACCTGCCTTTTTCTCCAAGACACTTGACATAGTTTACCAGCACTTTCCCCTCCACTGTCTATCATCCATGGTCTATCTCCATGGCATCTTTCTCTCATACTTCCATTTTTGCTTCTTCCAATACAGTCAATATATATTCTAAAAGCACCAGTTTCTGTTCCATGATAATGTGGTCAGATCTGCTGTACTTCAGGCTCCATTTTAGGTTGCTTTCCACTCAACACGTAGCCCATCACTGACAAAAAAAACTGCCAAGAAAATAGCTCAGGATGAAGCATCAGCAATGAGCCAAGGATCTGCCTTTGAGCAGAGTACACTTGATGATGATGGCCCCACATGCTATTGCTCACTGGCATAGACTCATAGAACAGGAGATGATGATTTTCCCCATTGTCTGTGCCAACTATTTGCTAGAACCATAACTAATCCTACCACATTCACCATGTTTTGAATCTTTCACTGCTTCAAATGTTTATCTAATGTTTCCTTAAAAGAAGCAATAGCCTCTGCCAAAATCACTCTCTGTGGTAAAGCATTCTATGCTCCAACAATTTCAGAGAAAGAAACTTCTAACCTTTCTTCTCATTTCCTAAGTAATAATTTTGGGTTTATGACTCCTCATTACTCGCCATCATCTAACAGAAAGTCTTTCCCTATTCACCATATCAAAATCATTCATAATTTTAATAACCTCAATTAAATTTTGTCCTAGCCTTCCCTGCTCCAGGATCCCAAACCTTTCCTCATAAATATAGTTTCCCATCTGATGAATCTAGTTTTATCTTTATTTCTACAAGTAGGCACCATAACTGCAGAGGCCTCTGGTTCAACCAATGTTCTGTATACATTTATCATTATTTCTTAATACTTATACTTTATGCCTCTTTTTATAAAGTCCCAAATTTGTTTGACCTTTTTATCTATTTGTACTTTCAGGGAACATCAAGGTCTCTTTGTTCATGCTTCACTCTTGTTCACTCGTCAGTGTCTTTCATAGGAACAGGAGAAGGTCATTTAGCCCTTCGTGCCTGTTACACCATTCAGTGAGTTCATGGCTGATCTGTGACCTAACACCATATACCATCTTTCTCCCATATTCTTTAATACCTTTGGTTAACAAAAATCAATACATTTCAGATTTTGAATTAACAATTGATCTAGCATTAATTGCCTTTTGCTGAAGTGAGTTCCAAACATCTATACCCTTTCTGTGTCGAAGTGCCCCTGAAAAGTCTGATTCTTTTTTTAGACTATATCCTCTACTCTTAAACTCTCCAACTAACAAAAATAGTTTCCCTCTGCCTGACCTAACTGTGCCCCTTAATATCTTGAAAACTTTAATCAAATCACCCTGTAACTTTTTAAACTCCAGCGAATGCCACTCTGTTTTGTACAAACTCTCCTGATAATTAAACTCTTGGGTCAAAATTTTGCCCTTAGCATGCGGGCTCGGCGGGGGCGGTCAGGAAGCCAACTGCCGCCCGCAATCGGCACCGCACTGCAATTTCACCGTGGCGGGCCAATTAAAGCCTGCCCAGCGTGGAACGTAAGCATCAGCAATGGGTACTGCCTGTGCAGGGGAGGAGGGAAGGGGCGAGCAGGCCAAGCGCAAACTTCACACGTGCCTGCCCACCAATCATAAGGTTCAACAGGCAGCATAAATTTGAATTTAATTACTTTTTTAATGGCCTTAATAGGCCTTTTAATTGTTGGCGAGCATGCTGCTGACTCCGGCACACGACCACCGAATGAAATATTGCTGAACTGCGCGGTGTCATGGGAAGCTCGCCTGATGTCATCGCCTGTCATTTTACGAGGCCGCCCACCGAGCTTAATATTCTGCCCTTGAACATCAGATATAATTCTGGTAAATCTATGCTGCACTTGTTCCAAAGTCAATGGGCAGAATTTTATCAGTTGGGTGGCCAGCCTGACATCAGCCGGAAAACCAGGTTGCTGGCACACATAGGCAGCCAGAGGAACTTTCCCCACAATTTTACAGGCGGCAGCTAATTAAGCCAATCAGAGAGCTGGCAACTCAGGAGTTCAGCAGCGTCATCAGGAACGATGGTCACTGTTGAGACAGGTTGGACAACTGCTGCATTACTCCGGTAGGTGCAAAAAATTAAAAAAGAAACAAATTTGAGTGATGGAGGAGAAAATGCTCTTAAGAAAGCACTTGGGCCACAGGGCTGCATTCTAAGCCTGCGGCCCCTTCTTTGCTTAAAAAAAATCCTCCTACCCCCCAGGTTGCCACTGGGAGACCACCATTATTTAGCTAGTGGCCTCCCAACATGGCATGCCGGTAGAATTCCCGGATAGCAGGACATGGTTGGGGAGCTGATTCAACATGGCTCCCCCTGATTTTACCCTCACCTTCCTTTCCACCTCCTAGAGACTGGTAAAATTCTACCCCATATATCCTTCCCAAGGTGTGGTGCCCAGAACTGTTCACAGTACTCAAGGTGTGGCTTAACCAGGGCTTTGTATAGCTATCGTAAAATGTCTCATCCTCTAGTTATAAAGACCAGCATTACATTAACCTTTTTGATTCTTTTCTATCCCTGTTCATGGCATTGCAATGATCAATGTATGTAGACCATATGGTTTCTTTGGACCTCCAATATTTCTAGTTTTTCCACTTTTGATAAAGTACCCTATTCTGTTCATTTTAAGTCCAAAGAGGATGACCTCATATTTGTATACATTGAAATTAAATTGCCACAGTTTTGCCCATTCACTTAATCTATTAATATCCTTCCTAATTTTATGCTTCCATCTACACTGCTTATAATGTCGCCCATCTTTGTGCTATCGGTAAAACTGGATACGTGACTTACTATTATATCATCTAAATATTTAAAAAATATGGTGAATAGTTGAGGCTCCAATACAGATCCTTGTGGATCATCACCAGTTACGTTCTGCCAATTAGATTACCTGCCCATTATACCTACTCTACCTCTCCTGTCACTCAGTCAATTTCCTAATCATGTCAATAAGTTGGTTTCAATTCCACGAGTTTCAAATTTAGCTAATAGTCTTCTATGAGGGACTATATCAAATGCCTTCTTGAAGTCCACATAAATAACATCCACTAACATACCCCTGCCTGCTACTTTAGACACCTCTTCAAAAAATTCATTCAGTCTTTTCAGACATGACCTACCCTTTACAAATCCATGCTGGCTTTCTCTGATGAGCCGCAAATTTTCAAGGGCAGGAATGATTCCTCCAAAAAGCTACCCAGTAAATGTCATCCTCGCCTCCATGACCCTCCCCCAGAAACATCTTAGATTTTGTATGTGCTTGTTCAATACAACTAAGCAAAAGGTCAGAATTAACAAATGTGTTGCTTCTAACCAGCTTCTGTATAGGCTGCCAAAAATATATAAAATTATTATGGATAGGTAGGAGGAGTATGTAATAAGTAAATAAATATTTGCGATTGCGAAATCTTGGCCACTAACAGCAAAACAGGTGGTTGTTTTGGCAGATAATAGAGGATGGATCTGGAAGACCTACCCAGGTTTGCACCTTTGTTGCATGCAACACAGAATAAGGAATTTTATGTGCTGGATATTCTTGTGACTAGGTCCTTACCCATAAATCATGTTCTGCATAATCAAACAGGAGCCAGACCTTTCTGTCGCTGTGTGAAAGAAACACCTTCTGCAAAGCAATCACGTTGGGGTGCTTCAACTCTCGCAGCAACTGGCAGAGAAAAAGAATTAAAAATAAATGGGTAACAATATTCAAAACTAATGCAGGAAACATACAGGTGTGAAATTGATCTCACACAGTCACACACAAAACGTCCATAAAAAGGCTTCCAATTCCCTAAGGCATATCTTATGTTGCCTCCCAAGATCAATTTTATCCCCACAGTACCTGTAAGTGTGTCATATTGCTGTGGTGCAATCTTTATGCTTTGACATACAGAAAGGAAGAATAACGCGACAGTGGTTTACAATCACCAAGCCGTACCATATTATTGTATACTATTAAAACAATTAAAGCTTTTTTTAGAAGTCTAATTGCAGGATTCATGTTCTGGTGTGTGAAAATATGTTTGTTAAAATCTAAAAAGCCTACGTTGTTAGCAGCAAACACTGTACTCATTGTGAAGTGACACATAATCATTAAGTGCATTTGCACCAAAGTTTTGTGTAAGAAAGTATTTAAATGAGGATGTGTGTAGGCACCTGTTGGATTTCAAATTGAATCATTTAAAAACAAAGTAACTGGCTATTGTGGGTTAGTTCCCAGTACTTTGACCTGTACAAAGTTGGCTGTGATGATCCTATCACCAAAACAACACCAACAGTGATTTATATAGAGCCTTTAATATATTAATACATTCCACTGTGCTTCAAAAGAAGTGTTACTAAACAAAATTTGATACCAAGCCACTTGAGGATATATTCAGAAAGATGACCAAGAGCTTTGTGAAAGAGTTGGAAAAGAAAGAAAAAGAAAGAATTGGTGCTGGATTTTTCCGGTGGAGGTGGGAATCAGAAAGCAGGTTTGGTTCTGGCTCATGAACTCACCTACATTTACAGCGGTCGTTGTAGGATAATGAGTTAATAAATATGTTAATGAGACCAAGATGATATTAATGATGTAACTGTGACATCAGTAGTCTGATGACCAATAGGGGCAGAACGGTCTGTCTCCTGAATACCACATGCTTATTATGATTACTTGTAAATAAATAGTTTTAACAAAACTATACTAACTATCTCAAATCACTTGTAGCCAGGTAAATGGTTACCAAAACATGGTGGCAGTGAAGGAGACTCAAGTTTAGCAAGCTGTAGCCACAGATCGGCAACCCGCAAGTGACGACTAATAAAACCGGAAAGTTAACTTTGCAACCACAACAATTAGACATGAAATAGACTGCGGTGAGGGCAGTGTGGAAGATACATGATGTTGATAGCCATTACCCCTTTCACAAACTTTCCAGCGCATCAAAGGTCCACAGCAAGGCCAGCGATGGGAGGTCTGGGAGAAGCAGTTCGAAAGGTACCAAACGGCTTTGGGACTATATGGAACAACTCAGAAACACTAACGTCTGTACACTTTAGTGGGGGCCATAGGTCCTGGGTAGGCAAAGCATTGAAAAGTCCTCAGTGTCACCTGACGAGGTTATGAGGCCTTCAATAAGCACTTTATCCCAAAAAAGAATGAGACAGTGGAGGTCATGTGGTCCACCAGAGGAGCCAACGTGCAGATACTGATTCCTCGATCAATGATTTAAATCAATTCCCTTATACCTGTGGTTAAAGAGCCTCCAAACACAGCTTTCTCTGCGATTGCATTGTGGTCGGTGGGCTTGGTGAAGCGAGGTCAGGTCCTTTGCAATCGAAAAACAATTTGATTTTGGAGCACCAGGTGGAATTGCGCCACCAGACTTGGAGTGTAATCCAGGGCATCGTTGAGGTGCAGGAGGCATCGATCCTGCATGTAGGTCCACATTCCGGAGACTTGCCCACCGAAAAGCCTGCGGAAAAGCCTGCCAAAACTGCCAAAGGGGCAGGAAGGGCCCACCCATCTATTTCAAAATGTGCCAGATGTAGCACTGAGGCACAGTGCCAATGTGGAACATGCCCATCAGGGGGAGCAAAGTGCTTTTGCTGTGGCAGGGCCAGGTATTTTAAAAGATTCTGCAAATTTAAATCTCAATTGAAAGGAACAGAGAAAGAGCCAGATTTTCAATACTCGAAATACAGGCAGTAGGAATGAGGGTCAGTCAAGATGAAGACTTCCTGGGGGAAATAAAAGCCCCAACAAGCAGTTCTGATCTGTACAGCTGGATGTCAAATGATATAGAATAGAATCTTAAGCTGGACATAGGCTGCAGTCTCGGTCTTATCAGACAAATTGCACTGGCTTAATGATGTGGAGATCCAGTTGTCAAAAATAAAGCCACAGGGACCAGGAGGTACAGACCTTAAAGTTAAGTTTCAGGTCACTATGACCCTTAAATATAAAGGCAAAGTAGTTCACAAAATTCTTTATATTCTGCAGAATCAGCAACTTTCTCTACTCAGTTGGGAAGCATATTCAGAGCTTGGTCTCATACAAAGCGTCAAAGAGCTAGCACGACCAGACAATGGGGCACCTAGAGCAGACTGCCTGCCCAGGTCCCGAGCGCTATTACTTGTGAGATAAGGTAGTAATGTGGAAGTGGAGGCCCCTGGGAGATCTGCAGATGAGGAGGGGGCAGTGCTCCACCAGATTGTAGGGCCGCCAGAACATAGTGAGGAAATCCTACAAATTGCCCATGCTATTCCAATGGCTGGACATGCGGATACCAGCAAAACTCTGGCTCACATGAACAAGCATTTTTCTGGCCTTGCCTCCTGTCTGACGTGGCCACATACTGTAGAACCTGTCACGCTTGCCAGGTGGCAGGCTGCAATTAAACCTACTCCTCTCCAGTCCATTCCAGCATTCAGTGAACCTTTCAAGTGAATCCTAATAGACTGTATAGGCCCCCTACCTCGAAACAGGACAGGCTACCAAGAACTTTCTTACCATAACGGACTTGGCCACCCAATTCCTGAGTCTATTCCCTTCAACAGAGGGAAAGGGGAGTCAAGGCTGTGATCGAGGGACTGACCCAGTTCTTTACTCAGTACAGCCAGCCAGAAGAGATCCAATCGGATCGCGGAACAAATTTCATGTCCCGTGTGTTTCAGGAGGTTGTCCGCAGCCTGGTAATAGCCCAGCTGAAGTTCTCGGCCTATCACCCTCAAACCCAAGGGGCATGGGAACAGTATCACCAGACCCTAAAAACTGATTTGGGCCTGGCACCCTCATGACTGGGACAAGGGCTCAGGTTTCCTGCTGTTTGCTATCAGGGACTCACCTAACGGGCCTACAGGCTTCAACCCTTTTGAATTAGTTTACAAGCATGAGGTGACGGGCCCCCTGAACTGTTAAAAGAAAAGTTCCTGGAGCCCAAGGAGGACACCTCCATGATGGGGTACATCTCCATTTCCTGGGAAGACTTTTTAACACCAGTGCTATGGCCAAAGAGCATTTAAAGGTCTCCCGACAAATTATGATTAAACAGGCAGACAGACACGTAGCAACCCGAGCTTTTCAGTCAGGAGAGCATGTCATAGTACTGCTATCTCTACCAAATGATCTTTTCAGAGGTAAATTCAGTGGCTTGTAGTGGGTGGCCAAGAGGATCATTGAGGTGAACTACTTGATCCACACCCCTGACTGGAAGAAAAAGCACTGGTTATGCCATCTTAACATGCTAAAGAAATACCATAGCCAGAGTCTAGTCAGCCAGTGAGTGTTCGCCTGAGGGGAGAAATAACCAAGGGCAGCCAGGGACAGTCAGGAAAGGAGGAGGAATTGGAGGATTCCCAGGTTGAACCTCTGGCTATTAGGCTGACAAACACTGAAATTCTAGAAGACTTAAATGCCCTGACAGATAAGCAGCAGAAGGATGTAGCCACCCTGCTCAGGGAATTTAACGAGATCTGTAGGGACCAGCCAGGGCATACCCCACTAACAGTGGATGAAGGGGATACCCCCCAATAAAGCAAAATCTCTACTGACTGAACCCTGATAAGCTGGCTCAGGTCAGACAAGAAATCAAACATGCTAGGCAATGTTATAATTGAGCCCATGCAGGCAGAGCAGCTGCAAGCTCCTCTATTGTACTCGTCCCAAAACCAGACGGATTAAACAACTCGTCATTGCGTTAACCAATGCACAGGGTTGATTCATATCCAATCCCTGACATCGAGGACCGTACATACAAGGTAGGTCACTCTGTCCAGCTCAGTAAAATCGACCTCTTAAAAGGGTATGGGCAAGTTCCAATGACCCCCCTCCCAGGGTAACAGAAATCTCAGCTTTCATTACCCCCAGACACCTATACTAGTGTAAGGTCATACCCTTCAAACCCAGCAACATTTCAGAGATTAACAAGCCAGGTAGTAGCTGAATTAATCAACCATGCAGTATATCTGGAATGATCTGTTAATTTACAGCGACACCTGGAAGGACCATTTAGACCACCTGGAGGGTCTACGGAGGGCTAACCTTGTAGTGAACTTGGCTAAAAACGAGTTTGCTAAGGCAAGGATGACTCACCTGGGACATGTGTTGGGACACGAACGAGTGCTCCTCTGCAAAAATACACACCTTGGTCAATTTTCCTAGCTTCAAAACCCACAGCGAAATTAAGTAGTTTCTAGAGATGTGCAGGTTCTATCACAAGTTCATCCCAAACTTTAGCACCCTAACTGCTCGACTAACAGATGTACCAAAGAAAGCTCCAAGGTGCTGTGGACAGAGACCTGCACAAAGCTTTTAAGAAATTGAAAGCCATCCTGCTAAAGGACGCTCACCACCCCAAACTTCAGTAACTTTTTAAGATTGCTGTTGACATTAGTGATCTAGGGGTAGGAACCATTCTACTTAAGGAAGATAATTCCAGGATTGAATGTCCGACTGGCTATTTATTCAAAAAAGTTAAACAAAAAACAGAAAAGGTATTCCACAGTTGAGAAGAAAACTTTAGGCCTCTTATCAGCTCTTCAGCATTTTGAAGTCTACATTACCAATGGATATCAGGGACCCTGATCTACACAGACCATAACCCCTTGAAGTTTCTGGAAAAATTCAAAGAAACCAATGCCAGGTTGTTGCGTTGGAGATTGCCTTTTCAGCACTTTAAACAAAAGATTACCTATATTACTGGAAAGAATAATGTCATCACTGACACACAAACGCCAAAATGCTATATAGACCGTATTGCAACAATCAACTGTGTGGCTGTGGGAAAAAAAAATTGTATTGTTTTCATCTTTCATTTCGTAAAAAAACCTGTAAAAAAATGAAAATGGGATTTCATTTTTTTTTCTCCAATGGGCGGAGGTATGTCATGACTGTTTTCATGACAGCATTATGAATTCCAAAATAAACTATTTTAAGTTACCTTTAAAAACCTGAACTGATTTTATAAAAATAGATTCTGATGGTCACATGACTTCTTTTGTGAATTCAACCCTTACTATTCAGATGTGAACCAGATGATGTTTATCTCAAGAGGATTCATAAAATACGGAATTGAATTGGTCCTCAAACAGACAATGGCTAAACAGGGCCCAGCATTGGGCTAACTGGTTTCCTTATTTGGAACAAGATTCAGCACAGTGGCCGACAAAAGGCAGATCCACAGAGAACCATCTTGAAACATCTTCAGAAAAACAGGTAGGAGCTTCAACACACCAATAAGAACGTAATTGTCTTGAAGCATCTCAAGAGTGCAATATGATCTATGTCGATAACTTGAATTCCACTGCACTGTCTATAATGACCATGTTGAAATGTCTGTAATGTTCATTGATTCCATTGAAACACCTCATCTATGTGGAAAAGTTGAATATGATTGCACTTTTTGTGATGGCCATTTAGAAATGTTTTGTAATGTTCTTTCAGATATTTTATGAATAAAGTATACTTTTCCAAAAAAAACCCAATAAGAACAGCCACCAAAATGCTGTAATCAGCCAGGCTTAAAGGCTAAAAACCACAGATCCTTGAAGGAGGACTAATGAAACTCCACTTTCCCCCTACCTGATTCCACTTACTAAGACAAAAGCAAAAAACTGCGGATGCTGGAAATCCAAAACAAAAATAAAAATGCCTGGAAAAACTCAGCAGGTCTGGCAGCATCTGCGAAGAGGAGCACAGTTAATGTTTCGAGTCCGAATGACCCTTCAACAGTTAACGTTTCGAGTTGAAGGGTCATTCGGACTCGAAACGTTAACTGTGCTCCTCTCCGCAGATGCTGCCAGACCTGCTGAGTTTTTCCAGGTATTTTTATTTTTGTTTTCCACTTACTAAGACACCTGTGAAAGCAACCTTGGGCAATTCGACAGTGGAAACCGTCTCAACCGCAGAGACAACTCTAGAACCTTGACTTCTAAAACATATCAGGCCTACGTCAAATATAAGTGTAAATCAAAATTAGTTCATAAGTATTATACAAACATATGAACATAGAAAAATGGAGCAGGAGTAGGCCACTTGCCCTTCAAACTTGCTCTGGTATTCAATACGATCATGGCTGATTTGGTTGTAACCTCCAGCATACCCCCAATAACCTTTCACCCCCTCTTGTTAATCAAGAATCTATCTAGCTCTGCCTTAAAAATATTCAAAGACCATGCTTCCACTGCCTTTTCAGGAAGATAGCTCCAAAAACTCACGACCTTCTGAGAGAAAAAATTTCTCCTCATGTTTATCTTAAATGAGCAACCCCTTATTTTTAAACAGTGACCCCCTAGTTCTAGATTCGCCCACAAGAGGAAACATCCTCTAAACATCCACCCTGTCAAGACCCCTCAGGATCTTAAAGGTTTTGATCAAGTCACCTCTTACTATACTAAGCTCCAGTGGATACTAGCCTAACCTGAACAGCCTTTCCTCATAAGACAACCTGCTGATTCCTAGCATAAAAAAAGCTTAGTCAACCTCCGCTGAACTGCTTCTAAAACATTTAAATAAGGAGACCAATACTGTACACAGTACTCCAGATGTGGTCTCACCAATGCCCTGTACAACTGAAGCATAACCTCCCTACTTTTGTATTCAATTCCCCTCGCAGTAAAGAATAACATTCTACTAGCTTTCCTAATAACCTAATTAATATATATTAACGATTTAGATGAGGAAACTAAATATAATATCTCCAAACTTGCAGATGACACAAAGCTGGGTGGGAGGATGAACTGTGAGGAGGATGCAGAGATGCTTCAGTGTGATTTGGACAAGCTGAGTGAATGGGCAAATGCATGGCAGATGCAGTATAATGTGGATAAATGTGAGGTTATGCACTTTGGTAGCAAAAACAGGAAGGTAGATCTGAATGGCTATAAATTGAGAGAGGGGATTGTGTAACGAGACCTGTAAGTCCTCATACACCAGTAGCTGAAGGTAAGCATGCAGGTGCAGCAAATGGTAAAGAAGGTAAATGGTATGTTGGCCTTCTTAGTGAGAGGATTCGATTCGAATACAGGAGCAGGGATGGTTTGCTGCAATTATACAGGGCCTTGGTGAGACCACACCTGGAATATTGTGGGCAGTTTTGGTCTCCTTATCTGAGGAAGGATGTTCTTGCTATAGAGGGAGTGCAGCGAAGGTTTACCAGCCTGATTCGTGGGATGACGAGACTAACATACGAGGAGAGATTGAGTCGGTTAGGAGTATATTCGCTGGAGTTCAGAAGAATGAGGGGGATCTCATAAAAAACCTATAAAATTCTAACAGGACTAGACAGGGTAGATGCAGGAAGGATGTTCCCAATGGTGGGGGAGTCCAGAATCAGGGGTCACAGTTTGAGGAAAAGGGGGTAGACCATTTAGGACTATGATGAGGAGAAATTTCTTCACCCAGAGAGTAGTGAGCCTATGGAATTTGCTATCACAGAAAGTAGTTGAGGCCAAAACACTGTATGTTTTCAAGAAGGAGTTAGATATAACTCTTGGGGCAAAAGGGATCAAAGGATATGGGGAGAAAGCGGGAGCAGGCTATTGAGTTGGATGATCAGCCATGATCATAATGAATGGCAGAGCACACTCGAAGGGCCGAATGGCCTACTCCTGCTCCTATTTTCTATTTTTCTATGTTTCTATGTTTACCTGTTTTGCCTGCATACTAGCCTTTTGTGATCCATGCACTAGGATACCCAGATCCCTCTGAATTTCAGAGATCTGCAATCTCTCACCATTTAGATGATTTGAAATGAAAACATAAAATGCTGGAAAAACTCAGCGGGTCTGACAGCATCTGTGGAGAGAGAAACAGAGTTAACGTTTTGAGTCCGTATGACTCTTCTTCAGAGCTACTGTTTAAGGGGGATGGGGCAGGTGAAGCTGGATAGAAGGTCAGCGATAGGTGGGGGCTAAGAAGAGATTGGCAAAGATGTCATGGACACAAGACAGTGTTAATGTTAGTGGTAAGGGCTAAAGAAGATGCTGATAGTGGCATAAAGGTAAGAGCGCAGAATGTGTGAATAGCAGGACAAGGCTCAGCACTCTGAAAAAACAACATAGAACAAGTGACAGATGGCCCTTTGGGGGTGAGGTGGGAGACACAGGCAGTGGTGGGGGAAAAAGGATAGAAAAGAGGGGGATTGTCACTGATCTCATCTCCTCTGGAGATCTTCCTTCCACAGTTTCCAACCTCATAAACTCCCAACCCCGGACAGCCCGCTTCTGCCTCCTCTCCAAAATCCACAAACAGACTGTCCCGGTAGGCCGATCGTGTCAGTCTGTTCCTGCTCCATGGAACTCATTTCTTCCTATCTCGATTCTCTCTCCCCTTGTCCAGTCTCTTCCTACCTACATCCACGATTCCTCTGATGTCCTACATCATATCAACAATTTCCAGTTCCCTGGCCCTAACTGCCTCCTCTTTACCATGGACGCCCAATCCCTCTACTACATTTCCATCCCCCACAAGGATGATCTGAGAGCTCTTCACTTCTTCCTTGAACAGAGGCCCGAACAATCCTCATCCACCATCACTCTTCTCCATCTGGCTGAACTTGTTCTCTCACTGAACAATTTCTCCTTAAACTTGTCTCACTTCCTCCAAATAAAAGGTATGGCTATGGGTACTCGCATGAGCCCCAGTTATGCCTGTCTCTTTATGGGGTATGTGGAACATTCCTTGTTCCAGTCCTACTCAGGCCCCACTCTCACATCTCTTTTCTCAGTACATTGATGACTGTATTGGTGTCACTTCATGCTCTTGTCTGGACCTGGAAAAATTTATCGAGTTTGCTTCCAATTTCTACCCTTCTATCACTTTCACATGGTCCATCTATGACACTTCCCTTCCCTTCCTTGACCTCTCTGTCTCCATTTCTGGTGATAGGCTGTCCACCAATATTCATTACAAGCCCACCGATTCCCACAGCTACCTTGACTACAGCTCCTCACACCTTACTTCCTGTAAGGACTCCATCCCATTCTCTCAATTCCTTCCCCTTCGTCACATCTGTACCAATGATGCTGCCTTCTAAAATGGCACTTTTGACACGTCTTCCTTCTTCCTTAACCGAGGTTTCTCACTCACTGTGTTTGACAGGGCCTCAATCGTATCCGGCCCATCTCCCACGCCTCTGCCCTCACACTTTTCCCTCCCTCCCAGAACCATGATAGAGTCCCCCTTGTCCTCACTTTTCACCCCACCAGCCTCTGCATTCAAAGCATCATCCTCTGCCATTTCCGCCAACTCCAGCATGGTGCCGCCACCAAACATAACTTCCTCTCAAACCCCCTGTCAGCATTCCCTCCGGGACACCCTGGCCCACTCCTCCATCACCACATCCCATTCCCACGGCAGCTTCCCATGCAATCTCAGAACGTGCAACACCTGCCCCTTTACCTCCTACATCCTCACCGTCCAAGGGCCCAAGCACTCCTTTCAGGTGAAGCAGCGCTTCACTTGCACCTCCTCCAATTTGGTCTACTGCATTCACTGCTCCCAATGTGGTCTCTGCTACATTGGGAAGACCAAACACAGACTGGGTGACCACTTTGCGGAACACCTTCAGTCTGTCCTCAAGCATAACCCAACCTTCCTGTCGCTTGCGATTTCAACACACCATCATGTTCTCATGTCCACGTCTGTCCTTGGCCTGCTGCATTGTTCCAGTGAAGCCCAATGCAAACTGGAGGAGCAGTACCTCATCTTCCAATTAGGCACCTTACAGCCTTCCAGACCTAATATTGAGTTCAACAACTTCAGACCATGAACTGGTGAATCTCCTCTGCACCCCTTACAGTGCAATCACATCCTTCCTATAATGTGGCGACCAGAACTGCACACAGTACTCCAGCTGTGGCCTTACCAAGGTCCTATACAACTCCAACTTGACCTCCCTACTTTTGTAATCCGGAGGGAACGATCCTGGTCCACTCCTCCATCAGCCCCTACACCTCAATCCCCTCCCACAGTACCTTCCCGTGCAACTGCAGAAGGTGCAATACCTGCCCCTTTACTTCCCCTCTCCTCACTGTCCAAGGGCCCAAACACTCCTTTCAAGTGAAGCAGCATTTCACTTGCACGTCCCTCAATTTAGTCTACTGCATTTGCTGCTCCCAATGCGGTTTCCTCTACATTGGAGAGACCAAACGCATACTGGGTGACCACTTTGGGGAACACCTTCAGTCTGTCCGCAAGCATGACCCAGACCTCCCTGTCGCTTGCCATTTCAACACTCCTCCCTGTTCTCATGCCTACATGTCTGTCCTTGGCCTGCTGCATTGTTCCAGTGAAGCTCAACGCAAACTGGAGGAACAGCACCTCATCTTCCGACTAGGCACTTTACAGCCTTCCGGACTGAATATTGAGTTCAACAATTTTAGATCATGAACTCTCTCCTCCATCCCCACCGCCTTTCCATCCCCCTTTTTTCCAATAATTTATATAGATTTTTCTTTTCCCACCTATTTCCATTATTTTTAAATGTATTTCCATCTATTGTTTTATCTCTACCTTTCAGCCTATTTCAATCCCTTCCCCCCACCCCACCCCCACTATGGCTATCTATACCTTGCTCCTCCTGCTTTCTACCCTTAATGTCACCTATTAGCACATTCCTTAGATAATATCACCACCTTCAACACCTCTTTGTCCTTTTGTCTATGACATCTTTTGGCTATCTCCACCTATCACTGGCCCTCTATCCAGCTCTACCTGTCCCACACCACCCCCCCCTTAAACCAGCTTATATTTCACCTCTTTTCTATTTTTCCTTTGTTCTGTTGAAGAGTCATACAGACTCGAAATGTTAACTGTGTTCCTCTCCGCAGATGCTGTCAGACCTGCTGAGTTTTTCCAGGTATTTTTATTTTTGTTTTTGATAAGCATGTGCTTTGTCTGCCTCATGCAACTCTAGGTGCTTAAGAGAATCAAGAAGAAAAGTAAACTATAGTGAGACAGCTATTCATTCTCTTGCTCCATCCCAATTGCTCTACTCTACCTAGTGTAATGAAGGATTGGATACCAATGAGAATTAGACTACAGAATAGAATTCAATAATGGAGTTAAGATGATCCAGTTCTAGAGAGGTATTAAAAATGACACAGCGTGTGTCATCTTACTCAGCGATTACATGTCTGCAATGACAGTGTTCAGAGAGGAGACTGCCTTGATCAGTCTGCCTATTTGACATTTGGGACACAGGACTTGGTCAAGGGATGAAAAAAGTGGGAGGCACTTTCTTTCAACACTTCATTTGCGTTCTATAATAATTTTGATCTATAAAAATGTATGCACAATTTAACTTTGTTTCTTCTAAAACAACCAGTTATAAAATATTATTGCATCAGGCTAAACAATTCTAAATGTACATTTTATAATTTTTTCTGAAACTCAAGAAATGTTTCTGCTTTACACTGATAACTCCTGAAGCACTTGCGTCATCCCAAACCATGAATAACCACAAGTAGAGTAGAATACCCTTCACATGACTGTGTTTCCATTTCAGTACGATTCTGTTGGTGCAGCCTAGTACATGTGCAGTAAAATGAAACCATGTATGGAAATCGCACAATAAGCAATCCATCTGATAGAACACCAATTGGAAATGATTCAGCAGCATACTATATTTCAGGCCTAACAGCAAAAAAGGATAACATACCGACAGATAGCTGATGTCACATCATAAATCATGAAAGACATGCTTCAGTAATTTCAGATTTTACCTGCACCTTGAACTATGACTGTCTTATATATAGGTTAAGCCACTTCTTTGTAGCATAAAGGATATAAGACCTTTTACTGTTTTAAATCAAATTAGGGTCCCACAGCAATTAAATTTAAATGTGGCTGTATGTGGGTGATTCAAATTCCAGTTCATTCATGGAGTACAGGTATCCTGCTAAGAGAAGCCCATAATATTAAGGCTATCTGAAGTCAGTGCTCTCATTCATTCATGATCAAAGATACAATAAGTTATCAATGAGCAATTAATCACAAATTGACCAAGTCTCAAAACGTTGTAGGACAATGATAACACATAATACAATTCACATCAAGAAGAAAGCCAATCTGTCCTGACTATTTGCCAGATCAATTAATCTGCATAAACCAGGAAATTATGGTCCTTTTTAATTCACTGGCTGCACCTCAGCTGAAGTACGGCAGGTAGGGACAGGTGGGAAGTTAAAAATTTCAAAAATCTCAAACCCAAATCCACCTTGATCACCTGCCTACTTCTAGTTTTAATGGGGTCGGGGCAGGGACAGGTAATCAACCCACACTCAGGGGGCAGGTCCCTCATTTAAATAGTTAATGGGCCTCAGGAAACCAGGCAGCTGAAGGGAGGTGAGACCTGCTAAATGAAACAGCTAAGTGCCTTTCCAGCACCAGTAGTGGGCAGAAAGAGCATTGGTGCTCTATCCTCTGAGTTACCTTGTTACCCTCAGTAATGATCAGACTCCCCACCTTTGTACAATCCAGTGCCCTTCTGGGCTCACAATCTCCTCCATAGATGTCCTATGATTTCCTCCATACTACCTCCCATCATGTCCACCACAGCACCCCTTCTGTGATTTCTTCCACAGCACCCCTGAGATCCCCTCCTCACCCCTCCCATGCTCTCCATGGGCCCCTGTCTGACCATCTCCCCTACTCACACATGCTATCAATGTCAGGGGCATGGAGGTCCTGCCAAATTAAACAGCAGGGCTTCATTAGTATTTGCTTCCTACTGTTTCCCACCTTGCAACAAATCATATTACATGCAGAAATCAGAAGGGAGGGAGCCAAATATCAGGGCTAGGGGAAAGACAGTAGCAATTAGGAGGAGGGAAGGGAGCCAGAGATTTTAGCTGGAAGTGGGGGAGGTTGCTCATTGCAGCAGTGGTGACAGAGAGGCCATGATCGGCAGAGGGGAGAGCAAAGACTTCCTTGAGGGGCTGGGTAGTTCCTTCTAGCCCACAAGACATAGTGTAAAAGGCTTGAGGTGCCTGTTCCCACCTTCCTTTTACTGCCAGGTTTCCTAACCCTTGGGAAAGTTGCACGGCAACTGTTAAATTTAAATATAATGGTCCAGAATTTGCAGTCAGCAGCAAAGTGATTTTTTAATAATCATAATGAAGGAATTTGACATTTCACAAATATAAAATTAATTTATTCTGGGCCATTGAAGCTGTCTAGCAATAATTATGAATTTAGTACCCCACTAAAAACACACTTACACTTCATTGGGGAGGCGATGGTGTAGTGGTATTATCGCTAGATTAATAATCCAGAGACCCGGGTAACCCTCTGGAGTCACAGGTTCGAGGTGGTGGAATTTGAATTCAATTTAAAAATCTGGAAATAAAAGTCTAACGATGACTATGAAACTATTGTCAATTGTTATAAAAACCCATCTGGTTCACTTCCATTTGGGGGAGGAAATCTGCTGTCCTTACCTGGTCTGGGCTACATGTGACTCCAGACTCATAGCAATGTGGTTGACTCTTAAATGCCCTCTGCACAAAGGCAATTAGGGATGGGCCCTAATTAGATACTGGCCTAGCCAGTGATGCCCACATCCCATAAATGAATTTTTAAAAACTACAACAATATCTTGGTTACCCTTTCTAATATCTCCTTTGATAGGGCATCTATTTTTGTCTGATTACACCCCAGTGAAATGGATTGGGACATTTTTCTATGTTAAAGGTTACATATAAATAAAAATGTTTGTTCTTGATCTGTCCTTAGATAGCTAATCTCAACTAGAGCAGGACCAAGAATGCTACGCTTGTCTTTTGCATCCCTATCCTAGCTAATCCTTTAAAAATCATCTTGGTTTTGAATTGTGACTGCTAGCTAGTGACTCATTTTAAAAAGCTTGTCTGGCTGGCTGACAGGTGAAACAGTGACACGCTCAGCTGTGAGAGAATCCACGGAAAAGAAAACTTGATAATCCCTATTGTCCAAGCACAGATGAAGAATACTCACCCATGTGAAGTTTATAATTTTATATGTTTGGCATGTCCCTTCAAGGTAAGATCGAGGAATGAAGTGGGTCATGTTACCTGCTCTGAACTCTGACTGACAACAAGCCTGGGTGGTTTGGCTGCTATGGGGACAGTGGGGCCCTGGTGGTTTTACTGGGAGGAAAGTGCAGATATATACAACAGTACACAACTATGAGTAGTTATGCTGACTGTGGGTGGACTGTTAATCTCCAAGCCTCACAGGGAGATGTTAGGAATGTCAGGTTTTATAAACGATTATACTTTAAATTGTCTATTTAATTCAAAAATGGTTTGAAGTTGGGGGTCTGGAAGATAGCCAATTAGCATTTTTAAAAATTCGTTCATGGGACGTGGGCATCGCTGGCTAGGCCAGTATTTATTGCCCATTCCTAATTGCACTTGAGAAGGTGGTGCTGAGCTGCCTTCTTGAACCGCTGCAGTCCCTGTGGTGTAGGTACATCCACAGTGCTGTTAGGAAGGGAGTTTCAGGATTTTGACCAAGCGACAGTGAAGGAACAGTGATATGTTTCCAAGTCAGGATGGTGAGTGGCTTGGCGGGGAACTTCCAGGCGGTCGTGTTCCCATGTATCTGCTGCTCTTGTCCTTCTAGATGATAATGATCGTGATTTTGGAAGGTGCTACCTAACGAGCCTTAGTGAGTTCTTGCACTGAATCTTGTAGATGGTGGACACTACCGACACTGTACATCAGTGTAGAGGAAGTGAATGTTTGTGGATGAGGTGCCAAGCGGGCTGCTGTGCCCTGCATAGTGTCAAGCTTCTTGTGTGTTGTTGGAGCTGCACTCATCCAGGCAAATGGAGAATATTCCACCACACTCCTAACTTGTGCCTTGGTGGACAGACTTTGGGGAATCAGGAGGTGGGTTACTCATTCCAGGAATGCTAGCCTCTGACCTGCTGTTGTTGCCACAATGTTTATATGGCCAGTCCAGCTCAGTTTCTGGTCAATGGTAACTCCCAGGATGTTGATACTGGGGGATTCAGCAATGGTAATGCCATTGCATGTCAAGGAGCGACAATTAGACTCTCTTCTTGGAGATGGTCATTGCCTGGCACTTGTGTGGCACAAATGTTACTTGTCAGCCCAAGCCTGGATATTGTTCAGGTCTTGCTGGATTTGGACATGGACAATTTCAGTATCTGAGGAGTCGTGAATGGTATGAACATTGTGCAATCACCAGCAGACATCCCCACTTCTGACCTTACGATGGAAGGTGATTAATGAAACAGCTGAAAATGGTTAGACCTATGACACAACCCTGAGGAACTCTGGCAGTGATATAATGGAGCTGAAATGACTGACCTCCAAAAACCACAACCATCTTCTTTTGTGCTAGGTATAACTCCAACCAGCAGAGAGTTTTCCCTGATTCCCATTGACTCCAGTTTTATTCAGGACTCCTTGATGCCACACTCAGTCAAATGCTGCCTTGATGTCAAGGGCAGTCACTCTCACCTCACTTCTGGAGTTCAGCTCTTTTGTCCATGTTTAAACCAAGGCTGCAATGAGATCAGGAGATGAGTGGCCTTCACAGTACCCAAACTGAGCATCAGTGAGCAGGTTATTGCTAAGGAAGTGCCACTTGATAGCGCAGTTGATGATCCCTTCCATCACTTTACCAATGATTGAGAATAAGCTGAAGGGGCGGGTATTGTCCAGGTTGGATTTGTCTAGCATTTTGTGTACAGGACATATCTGGGCAATTTTCCACATTGCCAGGTAGATGCCAGTGTTATAGCTGTACTGGAACAGGTTGGCTACAGGCATGGCTAGTTCTGGAGCACAAGCTATGGGCTCTGATAATACTCTGGCCATAGTACAAAAAACCTGTGCTCCAGAACTTGCCTTGCCCCTAGCCAAGCTGTCCTAAAATAGCTACAACACTGGAATCTACTGACAATGTGGAAGATTGCCCTGGTATGTCATTTCTATATGGATATAAGGCCCATGTGATTCACATTGCCAGGGAGATGAGCTTTGAGAGGGAAAAAGTCCATTGAAAGCCACTGTAGTAATGGCTTACAGAATGTCTAAGATATCATTGAACCTCAAAGATACAAATCAGTCTGTAGCCTCTGACAGGAAAACAGCAGGAGATACAGGCAGCTAGTCCTGCACCTGAAGCAGTGAAAATGCTGACCTTTTTGCTCACTACGCAGGATGCAGTTGGGGGCTCGCACTCAAATTGGAGAGACTGAGCTCGTGAGGATTTAAGGAAGACTGGAACATTTGTCTAGCTTGGGCTAGAGGGAAGGAATCGTCAGTGTAACCCGCACATTGAAAGTCAGTTCTGGGATTAGAAGTTACCTGGTTGGGAAAGGAAAAAGGAAGCTTGCCCTCGGGAGCAGAGGGTAAAATATGATTGATTCCTAGAGAATAAAGTGTCCGCTTAAGGGACAACGTAAAGTATAATTATAGCGCAAGATTTTCAGTCATGTTAAAAGCTAAATGAGGAATTTCTTGTCTGCAGTTTAGTATATAAACTGCCTACCTTGACTTGATTTGGTTGCTTTTAGTTGGTTTATTATGTAAATGTTTTAAAATTTGAAATCTTGTTGCGTGATCCTTTTAGTCAATCACAAAGTTCAAATATCTTTTTAAATGTCAGTCTCTACTGGGATCGTTAGGTACTAGTGGGTTACAGGTGCGTATGGAACCAGATACCAGTTAAGATCATACCTTTTAAACAGGGAAAGTTTAATAATGGAGGGGAAGATACAACAAATTGATTGGGGACATCAAATATTGTTTTTATTTGCAACTTATTTGTTCTACTAATACTTACAATTTGATAGCATGGCAAATAGTAATAGAAAATCCAGTATACAACTTGTGCTGAGAGCACTATCATGGCAGCGATTTGCAACACTTTGACTGAGACTCAGTGTTGGTCTACAGGACTGCAAATACAGTCCTCGTCTCCTCTGAAATATTTAGTTGGCAGTCACATCACTGGCTACTATCTTGTTCAAGCACCAACATCAAGCTATTAATGTCACTGTTCACAGTTGGAGGATTTTTTCGGTTACTACCACAAGATGAGAGTAGGCAGTGATACATGGCAGTATCACCTGCAAACAGCATAGAGTCATAGAGGTCTACAGCACAGAAAAAGGCACTTCAGCCCATTGAATCTGCCCCGGTCAAACAAGTAGCTAACTATTTGAATCGTATTTTCCAGCACTAGGCCCATAGCCCTGAATGCCATGGCATCGCGACTGCACATCCAAATACTTAGACCATAAGACCATAAGGGATAGGAGCAGAAATTAGGCCATTCAGCCCATCGAGTCTGCTCTGCCATTCAATCGTGGCTGATAAGTTTCTCAACCCCATTCTCCCGCCTTCTCCCTGTAACCTTTGATCCCCTTACCAATCAAGAACCTATCTATCTCAGTCTTAAATGCACTCAATGACCTGGCCTCCACAGCCTTCTGTGGCAATGAATTCCATAGATTCACCACTCTCTGGCTAAAGAAGTTTCTCCTCATCTCTGTTCTAAAAGATCTTCCCTTTACTCTGAGGCTGTGCCCTCGGGTCCTAGTCTTTCCTACTAATGGAAACATCTTCCCCACATCCACTCTATCCAGGCCTTTCAGTATTCTGTAAGTTTCAATCAGATTCATCCTCGTCCTTCTAAACTCCATCGAGTATAGACCCAGTGTCCTCAAACGTTCCTCATATGTTAAGCCTTTCATTCCTGGGATCATTCTCGTGAACCTCCTCTGCACCGTCTCCAGGGCCAGCACATCCTTCCTGAGATACGGGGCTCAAAATTGCTCACAATATTCTAAATGTGGTCTGACCAGAGCTTTATAAAGCCTCAGCAGCACATCCCTGCTTTTATATTCTAGTCCTCTCAAAATAAATGCCAACATTGCATTTGCCTTCCTAACTACTGACTCAATCTGCAAGTTAACCTTAAGAGAATCCTGGACTAGGACTCCCAAGTCCCTTTGCACTCCAGATTTCTGAATTCTCTCCCCATTTAGAAAATAGTCTATGCCTCTATTCTTCCTACAAAAGTGCATAACCTCACACTTCCCCACGTTGTATTCCATCTGCCACTTCTTTGCCCATTCTCCTAACCTGTCTAAATCCTTCTGCAGCCTTCCCACCTCCTCAATACTACCTGTCCTCCACCTATCTTTGTATCATCTACAAACTTAGCCAGAATGCCCTCAGTTCCTTCATCTAGATCATTAATGTATAAAGTGAAAAGTTGTGGTCCCAACACTGACCCCAGCGGAACTCCACTAATCACCGGCTGCCATCCTGAGAAGGACCCCCTTATCCCCACTCTCTGCCTCCTGCCAGACAGCCAATCTTCTATCCATGCTAGTACCTTGCCTCTAACACCAGGGGCTCTTATCTTAACTGAGCAGCCTCCTGTGCAGCACCTTGTCAAAGGAGAGCCAATGGATGTTATCTACTTGGACTTTGGAAGTCCAAGTAGATAACATCCATTGGCTCTCCTTTATTTAACCTGCTCGTTACCTCCTCAAAGAATTCTAACAGATTTGTCAGGCATGACCTCCCCTTGATGAAACCATGCTGACTTTGCCCTATTTTACCATGCAATTCCAAGTATTCTGAAATCTCATCCTTAATAATGGACTCTAAAATCTACCAACAACCAAGGTCAGGCTAATCGGCCTGTAATTTCACATCTTTTGCCTCACTCCCTTCTTAAACAGGGGGCTTACATTAGCAATTTTCCAGTCCTCTGGGACCCTCCTGACTCCAGTGATTCCTGAAAGATCACCGCTAACGCCTCTTATCTCTTCAGCTATCTCCTTCAGAACTCTGGGTGTAATCCATCTGGTCCAGGTGATTTATCCACCTTCAGACCTTTCAGTTTTCCTAGCACCTTCTCCTTGGTAATGGCCACCATACTCACCTCTGCCCCCCGACTCTCTTGAATTTTGGGGATGTCACTCATGTCTTCCACTGTGAAGACTGACGCAAAGTACCTATTCAGTTCCTCCGCCATTTCTTTGTTCCCCACTACTACTTCTCCAGCGTCATTTTCCAGCGGCCCAATGTCCACTTTTACCTCTCTCTTACCCTTTATATATCTAAAAATACTCTTGCAATCTTCTTTTATATTACTGGCTAGTTTACCCTCATATTTAATCTTCTCCCCCCTTATTTCTTTTTTAGTTGTCCTCTGTTGGTCTTTGTAGGCTTCCCAATCCCCTGGTTTCCCACTGCTCTTCGCCGCATTGTATGCTTTCTCTTTGGCTTTTATGCTGTCCCTGACTTCCCTTGTCAGACATGGTTGCCTCGTCCTCCCTTTAGTATGCTGCTTCTTCCTAGGGATGAATTTTTGCTATGTCTCCCAAATTACTCCCAGAAACTCCTGCCATTGCTGTTCCACTGTCTTTCTTGCTAGGCTCATCTCCCAGTCAATTCCATGCCAGCTCCTCCCTCATGCCTCTGTAGTTACCTTTATTCAACTGTAATACTGTTACACCTGATTCCAGCTTTTTCCTCTCAAATTGCATCATATTATGGTCACTTCCTCCTAAGGGTTCCTTCACCTTAAGCTCCCTTATCAAATCTGCCTCATTACACATCACTAAATCTAGAATTGCCTGTTCCCTCGTGGGCTCCACCACAAGCTGCTCCAAAAAGCCATCTCGTAGACATTCCACAAATTCCTTTTCTTGGGATCCACTACCAACCTGATTTTCCCAGTCTACCTGCATAGTGAAATCCCCCATGATCACTGTAACCTTGCCTTTCTTACACGGCTTTTCTATCTCCTGGTGTATCTTGTGCCACACATCTTGACTACTGTTCGGAGGCCTGTACATAACTCCCATTATGGTTTTTTCACCTTTGCAGTTGCTCAACTCTACCCACACAGTTTCTACATCATCTGACCCTACATCAGTTCTTGCTATCGATTTTATTTCATTTCTTACTAACAAAGCAACCACATCCCCTCTGCCAACCTGCCTATCTTTTCAATAGGATGTATATCTTTGGATATTTAGCTCCTGATCCCCTTGCAGCCATGTCTCCATGATGCCCACCACATCATACCTGCCAATTTCAATCTGTGCCACAAGCTCATTGACCTTATTTCGTATACTGCGTGCATTCAGAAACAACATCTTCAGTCCTGTATTTCCCGTCCCATTTTTCATTGTCGTCCCTTTATTTGATGTGCTTGAAGTTAGATTCCTAGCCCTTTCCAAACACTCTGTCCTATTTTGTGTTCTGGAGACTTTAATAGCCTCTCCTGGGCTCTCCTTTCTTTTCAGTGCTCACCAATCAGCTCTTACCTTTGTGCTGACGTCACTTTTTGAACCTTCCCTGCAATCACGCTGGTCCTGTTCTCTCCACCGGTCTCTCGCGCTGTCTTGTGATGTCACTCTTGTTATTTTCAACAAGAACTGACTGCAGGACACTCTTTCCAGACTGCTTAACTGTGATACTGACTGCAGGACACTCTTCCCAGACTGCTTCACCGCGATGCTGACTGCAGGACACTCTGCCCAGACTGCTTCACTGAGATGTTGACTGCAGGACACTCTTCCCAGACTGCTTCACCGTGATGCTGACTGCAGGACACTCTTCCCAGACTGCTTCACCGTGATGCTTCACCAGACTGCACCAACATGAGAAGTGACAGGAGCATGATCAGACAGGCTATTTGGGATTGCAAACTGTCCAGGTGAGCCTGCTGCTCTCATATATGGATTTAATATAAGCTAGATGAGAAAGTAAGCTATGAGGACACAGAGAGATATACTTCGGTCGAGTGACTGGGCAAAAAGGTGGCAGACAGAGCATACTGTGGCGAAATGTGAAAGGCAGAATATATTCTTAAAATGTGACAGACTAGTAAATGTTGGTACTCAGAGGATTTGGGGGTCCTTATACACAAATCACAGAAAGTCAACATGCAGGTACAGCATACAAGTTAGGAAGGCAAATTATATGTTAGCCTTTATTACAAGGAGATTGGAGATAAGAGGAAAAAAATCCCACAGGCCTTTGGTGAGACCATATCCAGTATATTGTGCACAATTCTGGTCTCCTTACTAAGGAAGGATTCTTGTCTGAGAGGAGATGCTTTTAGGTTCATTAGTTTGATTCCTGGGAAGAAAAAGCTGTTTTACAAGAACAGATTGGATACAATTGGCTTTTCTTTTCTGAAGTATAGAAGAATGAGAGGTGATCTCATTAAAATATATAAAATTCTTAGAGAGTTTGACAAGGCAGATGCTCAGACACTGTTTTCCCTGCAGAACTCTAGGTCTTTGTCTCAGGATATTAGTTCAGCAGTTTAGGTCTGAGATGAGGAGAATTTCTTCATTTAGCGGGTTATGAATTTTTCGAATTCTCTACCTCAGAGAGCTGTGGAGCTTAGTTGGAGTGTTTAATCAAGACAAAAATCAATAGATTTTTGAGCACCAAGTAAATGAAGGGATTTGGGGACAGCGTAAGAAAGTTTAATTGATGTAAAAGTTTAGCCACGATCTTACTGAATAGTGGAGTGGGCTCCAGGGTCACTTGCCCTAATTGTGGTCTGATGTTATATGTTCTTAAGTAACAGAGCAGACACTGGGCGGAAATTAAGGGAGCCCACTGGAGCGGGTGGGGAGGACAATTACATTGGAGGCCACGGGGCACACTCCTAGCTGCGGGGAAACAGTTCCGAATTTGGTGAGTGGGGGAAAGAGGCTGACACTGGAAACTCACCCGCTATTAGCAGGAAAAAAATTAGGCTCATTAATGGCCAACTTAAAATCAATGATCTTTGAGCCCACAGGATTTAATATTGGCTCAAGATTATACAAAACTCGCATGGATCTCCTTTGCCTCGAGAAAGCTGACCAGCAAACAACGTCCTGCTGAGGGCCACCCTCCCACCCTTCCTTTCAACACCATTCCCCATCCTCACCGCCAACCACCTCCTTGCGATCCCATACCACCCCACCTCTCTCTCCTGCGATCCAATGATGATTCCATATGAAGGCCTCATTGTAGTACCATACCAGCAGCAGCCACCACTTCCGATGGCGCCACCAGTACTGGACAGCTGCTGGCCTATGATTGGCCAGCAGCTCACAGGGGCAGAGTTTCCACCCTTAATGTGAAGGGAGGCCCGATGCTGTCCAGTAAAGTGCCTGATTACTTAGTAATTGCGTCAGGCCTCCCAGGGAAAAGCGACAAGGTGTTTCCTGTAGGAATCTCATCGCTAACATTAAATGCCGCTCATCAATGCTGCTTTGTCCAGCAAAAGTTGATATCTTCAAGTGAATGATTATCACTACAATTGTTTAATTTGAAGGAGACAATGAACTAATATGTTGGTAATTGTAGCAATAGTTAGCGCTATGATTGTAACAGAAATTTTCAAGAAGGTTTCATGGGAATGTATTCTCCAAAGAAGTACATTAAGTAAGAATTCCAGAATGATTTTCAAAAAATTCTTAAGAGTGGTGTTGTCTTGCTCATTCTAAGAGCAGCCTATGAAATGGTATGTTAGTGTTCTGGCAAAATGTCAAGAGTTCAGTCATTTTGGGCCATCTGTTGGGCTGATTACTGTTATGCAGTCAACATTTTAGAATACACATAGACGAATGCCCCAGCTTGTGAAAATTCCAAATCAATGGCATCTTCAGGAATCAGTTCTATCACCACTCTTTTTCAATCTGTACAAAATCATCTTGCCAATTCACAGATTTGATCCAAGGTGAAGACACACAAACATTTGAACATACGAGTTAGGAGTAGGCAACTCAGCCCCTCGAGCCTGCTCCACCATTCAAGAAGATCACGGCTGATCTGATTGTAACCTCCCGAAAACCTTTCAACCCCTTGTTTATCAAGGATCTATCTACCTCCACCTTAAAAACATTCAAAGACATTGCTTTCACTGCCTTTTGAGGAAGGGAGTTCCAAAGACTCTCTCCTCACTGAGAGCAAAAAAAATCTCCTCATCGGTCTTCAATGGGCGACCCCTTATTTTTAAACAGTAACCCCTAGTTCTAGATTCTCACATAAGAGGAAACTCCTCTCCACATCCATCCTGTCAAGGCCTCTCAGAATCTTAAAGGTTTCAATCAAGTCATTTCTTACTCTTCTAAACTCCAGTGGATACATGCCTAGCCTGTTCAACCTTTCTTCATAAGACAACCCGCCCATTCCTGGTATTAGTTTATTAAACCTTCTATGAATTGCTTCAAACACATTTACATCTTTCATTAAATAAAGAGATCAATACTGTATACAGTACTCCAGATGTGGTATCACCAGTGCCCTGTACAACTGAAGCATAACCTCCCTACCTGTATCTTCGATTCCCCTCACAATAAACAATAAACATTCTACTAACTTTCCTAATTACTTGCTGTACCTGCATACTAGCTTTTTGTGATTCATGCACTAGGACTCCCAGGTCGCTCTGGATCTCAGAGCTCTGCAATCTCTCATCATTTAGATTAAAATGTTTTTTTATTCTTCCTGCCAAAATGGACAATTTCACATTTTCCCCACATTATACTCCATTTGCCAGGTCTTTGCCCACTCACTTAACTTATCTATGTCCCTTTGTAGCTTCCTTATGTCCTCATCACAACTTACCTTCCTGCCCATCTATGTGCCATCAACAAATTTAGCAACTATACCTTCAATCCAAGTCATTTATAAAATTGTAAAAAGTTGAGGCCCCAGCACTAATCCCTGTGGCATATGGCTCATTACATCCTGCCAACCAGAAAAAGGTCCATTTATGCCTACTCTGTTTCCTGTTAGCTAGCCAATCTTTTATCCATGCCAATATGTTACCCCCTACACCATGAGCTTTTATTTTCCACAATAACCTTTGATGTGGCACCTTATCAAATGCCTTCTGGAAATCTAAGTACAGTACATCCACCAGTTCTCCTTTATCCACAGCACATGTGACTCCTTCAAAGAACTCCAATAAATTGGTTAAACATGATTTCCCTTTCACAAAACCATGCTGATTGTGTTTTATTTTTTTAGGTGCCCTGCTATAATATCTTTGATAATAGCTTCTAACATTTTCCCCATGATAGATGTTAAGCTAACTGGCCTGCGGTTTCCTACTTTCTGTCTCTCTCTCTTTTTGAATAAAGGGGTTACATTTGCTATTTTCCAATCTAATGGAGCCTTCCCTGAATCTAAGGAATTTTGGAAAATTAAAACTAATGCATCAACTATCTTACTAGCCACTTATTTTAAGACCCCAGGATGAAGTCCATGAGGACCTGGAGATTTGTCAGCCCGCAGTTCCAACTATTTGCTAAGTAATACTTCCCTGGTGATTACAATTTTCCTAAGTTCCTCCCTCCCTCCCTCCCAATTCCTGATTCAGAGCTATTTCTTGGGATGTTACTGGTATCCTCTAGAGTGAAGACTGATGCCAAATACCTGTTCATTCATCTACCACT
The DNA here is from genome assembly GCF_017639515.1 of Carcharodon carcharias. Lineage (NCBI taxonomy): Eukaryota > Metazoa > Chordata > Chondrichthyes > Lamniformes > Lamnidae > Carcharodon > Carcharodon carcharias. The sequence continues at coordinate 44,096,089 of NC_054471.1, read as the reverse complement.
GCCTTATATACCATTATTAATTCCCCAGTCGTACTTTCTATAGGAACAATGCTCACTTTGTTAACTCGTTTCTTATTTAAATAGAATCTCTTACTATTTGTCTTTATACTTCTAGCAAGCTTTTGTAAAGGAAAATATCATTTTTTCTAATATTACTATTGGATACTATGAAGCAGGCTTTTGGGGGCTGTTTGCATGTTTGTATGTGTGTGTGACGAATTTATTTAAACTGTCAGACTCTAAGTCAGACCGCAAGGTTTAAATCGTCAAAGGGCTAGGTGTTAAAGCAGGCATTTTGAAATAGAGATGAACAGGTTAAGCTGGGATACAAGTAAATACGTGAATAGAAATTTGCATTAGGAGATAAATGAGGAGTTGAATTTTTAACTTTGGAATTTCAGAAAGAAATAAAAGGAAGTTTTACAACTGGCAAAGATCATAAATGAATAAAGCAAAGTTATTAAGCTTACTTTTCCCAAAAGTAGTAGCCATAAAGATAACATGAAACATTTTTATATTCTGGGAAAGGTAACTTCCAAAAAAGGCTAAAAACAATGGGTTTCAAGATGAAAGAGAAAACATATTTAAGGGAAGATTGAAAGCTGCATGAATGGTGTGGCCATGTGATATCTTGAAGTGTGTACTCTGCGAGGACAGACCTGTGAAGTAAGCAGCCTTTGGCCACCCCAGAAAGAGTTTGTTAGTTTCAGAAAGCAAGGCTTTGTTACAAGCTTTGGATTTCCATTGTCGAGTGAGAGAGAGAGAGAAGCCTATGAAATTTCTACCCTATAGCAACAGTGATAGCTTGCGGTAATATATACTGGATTTTATGAAGATTACGAATCTTTTCGGACTGTTCCCTGTAAAATTATGTTTATTTGTGAGTCTAGCTAAGTAGAAATATTTGGGGAAAGGTTGTAATACCAAATTTAACTGTGTAACAGTAATCTTGTGTGTTTAAGTTTTCTTTTCTTCTGTTAATAATAGCTTTAATATTTAAAATCCCCAAAAGTGGTAGTGGAATCTGACTTCAGTACACATACCTTCTCGTAATAAAAATATGAATTGCAAATCATTGTGATAGCTTGACCAAGTTTCCCTTTGGGATTTGGTCAACTCAGCAATTACCACCTGCCGTATCATAAGACCATAAGAGATAGGAGCAGAAATTAGGCCATTCGGCCCAACAAGTTTGCTCTGCCATTCAATCATGGCTGATAAGTTTCTCAACCCCATTCTCCCGCCTTCTCCCTGTAACCTTTGATCCCCTTACCAATCAAGAACCTATCTATCTCAGTCTTAAATGCGCTCAATGATCTGGCCTCCACAGCCTTCTGTGGCAATGAATTCCATAGATTCACCACTCTCTGGCTAAAGAAGTTTCTCCTCATCTCTGTTCTAAAAGGTCTTCCCTTTACTCTGAGGCTGTGCCCTCAGTCCTAGTCTTTCCTACTAATGGAAACATCTTCCCCACATCCACTCTATCCAGGCCTTTCAGTATTCTGTAAGTTTCAATCAGATTCATCCTCATCCTTCTAAACTCCATCGAGTATAGACCCAGTGTCCTCAAACGTTCCTCATATGTTAAGTCTTTCATTCCTGGGATCATTCTCGTGAACCTCCTCTGCACCGTCTCCAGGGCCAGCACATCCTTCCTGAGATACGGGGCTCAAAATTGCTCACAATATTCTAAATGTGGTCTGACCAGAGCCTTATAAAGCCTCAGCAGCACATCCTTGCTTTTATATTCTAATCCTCTCAAAATAAATGCCAACATTGCATTTGCTTTCTTAACTACTGACTCAACCTGCAAGTTAACCTTAAGAGAATCCTGGACTAGGACTCCCAAGTCCCTTTGCACTCCAGATTTCTGAATTCTCTCCCCATTTAGAAAATAGTCTATGCCTCTATTCTTCCTACCAAAGTGCATGACCTCACACTTCCCCACGTTGTATTCCATCTGCCACTTCTTTGCCCATTCTCCTAACCTGTCTAAATCTTTCTGCAGCCTCCTGCCTCCTCAATACTACCTGTCCCTCCACCTATCTTTGTATTATCTACAAACTTAGCCAGAATGCCCTCAGTTCCTTCATCTAGATCATTAATGTATAAAGTGAAAGGTTGTGGTCCCAACACTGAACCCTGCGGAACTCCACTAGTCACCGGCCTGAGAAGGACCCCCTTATCCCCACTCTCTGCCTCCTGCCAGACAGCCAATCTTCTATCCATGCTAGTACCTTGCCTCTAACACCAGGGGCTCTTATCTTACTGAGCAGCCTCCTGTGTGGCACCTTGTCAAAGGAGAGCCAATGGATGTTATCTACTTGGACTTTGTCTAACCTGCTCGTTACCTCCTCAAAGAATTCTAACAGATTTGTCAGGCATGACCTCCCCTTGATGAAACCATGCTGACTTTGCCCTATTTTACCATGCACTTCCAAGTATTCTGAAATCTCATCCTTAATAATGGACTCTAAAATCTTACCAACGACCATGGTCAGGCTAATTGGCCTGTTAATTTCCCATCTTTTGCCTCACTCCCTTCTTAAACAGGGGGCTTACATTAGCAATTTTCCAGTCCTCTGGGACCCTCCCTGACTCCAGTGATTCCTGAAAGATCACCGCTAACGCCTCCGCTATCTCTTCAGTTATCTCCTTCAGAACTCTGGGGTGTAATCCATCTGGTCGAGGTGATTTATCCACCTTCAAATCTTTCAGTTTTCCTAGCACCTTCTCCTTGCTAATGGCCACCATACTCACCTCTGCCCCCCGACTCTCTTGAATTTTGGGGATGTTACTCGTGTCTTCCATCTTGAAGAATGACGCAAAGTACCTGTTCAGTTCCTCCGCCATTTCTTTGCTCCCCATTATTACTTCTCCAGCGTCATTGTCCAGCGGCCCAATGTCCACTCTTACCTCTCTCTTACCCTTTGTACATCTAAAAAAAATCTTGCAATCTTCTTTTATATTACTGGCTAGTTTACCCTCATATTTAATCTTCTCCCTCCTTATTTCTTTTTTAGTTGCCCTCTGTTTGTCTTTGTAGGCCAATCCCCTGGCTTCCCACTGCTCTTCGCCGCATTGTATGCTTTCTCTTTAGCTTTTATGCTGTCCCTGACTTCCCTTGTCAGACATGGTTGCCTCGTCCTCCCTTTAGTATGCTGCTTCTTCCTAGGGATGAATTTTTGCTGTGTCTCCCAAATTACTCCCAGAAACTCCTGCCATTGCTGTTCCACTGTCTTTCCTGCTAGGCTCATCTCCCAGCCAATTCCATGCCAGCTCCTCCCTCATGCCTCTGTAGTTACCTTTATTCAACTGTAATACCGTTACATCTGATTCCAGCTTTTTCCTATCAAATTGCAAGGTAAATTCTATCTTTTAATGGTCACTTCTTCCCTAGGGTTCCTTCACCTTGAGCTCCCTTATCAAATCTGCCTCATTACACATCATTAAATCTGGAATTGCCTGTTCCCTAGTGGGCTCCACCACAAGCTGCTCCAAAAAGCCATCTTGTAGACATTCCACAAATTACTTTTTTTGGGATCCACTACCAACTTGATTTTCCCAGTTTACCTGCATATTGAAATCCCCATGATCACTGTAATCTTGCCTTTCTTACACGGCTTTTCTATCTCCTGATGTATCTTGTGCCTCACATCCTATTTTTCGGAGGCCTGTACATAACTCCCATTGTGGTTTTTTTACCTTTGCGGTTCCTCAACTCTACCCACACAGATTCTACATCATCTGACCCTATGTTGTTTCTTGCTATCGATTTAATTTCATTTTTTACTAACAAAATAACCCCACCCCATCTGCCAACCTGCCTATCTTTTCGATAGGACGTATATCCTCGGATATTTAGCTCCCAGTCCTGATCCCCCTGCAGCCATGTCTCTGCGATGCCCACCACATCATACCTGCCAATTTCAATCTGCGCCGCCACAAGCTCATTTACCTTATTTCGTATACTGTGTGCAATCAGATACAACACCTTCAGTCCTGTATTTCCCGTCCCCTTTCTCATTGTTGTCCCTTTATCTGATGTGCTTGAAGTTAGATTCCTAGGCCTTTCCAAACATTCTGCCCTATTTTGTGTTCTGGAGACTTTAATAGCCTCTACTGGGTTCACCTTCCTTTTCAGTTTTTTCATAATTTTCCATGAAGTTGAATCCACCCCCCAACATGCTAACCTGCTGCTTTGTTTCCCATTAGTCATACTTCTTGGAGTTTTACCCTTCCCTTCCCCCCGACTTTCTAGTTTAAAGTCCTGTTGACCACCCTATTTACCCTTTTCGTTAGAACATTGGTCCCAGATCAGTTCAAGTGGAGACCGTCCCAACGGTACAGATCCCTCCTAATCCAATACTGATGCCAGTGCCCCATGAAATGGAACCCCTCTTTCCCGCACCACTCCTTTAGCCACGTGTTTATTTCCCTTATTCTCACATGCCTATGCCAATTTGCACGTGTCTCGCGTAGTAATCCGGAGATTATAACCCTTGAGGACTTGTTCTTTAATTTAGTTCCTAGTTCCTGATAATCCCCAAACAGGTTCTCTTTCCTATGTTATTTGTCCTGACGTGGACCAGAACAACTGGATCCTCCCCCGCCCTCTCCAAAATCCTTTCAAACCAGTCAGAGATGTCCCTCACCCTGGCACCGGGCAGGCAACATACCATGCAGGACTCTTGATCCTGCTTACAAAGGATGCTACCAATTCCCCTAATTATAGAATCCCCTACAACTACCACTTGTCTTTTTGTTCCCCTCTTGAATGGCCTCCAGTGCCACGGTGCCGTGGTCAGCTGGCTCATCCTCCCTACAGCCCTGTTCCTCATCCACACTGGGAGCAAGTACCTTGTACCTGTTGGACAAGGGCAAGAGCTGAAGCTCCTCTGTTCCTGAACACAGGATCCCTCTAACTGCCTCACTTGCAGTTACACCCTGCTGAGCCTGACCACTGACCAAATCTGAGGTACTTAATATCATAACACTTTCTCTCATATTCTAATTTTTCCTTCCTTATTAATCTTTTAATCATTCTTTGCTGTTTTTTTTATATTCTGTCTAATCTTCTGAGCTGACACCCACCTTTGCACAAATATATGCTTTTTGAGTTTGATACTATCTTTAACTTTTTTTAGTTAACTACGGATGGTGGATCCTCCCCTTGGAATTTTTATCTAGTTGGAATGTGTATTCTGAAAAATCTCCTTGAATGTTTGCCATTGCAGATCTATCCCTTAACCTCATTTGCCAGTTCACCTTAGTTAGTTCTGCTTTTATGCCCTCATAATTGCCCTTATTTGAGTTATACGATTGCTTGATCCTATTCCTCTCCCTCAAACTAAATGTAAAATTCAATCATATATGATCGCTGCTACATAAGGAGCGCCTTCAGTATGAAATTATTAATTAATCCTGTCTCGCTGCACAATGCCAGGTCTAGTATAGCCTGTTCCCTGGTGGGCTCCAGAATGTGCTATTCGAAGAAACTATCCCTCACTCTCTAAACTCCTCACCTAGGCTATCTTTTCCCATCTGATTTATCCAGTCTATATGTAAAATAAAATCCCCTATGATTATTGCTTTATCTTCCTGACAAACTCCCATTATTTCTTGCTTTATACTCTGCCCTACTGTGTGGTTACTGTTTGGAGGCCTATGCACCACTCTCACAAATAACTTCTGGCCTTTATCATTTTTCATCTCTACCCAAACCATCTCTACACCTTGGTTTCCTGAACTTAGGTCATCACTCTCTATTGTTAGGTCATCTTAGGTCATCCCTCTCTAATGATATACCATCATTAATTAACAGAGTAACATGCCACCCTTTTCCAGCTTGCTGTCTTTCCTAAATGTCATGTACCCTTCAATATTCAGGTCCCAATCTATACCATCCTGCAACCAAGACTCTGTAATGGCTACCAGATCATACTTATTTATTTCTATTTGCGCTCTCAGTTCATCTGTTTTGTTATGAATGCATACAAACATACGTACATACAAACATATGAATTAGGAGCAGGAGTAGGACACTCGGCCCATCGAGTCTGCTCTGCCATTCAATAAGGTCATGGTTGATCTAATTGTAAACTCAACCCCACATTTCTGCCTACCCCTGATAACCATTGACCTCCCCCACCCTCCAATTAATCAAGAATCTATCTAGCTCTGCCTTAAAAATATTCAAAGACTCTGCTTCCACTGCCTTTTGAGGAAGAGAGCTCCAAAGACTCTCTACTCTCTGAGAGAACAAATTTCTCCTCATCTGTCTTAAATGAGCAATCTCTTATTTTTAAACAGTGACCCCTAGTTCTAGGTTCCCCCACAAGAGGAAACATCCTCTCCATATCCACCCTGTCAAGGCCCCTCAGGATCTTAAAGGTTTCAATTGTCATCTCTTGCTCTTCTAAATTCCAGTGGATACAAGCCTAACCTGTCCAATCTTTCCTCATAACACAACCTGCCCATTCCTGGTATTAGTCTAATAAACCTTCTCTGAGATAAAAACAAAAAACTGCGGATGCTGGAAATCCAAAACAAAAACAGAATTACCTGGAAAAACTCAGCAGGTCTGGCAGCTTCGGCGGAGAAGAAAAGAGTTGACGTTTCGAGTCCTCATGACCCTTCAACAGAACCTTCTCTGAACTGCTTCTAATGCATTTACATTTTTCCTTAAATAAGGAGACCAGTACTGCACACAAAACTCAAGGTGTGTCGCACCAGTACCTTGTACAACTGAAGCATAAACTCGCTACTTTTGTAATCAATTTCCTTCACAATAAGTGATAACATTCTATTATAGCTTTCCTAATTACTTGCTGTACCTGCATACGAGCCTTTTGTGATTCACATACTAGGACACCCAGATCCCTCTGAATCTCAGAGCTCTGCAATCTCTCACCATTTAGATAATATGTTTCTTTTCATTCTTCCTGCCAATATGCACAATTTCACATTTGCCTACATTATACTCCATTTGCCAGATCTTTGCCCACTCACTTAACCTATCTATGTCAGTTACAAAAGGTTGAGGCCCCAGCACTGATCCCTGTGACACACCACTTGTCACATCCTACCAACTAGAAAAAGACCCATTTATACCTACTCTCTGCTTCCTGTTAGCTAGTCAATCTTCTATCCAAGCCAATATGTTACCCACTACACCATGAGCTTTTACTTTCCACAATAACCTTTGATGTGGCACTTTATCAAATGTCTTCTAGAAATCTAAACACAGTGACTCCTTCAAAGAACTCCAATAAATTGGTTAAACATGATTTCCCTTTCACAAAACCATGTTGATTCTGCCTGATCGCATTGAATTTTTCTAAGTGCCCTTCTATAACATCTTTGATAATAGCTTCTAACATTTTCCTTTTTGAGAGATGTTAGGCTAACTGGTCTGTAGTTTCCCGCTTTCTGTCTCCCTTCCTTTTTGAATAAAGGAGTTACATTTGCTATTTTCCAATCTAATGGAACTTTCCCCGAATCTAGGGAATTTTGGAAAATTAAAACCAATGCATCAAATATCTTACTAGTCACTTCTTTCAACACCTTAGAGTGAAGTCCATGCAGACCTGGGGATTTGTCAGCCCACAGCCCCAACAATTTGCTCAATACCTCTTCCCTGGCGATTGTAATTTTCTCGAGTTCCTCCCTCCCTTCCATTTCCTGATTTACAGCTATTTCCGGGGATGTTACGCGTCCTCTATCGTGAAGACCGAAGCCAAATAACTGTTTAATTCATTCGCCATCGTCCTACTTTCTAATATAAATTCCGCATACACACTTTCTGTAGGGCCAACGCTCATTTTGTTAACTCTTTTTTAATTCAAATATCTATAGAATCTCTTACTGCCTGTCTTTATATTACTAGCTAGCTTCCTCTCGTACTCTAACTTTTCCGTCCTCATTAATCTTTTTGTCATTCTTTGCAGTTCTTTATATACTATCCATTCTTCTGACCTGCCACCCGTATTTGCCTAACTATATGCTTTTTCTTTAAGTTTGATACTGCCTTTAACTTTGTTAACTAACCATGGACGGTGGCCCCACCCCTTGGAATTTTTAACTCTCACTGGAATGTATATATTCTGTGTATTCTGAAATATCCCTTTAAATATCTGCCACTGAATCTCTATTGACCTATCCCTTAATCTCATTTGCTAGTTCATTTCAGCTAGCTCCACTTTCATGCCCTCATAATTGCCCTGATTTAAGTTTAAAATACTAGTCTTGGACGTACTCATTTCTCCCTCAAAACGAATGTAAAACTCAATCATATTATGATCACTATGAGGTTATCAATTAATCCTATCTCGTTGCTCAATATCGGGTCTAGTACAGACTGCTCTCTGTTTGGCTCCAGAACATGCTGTTCTAGGAAACTATTCTGAAAACATTCTATGAGCTCTTTACTTACGCTACCTCTGCCCATCTGATTTTTCCAGTCTATATGTAGATTAAAATCCCCCATGTTCATTGCTGTACCTTTCTGACAATCTCCCAATATCTCTTCTTTTATACTCTGTCCTACCGTGTTGTTACAATTAGGGGGCCTGTACACCACTTCCACAGTGACTTCTTGCCTTTATCATTTCTCATCTCAAACCAAACCGCTTCAATATCCTGGTTTCCTGAACTTAGCTCATCCCTCTCTAATGTGCGAAAACCATCATTAATTAACAGAGCCAACCCTCCATCTTTTCCTAACTTCCTGTCCTTCGTAAATATCATGTACCCTTCAATATTCAGGTCCCAGTTTATGTCATCCTGTAGCGATGTCTCTGTAATGGCTATCAGGTCGTACTTATTTATTTCTATTTGCGCTCAGTTCATTTGTTTTATTTCAAATGCTACATGCGTTTAGATACAGAGCCTTTAGTTTTGTCATTTTATTATTTATGTAGCATCTAGCCTTAACTGCTGACTATTCTTGGATTCGTACTCTTTGTCCCTTCCTGTCATTGTCTCTTTTTCATTTCCCATAATACCTTTCCCTCTTGCCTCGTCTCTACTCTTTGATTTACCACATCTTCCCAAATTTGATCCCTTGCCCCCACTATTCAGTTTGAAATCCTCTCTACTTCTATAGTTATGCAGCTTATGAGGACACTAGCCCTAGCACAGCTCAGATGTAGACTGTCCCAACGGTACAGATTCCACTTTCCCCAATGCTGGTGCCAGTGCATCACATACCAGAACCTACTTCTCCCACACCAGCCTTTGAGCCACACATTCATTTCTCTAATCTTATTTGTCCTATGCCAATTTGCAAGTGGCTCAGGTAATAATCCAGAAATTATTACCTTTGACGTTCTGCTTCTTAATTTGGTGCCTAGCTCCTCATACTGACTATGCAGAGCCTCCTTCCTCATTCTGCCTATGTCGTTGGTACTTACATGGACTACAACCACTTGATCCTCCCCCTCCCACTGCAGGCTCCTCTCCAGCCCTGAGCAGATGTCCGGAACCCTGGCACTGGGCAGGCAACACAGCTGCCTGGACTCTCGCTCTTTGCTACAGAGGCCAGTGTCTAATCCCCTTCACTGTACTGTTCCCAATTACCATTACGTTCCTTTCTGCTCCCCCTACTTGAATGGCTTCCCATGCCACAGTGCCATAGTCAGTTTGCTCATCCACCCTTCAGCTCCTCCTCTCATCCAAACAAGCTGAGAGAACCTCACATCTATTGGGCAATTGCAGAGGCTCACACTCCTGCATTCCAACCCCGGGGTCCCCTTACCTGCCTCACTTGCAGTTACACCCTCCTGTCCCTGGCCAAATCAGAAGATCCTATCCTAGGTGATGTGACTGCCTCCTGGTGTAAAGCATCTAGGTAACCTCTCTGATGTGTCGCAGGGTCTGCAGCTCAGGCTCTGCAAACACTTACTGCAGACATGTTTGCCCTGGATCACAATGTTATTCAGGTGCTCACACATGCTGTAGCCTTGATACATCACCTTTCCTGCCATCCTTAATATGTTTTAAATAATTACTTAATTATATTAATCACTTATTTATGTTGCTTTCTTATAGATTTTATTAACTTTACCACAAATTTGTGTACTATTTTAAAACCTTAGGGATAGAATAGAACTTACTCACTTACCAGATACTCACCAAATACTCCATTCCATGTAATAGAGCAAGAACCAATTCCTGTGGAGTAAGAATGATAGAAAAAGGAAACTAACACTTCATTCCCCCCAAATCCCCCCCCCCCCTCGCCAAACTCCAAGTCTTCACTCAGTTAGCTCAGCTGCACCAAAGAACCCTGAATTTACAGTAATCTGAACTGAGGCTAGTCATCAGATTCAACCAGTTAGCTAATTAAGTATTCAGCTCCTACAGCTGAGAGTGAGTTTACCCTGTCTAAACTACTTCCACAGTACTTTCCAGTTACTGCTAATCAAAGATTAGATTAGATTTTAAGAGCAAAATCTAAGAATAAAATTAACACTTAAAACTCCCCTTCTCACCAAACTCCAAGTCTTCACTCAGTTAGCTCAGCGGCACTCTGCCCTTAGCTGCGCTCCGTTTGCCCGAAAATTACGTGCATTCAAATACACAGCCTTTAGTTTAGTCCTTTGATATTTTTTGTAACCTCTAGCCTTACCTGCTGACGTATTCTTAACTTTGTACTCTCTATCCCTTCCCGTCATGGTCCGTTTATCATTTCTCAAATTAATACCTTTCTCTCTTGCCTTGTCTGTCCTCTTTGGTTTACCACATCTTCCCAAATGTGATCCCTTGTCCCACTGTTTAGTTTAAAACCTTCTCTACTTCCCTAGTTATGTGGTCCGCTAGAACACCAGTCCCAGCAAGGTTCAGGTGTAGTCCACCCTATGGTACAGATCCCACTTTCCCCAATACTGATACCAATGCCCCATGAACCGGAACCCAGCTTCTCCCACACCAGTCTTTGAGCCACGCATTCATTTCTCTAATGACCTTTGCCAACTTGCACATGGCTCAGGTAATAATCCAGAGATTATTACCTTTGAGGTTCTGCTTCTTAATTTCCTAGCTCCTCATACTGACTATGCAGAACCTCTTTCCTAGTTCTACCTATGTCATTGGTGCCTACATGGACCACGATGACTGAATCTTACCCCTCCCACTGCAAGTTCCTCTCAAGCCCTGAGCAGATGTCCTGATCCCTGGCACCAGGCAGGCAACACAGCGTTCTGGATTCTCGCTCTTTACTGCAGGGAGCAGTGTCAATGCCCCTCACTATACTGTCCATTACTACCACTACATTCCTGTTTGTTCCCCCCACTTGAATGGCTTCTTGTACCACAGCATCATGGTCGATCAGCTTATCCATCCTGCAGTCTCATCCTCATCCAAACAAGCTGAAAGAACCCCAAACCTGTTGGGAAAAAGCAAAGGCTGAGGCTCCTGCACTCTGGGTCCCCTTACCTGTCTCACTCGCAGCCATACTCTCCTGGCCCTGACCAAATCAGAAGACCCTGTCCTAAAGGGTGTGAGTGCCTTCTGGTACATGGTATTCGGGTAACTTTCCCCCTCCTTGTTGTATTGCAGTGTCTGCAGCTCAGCCTCCAGCTCAATAACTCTGAGCCGAAGCTCCTCAAGCTGCAGGCACTTACTACAGACATGTTTGCCCTGGATCACACTGGCATCCAGGAGCTCCCACACACTGCAGCCATGACACATCGCATGTCCTGCCATCCTTTGTCTTTATTAACTACTTAAATTATTTTATTCAATTAATCATTTTCCTTTCTTTATATATAGTTTATTATCCTTACCACCAGTTTGAATACTATTTTACACCTTAGGGATAGAATAGACCTTAACCACTTACCAGATACTCACCAAACAGCTAGCTTCTACCCCTGTAGTAAAGAAAGAACCAATTCCTGCAGGGTGAAGAAGTTATAAAAGGCAAAAACAAACTCGCTTAATCACCTAACTCCAGTGCTCTAATCAAAGTTGCACTACGTGCTAAGTCACACAAAATGTCTGTTTATATATCCTTCTCAAACTAAGGAGTTAGCTGACCCTAGCTACAGAAAAACTGATTTAGGCTGCTTTCCTTAATTAGCCAACTTCAGCCATCCTTTCAAAACAGCGTAAAACCTTGCTTAAGGCTGGGAAATTTAGAATTTAGACACTAAATTTCAGTTAAATGCTAAATACAAACAAAATTCGATTTCTACAAAGAGATTAACACTCCCTTACTCACCCAATCTGCCAGCAATGAAAAAACAGATTGGCTTTCTTAGAGGACTCCACTAAGGTCCACTTTTCCTAGTTGCTTTGATTTTTCTTCCTTAACTTGCTGACATTAGCTGTGGACAGCAGATGTTCCTTTCAATCACCATATTACCTACGACCTTACAGACTTTTAGTAAGGATTCAAATGGCCTTGTAAAGATTTGACAGAGACTTCCTGCTAAGGAGTCCAGAACAAGGGGGCCTCAATTTAATATTGGAATAGGCCGTCTGGGCAAAATTGTTTGGAAGCACTTCTTGACACAGAGGGTCTTGGAAATTAGGAACACTCTCCCTCAAAATGCTGCTGAGACTAGGTTAATTGAAAAATTCAAAACAGAGATAGAAAGAATTTTGTTAGGTCAGGATATTAAGGGATATGCAGCAAAGGTGGGTAAATAGATTTGAAGTATAGGGCAGCTATGATCAACTGAATAATAGAACAGGCATGAGAGGCTGAGTGGCATACTCCAATTCCTTCATTCCTTTTTATGTTGTAGTTGGGCACTTCTTCACAGGTTTCAAACTGGACAGATGAGTCCCTACTTTCCAGCTTATTTTCACTGCCTTCCCCTTTATCCACAATAGATTTAAACTAAACTCTCCTCACAATTTTTAATATTGTTAAAATATTCCAGAATTTACTGAAAAACTGGGCAGTATTCACCTTTCTTATGGAAAATGCTAAGAAAATACGCCACAAGGTTGGGCAATTGGCAAAAAAGGGTAAATTTATCATCTACAGCATGTTCGATCACTCACACTTTTCTAACCATGATATGTGACACTGAAAGGTCACTTAGTAACATCACATACACTAAAAGGACAAACATTGTTGTTGGAAAAATGTTAAGCTCCTAAAATACACAAACTCTGTGTATAGCAAGCATGGCACACAAGAGTTATTCATTTCTGTAACTATAGACAGGTGTAAAAACACTATGGGGATCAAAATATTTGTTTTTACTGATATTATTGAAGAAGCAGAGGAATAAAACATATTGGAATGTATGATGTAGAAAATGCTCTATATTTAGCAATTTTGAACTATTGCTGCTTTTTCATCCACACATTTTACTTGGGGCTGTCACAATTTAGATGGACCACCCAGTTCATCGCCTCCTGTCAGTAACCCTTTCTTCTTCCAATCCCACCATGTTCAGTCTCTTGCCACCACATCTTTTCATCTGGTCTTCGGCCTTCCTCTTCTCCTTCATCCTGACATCTTATCTCCACCACTTTCCTCACCACATTCCCTCTCCCTCTTCACAACAGATACCCTCACCATTTCAATCTCTTCTTAGCTACTTTCTTTGATGCTCCTACTTTCTTCACCAGTTTTCCTAATCAAGGCTGCCACCGAGCTCCACCATCCTTCCATGGTGTCTATCATAACTTCTATTTCTCTTAGCTGTCTCTACATCTGCTCTGAATTTCCCCTTCACTTGCGGATCTTTGAGCTTCCACCACCTCTTGTCTGCTGCCATTTTGTTTTCTTTACTATCAACTCTGTCTTCAGCACTTGGTGTTGGGTGGTCAGTGCCACACTTGGGAAAACGTTGCAGTTCTTTGATTCCATGTTCTTTTCTAACCATGATGTAGTTTAGCTGGTTGTTGACAGTTCTAACTTTTTCCAGAAAAATATGCACAAAACATTTCCAGAGCTTCTATCTCCTGCCTCAACTTTGGTAGAACTCCCAGAAAAATGGCATACAACATCAAAGGCTTCTATTTATTCTATTTCTCCTTGGTCTCCCCTGATCTTCTAAAGGAGTTACGCCAGATTGGGAGAACCCAAAAGAAGTTCCCACTCATATTATTTAACAATACAGTATGAAATACAGCTAATGGCTAATAACCAATGATAATGCACCATAAACATGCACAAGTGTAAGCTTTTCGCAGATCAAATAATTCAGCTTTTTCTTGCCTCAATGAGGGATTATAAATTTATGTATTCACTTTGGCCACATTTTAGTTTCAATCTGCATTCAATGGCATTTAAATTAAATTTACGCTCAGAAGAGTATATTTGCATGGAAGCCCTACTAATTTTATCCTTCTCAGTGTAATTGCCATTGCATTTATGAATAGCATTGAACAGGCCTTTAGGAAACTTGCCAAATCAATTGAATTGTTTGCCAGCACCACTGGACACTGAAACAGAGATAGCATTGCCTATGTGATGAAACATTAGATGCTGAGTGGCTGTCCAGCATCTTTTGCATTCATAAGTTTTTAAAGCAGCACTAGCTCCAAAATAAATTGCTTATACTGGCAATTCACTGCAAATCAAACTGCAAAGTGAAACAGCTACACTTTGTTTTAGTTTGCATGGTTGTGTCATTCAGCAGAAGAATTCAGGTTAAGTACAGTAAGCTAGATTCATTGCAAAAACGTGTCTTAGCCCCCAACTATTTACTATGTCAGATATCTTTGCATTTTCTTTGCCAACTTATGCAACATGTGAGCAGATTTGTGCTGTGGACTGACAGTAGCTAAATCACTTTGATGAGAACTCTTACAGCCAGAAGAAGGGTTAAACTTTCAATCTGGACAGGATATGGTCTTCCTCCAGATTCCAGAGATGTGGCAGCCATTCACCTGAACTACCAGTTTTGGTAACATCGGCACATTTAATATAATAGTTGAATATACTATAAGACAAAAATGCAGTATTATAGCCAACACACATACAGGAAACAAAAATAGATGAGAGAGCCTTCAGTATGTTTTATAGTTTACAGGATACCACTCGGTTTTGGAGGACCCCAAATGTTTAAGCGTAAAGGCCTTCAGGGAATGTGTGAATAAGGCTCAGCCTTACTCTGTACAACAATAGTTTTCAGTACATTAACAGCTGACTGAGCTACAACAAGCAGTGATTGTACTGCAAGACCACCATGTGACTAACCAGCATAAATAGCATTGATAGGGAACTGAATCACTTGAGATAATATTACATGTCAAAAAACTGGTCAAACAACTTAGATGTTACTGCGAGAAGACAGAAAAAAACTCAACCTGCAGGCTATTTTATAAACAGGCTGGATTCAAATTTCTCAGACAAAAGTAATTTGACCATAAATCAAAATTCAATAAAAGGGCAATTACATCATTACAATATTGGGGGTGGGGGAGTCAAATCTTGAGACACTTCCAAAGGACAGGAACATCTACTTCAGCTGGAAGCTTGGGTAGATTGCCCTCCTACCCTCCACCCACCACTGTATAAGTGAATTATTGCACTCAGCTTTAAAAATGTTTTAAAGGTTTCTTCGATTTTCTAGGAATCTGCTTATTATAAATTATGGCTTATAGACTATTTCCACATTGCCCTGTGTTTAAAAGTAAAACAGACTAATGTGCGAAACAAAAACCTCATGGCTCCGTTCCAAGTACCATCCCTCTGTAAATACCAAAAAATAGAAAACAGTGTTCTGAGAGCAAAAAACAAATCATTCATTGTGAACTGAACTATACATAAAAGATACAAGCAAAAATAAAAAAAGATTCTCACTTCTTAGAGCTTCAATAACAGAGGATCAACTTTGCCCTTATTTATCAGAAAATGTTTGAAGCTATAGTGAGCTAAAGTCACACCCCTCCATCTATACAAAGGAGCTTGCCGGTGGGAAATTGAATCTATAATTGGTCTCTATGCCTCTGGGGCGTCAGTAAGGGAAGAGCAATGCAAAAATCAGCCCTTGTATACATCCCAGATATTATCCAGTGAATGGTCTGTTGACACTCAATGTTGGGAATTAGAGATGAAAACCATTGACAAATGTGCAGTATCAGGGCAAGGACCATTGCTCCAGAAAGAGTCGGTGATTTCATGAGAGAAAAGGGAAAATACGCTGATATTTTTGATTCAAATCCCACTCTAGGGATTCATGCACAAAATATAGGCTGACATGCTAATGCCACACTGAGGGCGTATCATTTTTCCAATGTTGAACCGAGGCCCCAGTTGCCCTCTCAGGCAGATGTAAAAGATTCCATGGAACAATTTAGAAGACCAGCAGGGGAAGGCTCCCTGGTGTCCTGGCCAATATTTATCTTTCATCCAACACTATTAAAAACAGATTCTGTGATTATATCACTTTGCTGTTTGCAGGAGCTAACTTTGTGAAAATTGGCTTCCTAAATTACAATATGAACAAACATCAAAAGTATTACATATGCTGTAAAGGTCATATCCTGAGGTCATGAAATGTGTAAAATAGATAAAAGATTTTTTTCTTTTCTTCTTTTTGTCTATGAAAATTGATAAAGAAAGTACAGTACAGAGTATGAAGGTCTTAGGTTCAATTTCTGGTAT
The DNA here is from genome assembly GCF_017639515.1 of Carcharodon carcharias. Lineage (NCBI taxonomy): Eukaryota > Metazoa > Chordata > Chondrichthyes > Lamniformes > Lamnidae > Carcharodon > Carcharodon carcharias. The sequence goes on along the minus strand of NC_054471.1, from coordinate 44,079,513 downwards.
GCACAGAAATTACTAATCCTGGTAGGAGTGGACACATGAAAATTGGTCTTGACATCCCAAGGGTTGCAAAGGATATTAAAAAATTTATCCATTTGTGATGGTCATCAAGTAACCGGAAGGGTCATTAAAGTCGGTTTCTATTGCTAATTTAAAAATGTGTCTTTTTAAGATTTTATTGTGTAAAATAAGTTTGTGGAGGTAGGGATGGGGCAGGATTTTCAGGTCGTCAGGCAAGCGTGCCTGGGAGTGGCCGGGAAATGGCCCGCTGCCCGTGATCGGCCCCCCAACAGCAATTTCACGTTAGCTGGCCCATTAATGGTCAGCCAGCTTGAAAGGTGTGCCAAGAAATTCAGCACTGCTGGGATGGGGTCAGTAGGAAGGCGAGTGCAAAAGTCCGTGCATGCGCGGGGGAGCACATACTGAAAGCTCCCTGAAAGCAAGGAGCTGCCTGAGGGAATTGAAGAATTTTAAAAGCAAAAATAAAGATTTTGAAAGTCAGAAAAAAATGTTCCCACATAGGACTCAATCACATGAACAGAAACATAATAAAAATGTCAAAACATTTTATTTTAATTAATGTCAGAAACCACATCCTGCCCATGGATGAGGTTTCCTCAAAAATACAAAGGCTGCCTGGCCAACTCGCTCGCCCGACATCACTGTGCGCTGTTTTACGCTTGATCAGGTCAGGTGCACTCCCACCCGCAAGATATAAAATTCTGTCCATAAATTATTTTAATTTTGAACGTCACTAAAATCCCCACCAAAAAGAACAAGAAAAAGCAAATTTGTAAATCACAAATTGGCCAAAGGCTGCCACTTTCACATCTGAAAAGTGCCCGGTCTATCTCAAATTACGCTGGAAAAGCAAATTATCTCAAAAATTTGAACCAACAGGTTAAGGAAGCCATTTCAGCCAGTCGCTACATAAATGGTATTTTCCACAAACAGGATGCTGCCGTCAGTCCAAAACGACATTCTGCCTACCACACTATTCAGCAAAATCAAGCATGAATTTTAGTGCCAGTGCAATGCCAAGTATGTAGGCTGTACATCCTAGTTGAATGAAACAGCTTGTTCCTTTGGTTGTACATAATAGGCAGAGTACAGACCCTAATCAACCAGCCTGCACTTGCAAAACCAAAAACAAAACATCCACTCCATCCCTTCAGACTAATATTACCCATTTAAATTGTGTAACATTGGTGTCCTTATAAAACAAAGCATTATTCCATAAGAACATAAGACGTAGAAGCAGAAATGAGATCATTGCTGATCTGATATTCCTCAACTCCACTTTCCTGCCTTTTCCCCATAACCCTTGATTCCCTTACTGATTAAAAATCTGTCTCGCTCACCCTTGAATATACTCAATCACCCAGCCTCTACAGCCCTGTGCGCTAAAGAATTCCAAAGATTCACTACCCTCTGAGAGAAGAAATTCCTCCTCATTTTACTCCGAGATTATGCCTTCTGGTCCTAGATTCTCCCACAAGGGGAAACAACCTATTAGCATCTATCCTGTCAAGCCCCCCAAGAACGTTTCAATAAGGTCGCCTCCCATTCTTATAAACTCCAATGAGCACAGGCCCAACCTACTCCTCATAAGAAAATCCCTCCATACCTGGGATCAACCTAGTGAGCCTTCTCTGGACTGCCCCCAATGCCAGTATATCTTTCCTTAGATAAGGGGACCAAAACTGTTCACAGTATTCTAGGTGTGGTCTAATTAGTGCTTTGTATAATTTTAGCAAAACTTCCCAATTTTTATACTCCATTTCCTTTGAAATAAAGGTCAACATATTATCTGCCTTCCCCCTTACCTGCTGAACTTGTATGCCAGCTTTTTGGGAGTCATGCACGAGGACCCCCAAATCCCTCTGTGCTGCAGCTTTCTGCAGTTTTTTTCCATTTAAATAATATTCAGCTCCTCTATTCTTCCTGCCAAAGTGTATAACCTGAAATTTTCCCACATTATATTCCATCTGAAAAGTTTCTGCCCACTCACTTAACCTGTCTATATCCTTCTGTAGACTCTTTGCGTCATCCTCACCGCTTGTCTTCCCACCTATTTTTGTGTCATCCTCAAACTTGGCGATAGTACATTCACTTCCCTAATCTAAGTCATTAATATATATTATAAATAATTGAGGACCCAGCACTGATCCCTGTGGCACTCCACTAGTTACAGGTTGCTGTCCTGAAAATGCCCCCCATATCCCAACTCTCTGTCTGCTATTAGTTAGCCAATCCTCTATCCATGCTAATATACGACCCCCAACACCATGGCCTCTTACCTTATTAAGTTGCCTTATGTGCGATACCTTATCAAACGCCTTTTGGAAATCCAAATATATTACCACTACTGGTTCCCCCTTATCTATCCTGCTTGTTACCTCCTCAAAGAATTTTAATAAATTTGTTAGGCATGATTTCCCCTTCATGAAGCCATGCTGACTCTGCTTGATTAGATTATGCATTTCTAAATGCTCTGCTTTTACATACTTTATAATAGACTCTAACATTTTCCCAATGACAGATGTTAAGCTAACAGGCCTATAGTTACCTGTCTTTTTTGTCTCCCTCCCTTTTAGAATAAGGGTGTTACATTGGCAGTTTTCCAATCCTCCAGGACTTTTCCAGAATCTAAGGATTCTTGGAAGATCACTACCAGTGCATCCACTATCTCTGTAGCTACTTCCTTTAATAGCCTGATGCTAGCCTCAGGTCCAGGGGACTTATCGTCCTTTAGCCCCATTAGTTTCCCTATAACTTTTTCTCTGGTGATAGTTATTGTATTTATTTCCTTCCACCGTCACCCCCCCCCCCCCCACCACTCGAATTTGTCCCTTGATTACTTAGTATTTTTGGAATGCTATTAGTATCTTGTACCATGAAGACTGATGCAAAGTATTTAATCAACTCCTCTGCCATTTCCTGGTTCCCCATCATTATTTTTCCAGACTCATTCTCTAAGGGGCCTATGTTCACTTTGGCCTCTCTCTTCCTTTTCATATATTTAAAGAAGCTCTTACTATCCGTCTTTATATTACTTGCTACTTTACCCTCAAAGTTTATTTTCTCCCTTTGTTTTTTTTTGGTTATCTTTTGTTGGTTTTTAAAACTTTCTCAATCCTCTGGCTTACCACTAATCTTTGTCACGTTGTATGTTTTTTCTTTCAATTTGACATTATCCTTAACTTCCTTGGTTAACAATGGTTGGTTTATCCCCTTCCTAGAATCCTTCTTCCTCACTGGGATATATCTTGGTTCTTCTCTGACCACTGCTTCCTACTGGCTGACTGTCACTTACAGGAAGACCAGCATGTTGGCAGGGACACATGGAAGCTGAACGTGAAGCTGCTGACCCCAAAGAACATTGAGGAACTCAAAAGGGACTACAAAGGTTGGAGAACTGTGAAGCCCCTCTTTGAGTCCACTGATGGGAAGTGAACAAGGAGAACATCAAGAAATTTTTCATCCTCAAATGTGTTCAAAAGGGTAGAAAGGAACAGAGGGGAAATGTCCAACTCCAGAAAAGCATGCAGAATCTGCTCCAGCTGCAGTCAATGGGGGTCAATGTCAAGGAGGAACTCCAAGAGGTGAAGAGCCAGCAAGCCTCGCTCTTTGCCTCGGAGACCTCCAAGATCATCTTCCAGTCCAGAATCCACTCTATGGAGCAGGATGAGACGTACTCACATTTCTTCTTCCAGAAGGTACACAGAGAGAGCTCGGTGATCAGCAGCCTGAAGGAAGAAGATGGTTCAGTAAAGTCATTGCAATCTGACATTTTGAGGATCAGCAAATCCTTTTATCCAGTTTGTATGACATGAAGCCCACAGACAGTACAGCATCCTAGTCCTTCTTATCCTCTATCGTTGAGGTTTTAGATGACAGTATACAGGAGAGCCTGGACAAACTGCTAACTCTGGATGAACTGACTAAGACCCTTGAGTCCTTCAAGAAGAGTAAAACTCCTGGAAGAGAAGGCTTACCAGCTGAGTTGTATTCGGCTTTGTGGGACCCAGCTTACCACGAATAAAAATCACATTCATAAAACAGTAACAAATCACTTTCGAATAGGTAGGGAACTTATCAATGAGGATGTAGCAGGCAGTAATGAAAACACACAATCACAATGTTAAAAACACTACAGATTAAAAATGGTACTTATAACTGAAAAAAAGTAAACTATATAAACTGCTCAAGATGGATTTTCAAAACTTTTCTTGGGTCTCCATTAACCTTGGATCCTATTACTGCAAATTAAGTTTGAGCAAAGATTATAGAAGTACAAAATATACAAGAAAATTTATAGACTTGCCTTACTAACAAAAGTAATTTCAAACAAACAAAATCCTTTTTTCTCACTGGAGCCCTGTGCCTTCGTGAGGCTTCAGTTTAGAGGTAATGGGAATTTTCCAGAGCTCTCACTTTCAACTGAAGGCCTCACTGCATTGCAGACTACAACTCCCAGCATGCATTAGTGTTTATTGACAACAAATCAAGGCATTCAGAGAATATAGAAAACTTGCACACGTCTATTAAAGGAAAATTAGGGATTGCAAAACCCTCCAGGAAGCCATAATTAAAGCAGTTATGGCCTTTCTTTTCCTTCTCATCATACACAAAATCAAAAATAGGAAAGTATATGCCTCTCGACTTTATATGGGGTAACTTTGAAAGCAAGAACAGTCCAACACGTCAGTATGAAGCCTCTAACATCTGAGTGAAGAGTGGTAACATGCTTTCCACTTTTGTGTGCTAGTTATCTTCTCATTTTCAGCCTACACCACAGCCGCAATGTGAAAGAGAGCCAAATGTGTAAGTCTCTCCCTGTCAGTACACAGCCTCTCCAACAGCAAGTCCTCCTCAGGGTGTCATGTGGAAACTGGGTTCCTCAAAGCACCAGGCTAAAGCTGCAGAGGAACATGCAGCGTCCAGGCCCACCAGCATGTGTTATCACTCTGCAACAAAACTGGAGTGTCCTCTCAAGGGCGCAAGACTGGCCAAAATTTATGGAGACCCTTGGCTACCCAAATGTCAGAGTCCCCCTCTGCACCTCCCCAGTTGAGAACAAAGGAATGCAAAACACTAATTTTGGCACCAGCTTGGTTGCAGGAGTTGCTGGAAAGAGGACATATTTGGACATAGAAACATAGAAAATAGGAGGAGTAGGGCATTTGGCCCTTTGAGCCTGCTCCGCCATTCAATATGATCATGCCTGATCCTCTATCTCAATGCCATACTCCCACGCTCTCCCCATACCCCTTGATGCTTTAGAGTCCAGAAATCTATCTATTTCCTTCTTAAAATATAATCAGGGGCTTGGCCTCCACAGCCTTCCACTGATAGAGAATTCCACAGGTTCACCACCCGCTGAATGAAGAGGTTTCTCCTCAACTTAGACCTAAAAGGCCTACCCCATATCCTGAGACTGTGATGCCTTGTTCTAGACCCACCAGCCAGAGAAAACATCACCTTTGCATCCAGTCTGTCCATCCCTGTCAGAATTTTATATGTTTCAATGAGATCCCCTCTTATTCTTCAAAACCCCAGTGAATACAGGTCTACTCAACCCAATCTCTCCTCATACGACAATCCTGCCATTCCCCCTTGGACTACGGTCAAGAATTTTTGTCAGGATTTACTCTCTTAGCCTTCATCCATAGCTGGGGGTACATATGATGCAAACTCCCAGCTATGGACGAATAACTCCACTGCCTTGTGGATACCTAGAGTGCTTCAACAAGAAGGTGCTCTCTCAGCCACTTTGTGAAAATCTTAATTAAAAAATACAAAACAGTCGCCAAGCCACCACTGTGATGGATGGTGGGGTGTGGGACGTGGGGAAGAGCCTCTCTACAGGGTGGCCTTTGCCAGTAGCCAGGCAGGCAGAGAGTCCTGTAGGCCTGCCAGGACTACTGTCAGTCACCCAGCCTGCTACTGCATGCCTGACTTTAGGCAGTTGATCTGCGCTGCCCCCACCATCCCCAGCCCCGCCCAGTCGCATCAGCAAACTGGACGCCGACTGAAAATAACCTAGTTGGCTCCTTAATCCCTGCTCAGCAAGACTCTTAATTGCTCCCCTCCTCGTGGGAACAGGTGGCCTACCAGCGCCGCAAACCTGCGTCGGCCAAAATGGCTGATGACGGGAATAGCATCGAGAAGCCAGCACGCCTGCGGCCTTATAGTTTTCTGATCCTGTCCACCTCATTTTCTGACATCAACATGGGCCGGAGATTCAGCCCTAAGTATGTGCAGGTACATGATGATGAAGAAAGAAAGATGTAAATTTGTTTGAACAATACTGAAGTTTAATACATTTCTTCACATCTTATAAAAATTCTCATGTTACAGAGATCATCACAAATATTCAGGGCAATACAAAAGTAGTAAACCAGGAAAACCATACTGTCAATTTATTGAAGAATTTTTTTTCCCCACTTCAAAACACCTACAATGAAAGGTAGTAATGTTGGTTCATGGGAATTAACCAGATGAATAATTTTATATACTGAAAGTACAAGTACAGGTAGTTTTCTTTTATAGAACCCAGCTATTGCATACAATTTGCTACTGTTTAATGTCAGCATTAATTTTGCAAATGTAGATTAACACTGAAGGAATTGCCCAGACTATATTGCACGTTGCACTATCCTTGCATAAAAATAATTTCTGTCATAAGTCATAAGAAAAAGATTTACATTAATTAAAAATCTCAGATATACAAACTGTATGTCAATCTCGTACACTTACCGCGATCTCTCTGCACGCAGACATGGAGATACCAGTGCCTTCAATCTGTTTAAGAGCATACTCTTTCTCATCATTCCTGCCAGAGAAAATAGAAAATTCAAAATAGTCTAAACAAAATGGCAAGGGAAGGAGAACATCATCTTTTCTGAAAATCATAGCTAAATAAACAGTAGTCCCAAACAAATATGAGAGCTCAAAAATTAAATTGAAGCTTAGTAATTATGAAGATAAAATAAAACCTTCAAGCTGAAAACCTGAAATAAAAAAAATGAAAAAGCTGGAATAGGTAAAGGAAAGGGTCCACTACAAATAAAAAAAAGCAATCTTGGGGAGAATGAAACAATGTCAGAGCTACAAATTACAACTTTACCTTACTGTTCACAATGGTCATAGAAATGAAAAAGTACTAAAGAAATAAATGAAGCAATTATAAAGGAAAATACAAATAAAGGAGGTTAGCCTAAAAAAGCCAGGCAACTCAAATTAGAAAAGATACCCACCCTAACACTACGTATCCTAGAATGCTAATTGAAATCTGAAACTAGCATAGTTTCTGGTCACAATCTTTCAAATACCCTTGGATGGGAATGTTATGCCAAAGGACTAGAAAGTTACCAATGCAACAACTCTGTTTAAAAAGGAAGAAAGAAATATAATCTTTTAGACTAGGCAGCCCAATGTTGATAGTGGAAACAAACGGCTAGGACTTAGTTTGCATCCTAGAGATAGAAGTAAAGGAACAAAAAGAGAATTACCTGGAAAAACTCAGCAGGTCTGGCAGCATCGGCGGAGAAGAAAAGAGTTGACGTTTCGAGTCCTCATGACCCTTCCACAGAACTGAACTTTTTGTTTTGGATTTCCAGCATCCGCAGTTTTTTTGTTTTTATATAGAAGTAAAGGAGTTCGTTGAGGTGTTAGGAGCACAGAAGCAATTATATTAAGCAAGATCTGTGTTTTGGAACTCTGGCATTTGACACATTCAGGAACTATAGACTTACATTGAAGAGACTCTTGCAAAATTACATTTTGTTTAGCTTTCATTGGGGCATTTACATTGAGCCCCTAAATGGTGGGAATTGGTGTAGGGTATTGGACACCATTCAGTAAGCCTTAATGCGACCTCTATCGTTAACTCTACCTTTCTCTCCACAAATGCTGTCAGACCTGCTGAGTTTTTCCAGCATGTTTTTGTTTTGGTCCAACATACCATTTGCCTTCTTAACTGCTTGCTGCATCTGCATGCTTGCTTTCAGTGATTGGTGTACAAGGACACCCAGGTCCCTTTGTACATCAATATTTCCCAATCTATCACATTTAAATAATACTCTGCCATTTTGTTTTTCCTATCAAATTGAATGACTTCACACTTATCCATGTTATACGACATCTGTCGTGTATTTGCCCACTCACTCAACTTGTGTAAATCGCCTTGAAGCCTCTTAACACCCTCCTCACCACTCACATTCCCATCTAATTTTGTGTCATCAATAAACTTGGAAATATTACATTTGGTTCCCTCATCCAAATCAATGATGTATTTTGTGAATAGCTGGGGCCCAAGCACTGATCCCTGTGGTACCCCACCAATCATCAATGACCGTCCTTCCATCATAAGGTCAGAAGTGGGGATGTTCGCTGATTGTTGCATAACGCTTAGCACCATTCGCGACTCCTCAGATACTGAAACAGTCCATGTTCAAATGCAGCTAGATCTGGACAATATCCAGGCTTGGGCTGACAAGCGACAAGTAACATTCGCAAGTGCCCGGCAAGACAGAATCTAACCATCACCCCTTGACATTCAATGGCATGACCATTGCTGAATCCCCACTATCAACATCCTGAGGGTTACCTTTGACCAGAAATTGAACTGAACTAGCCATATAAATACTGTGGCTACAAAAGCCGGTCAGAGGCTAGGAATCCAGGGATGAGTAACTCACCTCCTGACTCCCCAAAGCCTGTCCACTATCTACAAGGCACAAGTCAGGAGTGTGATGGAATACTCTCCACTTGCCTGGGTGGCTGCAGCTCCAACAACACTCAAAAAGCTTGACACCATCCAGGGCAAAGCAGCCTGCTTGATTGGTATTCCATCATAAATATTCACTCCCTCCACCACTGATGCACAGTGGCAGCAATGTACACCATCTACAAGATGCTCTGCAGGAACTCACCAAGTCTCCTTAGACAGCACCTTCCAAACGCACAACCACTACCATCTAGAAGGGCAAGGGCAGCAGATACATTGAACACCACCACCTGGAAGTTCCCCTCCAAGTCCCTCAACACCCTGACTTGGAAATATATCGCCGTTCCTTCACTGTCACTGGATCAAAATCGTGAAACTCCCTTCCTAACAGCACTGTGGGTGTACCTATACCACGGGACCGCAGTGGTTCAAGAACACAGCTCACGACCACCTTCTCAAGGGCAATTAGGGATGCGCAATAAATGCTGGCTTACCCAACCAACCCCACATCCCGTGAATGAATTTAAAAAAGGAGAACATCAGAGAAATGAAGGTGTGAATCAGAGTTTCAGTGATGGGGAGCTGGGAAGATACGGTGCAGAAGTAAAAGTAGGGGCAGATGATATCACAGGCAAGGAAACCAAGGTAAGGGGACCACTGAAATTGATTCATGAGAAATTGGTGGGTCAAAATTCAGAAACTACTCTCCTGGATTATGTATCAAACTTCAGAGAAAGATTGGATGGGGCATCTGAGTTGGCTGGGGAACATTTAAAGATATCACAGCGAGTGATGAAAGCAAAGACAGACAGGAAGGCTACAGCTCATAGTTTTGTTGCTGAGGAAAAATTGCTAGTTCTGTTACCAACACTGGGTGACTCGTTAAAGGCAAGGTTTAGTGGACCTTACAGGATTGAAAAGAAACTGAGTGAAGTAAATTATTTAGTAAATATTCCAGACAGAAGAAAGAAGCAGAGGGTGTGTCATGTAAATATTCTTAAAAAGTACTTTTACAGGGAAGAAGACCAATAGGAGGTGTTAATGGTGGTAGATAATGAGAAAGAGGTGGAAATGCACTATTCTGAAATTGATTTTCCTCTAATCAAATCAAACTGGATAACGAGGGAATACTTGAAAGTGTCAAAGTGATTTGGGGAAGCTACTGTAGTCACACAAAGCTATTTGTGGAAATAAGTTGGGGAGGACAAATTTAGCTATACATGACGTATGTGTAGGAGTTTCATGTTTGATAGGGCAACATCCTTTTAGATTAAATCCAGCAAAGTTATCACAAGTACAGAATGAAATTGAATTCACACTTCAAAATGATATCATTGAGTCTAGTTGCACTAACTGGAGTTCGCCTACTGTGCTGGTACCAAAACCAGAAGGAACACAAAGACTGCATGTGGACTATCAAAAGGTGAACGCAGTGACAAAAATGGATTCTTATCCTATACCAAGGTTGGGACATTGCATTAAGAAAGTGGGACAATCAAAATTTATCACAAAGATTGACTTGCTAAGAGGATATTGGCAAGTACCGTTGTCGGAGGGAGCAAAAGAGATATCGGCTTTTGTGACACCAGATGGACTATATCCGTTTGGTATGAAAAATGCACCTGCAACATTTCAAAGATGGACAAAGTAATTGCAGGTCTGAGCAATTGTGCTGTTTATATTGACAACTTGGCAGTTTTCGGTCAGATGTGGGAGGAACATTTCAGCATCTGGAAGAATTGTTTTGTCATTACAAGAAGCTAGTTTAGTGTTGAATTTGGCTAAAAATGAATTTGCAAAAGTGCACATTATATATCTTGGTCATATTATCATACCATTGGACATGGTAAGGTGGCTCTGAGAGATGTGAAAGTCATGGCCAACGTGGGTTTCCCCAGGCCTACAACAAAATTAGAAGTTTTGAGAATTCTGGGCATGAATGGGTTTTATCAAAAATTTGTACCAAATTTTAGCAGTGTGGTTGCTCCACTGACTGAACTATTTAAAAAAAAACATGAAGTTTCAATGGACACAGGAGTGTCAGAAGGCATTTGACAGTCTGAAAACTGTATTAACTACAACATCAATTTTGGCAGTACCCAATTATGCCAAGCAATTTAAGTGCATGCGATATAGGCACTGGGGCCATACTGTTATGGAAACTGGAATTGAGAAACCAATAGGGTATTTTTCATGGAAGTGGAATGTACAACAGAGAAGACATTCAATGATTGAAAAGGAAACTTTGGGTCTGGTGTTAGCATTGCAGCATTTTGAAATCTACGTTGCAAACAATTCGTCAGAAACAATTGTCTATACAGACCACAATCCTTTAAAGTTTCTGGACAAATTTAGAGACAAAAGTACTATTCAGATGGAGTTTATTACTGCAACCATTTAATCTACAGGTTATAAATGCGGCTGGACAAAAAAAACTGATTGCAGGTGCATTGTCAAGAGTTTGAAGCTTAAAGAGAAAATTGGACATTTAAAACCTGGACACTGGACTGGAATTATTTCTGTTGATACCATGGATTTGTATACATATGCTTATGTTAATGCATGCATCTGGTAATGTAATTGTGTAATAAGTATGGGAGGTATAAGATGGGTTCAGAAAATGAAGCCATCTTTTTAAATTATGACAGTTCACTTTTTAATAAGGAGGGGGATCTCAGGAAGATATAATAATTTTCATAATATTATTGGAATCTATTGTGAAGTAGAGTAATAGTGGGGTCTGTGTCTATGGGTCTGCGTTGGTGTATGTAGGACTTAATTGATTAAAGACAGCAGATCTGAAGGCTTTGATGTAAGAAGAGAAGCTAGGTTTGAAATGCTAAACAGGTAAACTTGGGTGAAGCTTTAGAATGTGAGGTGTAAAGGGAACACTTGCATTTGTAAATAAACCAGAGTAGCCTGAATTCAAAAGAGGGTGTCAAACATTACACCTAGCCAGAAGCAGTTAAGAAACTGTGTGTTTATTTTTCCCAAAGATTACTGGTAAAATAGTACTATGATAGATTTTTATTATTAGAAAGATAAAGTCCAAAGACATGATGAAACAATGGGAATTTGCATTGAAAGGGGAAAATATGTATAAAGTAGAGAAGGCTGTGTGTAAGGGCAAGCATTTTAAGACTTAACACAAGTGTGAAAAGCCTCCAGCATCTAAGCCTCAAGCTGCTGTCTTCAAGGAACCAAAGCTGAGAAAAACTCACTTTGAATTTGACTGTTCAGGATTTGTGCTTTGCCTGGATCTGTTTAAATCCAGGTGTTTTACTGTTGCCTTAACGGAGGTGTAACTGGGAGTTAGATTAATCAGGGGAGTTAGGAGTTATCATAGCAGTAATTTGTAGACCTATGTAAGTGTTTAAAATTATTTTATTAATAAATGTTTAATTTGGTTTTGTAAAAACCCTCTAAAACTCGGTGGACTTATTACTACTGATTTCAAGGCATGCATCTAGGAATAAATATGCAAAACAATTGTGGCAATTGTTTCAAGTTTCCCTTTGGGATTTGAGCAGCTCAGCATTTACCATCAGCTGTGCCATAACACAGTTTAAAGAGGACTGGTGCTAGAACGCAGCCCTGCTTCAATCCGTTCGAGATCTCAAAGGGAACTGATGATTCACCATTTAAAAGCACTTGGCCCGTCATTCCGTCGTGGAACAGCTGTATGATCTTGACAAATGTTTTGGGCAACCATGCTGTTCCAGGATTGTCAGAAGGCCTCCCCATTGACAGTGTCAAAGGCCTATACAAGGTCAACAAAAATGAAGTAAAGGGCCACTTTCTCTCAAGGCATTTTTCTTGGATTTGTCACACAATGAACATGTCCATTGTGCTGTGACCTGGTCGAAAGCCACACTGAACCTCAGGTAAATTTGTTTCGGTCACAATGATGTGAGCAAAGATCTTTCCTGCTATGAACAGAAGTGAGATGCCTCTGTAGTTGACACACTCTGCTTTGCTGCCTTTGTTTTTGTAGGGAGCATCAATCATGGCATCTTTTATTCATTCCAAATGCACATGAGGATATCATGGAATGCCTCTGTCGTGTCAGGGCCTGCCACTTTGAAAATTTCTGCTAGGATTCCATCTTTTCCTGAAGTCTTGCCTGAGTTCATCTACTTAATTACTCTTTTAATCTCATCAAAAGGGAGCAAATCAATCTTGTCAAGGACTGATCATTGAAGGATCTGGTTGATGGTAGATGGTATGTTCAGCAGGCTACTGAAGTGCTCTGCTCAGTTGTCTCTTATTTCTGCCTGACTTTTGATCAAGGATGACCCATCAGCCAAGAGCAATGATGTGGAGCCTCCAAAGTCCTCGAAAGTCCATATACAGGTTTGATAGAACTTACGAGTTGTGGGAGTCTGCATATTGTTGTAATTCTTCAGCTTTCCTTTCCCACTATCTGTCTTGCATCATACGCAGCTCTCTCTGAACTTTGCTCTTCAGGTGTCAAAACTTGGCATCTTCGATCGAGTGGAAAACGCAACTTCATGAGGTGCTTGTTGATCCCAACAGCAAGTGTAGTAATGTCTTTCATCAAAGGTGATCTGATCGTGAATCCTACACCATGTATCTGTCCTCATTCTCCATGAATCCTACACCAAGTATCTGTCCTCACGCTCCATGAATCTTACACCATGTATCTGTCCTCACTCCCCATGAATCCTACACCATGTATCTGTCCTCACTCTCCATGAATCCTACACCATGTATCTGTCCTCACTCTACATGAATCCTACACCATGTATCTGTCCCCACTCTCCATGATTCCTACACCATGTATCTGTCCTCACTCTTCATGAATCCTACACCATGTCTGTCCTCTCTCCATGAATCCTACACCATGTGTCTGTCCTCACTCTCCATGAATCCTACACCATGTATCTGTCCCCACTCTCCATGAATCCTACACCATGTGTCTGTCCTCTCTCCATGAATCCTACACCATGTGTCTGTCCTCACTCTCCATGAATCCTACACCGTGTATCTGTCCTCACTCTCCATGAATCCTACACCATGTATCTGTCCTCATTCTCCATAAATCCTACGCCATGTATCCTGTCCATACTCTCCATGAATCCTGCACCATGGGCAGGATTTTACCGTCGGCAAGCGGGGGCGGGGCTCGCTCGCCGACACGTAAAATGACACGGGATGACGTTGGGCGGAACTCCTGACGTCACCCCGCCGCAGTTAAATTTTCAGGAAGGCAGGGGTGCAGCAAAACCAGCTGCGGGCCCACCGACCTGTCAATGGCCTATTGAGGCCATTGACAGGATAAAATTAAGCAATTAAAGGACCTGCCCGTCCAATCTTAAGGTTGGCGGGCAGGCCAGGAGCCCCGGCGGCAACTAGAAAAAACATGAAACCTCATCCACCGGTGGGTTGAGGTTTCATGTAGGGTTTTAAAAATTTTAATAAAGTTGTTATGGAAATTATGAACATGTCCCAACTCATGTGACATTGTCACATGAGGGGACATGTAAGGGATTTTTTTTTCTATTTTTAATATTTTTAAGAGTACAGGCGATCTCCCTGAGGCAGCACTTCACCTCAGGGAGGTGAGTGCACTCTTTCATGCGCATGTGCGAGAGAGCACACTCTCGATTTTAGGGACTCCCCCCGCCCGCACAGGGAGCGCATAGCGCTTCTCTGCGGACATCATGCTGGGCGGGCCTTAATTGGCCTGCCCACATAAAATGGCGCCGCGCCTCCGATCGGGGGCGCCAATCAGAAGCGCGCCAGCATACATCTGCCCATCAACTTCCCCCCCAGTGGGGGGAAAATTCAGCCCCATGTGTATGTCCTCACTCTCCATGAATCCTACTCCATGTATCCTGTCCTTACTATGCGGCAAGGGAAAACACAAATTTGGAGGATTGACACACACATCACATTGTCCAGATACCTGAAATGCTCAAACTACTATACCTGATGATTCCTTGATAACTACATGATGACCAATCAGACAGATGAAATATAAGGCTGGATTATCTGATCAAATGTTATTTATCAATGGCATTAAAACATTTCAGGGGGGAGCTGGGGTTGGTGGTAGGATTTCAGCTCAGTAGGGGGCTAGTTGTAACTTAATTGTTGGTAATTGGGAAGAGTTTACGCTTATTTTTAATTCATGTATAGAAGGTAGTGGCAGCATTTCAGTAAGGGGCGTGCAAGAAGACAGGTGGCTACGTCGGAGTGAAACAGAGACTGAGTGAGTAGTGAATTAGGTTCACTTGGGAACTCAGTGCACGGGGGGAAGGAGGTGTGGCATACATAGGAATTATTCTAAGTAAATTAAGTAAGGAATTAAATTAACTAAATAACCTAAGTAATGGTAAGGCAGGTGTTATGTTGCGGCTGTGGAATATGGGGGCTTTTGGACGCCAAGGCAAACTATGACAAACACGTCTGCAGAAAGTGTAAGCAGCTAGAGAAATTCTGGATCAGGATTACTGATCTGGAAGCCAAACTGCAGACACTGCGCAACATAAGGGAGGAAGAGAAACACCTGGACACTTTGTTCCAGAAAATGGTCACCCCTCCTAGAATAGGGTCACCTGTTTTGGCCAGCAGTGAGGGACTGGAGGATGTGACCGTCAATGAGGCAGGTAATGGGAACAAGCAAGACAGTAGTGGAGGAGCCTCACACTTTGCAATTATTAAGCAGGTTTGAGGTGCTTACAACCTGTGTGGATGAAAGTGAGGTCTGTAAGGTGGATGGTCAGGCTGGCCATGGCACCATGGTACAGGAAGCAGTTCAAGCAGGGGGAGCAAACAGGAATGTAGTGATAGTAAGGGACAGTATAGTGAGGGGGATTGACACAGTTTTCTGCAGCAAAGAACGAGAGACCAGGAGGTTGTATTGCCTGCCGGTGCCAGGGTTCAGGCCATCTGCTCAGGGCTGGAGAGGAAATAGCAGTGGGAGGGGGAGGATCCAGTCATCGTGGTCCGTGTAGGTACCAATAACATAAGCAGGACAAGGAAGGAGGTTATGCATAGTATGAGAAGCTAGGTACCAAATTAAAAAGCAGAACTTCAAAGGTAATAATCTCTGGCTTATTTTTTAAAAATTCATTCACGGGATGCGGGCTTCGCTGGCTGGGCCAGCATTTACTGCCCATCACTAGTTGCCCTTGTTCAGGGGCTTTTAAGAGTCAACCACATTGCTGTAAGTCTGGAGTCACATGTAGGCCAGATCAGGTAAGGGCAGCAGATTTCCTTCCCGAAAGGACATTAGTGAACTGAGCCACATGCAAAGTGCATAGGGCAAATAAGGTTAGAGAGGTGAATGCGTGGCTCAAAGACTGATGTGGGAGAAGTGGATTCCGGTTTGTGGGGTACTGGCACCAGTACCGGGGAAAGTGAGACCTGTACCATTGAGACAGTCTACACCTGAACCGTGTTGGAACATGTGTTCTTGTCGCGGGGGGGGGGACGACAAGCTTGGATAGATGTGGCAAATCAAGGGGTAGATTGAAGGCAGGAGGCCATTATAGTAATATGGGGAGTGAGGTCATAGAATAGCAGGAAGAGACAGAGCGATAAAACCTAAGATTACACCAATAGTCAAGACTAGATGTTACAAAGATAACAAAAAAAATGAAGTGCTCTGTATCTGAATGCACACTGCATTCATAACAAAGTTAATGAACTGATAGTGCACATCAAAGTAAATAAATATGATCTGATAGCTATTACGGGAATATGACTACAGGGTTACAAGTAGTGGGTCCTGAGTATTGAGGGGTATGTGATGTTCAAGAAGAATAGGAAGCTAGGTAAAGGTGGAGGGGTAGCACTGTCAATCAAGATTGGCACTGATGTAATAGTTAGAGATGACCTTGGTTCAGGAGATCAGGATGTAGAATTGGTTTGGGCAGAGATGAGGAGTAGTAAGGGAAATAAGTCACTAATGGGACTGGTCTACAGGCCCCCTAATAGTAACCACAATGTATGACATAGTATACAAGATGAAACATATGGCGCTTGTGATAAAGGGATGGCAATAATTATGGGCAATTTTAATCTACATATAAGCTCAAAAATCAGATTAGCAGTAGTAGCCTGGATGAGGAGTTCATAGAATGTTTTCAAGAGTTTCTTAGAGCAGTACATTCTGGAACCAACCAGACAGTAGGTTATATTAGACTTCGTATTGTGTAATGAGACAGGATTAATTAATGACCTCAGAGTGAAGGCACCCCTAGATAGCAGCGACCATGATATAGAATTTTACATTCGGTTTGAAAGGGAGAAGAGTGGGTCTAAGAATAGTATTTTAAACTTAAATAAGGACAACTATGTGGGCATGAAAGCTGAGCTAGTTGAAGTGAACTGGATACTAGGCTAGGGCAATAGAGAAGCAGTGGCAGACATTTAAGGGGATATTTCAGAATCTTCAGAATAAGTATATTCCTACCATAAAGAAAAATTCTAAGGGGGGGGGGGGGTGGGGGGGACCCTCCATCTGTGGTTAACTAAAGAAGTTAAGGATAGCATCAAACTTAAGGAAATAGCATATAACCGCGCAAAGGTGAGTGGCAGGTCGGAATATAAAGAATGGCAATGACCGAAAGGTTGATCAGGAGAAAGAAATTTGAGTATGAGAAGGAGTTATCTAGAAATGTAAAAACGGACATCAAGAGTGTCTACAGGTATTTCAAAAGGAAAAGAGTAAGTAAAGCGGGTGTTAGTCCTCTAGAATGAATGGGGAGTCAATAGTAGATAATTAGGAATTGGCGGATGAAATGAACAAATATTTTGCTTCTGTCTTCACAACAGAGGATACAAAAACATTCCAGCTATAGCTGTAAATCAAGAGGCAGAAGGGAGAGTGAAACTTGGTGAAATTACAATCATTAGGGACGCAGCACTGAGCAAACTGATAAGAGCTGCGGGCTGAAAAGCCTCCAGGTCCTGATGGACTTGATCCTCGAGTCTTAAAAGAGGTGGCTAATGAGGTAGCAGATGTGTTGGTCTTAATTTTCCAAAATTTGCTAGACTCTGGAAAGATTCCATCAGACTAGAAAGCAGCAAATGCAACAACTCTATTCAAGAAGAGAGGCAGGCAGAAAACATGAAAAAATAGGCCAGTTAGCTTGAAGTCTGTCGTGGGGAAGTTATTAGAATCGATCATTAAGGAGGCTATGGCTGGGCACATGGAAGACCGCAAGGCAATTGGGAACAGTCAGCATGGTTTTGTGAAAGGAAAATCAAGTTTAAACAATTTATTGGAGTTCTTTGAAGGAGTCACATGCGCTGTGGTTAAAGGGGAGCCTGTAGATGTGCTGTACTTGGATTTCCAAAAGACATTTGATAAGGTGCCACATCAAAAGTTACTGCGGAAAATAAAAGCCCATGGTGTAGGGGGTAACATATTAGCGTGGAAAGAAGATTGACTGGCTGGCAGAAAACTGAGAGTTTCTGATTGACAGTCTGAGGAGTGGAGTCCTGCAGGGGTCTGTGCTGGGACCTCAACTTTTTACAATTTATATCAATGACTTAGATGAGGGGAGTGAAGGCATAGTAGCTAAATTTACAAAGATAGGTAGGAAAGTATGTTGTAACGAGTACACAAGGAGGTTGCAGACGGATATACATAGGTTGAGTAAGTGGGCAAAAATCTAGCAAATGGAGTATAAGTGTAGGAAAATGTGAAGTTGTTCACTTTGGCAGGAAGAATAAAAAAGCACAGTATTACTTAAGTGGAGAACGGCTGCAGAATTCCAAGGTGCAGAGGGATCTAGGTGCTCTAATGCATGAGTCACAAAAGGTTAGTATGCAGGTACAGCAAGTAATTAAGACTAATGGAATGCTATCCTTTATTACGAGAGGAATTGAACCTAAAAGTAAGGATGTTATGCTTCAGTTATACAGTGCATTGGTAAGACTACATCTCAAATATTGTGTGCAGTTTTGGTCTTCTTATTTAAGGAAGGATGTAAATGAGTTGGAGACGGATCAGAGGAGGTTTACTAGATTGATGCCTGGAATGGGCGGTTGTATTATGAGGAAAGGTTAAATATGCTGGGCTTGTTTCCACTGGAGTTTAGAACAGTGAGGGGTGACTTGATTGAAGTATATGGAATTTAACTCTGAAAAGTGTGAGGTAATACACTTTGGAAGGTGTAATTTGACAAGGAAGTATTCAATGAACGGCATGACACTAGGAAGTTCTGAGGAACAAAGGGACCTTGGCGTGTGTGTCCATAGATCTCTGAAGGCAGAGAGGCATATTAGTGGGGTGGTAAAAATGGCATATGGGACACTTGCCTTAATCAATCGAGGCACAGATTACAAAAGTAGGGAGACCATGTTGGAGTTGTATAGTACCTTGGTAAGGCCACAGCTGGAGTGCTGTGTGCAATTCTGGTCGCCACATTATAGGAAGGATATGATTGCACTGGAGGGGGTGCAGAGGAGATTCACCAGGATGTTGCCTGGGATGAAACATTTAAGTTCTGAAGAGAGGTTGGATAGACTTGGGTTGTTTTTGTTGGAGCAGAGAAGACTGAGGGGCAACCTGATCGAGGTGTACAAGATTATGAGGGGCATGGACAGGATGGATAGGGAGCAGCTGTTCCCCTTAGTTGAAGGCAGTCACAAGGGGACATAAGTTCAAGGTGAGGGGCAGGAGGTTTAGGGGGGACGTGAGAAAAAGCTTTTTTACCCAGAGGGTGGTGACAGTCTGGAATGTGCTGCCTGGGAGGGTGGTGGGGGCGGGTTGCCTCACATCCTTTAAAAAGTACCTAGATGAGCACTTGGCATGTCATAACATTCAAGGCTATGTGGCAAGTGCTGGTAAATGGGATTAGGTAGGTAGGTCAGGTGTTTCTCACATGTCGGTGTAGACTCGATGGGCCTCTTCTGCACTCTGTGATTCTGATATAAGATCCTGAATGGTACCGACAAGGTG
Organism: Carcharodon carcharias; assembly: GCF_017639515.1. Taxonomy (NCBI): domain Eukaryota; kingdom Metazoa; phylum Chordata; class Chondrichthyes; order Lamniformes; family Lamnidae; genus Carcharodon; species Carcharodon carcharias. Next base: position 44,059,843 of record NC_054471.1, on the reverse strand, counting down.
GACGTGGAAAGGGTGTTTCCTCAGGTGGGCAAGTCCGGAACTAGGGGGCACCATTTTAAAATTATGGGTTGCCCTTTTAGGACAGAGATGAGGAATTTTTTCTCTCAGAGGGTTGTGCGACTTTGGAATTATCTGTCTCAGAAGGTGGTGGAGGTGGGGTCATTGAATATTTTTAAGGCAGAGGTAGATAGATTCCCCTGCCTAATAAGAGTCTAAAGTTATCAGGAGTAGATGGGAATGTGGAATTTGAAACACAAACAGATCAGCTATGCTCTTATTGAATGGTGGAGCAGGCTCTAAGTTCCAAATAGCTTACTTCTGCTCCTATTTCCTATGTTCATCTGTAATGGCGGAGGATTTGATGGTCGTGCATAAAACAGTGAGATTGAGATTGCTATGATTTCAACTCAATGGAGAAGAGTTCTCTTATTTCCTGTCACTGAGACGGAATGATTTGAAATCATGGTGGCAAAGCAGAAGAAATAATTCCAGAAAGGTGTTTTAAAGCTCAGCCTTCTCTTTAACTAAAGTCTCTAGTCCCCAGATGTATTCCTACACTCCTTCCAATGTCTTCACATCCTTCCTAAAGTGTGGTGCCCAGAACTGAACACAACATGCCAGTTGTGGCTGAAGCAGGCCACAACAGATCCATAAAGGATCACCCTAACTTCCCTACCTTAGTACTCAACTATTTATAAAGCCCAGGATCCCATATAAGATAAAGGCAAAATACTGCGGATGCTGGAAATCTGAAACAAAAACAAAAAATGCTGGAAAAACTCAGCACATCTGACAGCATCTGTGGAGAGAAAGACAGTTAACGTTTCGAGTCCGTATGACTCTTCTGCTCGTGCTCTGAAGAAGAGTCATACGGGGTCGAAACATTAACTCTATCTTTCTCTCCACAGATGCTAACAGACTGGCTGAGTTTTTCCAGAAATTTTTGTTTTTGTTCCAGGATCCCAAATGCCTTATTAACTGCTTTCTCAGCCTGCCTTGCCACCTTGAACTTGAAAAAGCAACAATATACTTTCAACAACTTTATTTCATTGTCATGAGAAATCTCATGAACTGTGATCATGTGTTATTTTTCATTTTGGTCTGTTTATTTAACCAGTTTCTGGGGGAAAATACTTGGGGAGTTTTTTTGCAAGAACTGACATTATTGAGGTTGCAATTAGCGGCTGCCATATCATGATGACAAATGGGTAATGCAACATTGTAATCAGTTGTGCAATGCTAAAGTCGCAACAATACCACTACCAATACACAGGTGCAGTGCTTGGCCTAAATAGCCAAGTGGTTATGGTACTGGGTTTGAAAGCCCAAGATCAAGAGTTCAAATCTCACAATGGCAAACTATGAAACATGTAACTTCCTCTGAAACAGATGGAAACAGGTTTGTACTCGAAAGAGTATCAAGAGTTCAAATCTCACAATGGCAAACTATGAAACAATGTAACTTCATCTGAATAGGAACAGATGGAAACGTGTTTGTACTCGAAAGAGTTACACAGGTGCAGTATCTCTGAAACCCCACAACCATTTCACTGTTGTTAATATCTAATAGACTGCATCACAGTGTTGCCCAAGTAACACCAACCAGTGACAGGCATAACAAGCACTTGATTATCGGCACTTGACAGAGAAAGATTTTATTGATGCATGGCAGGTGAATTCTTCAACTGAGATCCAGGCAAAATACAACTGGTTGAGAACGGAAGTGAGAGGAAAATAAGACTGCCAAAGAGAGAATATGAGAATAGAATTGCAGTTAACATAAGAGAGAACCCAAAAACCTTCTACCAGCATGTAAATAGTTAATGCGTAGTAAGAGGTGGCATGGTCTATTAGGGACAAAAAAGATGATATATGCTTGGTGGCGCAGGGCATTGCTAGGATATTTGATGAGTACTTTGTAACTGTATTTACCAAGGAAGAGGAATCTGACAAAATATTGGCAGAAGCGGAGATAGGGGTAACAGATGGGGTGAAAATTGAGAGGTAGGAGATTGCAGAAAGGCTGACTATGCTTAGAGTGGATAGTATGCCAGGTCTGCATCCCAGGTTGCTAAAGGAAGTGGGGTTGAGATAGCAGAAGGGTTTGCCAGAATCTCCAAGCTTCCTTACATAAAGGGGAGGTGCCAGCGGATTGGAGAGTGGTAAATGTCACATCTTTATTCAAGAAAGGGTTTATGGACAGTCCAAGTAATGACAAGCTAGTTAGTTTAACATCAGTTTTGGGTAAGGCTTTCGAAACAATAATCAGAAAATATCCAACAGGTTTGAGTTAATTAAAGAGATCCAGCACAAATTTGGATTTTTTTTTATTCATTCACGGAATGTGGGCTTTGCTGGCTGGGCCAGCATTTATTGCCCATTCCTAGTTGTCCTTGAGAAGGTGGTGGTAGGCTGCCTTCTTGAACCGCTGCAGTCCATGTGGTATAGGTACACCCACAGTGCTGTTAGGAAGGAAGTTTCACAATTTTGACCCAGCGACAGTAAAGGAATGGCAATATATTTCCAAGTCAGGATGGTAAGTGATTTGGAGGGGAACTTCCAGGTGATGGTGTTCCCATCTATCTGCTGCCCTTGTCCTTCTAGATGGTAGTGGTTGTGAGTTTGAAATGTGCTGTCCAAGAAGCCTTGGTGAACTCCTGCAGTGCATCTTGTAGATGGTACACACTGCTACTACTGGCCATTGGCAGTGGAGGGAGTGAATGTTTGTGGATGGAGTGCCAATCAAGTGCACTGCTTTGACCTGGACAGTGTCAAGCTTCTTGAGTGTTGTGGAAGCTGTACTCATTAGGCAAGTGGGGAGTATTCCATCACAGGATTCCTAGCCTCTGACCTACTCTTGTAGCCACACTATTTATATGGCTAGTTCAGTTCAGTTTCTGGTCAATGGTAACCCTCAGGGTGTTGACAGTGGGGGATTCAGTGATGGGAATGCCATTGAACATCAAGGGATGATGGTTAGATTCTCTCTTGTTGGAAATGGTCATTGCCTAGCACTTGTGTGGTGTGAATGTTGTTTGCCACTTGTCAGCCCAAGCATGGATATTGTCCAGGTCTTGCTGCATTTGCACAAGGACTGCTTCAGTATCTGAGGAGTCACGAATGGGGCTGAACATTGTGCAATCATCAGCGAACATCCCCACTTCTGACCTTATGATGGAAGGAAGGTCATTGATGAAGCAGCACACTACCCTGAGGAACTCCTGCAGTGATGTCATGGAGCTCAGATGATTGACCCCCAACAACCACAACCATCCTGCTTTTGACTCCAGTTTTGCTAGGGCTCCTTGATGCACACTTGGTCAAATGCAGCTTGACTAATGCTTGACTAAACTAATTAAAATTTCTTGATGAAGTAACAGAGAAGATTGATGAAGTTAAATGCAGTAGATGTTGTCTATATGGACCTTAAGAAAGTGTTTGACAATGTACCACATAAAAGGCTGGTTAACAAAATTGTGGCTCATGGCATAGGAGAGTCAGTGTCAACTTGGATGAAAATCTTGGCTTAAAGACAGAAAACAGCAAGTCATGGTACATGATTATTTTCAGACTGAAGGATGGTAGACAACTGTTGTTCCCAAAGGGTCAGTGTTGGGACCACTTGATGATAATAAACTTGAAGCTGTGGCAAACAGTGAGGATGATATGAATTGCCTACAAAAAGACATAGAAAAATTAGCACAATGAGTAGACAAGTGGCAGATGGAATTTAATACAGAAAAGTGTGAGGTGATGTATTTTGACAGAAGGAAAAGGGAGGGGCAATATACACTTAATGGCACAGTTCTAAAGAGTGTGCAGAGCCACAGGGTCCTGGGGGTGCACATGCACCTTGGAAGGTGAGAAGGAAATGTTGAGAGAGTAACTAGCGAAGCATTTGGCATCTTGGGCTTCATAAATACAGGCATTGAGTACAAAAGCAGGGGTCGTTATGCTGAACCGTAATAAAGCTCTAGTTAAGGCACAACTAGAATATCACATCCAGTTCTGGTTGCCACATTTCAGGAAAAATGTGAGGATCCTTGAAAGGGTACAGAGGAGATTTACTAGAATGGTTCAGGGATGGGAGCTTTAACTACAATGTTATATTGGGGAAGCTGGATTGTTCTTCTTGGAGAAAAGGAGATTTGATAGCACTATACAAGATTATGACAGATTTAAATAAGGTAAACAAGGAAAAGCTGTTCCCATTAGCTCATGATACAAGGACGAAGAGAGACAGGCCAATGGTTTTGGGCAAGAAATGCAGGGGGGATGTGAGGAAGAACTTTTTATGCAGTGAGTGATAATGGCCTGGAACACATTGCCCCTGAGGGTGATGGAAGCAGCAAAGATTTAACAATTTCAAAAGGAAACTGGATGGGCACTTGAAGAAAAACAGGCAGGGGTGCAGGGATACAGCATGGGAATAGGGTTAACTGGATTGCTCTACAGACAGCTGGCATGGACTCAATGGGCCGAATGGCCTCTTTCTGCACCGTAAGTGACTCTATGACTCTAAGTAAAAAACATGCTGGCTCACTTTAAAGAAGATACCATGACCAAAAATGAACTTCAGCATTTTGCATCCCAACATCCTGGATCTTCCTCTACAGTCCCTGTTTCAAAATGACACCTTTCCCATCAAGTATTCCTCACGAAAAACATTCAAGAAAAGATATGTACCCAAGTTTTTATCCCTTTCTCTCCTGAAGACATAGGCTTTATTTTGGGTCTTCAGATGATCCTACAAGTACTGCGAACAATCTCACTCCTATACCGGCTTCTTGCTCTTGTCTGCTTCCTGGCACTTGCTAAGTCAGTTGAAGAGCCAGCTGAAATAAATGCTGCCTCAGCTATGCCTCCTGCCAAGTCCCACTGCAGGCCATTCAGGATAAGCATGGGAGCAGACCATTAACCACCATTGATATTAGGCTTCACATTCCTCAATGTTTTCGCTGTTTCCCTAGCCTGCACAACCCTGCAAATTGAAGTTCCGGGTCTCATAATCGAGCATCGGCATTTTGGACACCTGTCCCTGCCACAGTCTGCAACAACTTCACTTTCATGACCATTTCATAAGCTTGTGACTGACTGGTACTCAGAAATGCTTCTATACATTTTTCATGTTGTAGTCTCAAATCAAACTGAAACCTTCTGCTAATAATTGGGGTCTGTGTGCTAATATATGTTCATGTTTTCTTTGTGAAGAGGTCTCCAAAGATGATGTAGTTGATACCAAAAACTAGCAGAAAGCTTGTCCACCTCATGAGTACATGTTATGCATTGCTAATAGCATAAACACCTGCTCAGATATATTCACCTGGAATTCAGACAGGGGTGGGGGGAGCTCATAGTTCAAGAATGCAGCACAAGTGAGAAGCAAGCATGCAGCACAACTGGAGGTGGCAGCAGGAAGGCAGAAACCAGCCTAACATGTTCCTCCAGAGAAGTCAGAGATTGTTTCCAGGTTAGGTAACTCCACCCCCCCTGCAAAGGTCTGCAGGGCCCCCTCGCTCCCGGGTGCTTCCTTCCCACCTGGCCTTCCCATCATGACCCCCAGCACCTCTTCTTCCCTCTCTACTGAGGCTCTGCAACTGCCTGGTACTGGGGCTCCAGCACTTAGAATCTGGGGACTCCGTATAGTCCCAAAAGCAGCCAGCACTCCTGGAGCGTTGCTGGGACTACAGACATGGGCAGCAGAGTTTTGGATGACTTCAAGTTTACAAAGGTGAGAGATCAGCCAGGAGTGTATTGAAATAGTCGAACGTATAAATAATAAAGGCATGGATGAGGGTTTCAGCAGCCAATGAGCTGAGATAGGGTCGAAGTCGAGTGATGGTACAGAGGTGGAAATTGGCCATCTTAGAGATGGCACAAATATGAGGTTGGAAGCTCATCTTTGGATCAAATGTGACACCAATTTTGCAAACAGACTGGCTTAATGTTTGACTGTTGCTAAGCAGACAGATGGAGTCCATTGTTAGGGAACAAAACTCCTTCCCAAAATCCATCCACCTTCAAATGCCTTTGAGAAACCCCAGTTTTTTAACAATAATTTTAATTACTTCATCTAACTCTCCCACTAATGTTCAGCATTCATTTCTCTTGTCCTCTGTTTCTTGGGACTTTAATTGACAATAGCAGCTAGATGAATGCAAATTGCTGTTGTTACCATTGCTAATATCATGCATAAAAATTAAGTGCACATCTTCATGTTGCGATACCAAAAAAAATACACATTGTGTGGGATTTACTTATAAAATAGTTGAATGGGTACCATTTACAAACTACAGTGTAATTTTGAAACTCTTAATATTCATATACATTGCCAAGACTTGGGGCATCTAAGTGATATAAAGTGTGGAAAATAAGCTTACATTTTTATTTGACAGTTCCAAAAATATGATGTAATCTTAAATTATGCCAAGCGTTGGTTTAAGTTAACAGCTGGCGGACAGCCCAGCAAAACATTTACAAAATAAACTCTAGAATAAAAAAAAACGCAGGAAATAAAATGTTTTATATCATACCAATAGTGCTAACAATAAATGCATAGTTTCCAAAATAAACGTTATTAGGGCTGGAGGCCTTGGCTTGAAATAGATAGGTTACTATAAGGAGTTGTAAACACAAGGTGTGAGGATATATTTACAATCCAGAAACATCAACACTGGTATGTGCAGCACGTGAACCGAGTAACCCAGAAATAAGCTTTACAAAAAAGACTCATGTCAATGGGCAGCAATAACATCCCCACAGAGAACCTCCTGAAGGTATTAATTTCTTACCCATCCTTTCTTTTTGCTTTGTAAACATGACCATAGGTACCACGACCCACTTTGCAACCTTCATATTCAAACAGATCTTCTACTTTCTCTCGCTCCGCTGCTAGTTTCGTTTTAAAATCGTAATCCATGGCTGTCACTCCATAAATACATAAATAATTTCAACGATTTTTTGAGGGGGTGGATAGAAACGGGTTGGATTATTTAATTTGAGCGCCGATCATTTTCTCATTTCGTTTGTTTCTTTTTGGTCTCTTCCAACAAGTTCGCCCGGCGACATTTAACCGTGGGTTTGTTGTGTTGACGTTAACAGCAGCAGACAATGGCGGCTCGAGAAGCATGCTGGGATCTGTAGTCCCGCGAGCCGCGGCTGCCCCATGACAGGCGCGGCTGTGCCGTGGAGACAAAACTACATCTCCCGTCGCGCATCGCTGCGGACGGACTGACCGTTTTCAGCATCCAAAAGTAGGGACTGTTAGTCCAAGGCGAGGGAGAGAGAGAGAAGGGTGGGATGCGGGGTAAAGTTTTCTGTAGAAGCATTAAGCAAATTTAAAGCAAAAGCTGAGATAAAATATTCGAATAATCAAAAAAGAATCTTTCATATCCAAATTTTACTAATCGGTGGGGTATTATATTCCCGCCTTCTCCCAATACAGCGGGTAGTCCTGGAAACATTTGATTGACGACGAAACTAGCCAATCGCGTTGGCATTTTGTGCAAAAAAAAATAAAATCAAATGCCAGGCTCTTTATTTTTTAAGGGAAAAAACAGATCGGGACTTTTATGTGCTTTGTTTTTATTCCGGTTTTTCAATTCGAAAAACTTTATTTGCGCGCGCGGGTGACCAACGGTTTCTGCACCCCCCTCCCGGGGCTCGAGCAGGCAGAGCGCGCTGGGTGACCGATTCGACGGATGACGTCATAGGCGCTCCATTGTGTCGTAGGGATGGGATGGGGGAGGGGGACGGAACTGAGTGGAGAAGGTGGGGGGCGGAGGTTATAAAAGGGTCCGACGGCGCCAGGCGCGCTGCTACTCACAGTATGGCCGGCGACATTAGCTAGCGCTCGCTTCAAGCAATTCTCTGTGAAGAGGGATCGGATTAGGGGCAAATATATTATTAAAAAAAAACAAAGAAATAATAATTAAAAGACAAAATCGGACTGCTAAGAACCCACTAAAACAGAGCAATTGAAACTAACTTATTCTTAATTAAGCTTTTACCAGAAAGAGAGAGGGGGGGAAGTTTCTTTGGGAGGAAGGGCGGGGGGGGGGGAAAGTTTTTTCCCTTTTTTTTTCGTTTGTTTCACGATGGAAAACGGTGCACACTTTTTCGAAGGGACCGAGAAGCTGTTGGAGGTGTGGTTTTCTCGGCAGGATTTGTGCACGGGATCGGGAGACCTCCGGACCATTCCAAGGTAAAGGAATCAGGAGCCTAGAGTGTGTGGGGTGGATGGGGGGTGTGGTGGAGGTTATAAATATATCAGGAACCCTATATATATGTGTGTTTTGTGGGGGGGCTTATTAGTATAACTGGAACCCAGTTTGTGGGGGGCTATTAATATGTCAGGAGCCCTGTGTGTGTGTGGTGGGGGTTTATTATATCAGGAGCCCTGTGTGTGGGGGTTATTAATATATCAGGAGCCCTGTGCTGGGGGGGTTATTAATAAATCAGGAGCCCTGTGCTTGGGCGGGTTATTAATATAATATCAGGAGCCCTGTGTTTTGGGGGTTATTAATGTAATATCAGGAGGCCAGTATGGGGGGTGGGTTATTAATGTAATATCAGGAGGCCAGTGTGGAGGGGTGGGTTATTAATGTAATATCAGGAGGCCAGAGTGGGGGGTGGGTTATTAATGTAATATCAGGAGGCCAGTGTGGGGGGTGGGTTATTAATGTAATATCAGGAGCCCTGTGTTTGGGGGGTTATTAATATGTCAGCCCTGTACTGGGGGTGGGTTATTAATGTCAGGAGGCCAGTGTTGGGGGGGAGGGGTGTGTTATTAGTATATCAGGAGTCCAGTGCGGTGGGGGGTGTTAATATATCAGGAGCCCTGTGTATTGGCGGGGGGGGGGGGGCTTTAATATCAGCCCTGTGTGTGTGGGAGTGGGGGTGGTAGGGGGTTACTTAATATAAGGAAACGTTGAGGTTAATTCACAGCAGGGCCACCATTTCAGGTGAACGTTTTACATTCTGAGCCTTGTTTAAATCCCTCCCCTGCCTCTAAGGGAAGCTGTAACCGCCCCTTCTCACTCTCTCTCTCTCTCTCTCTCTTCCCCCCCCCCCCCCCCCCACCCCTGCCAAAGGCAGGAATAAGAAATGCGCCACAAAAATTTGGGGTTTCTTTTTGCGGTGACTTCGGATCCACCAGGCCCTCCTTCCCCCCCCCCCCCCCCTCCTTAAACCCCGGGATTCCCCATAATCAAACCTGGGGAAGGATCGGACAATTGTCCTTTTTAAATGTGTGCGCGTAATCGGGGTTATTGAGCTCTGTGTGTGTGTGTGTGTTTTGAATGGAGATGAAGATTCACCACCTGTTCCCGGCGAAACGGCCTCATGGCGGGGACTCGGGGAATCTCGGCCCAATTTTGATGCTGCCGCTGGCCTTAACTGGGCGCGGCACCTACCTACCTACCCCTTTGATTTCCTTTAAAACTGCTGTTCGGGAGGAGATACGGGTGTGTGTGTGTGTGTGTGTGAGAAACAAATTAAAAGGCCAACCATCGTGATCAACAGGTCACCTTTAAAGTCCAAGGACTGGGTCCGTTTGACAAAATAGGGGCGAGGAATTCGCTGCTGCTGCCCCCACTCATCCCTCAACTGCAGTTCATTCACTGGTTTAAAAACGAGTCTCTCCCCTTAGCCCCTGACAGGTGTGTCAGGGGAGGGGAGGGGAGCGGGGTAGAAATATACCCGTTACGGTTTAATACTTGCAAATGGTCTCTTTTTTTTAATTGAAAAGAATACAAAATTAATTTTAGACGATTAAAACGAGTCAGACTTTTGGCTGGATCTGTTCCACGTGTGTTGGGGGTTTTTGTTTTGTAGCGGAGGCCCCAGTGAGAAGAATGAAGTTTTAGCAGTGCCTTGTGAATGGGGGAGTGAGTGAGTTTAATCCTCCATGTCCTGCCCGGCTTCACCATGTGGATCGACTTGTTAGGTGGCAGGTCAAAGCATTTTTGTTTTTTGGTTACAGTAGAATTGATTGGCTTTATGGAGGCAGGAGTCTGTGGCGATATTAGGGCTTTTCGCTTAGAAAATGACGGTTAATGAACATTTAATTTATATATGTATGGGGTGGGCGGGGAGTCACGGTCTCCATGTGACAATGGGAGACATCTTTAAACTGACCTGTTTAAAAGGCGTTAGTGGAAGTCAAATGTGGGTGAGTTTGCTGGCTTGACATGGACAGAATTCCCCAAACTGGGAGCACGGCCCTTGCAGTGAACAGGTATCGAACATTGCTGCTCCTCCCAAACCCACTCTACAATCTCAAATCTCCCTCTCTGTGTTTGCATTTTGAAGGATGTGGCCTTTTATTATCGGGAAGGATTTGATTTCGGCTTTTTTGGCGGGCAAATCACGTGTTTAGGATTTATTAGCTGCAACCTTTTTTTCTTGCTTTTCGCCCTCATTTGAGGAATGTGATATTTGCGCATTTTTCAGCCAGAGGACATCCACTGCCCGCTCCCCAGAAAAAAGTGTTGCATCTTTACAGGCGAGAGGGAGGCGGTGGGAAATGAGGCAGCTGATTTCCATGCGTCCTGGGTGTTGTTTCTTGCTGTGGCAGCTTCATAGTTTAACATGACAAAGTATGAATGTAAAGCGACTGCCCCGCACGGCGTACAGAGCAGGAATTGCTCATTTGATCGAATTGGTCATTTTTAAAATGTTTAAAATTCATAGCTTTGTGCTTAGTCAAGTTCCTTCCCCAGGTTTTGGAATCTCTGCCCTCTCCCATGCATATCCTTGTTTTTATATATATATATATATCTCATATACGGAGGTACACTCGATCAACCTATACTGCAGTGCTGAGTCTTGCAGTCATTCCCTGACCATGGATGGCGCTCTCAGCATCGGAGTGAGAGCTTGGTTTGCCTTAAGATTTCCTCTTTAACGTGTCGTCACCAATTATTCACTTCCTGCGATTTTCACATAGGCAGCAACAGAAAGATGAAAATTGAGACAGGGTTGGCGGGAAGGGGTTGAAAGACAAGTTGCTAGCAGACCTTAACACGGACGAATTGTTGGAATTGTCATGTAATTTTTGATTCCTCCAAAGGCAAATCGGAGTTGCTTTATAAATATGGCACCAAAGGAGTTCACAATTGAAGTCTGAAAATATGGATTAGCAAAACGCCATTTGGTTTAAAGTCACTGGTTCTGCAAAGCTAACTTTTAGAATGGCGTACTGAACACCTTTTTTTGTTATTCAGTGCTTCTGGTCTACGTTTGGAAGCTGTCAACAATCCTAGATTAAAGAAAGAGCATAATGGTCAATAGACTAGATTTGAAATAGATACATAAACATAATATCAAGCAGAGTCAGAATGGCTTCATGAAGGGGAAATCATACCTGACAGACTTATTAGAATTCTTTGAGGGTTTAACAAGCACGATAGACAAGGTGAACCAGTATCTGTAATATATTTGGATTTCCAAAAGGTGCTTGATAAGATACTGTACATAAGGCTACTTCTTAATAAGATAAGAGCCCATGGTGTTGGGGGTAGTATATTAGCATGGATAGAGGATTGCCTAACTAATAGAAAACAGAGTTGGGATATGGGAGGGCAATTTCAGGGTGGCAACCTGTGGAGTGCCACAGGGATCAGTGCTGGGGCCACAATTATTTGCAATATATATTTGACTTGGATGAGGGAAGTGAATGTATTATTGCTGAGTTTGCTTATGTTGTGTTTTTCACAATCACCTTTGGCCTTGCCTTCAGCTGCCTAGGCACCAAAGTGAAATTCCTTCCCTATGCCTCACCACCTCACTTTCCTCCTTTCAGACACTTCAAAATCTGCCTCCTTGACCAAGCTTTTGGTCATCTGACCTGATATCTCATGTGGATTGGTGTTGTACTTTTTTATAACGCCCCTGTGAAGGGCCTTAAGATGGCTCATTATGTTAAAGGTGCGAGTTAAATTTCTTTTTGCAGTTTAGCCACCGTTCTAATGTAGGAAGCATGGCAGCCAGTGTTTGCACAACAACATCATAATGATCAGATAGTTTGGTTTTGTGATGTTGATTGAGGGGTAAACATCGGCCAGGACACAAGGGATAACTTCCCGGTTTTTCTTCAAAATAGTACCATGGGATCTTTTGCATCCACCTGAGAGGGTAGATGGGGCCTCATCCAGAAGACAGCACCTCTGACAAAGCCGTGCTCCATCAATACTGCATCGGAGTGCCAGCCTTGTTTCTTGTGCTTAAGTTTAGCAGTGTGACGTGAACTCTGAATCTTCTGACGTAAGTGGCGAGAATGTTGCCAACTGAAGCACAATCTGATAGCATTGGCTAGGTGGTAGTGGGGGGCAAGCAGCAGGAAATCTCCAGTGCTTTCAAACGTGACACAATCATTCATGTCCACCCGAGCAGGTAGATGGAAACTGGGTTTAACATCTCACTTGAAAGATAAAGGAGCCACACATGAATTGCAGCTAATTCACTAGATTCTTAATGACCTTAAAACAAGTTTCACCCACAATATTGCTGTACTGGTTCGAAGCATATATTTGGGTGGTTTCCCTCATAGTTCTGAATAAATCCATATCACTGATGCAGACATTTCTTGCCAGTTATTGATATAATGCATTTGGACTCAGCAATTCTTGTCTAAGAGGAAGAAAATAATCAGCAATCGATCCTTCTGATTTCTGTTCAGTGACCGCTTGTTGAAAGAAATGCATATGTGCTCATTAGGCCTTTGTAGCCTGTGCTACCCGTCATAGTTGGATCATATATGAAAATACATTTGAGTAAGTTACTGGAAGAATGCTGATGTCTTTGGAATATTGTCTTTCCAAAATGGAAAGAAAAGTGAACTTTGGGAGAAATTAACCTTGCACCAAGCATTTACCTTAATCAGTGATTAGTCAATAATTTGCTTGCTAATGTGCACTATTGCTGTCCTTCACGAATTTCAACTATCAGTAGTAAGTTTTCTCAGAAATCCCCACTGTTCTTGTTGAGCTTTACTGGTACTCTGTGCTGAGAATAGACTTTAGGATCCTCATGAAATCTTTTTTCCTGATCTGCCTCCTGTACCCCTGTGCCTGTATTTGTAGCTTCCAATCTTAAATGTTATTCTCTGCTCCACCATTGGCAGACAGCCTTTCATGGGAGAATTCAATCTATGTTCAGCTCCCCGCTTCACAATAGTGAAAGGACGATCAATTGAAACCTTTTTATTCCATTTTATAGAAATGTTAGAAGATAGCCAAGAATCTTGTGCAGATATGATTTTATTTAATTTGTTGTAAGCTTCTAGATTGTGTGTTTCTTTAGCAAAACAACCAAATTCTTAAGTTGGACCGTTCTGCTGTAGCTCTAGTTGACCCAGAATATTTTAATTTGCATTCTGTTCCATGCCAAGTGTCGCATTAGTTAAATGTAAGCAAAAAGTCCCTCTGCTTGTAAAATACCAATTAAACAGATGTAACATCTCTATTCCAGGAACAGCCGGAGCTGTGTATGTTCGTACATACTGTACATACAAAGCAAATATGGAAAAGTAAAATAAATAAAAAGTAAAGCCTTTCAGATGAGATATTAAAATTGAGGCCCTGTTTGCTCTTTCAGGGGTCATAAAAGATCCCATTAATTCCAGAACAGCAGGGCAATTATCCCCAGTGTCCTAACCAATATTTATCCCTCGATCAGCATTGCTCAAAACATTGTCTGATCATTGTCATTTTGCTCTTTTTGGGATTTTTCTATGTGCAAATTGGCTGCTGCATTTGCTCCATTATACCAGTGATTGCACTTCAAAAGTATATCATTGGTTATAAAGCTCTTTGAAATGTTATGAAAGGCAAGTCTTTTTACATCATTTATCCAACCTTTAACCCTGCAAACTCCAGGAAAATACCAGCAAAAACCTGTGACTAATTGAAGAACTCAATTCCTCTAGAGCCCCTAAGATAATTAAGCAAGTCCCTGGCCTGGTGACCAGTTGTCCATTACTCCACATAATCACACCTACTTAACAACTTGACTAATGATCATTGGAAAATGTCAGTTTCTCCCAAATGTACCATGTTCCCTTTTAATGAACTATAATGACTCTTGAATTACCATTTTCTGGCAATTTACTTTCTGCCTTTGGATTTTGTCAGCATAACATTAGCCTTTTTCTTTCACATTATCGGGATTACCAGACAGTTCATTATTATTTTTAGGGGAGGGAGAAGTCTCAATTGCAGATGCCTCCTCACCTCAGCCTTGAGTTTTTCCAAAGTAATAACTTTCAGAATCCACTCTGAATGCTGTAATGATTCGTTGTCCTCATATCATCCCCAAATCCTCTATACCTCCTGTGAGAATCTAAGTATAATGTTTAGTTTGTACTCAAATAGTGTTAGTAAAAACCCAAAACATAGTTCACTTTTATGTATGTTGCTTGTTAAAGTGAACACGTTGCTGTTACCTCCACATACCCCTAAAATCTCACTGGTCCTTCACTGTCAGTGAATCATGGATTTTGGTGGGGAAGGGTGAAAGGGGATGGGAGGGAAAGAAAATAGAAACTGGCATAAAGAATAAGTGGCTTGACTGCATGACTTGAAGTTGCGAGAAAGCTAAGCTGTCAGTAACACCTTCCATCATTTTGCTGATGGTCGAGAGTAGGCTGATGGGGCGGTAATTGGCTGGGTTGGAATTGCCCTGCTTTCTGAAAGCAGGACATAGGTGGGCAATTGTACACATTACTGGGTAGATGCCAGCCTTGTAGCTGTACTGGAACAGCTTGTAAAGCTCCTGAAGCATCTTGGAACATTTCAGAATGTTAAAAGCTCCATATAAATATGTTGTTTGTAACATTACTGTGAGGGATTGTACTTTGAAATTTATGCATTTCAGATTACACCATCTTAATGCAATTGTTTAACAAAGTATGCATATCTTATAGTTTTATCTCTTGAATCATACCTACTGTTTTGATCTATTTGAATTAATAAGGATTATAAGCAAAAGTCTGCAATTGCTGATTTATCTAGATCTTAATACAAATTAGTTGGACTGCAAGACTTTTTGTTCAATGTTAATCATTGTAGTAATTGGCACTAATCTAACAAATGTTTTGGGAGTTAGCCTATTCACTGTTAGCCTGTTTACTTGACACCATTATTAGTTTGTAAGAGTACGAAATGTGTTATATAACTCATAGGCTTACTCTACAAAAATCAGATAGGAGTTGAAATTAGGAAACATTGAAGCTTTTGATGCTGTGGACCTGTATTTCTAGGGAAGCTCTTGCCATTAGTCCAGCATGTCGAGAAACTGACTAGGGAGCAGGCTACCCTAGGTTTGATATTTTGCAATGAAAAGGGTTTAATTAATCTTGTTGTGCAGGGTCCTTTAGGGAACAGTGACCATAACATGATAGAATTCATTAGGATGGAAAGTGATGCCCTAAGTCTTAATGAAAACTACGAAGGTATGGGGCAGGAGTTGGCTAAGATAGACTGGGGAACTTCATTAAAAGGCATGACGGCAGATAGACAATGGCTAATATTTAAGGAATGAATGCAGGCATTGCAACGGTTATACATTCCTTTCTGCTGCAAAAACACAACAGGAAAGGCAGCCCAACCATGTCTAACAAAAGAAATTAAGAATAATACTAGATCCAAAGAGGAGTCATATAAATTTGCTAGAAAAAGTAGCAAGCCTGAGGATTGGGAGCAGTTTAGAATTCAGCAAAAGGGGTCCCCAAGAGATTGAGGGGGGAAAATATAGTATTAAAATAAACTTGCAAAAAACATAAAAGCGGGTTGTATAGCTTCTGTATGTAAAAAGAAAGATTAGTGAAGACAAATGTAGGTCCCTTAAAGTCTGAAATGGGAGAATTTATAATGGAGGACAAGGAAATGGCAGAGCAATTAAGCAACTGCTTTAGTTCTGTCTTCAGAGGAAGTCACAAGTTACTTCCCAGAAATGCGAAGGAATCAAAAGTCTAGTGAGAAGGAAGAATTGAAGGAAATCAGTATTACTAAAACAATAGTGCTGGAGAAATTAATGGGACTGAAAGCTGATAAATCCCAGGGCCCAATAATCTACATCCCAGGGTACTAAAGGAGGTGACCATGGAAATAGTGGATGTATTGGTTGTCACCTTCCAAAATTGTGTAGATTTCTAGAACAGTCCTTGCAGATTGAAGAGGAGCAAATGTAACCCAACTAGTTAAAAAAGGAATGAGGAAGTAAACAGGGAATTACAGACAGATTAGCCTAACATCAGTAGTAGGGAAAATGTTGAAGTCTATTAGAAAGGATGTGACATTTGTAACAGGGCACTTAGAAAATATCAACGGGATTAGACAAAGTCAACATGGATTTATGAAAGGGAAATCATGTTGACAAACCTACTGGCGTTCTTTGAGGATGTAACTAGCAGAATAGATAAGGGAGAACCAGTGGATGTGATGTATTTGGATTTTCAGAAAGCTTTTGATGAAGTCCCACGTAAGAGGTTAGTGTGCAAAATTAAAGCACATGGGATTGGGGGTAATATATTGGCAATAGCCTTAGATTACAGGATGATATAGGCGGGCTGGTAAGATGGGCAGAGCAGGGGTAAATGGAATTTAATCCTGAGAAGTGTGCGGTGATGCATTTTGGGAGGACTAACATGGCAAGGGAATACACAATGAATGGTAGGACCCTAGGAAGTACAGCGGGACCTTGGTGTACATGTCCACAGATCCCTGAAGGCAGCAGCACAGGTAGATAAGGTGGTTAAGAAGGCATATGGAATACTTTTATTAGTTGAGGCATAGAATATAAGAGCTGAAAGGTTATGTTGGAGCTATGTAAAATGCTAGTTAGGCCACAGCTGGAGTACTGTGTGCAGTTCTGGTTACCACACCACAGGAAGGATGTGATTGCACTGGAGAGGGTGGCAGAGGAGATCCACCAGGATGTTGCCTGGGCTGGAGCGTTTGTTATGAAAAGAGACTGGATAGGCTAGGGCAGTTTTCCTTAGAGCAGAGAAGGCTGAAGGGGGACCTGATAGAGGTATACAATATTATGGGGCATAGATAGGAAGAAACTTTTTGCCTTAGCGGAGGTGTCAATAACTGGGGGCATAGATTTAAGGTAAGGGGCAGGAGGTTTAATGGGGATTTGAGGAAATATTTTTTCACCGAGATGGTGGTTGGAATCTGGAACACACTGCCTGAGGGAGTGACAGGGCCCCTCACAACAGTTAAGTATTTAGATGGGCACTTGAAACGCCATAGCATACAGGGCTACAGGCCCAAGTGCTAGAAAATGGGATTAGAATAGATAGATGCTTGATGGCCGGCATGGACACAATGGGCTGAAGGGCCAGTTTCTGTGCTGCTTAACTCTATGGATTGAGAAGTGATTAGCTGATAGGAAACAGAGTAGGAATAAATGGGTCTTTTTCAGAGTGGCAGGCAGGCTGTGACTAGTATGATTTGGATGAGGGAACCAAATGTAATATTTCCAAGATTGCTGAGGACACAGAACTTGGTGGCAATGTGAGCGATGGAGAGGGTGTTAAGAGGCTTCAGGGCAATTCGGACAGGTTGAGTGAGTAGTCAAATATTTGGCAGATGCAATATAATCTGGATAAGTGTGAAGTTATCCACTTTGATAGGAAAAACAGAATGGCAGAGTATTATTTAAATGGTGATAGATTGTGAAATGTTGATATACAAAGGGACCTGAGTCAAGCAAGCGTGCAGGTGCAGCAAGCAATTAAGGCAAGTGGTATGTTGGCCTTCATTGCGAGAGGTCTTGAGTACAGGAGCAATGATGTCTTACTGCAGCTGTACAAGGCCTTGGTGAGACCATAGCTGGAGTGTTATGTGCAGTTTTGGTCTCCTTACCTAAGGATATACTTGCCATTGAGGGGCTGCAGCAAAGGTTCACCAGACTGATTCCTGGGGTGGCAGGATTGTTGTATGAGAGATAGAGCTGACTAGGCCTGTATTCACTGGAGTTTAGAAGAATGAGAGGAGATCTCATTGTCCCTCTTTGTCAAAATTTTATGCTTCAGACTAGATGCAGGGATGATGTTTCCTCGGGTTAGGGTGGGGTGCCTAGAAGAAGCAGTCACAATCTCAGGATGTGGGGTAGACCACTTAGGACTGAGATAAGGAGAAACCTCTTCACTCAGAGGGTGGTGAACCTGTGGAATTCTCTACTACAAAAGGCAGTGGAGGCCAAGTAACTGAATATATTTAAGAAGGAAATAATTTCTGGACTCTAAAGGCATCAAGGGTTATGGGGAGAGCGAAGCAGTACGGCATTGAGATAGATCACATTGATTGGCAGAGCAGTCCTGAAGGGCCAAATGACCACCTCCTGCTCCCATATTCTATGTTTCTATTATTCTATTAACAAACACCATTTCTATCAAGATTTTTGAATTTGTGACATTCTACTTTGAGCTTAAACTATGGGGAAAGAAACTGTCTTTCTCTTACAGCAGTTGGCATTTAGCATATTTATATTTTCTGTCAGTAAAGCCATTTGTATTCACCTCATTTGACTTATATAAAGATTTCAAATTATGATGAGAAATGACAGTCTTGACATAATGTTTCCTGAAATTTAAATAAAGTACCTAAAAGTTTGGAAACCACCGAAGCGCAACAGGTATATAATCAGCCATGCTTGTTTTCACTCATGACTGCTAAAGTACTAAATGGTGCCTTCCTCTTGACCCTCACTGTGCTTTGTCTGCAATCCAGTCTGATTGAGCCACATTTTTCTACATTTAAACATTGGAAAGTCCGAGGTCTTTGGCCTCTGGCACCAACTTCATACGTTCACAGATTTCACCCTCTCTGCAACCATGGTTGCAGGCTGAACCAGACAACTTGACAACTCCAGAATCCTATTGGACCATGAGATGAGCTACTGACAGTTTTCTCCATCATACAGATCGCCTGCATCCACCTTTGTACCTAGCTCATCTGCTACAACACTCATTACCTCTAGATTTGACTATTCTAATGCTCTCCTATTTTCCCCAGAGCTGTGGATGCTCAGTCATTTAGCATGCTTAAGGAAAGGATTGATAGATCTTTTGGATATTAAGGAGTATGGTAACAGCGTGGGACAATAGTTGAGGAAGCATGTTAGACATCAGTTTGTTGAATGGTGAAGCACACTCAAAAGTCCAAATGGCTGCCTCCAGCTTCTATTTCTCCTGTTTACCCAACTAAACGTTTTGAAGTTTATTATCTAGCTTTTCAAGCAATTTTACAAAAACAACAATATTGTGTAGAGATTGAAGGAGAAAGATTATTTGACTAGCTAAAGGCTATTGCAGCCTGGGAAATTGTACACAATGTGTATAATGACTTTGCAAACCCTGCGTTGCGTCCGTAAGTAGTACAGCTCTGCAGAACATCAATTCTTGAAGCCCAGGGTTTTGCAAGAGACTGAAACCTTTTTTATTCTTCTCAGTATGTCAGGATCGCTGCCAAGGCTGCTGTTTACTATGCATCTCTGGTTGCCCTGAATCACTACTGCCCATATGATGTATTTGCTGCCACATGCTGTTAGGTTTTTAAAAAAACTATTCAGAGGTAAATCAACAAATGTGTTTTCAATTTTAGTTTGGACATCAAGGGATAGCATTTTCCTTAGCAATTATCCTAATCTTCCACTCTAACTTCAAAAGATTCATAGCATTCTCTGCAGTTTTCACCAGTTATGAACAAAAGAGCACCCCCCCACAGAAATTACTTTTGCAGAAATTTAATTTACCAGCAAAATTGCTGGCAATTTTTTTCTAGAATTATTTTGATTAACAATGTGATGAAATTTTGACCTGTTGATGTGTAATTTTTCCTTTGTGAAGTGTTGCATGAGAACTAGGAGCAGGAGTAGGCAATTCAGCCCCTCAAGCCTGTCCCGCCTTTCAATACGATCATGGCTGATCTCATTTCAGCCTCAACTCCAATTTCCCACCCCTCCACGTAACCTTTCAACCTGTTATTAATTAAAAATTTGTCTATCTCCTCAAATTTATTCAGCATCCCGGCATCCACTGCACTCTGAGGAGGTGATAGTGTTGAGTTACAAATTTTGGTTAGGAAAGAGGGTTAATGTAAGACGTTAATGTATTGATGTGTGTAAATTTGAGTGCAAGCCGCCTTCAGTTTTCCTCTTATTTGGTGAAATTGTGAGAACATGAGAGCCAGCAGTAGGCTGCTTGGCCTCTTGAGTCACTGCACCACTGTTTAATGTCATGACTGTTTAATGTCATGACTGTTTAATGTCATGACTGTTTTTTGACCTCAATTCTACTTGGTCCCCATATCCCATGTTACATCTTCATGTGGAAAACAACTATCTTCACATCAAAATACAATTTGGTAGTTTTTCAGATCTTGAAAAAAATTATAATTTTTCTTTCCTGGAGATATTGATCTTTTGTAGTTCATTCAATGCTAATTATTCTATGACTGCTCAACGTAGCTACTTTTCATGTAAGATGGTTATTAACATGCAGATGCGCTTCTGGCAGAATTCTTTGGTCCACAGGATCAAAACTTCAAAATCATATTCGAAAGGAAAGACTCTTTTGAAGCACCAATATGTAGTTATTCATAAAACTTTGGAATGTGTTGGGATCCTATGGATTATATAATCTGTAATTCCAGTCATGAAATAACATTAATATAACTTGGTAGAAAATTAAGGGGTGATCAAATAACATTAATATATGGAGAATAAAGGACAGTTCAGCAGTAGGGCCAGAAGGTATTGACTCGCGTGTTCTAAACATGTCTACAATGGTATGGTAAAGCTAATTACAAACAGAATATCGGCATTAGTTGTGCATAACCTTTGGATGAAGTCTTAACTTTAGCAGTCAAGTGGGCTTGAAGTCAACCTGATATCTGTATTTGATTTGAATCCCCTTCTCTATTTTTGGTTAATTTTGACAATGTAGCCACCTATTTAAAAAGTGAACATTCCAGAAACAAATATATACTTGTCACTTGGACAACTCTGCTTATAAGTAGAAATACCTATTGTGTGTGTCAAATTTGAGTAGATCGAGTTGGAACAGCTAGAATCTCAAAAAGGCAGTAAATGCTGTGAATACTGATTTAATCTTTGGATTTTGCAAACATGGTGAATTTTATTCTAAATTTAGAATCAGAGTTGCAATGCTATTGCCTTTCCTCACGTGGCACAGTGACTCAAATCTTCTGGAATTGGAACATTTTTGGGCGCACTATCAGTTCAATGGCACATGTCTGGCTCCAGGTGGACAGAAATATAACATTGCTGACCACATTTCAAAACCAATTCACTTTAGATTTTTCGGAAAGGATTTGTTGTCAAATTTCCCTGGTGTTTTCCCAGATGAATTTGGTGTATAGACGAGCATTAACAAACCAGTTAGTGGGTTCCTGGATAGTGATGGAGGATGTAAGCCCACAAGCTGCTGGAAGGGCACCATATCAAATAAACACACCGGAAATAGAGCAAGGATGGTGCCTCCAAGTCAGAAATCATTCTGAAACCATCATAAATAGAGGCATAAAGCAACAAAAAAAAAACTAATGCTGGAAATACTCGGCGGGTCAGTTAGCATTTGGAACAAGCAAGTTAATCTTAACATGTGAACCTCATTCATTGTGGTGCAGACAAGTTGAAATTCGTGATTAAGCACACTTGTTTATTTCAGTGCTATGTTTACAGAATGCAGCAAGATTATTTTCAGTTTCAAGCAGAAGAAATGTTGGATCAGCTTCCTTAGTTTTTCTTTGGAAGATTGATCTAAGGAGAACAACCCCAAATTCTCTAGTAATGAAAACGGCAAGTGCTGGAAATACTTAGGTCTAGCAGCATCTGTGGAGAGAGAAAGAACAGCTAACATTTCAAATCAATTATGACTCTTCAGAACTGAAGGAGGGTAGAAATGTGATGGGTTTTATGCCAATGAAAGTTGGGGGGGAGGAAGAATAGGATATGGGAGACTGGGAAATGGGTGGAGGGTGTGAGAGATTAAATGACAGATGTCATGGAGCAAAGGGAATGAAGGGGGCATAGGGGCAGCAGAAACATGGATTAAAAAATCAGCTGAGTAATAGGAAACAGTGAGTAACGGATATTTTTCAGGCTGAAGGGAGGTTTGTAGTTGAGTTCCCCAGGGGTCGGTATTGGGACCCTTGCTTTTCCTGATAATATATTAATGATCTAGACCCTAGTGTGCAGGGAGCAATTTCAAAGTTTGCGGATGATACAAAACTTGGAAGCATGTAAACTGTGAGGGGGACAGTGTAGAACTTCAAAATGATATAGACAATTTGGAGTGGGCAGATAGGTGGCAAATGAAGTTCAATGCAGAAAAAGTGTGAAGTGATTTTCCAATATTCCAATGCTGTTTTTCATTAGCCTTGGATTATTGTTTCTAAGTGTTATCATACCATCCTTAGACTGACTCAACCTGCAATTGCTGGGTTTACCCACCAGCAAACCTCCCCCCCCCAAAACACACACACACACACACACACACACACACACTTTATTTGAGCAGGGGTATGATATTTGCAATCTTCTAGTCTTCTGGCTCTGACTATTTGTGTAAATACTTGAGAGAATAAAAATGTTGATATCTATTGAATGTATTTGCTAAAGTTGAAATGGATCATTCTGATAAAACCATACCAAAATAAGAGCAGGAGTAAAACATAGTGCCCCACCCCAATACCCTTTGATTTCTTGAGAAATCAAAAATCTATCAAACACAGCCTTTGAGTAAAGAAATGTCTCCTCATCTCAGTCCTCAATGATTGGCCCTTGAGATGTGGCCCCATTTTATAGATTCCTTGCCAGTGGAAACAACCTTCAGAATCTTTTGCTTCCTGAAATCACCTCTCATTCTTCTAAACTCCTGAGAAAGTAGACCCAATTTATTCAACCCCTCATTACAGGACAACCCTTTCATCAGAAACCAAGAATCAATCTAGTGAACCTTCGCTGTTCTACCTCCAATGCAAGTATGTCCTTCCTTAGATATGGAGACCAAAACTGCACACAGTACTTTAGGTGTGGTCTCACCAAAGTCCTGTACAATTGTAACAAGATTTCCTTATTCTTGTTTTCCAATTCCCTTGCAATAAAAATCACCATGTCACTTGCATTCCTAATTGCTTGCTCTACCTGTATGCTAACTTAATGTTCCTTGTATGAGCACATCCAAGTCTATTTGAATGTTATTTCAAAGTTTTGTTGCTTTTTAAAAAAATATTGTGCTTTTCTGTTTTTATGACCAAAGTGAACAACCTCTCACTTCCTTGAATTACATACTCCATCTGCCACTTTGCCAACTCAATTTGTCTATATCTTTCTGCATCCTCTTTGTAACTTCCTCACAGCTTATTAGTTACGTCCTCAAAAAAACACTAAGTTTGTCAAACACAATTTTCCTTTCATTAAACAGGTTGGTTCTGACTGGCCGCACAATATTTTCCGAAGTGCAGTGTTAAGACTTCCTTAATAATAGACCGGACTGTCAGGCTACCTGGCCTGTAGTTTGCTGCTTTCTCTCCTCTCGAGTAACTGTGACATTTGTTAACTTCCAATCCATTGGGACCCTTCCAGAATCAAAGGAATTTTTAAGAATCATAGCCAGTGCATCCACTATCTCTGCAACTGCCTCTTCTAGAACCCTAGAATATAGGTCATCATATCCTAGGTATTTGTCTGCTTTTAGTCCCTTAAGTTTCTCTAAAACTTATATTCTCCTTTTTATTTACTTGTAAAAGCTCTTGCAATCTGTTTCTGTATTCTTGGCTATTTTATTATTCTATTTTTTGTTCTTTTTATCAACTTTTGGTCACCCTTTGGTTTCTGAAAATCTCCCAATCCTCAGACTTACTATTGCTCTTTGCAATATTATTGAAGAATCCTGCTTTGGACACCATGAAGTAGGCTTCCAGTGTGGAGTATGTTAACAGCAAGCCTTCATTAACAACTTATAACTATGTACATATTTACAATATAAGTTTGCTATAAATCTGTGCATTAACTTTATTGTTACAACCTTGATGCGATTCTAAGATTGCTATTACAGTATTAGCATTAACAACATTCTCACTAACCCACCTTCTCTCCCGCCCCTCCAAGTCCTTGACGTTAGAAGTTCAGGTGCACTGGAGGCTTCCTGCGCCTCATTCACCATTCTGACAGGAGAGTGGTATGTTCCTGTGTTGCTTGGTCAGTTGTTGGCTTGGAGGTTGGACTGGTGTTTGGGGTATGGTTTCATTCGTTTGTTCCATTGTTTAAGGTTAAACCCTGCCTGGTTGGTCTGGCTGGTTTGATGGTGTATGGCTTTTGTTACTCTTGACTGTTTCTTGGGGGTGGATGAAAATGGTATTTGTCTACTTGGCTGTTTTTTTTCTTCCTCCTCTGTTTAGGCCACCTGGAAGCTCACTGAGGAAGAACATTCCTGTGATGAGAAGATTGAGTAGCATGCTCACGTCTGCTTTTTGTTGTCGGTATGCAGCTGCTGCCAGGCGCCAGCATCCCTTATGGTTTTGACACACTGGCTGGAAGTTGGCGTGCGCACGTGCAGTGGTTGGTGTGTGCCAACTGTACTATCATGGTAGAGGCTGCTCAGACTGTTGATCCTTCTCTGGCACCAATGCCACCAGAGGTGCTATGGTAATCTTGTGTGGTCGGTGGTCTAACCATTGGGGACTTCCCTGGACCTGGAATGATAAAGATCACAGGTAAAATCAGAGTCTGAACTCTTTGATGTGTGAGGACTCAGGACCATGCTGCTCTGACCGACAACAACTGTGGTAATCTTGACATCTTCCACCAGCTGGATAAGATCAAGGGCTAAGCAGGCGTCTCTGCTCAGAAGAGAGAGAGGCTGATTGCAAACAACAATCATCAACTCAAAGGTTTGTTTGTCACCGTACCTCAGTGATTCGACAATCATGCTGTGGCGTGTCTGTCGTTCAAATCCAACAACCTTGGAGCCATGGTTCCTCATTTGACAGGCCTCGTGCTGGCATCTGAATCTAATTTAAAATTGATTAGATGACCATTTATCAAGATATCAACATTCCAAAACAAAGAGCCACACTCTCTGATTTCCCCCAAGAAGAATGGCTGTATATCTTCTGAGTCTTTGGTCATGATCTCGTGGATTACCTCTGGGAATTCTCTGCTGTGCTCGGATTTCAACTTGCACAGTTTACAGTTTACTGTAGCAGTGGAAGCATTGGGCAGTATTCACAGGACACTGATCTTTCCTTTGAGGGTGCTTTGCACTGCAATGCTGGCAAGGTCACTATACAGAGTGGTTCAGGGTGCTTTCTCTGACTTGCATGTCCTTGTGTTTTTGTCACCTGATATGATGTACTGAGGATTAATTTCTGCCCCATGAAGTGTTCTCTCCCCTTAGGATGGCCCAGTGTTGTTCGCTTAGATAGTCTATCTAGCTGGATAGCCTTGTAAGATTATCTTTAGCTTGTAGAAGGTCAGAGAGTGAGTCATCTGCAACACCCACCATAATTCTGTCTTGGGTGAGTTCAGACTTTAAATCTCCACATTCATATCCTTCTGCCATCCTATCAAGATCCTGAATGAAGCAATCGACAGATTCCCAAGGATTTGGATTAAATTTAGCTCTCCCACTATTTTATTGGATCTATTAGATGATTCTCCAATAGCTTGTGCAGTGATGTCTGCTTTTGGCCTAATCAAGTAAAGAAGTGTACTAAATTATTCTGCCTCTGATTGTTTTGAGACCTGCAGCAACACTGTATTTTAAAAATCTTCTCCAAAGGCTCCAGTTGTGTGACTGAGCCATAGGTGGAGCTGGAAGTGTGGAATTGTAATCATTTTTGAAGATTTTAAGAAGTATGAGTATAGTTTTAAGAGATTGCAGGCTTCCAAGATGGCATTGCTGGTTGTTGCTGAACAAAATGATCCAGTTTTTGGCAGACTTTTGAAAATGGCAGCGACGCACTTCTGCCTGAAGAAGGGACTGCATTGGCAGCAGAGGTCAGCTAGCTGTCGACTTAATTAATTTGGCGGTATGGCGTTGAGTCGGAGCTCTTGTAAAAGAACTGCGGCTTACTGTTTACAAACCTGAGCAGACAAAATGAATTATTTATGATTTTTTTCTTCTTGTTGGGCTTAGGATCCACACGCTGAGACTGGGAGTCTGGAATCGGGTTTAGCAGCGAGTCGTTTCAAATTGTGCTTCTGAATGAACAACCTAAAAAGGGGTTTATCAGGGCTAGCTGGCCTACCACACCCTTGCAGGCTGCGAGCTCTGTTTGCTTAAGTTGGACTTCCAAAAAGGATGCAATGGAGTCTTCTGCTTGAGTAAAACTTCTACTTTTCTTATCTGCTTTCAGGCCTTTGTGTCTCTGGAGCTTTTCCTTTCTGGTGAATTTTCTCAGCGCCTGTAACTTCACTTGGGAGTTAAGTTCACAGAATCCATTGAAGGTGCCCTTTCTCTTAGTTTCCCAGCATTCTTGTGAGGATGGGTGTTTTAATCCCAAGGCTGCCACCGTGAAGAATCCTACTTTCGAACACCATGCAGTAGGCTTCCAATCCGGAGTATGTCAACAGCAAGTCTTTATTAACAACTCATAACTATGTACATATTTTCAGCACAAGGTACAGGTAGGGAGCAGACCCCATTCAAGGTCTTAACCCAACTGTGTTCATCTCCAGACTGGCCCTAGCTCTGAGTCATGTGTCATCTTACATTACTGTGTGGGCGGTACTGTCCCACAATAATCCTTTATGTACCAGACCCTCCTATTATAAGCCTCCTTTAATCTAATACCAGCCCTAACTTTCCTCGTAAGATGCAGGTGGGTCTTAATTTTGTTTTCTAGTGCAATATATTGAATATTTTGAATCATTTTCTTTAAATGTTTCCCAGTGTTTATGTATCAACCTGAGCCAGCTCTGCCCTCATACCTATGTAATGGACATTGTTCAAGTTTAAGATTGTTGTTTTGGACTCAAGTATGTTGCTTTCAACCCTAATATGGATTTACTTGTATTATCATCGTTCCCAGAGGATCTTTTACTATGAGATTACTAATTAACCCTGCCTCATTGCACAAAACTAGATCTAAAACAATTCTGTCCTTGGTTGCTTCCGCCATGCTGTTGCTTGAGAAACTAAACCCTGTTACCAGACCAGTCCATTTGAAATTCATAACTTGTTCCATTCCTGTTCAACGCTGTAACTCCTGAAGTCCAAAAATTATTTGCAGAACAAACCAGTATAAATCACCAACTCATTAGCATCTGTGTAATATGCATACAATAGATCAGAACATTTACAATGTTCTCCCTATGAACTTTTTTCCTGGATGTAAGGTATCTAGTCAAATTAGTTCAATATGCTGCTTTGCTTTTCTTTTAAGTTGATTGTTGTGCAAAGCTTGAAGCATATTAAAATGCTTAGTTTGGAGCATCACTTTGTTTCGTTGGGTGTAATCTACCAGATACTGTGTAATTTGTGTAACACAAGGGTTGTCACTTTAGGAATCTTTTTCCAAGACTAATGAAAGTTTCTTTTTTTTGTAGGTTTGAGTGGGACAAGCTATTGGAAAATGTGCATTGTTTGATCATAAGTGTGACAAAGACAGACAGGCAGGAAGCCTATATACTCAGGTATTTGAATATTTGATATTTTGAATGAACTTATTTAGAATTGGATGGGATATAGGTTGGATAACCAACAGATTATTGTTGCAAGAGCAATATTTAGGATGTGAAATACAGGGTGAGGAAAAATGCAAGGGTACATATTTAACTTTCATGACTTAACCATGGTATGTGTGTCCATTTCCAAATTTTAGCTGCTTTGTTGGCTGTGCTGCCTGTCATAGATCAGGGATTTAATGAAACTTAGGCATTGTCTGAATAGTTAAAATACTTAAGGGCAAAATACCAGGTTATTTAGTGCATCATAACTATTTGAATTAATCTGAAAATTAAGCATGAAATCCGATCATTAGTTGGGGAATTATAAATAATTTGATTGCGTTTTAAAAAAATGCATGAAAGCAACTTGGGAGACATCAAACTTGTAGTTACTCTGCAGCTCTTAATTCTTTGAACCTGGATCATCTAGTGTGTTTCCTGGATTTTCAACATTGTATTTGGAATGTTGTTTTATCTCTGGTGACCTTATGACTAACGTAACTGAGTTATAAAGCATAGGTGGACTTTATCTGAGAAGCATTTTTGCTTAATTTTGAGCATTGAGTAATGAAGCTTGTTCTGAATTGAGGGGTGTCCATTTCTTTACAAAAGAAAGTTGGGAGCCTTGCTACTTCAGCACCACATTAAGTCTGTTTATTCAATTTGACACTGCATAAAGTGTCAAGTGGAGGTGGTGGAGTAGAGGTGATGTCACTGGACTAGCAATCCAGAGGTCCAGGCTAATGCTTTGAGGACATGGGTTCAAATCCTACCACAACAGCTGAAGGAATTTTAATTCAAATAATTAATCAAGGGCACAGACTTCAATGTTTCAATATCCATCACCAAGAGTGGCTCTGTAACAATACTACTGACTGAGTTGGCCAAGTCCTAAAGGACATAGTTGCTAGACTGAGTCTGCGGCAGGTGATGAGAGAACCAGCAGAGGGAAAAGCCCACTTGACCTCATCCTCACCGATCTACCTGCCGCAGATGCATCTGTCCATGACATTATTGGTATTAGTGACCAGCGTGCACAGTCCTTGTGGAAATGAAGTCCTGTCTTCACATTGAGGATACCCTGCATCGTGTTGTGTGGCACTACCACTATCCGAACAGATCTAGCAACTCAAAACTGGGCATCCATGACCTGCTGATGGCCCACGGCATCAGCAGAATTGTACTCGACTACGATATATAACTTCATGGCCCTGCATATTCCCCACTCCATTGTTACCATTAAGCTGGGGGATTAACCCTGATTCAGTGAAGAGTGCAAGAGGGCCTGCCAGGAGCAGCATCAAGCATACCTGAAAATGAGTTGTCAGCCCTGTGAAGTTACTTGCATGCCAAACAGCCAAAGCAGCATGCAATAGGAGAGCTAAGCAAATACATGACCAACAGATAGATCTAAGCTCTGCAGTCCAGCCACATTCAGTCATGAATAGCGGTGGACAATTAAACAACTAACCGCAAGAGTAGGCTGTACAAATATCCCCATCCTAAATGATGGCAGAGCCCCTCACCTCAGTACAAAAGATAGGGCCAAAGCATTCGTAACCGACTTCAGCCAAAAGTGCCAAGAGGATAATCCATCTCGGCTTCCTCCGGAGGCACCCAGCATCCAGATGCCACTCAGCCAATTCGATTCACTGCACATGATATCAAGAAAAGGCTGAAGGCACTGAATACTGCAAAGACTATGGGCCCTGACAATAGTGCAGCAATAATACTGATGACTTGTTGTCCAAAGCTAGCTGCATCCCTCGTCAAGCTGTTCCAGTACAGCTTCAAATGGCATCTACCCAGCTATGTGGGAAGTTGCCCTGGTATGTCCTGTCCGGAAAAGGCAGGACAAATCCAACCCAGCCAATTACCATCCCCTCAGTCTACTCTCGATCATCAGTAAATTGATGGAAAGGATCATCAACAACACTGTCAAGCGGCACTTGCTCAACAATAACCTGCTCACTGACATGCAGTTTGGGTTCCACCAGGCCTGCTCAGCTCCTGACCTCATTATAGCTTTGGTTCAAACATAGGCAAAAGAGCTGAACTCCAGAGGTGAGGGAGAATGACTGCATTTCACATCAAGGCAGCATTTGACTGAGTTTGGCATCAAGGAGCCTTAGCAAAACTGGAGTCAGTTGGAATCAGCGAAAACTCGCTATTGTTTGATGTCACACCTGGCACAAAGGAAGATGGTTGTGGCTGTTGGAGGTCAGTCATCTCAATCCTAGGACCCTGCTGCAGGCATTCCTCAGGGTAGTGTCCTAAGCCCAACCATCTTCAGCTACTTCATTAATGACGCTCCCTCCATCATAATGTCAGAAGTGGGGGTGTTCACTATGCAACCTTTAGCACCAATCGCGATTCTTCAGATGCTGAAGTAGTCTGTTTTTATTTGCAGCAAGATATGGACTTTCACTACTTAACCATGGTATAGGTCCCATTTCTAAATTTTAGCTGCTTGGCTGGCAATGCTGCCTGTCATAGGTCAGGGATTTAATGAAACTTGGGTATTGTCTGAATAGTTGAAATACCCTAGGGCGCAAAATACCAGGTTATTTAGTGCATCATAACTATTTGAATTAATCTGAAAATTGAGAAACATGAGATCAGATGACAGTTGGGGAATTGTAAATAATTTGAATGTGTTTTAAAAATAAAACACATGAAAGCATTTTGGGAGACATCAAACTTGTAGTTATTCTGCAGCTTTTAACTCTTTGAACCTGGATCATCTGGTGATTTCAATTGGGTGTGTTTCCTGGATTTTCAGCATTGTATTTGGAATGTTATTTTATCTCTGGTCAATATGGACAATATCCAAACTCGGGCCCATAAGTGACATGCAACATTTGCACAATACAAATGCCAGGCAAATCTCCAAGAGAATATCTAGCCATCTCCCTCTGACATTCAGTGGCATTACCATCACTGAATCCCCCACTATCAACATCCTGGGGGTTACCTTTGACCAGAAACTGGACTGAACTGGCCATTTAATGCTGTGACTGTTAAAGCAGTTCAATGGCTTGGGAATTCTGCAGCAAGTACCTTACCACCTGATTCCCCAAAACCTGTCCATGATCTACAAGGCACAAGTCAGGAGTGTGATGGAATACTCCCCACTTGCCTGGATGAGTGCAGCTCCAACAACACTCGAAGCTCAACACCATCCAGGAGAAGGCAGCTGCTTAATTAGCCTTATTCACCAATTCCAACATTCACTCGCTCCACCTTGGACGCACGGTGGCAGCAGTGGTTATCATCTACACTGCAGCAACTCACCAAGGTCGTTTGACAGCACCTGTCAAACCCGTGACCTCTACCACCTAGAAGGACAAGAGCAGCAGATGCATGGGAGCACCACCTGCAAGTTTCCCTCCAACCCCCACACAATCCTGACTTGGAAATAAAATGCTGTTCCTTTACTGTTGCTGGGTCAAAATCCTGGAATCCCCCCCTAAAGCACTGTGGGTGTACCTACAACACATGGACTGCAGCAGTTCAAGATGTGGTTGGCCACCACCTGCACAAGGACAATTAGGGATGAGCAATAAGCGCTGCCTAGCCAGTGATGCCCACACCCTGTGAACGAATAAAAAAAGAGTAACATATTAAGTCTAATTTTAAGTATGTTCATGAATGTGTCTGGCCACTTGAACTTCATGGGTACTTCATTTGTTTTAAACAAAGTTTATTGAATGAGTTTGGGTACTTGGAGTATATTTAAAATTCCCCAGTTGAGAACTACACTCAACTCTTGTAAGCTTGTGCTCCCCTGTTTGTAAGAGTCTTGATTATACAACCTGACTGCAAATTAAGCCTAACTCATTAGCTACAATATAGCTGTAGCCTTATTTAATTAGTTCATAGGTTCATAACTAAAAATAGGTGAAGCTTAAGGCAGCATTGACCTTGGTTTATTGTCCATCATTGCTGTGTAATCATTTGGCTGACAACAACTGGATTATTTCCAAAGTCAGCATGTCACCTTGCCGATATGTAGCATGTTTTTCTGAAGCAGTTTTGGCATACGGTATAGTCTGACTAAAATGTTAAGTGTGGCTTTTTTTGGATAATAAAGCGAAAAACCTATCTTGGCGAAGGTATCTGGACACTGAATAACTGTAATTTTAATGTACATTTGGGAAGCTTTCTGATGTACTTTTAATAAGTTTATACAGAACTGGTTTTACGCTGTATAATTTGATCAAAAGCAGGCCTCCAGTAAGCAGTGTTGGGTGGGGTGAGGAAGTATATAGTGATATAGTCAAAGAATGAGCAACCTTAAGCTGGGTGTGGCAGAGGCAAAGCAATACACTGGTGCAAGCCTCAGGTGTCTTCACTACTATTAAATATCTTTGTAAAGTGTATGAGATGTATCATGGTGCTGGCTCATGTAAGTTATGCTTTCACAGGAGATAAGCACTTACCGTGTGTCACCAAAGTGGCCAAATTTCACAAACAGTGGAGGTCATGGCTCAACAATTATTTAAAGATTGAAAAATGTTGCAGTAAGCAGCAGCTTCTACGTCAGTAAAAAGGAAGAGAATAGTTAAAGTGAGCATTAGCCCCTTTGACGGCGAGACCTCTACCACTTAGAAGGACAGGGACAGCAGACATTGGAACACCACCTGCAAATTCCCCTCCAAACTACACACCATCCTGGCTTGGCACTAAATCACTGTTCCTTCAATGTTTCTGGGTCAGAATCCTGAAACTTAACAGCACTCTGGGTGTACCTACACCAGATGGGCTGCAGCGGTTCAAGAAGGCAGCTCACCATCATTTTCTCAAGGCAATTAGAGATAGTAGCAAATGCTGGTCTTGCCAACAATACTGCGTCCCATCAAAGAAAGAAAAACCTGTTCCATTCGAGTATGACTCTTTAATCTATGTGGCTTGTTTATATATTGAGTCATCATGGGTTAGGAGATGTACTTCAGAGTTTGGGAACAGTTGATATTTGTCAGCTGGGCTTGAAGCTGAATCTTTTTCAGTAATCAACACCCACAAGAATTGTTTGTATTATTTAATCACAGAACCTCATAGTGCAGAAGAGGCCCTTCGGCCCATCGAGTCTGCACCGACACGTGAGAAACACCTGACCTACCTACCTAATCCCATTTACCAGCACTTGGCCCAAAGCCTTGAATGTTATGATGTGCCAAGTGCTCATCCAGGTACTTTTTAAAGGATGTGAGGCAACCTGCCTCCACCGCCCTCCCAGGCAGCGCACTCCAGACCGTCATCATCCTCTGGGTAAAAAAGTTTTTCCTCACATCCCCCCCACTAAACCTCCTGCCCCTCACTTTGAACTTATGTCCCGTGATTGATAACACATGATTTCCAGTATTGAATGTCAGAAATAGGAGCCCAGAGTAGACAATGCAGTCCCTCGAGCCCAACTCCATTCAGTATGATCACAACTGATCTTGGGTTTCAACTCCACTTTCCCACCCATTCTTCATAAACCCTGATTCCCTGAAACCTGTCTATCTCAGT
This sequence comes from Carcharodon carcharias, assembly GCF_017639515.1. Taxonomy (NCBI): domain Eukaryota; kingdom Metazoa; phylum Chordata; class Chondrichthyes; order Lamniformes; family Lamnidae; genus Carcharodon; species Carcharodon carcharias. Next base: position 44,026,627 of record NC_054471.1, on the reverse strand, counting down.
CTTCAATATGTTCAATGATCCACAACCCTGTTGGGGTAGTGAATTCCAAAAATTCACAACTCTTTGAGCAAAGACATTTGACCTCATCTCAGTCGTAAATGATTGGCCCCTTATCCTGAACATATGTTCTGATATCCGAGCCAAAAGCCTCTTCATAATATTGAATGTTTCAATGTGATCACCTTCATTCTTCTGGACTCCAGAGAAAATAGACCCAGTCTTTCCAGCCTCTTGTCATGGGACAGCCCCCTCATCCCAGGGACCAATCTAGTGAACCATCACTGTGCCAGCTCCAATGCAAGTATATCCTTTCTTAAATATGGAGATGAAAATTGCACACAGTATTTCAGGTATGGTCTCACCAAAGCCCCATACGATTGTAGCAAGACTTCCTTGTTCTTGTACTCTAATCCCCTTGCAATAAAGATCAATATGCCATTTGCTTTCCTAATTGCTTGCTGTACCTGCATGCTTAACTTTGTGTTCCTTGTACAAGTACACCCAAGTCTCTGAACATCAACAGTTACAAGTTTCGTGCCTTTTAAAAAGTATTCTGCCTTTCTATTCTTATGGTCATTGTCGATGACCTCATTTTATACTCCATCTGCCACCTTGTTGCCCACTTACTTAATCTTTCTATAGCTTTACAGCCTCTTTGTGTCCTCCTCACATCTTGTATTCCTACCTACCCTTATATCTTCAGCAAACTTGCTCTCTCTCTTCCTCTAAGTCAGTAATGTAGATTGTAAATAGCTGAGGCCCCAGCAACTGATTCTTGCGGCACTCCACTAGTCTCAGTCTGCCAGCTGGAAAAAGTCCCATCTCTCACTACTCTCTGCTTCCTCTGCATTAACCAATCCTCTACCTGTGCTAATGTATCATCCCCCAACTCCATGAACCCTTCTGTATTAACGTTTTCTGTGGCATCTTATCAAATGCCTTTTGGAAATCCAAGTATACTACATCTACTGGTTCCCCTTTACCTACCCCACTTGTTACACCCAGAAAAACCTTTACTAAATTTGTCAAGCAGGATTTTCTTTTGTAAAACTGTTGACTTGTTCTAATCATACTACACTATTCTAAGTGCATTGTTAAGACTTAATAGATTCCAGCACTTTTCTGATGACTGATATTAGGCTAGTTGACTGTAGTTCCTGGTTTTTTCTTTCCCCTTGAATAGCAGTGTTGCATTTGCTAGCTTCCAGTCTGCTGGGTCCATTCCAGAACCTAGGAAGTTTTGTAAAATCATAGCCAGCACATTCACTATCTCTGCAGCTCTTTTTTAGAACCTAGGGTGTAGGCCATCAGGTCCTGGGGGTTTGTTGGATTTTAGTCTCTTGAGTTTATCCGGTACTTTTTCTCTGTTAATTACCTTAATTTTCTCATTCTTTATTAGCCCTAGGTTACCCTCTATTTCTGGTATGTAACTTGTCCTTTGTGAAGCCACACACACACACACACACACACACACACACACACACACACACACACACACACACATTTTTATATACTTATAAAAGCTCTTGCAATCTGTTTTTATATTCCTGGCTAGTATTGTATTCCATTATTATCTTTTTTTATCAACTTTTTGGTGCCCCTTTGGTTTCTAATCTTCCAACTTACTACTATTAGTTGCAATATTTTAAGCCTCTTTTAATGTAATACGATCTTTAATTTCCTTAGTAAGCCATGGATAGATTTTTTCGCTGAGTATTTGTTCTTCAATGAAATGTATTGTTGAACTGTTTGAATTGTTTCTTTAAATGTTTCCCACTGTTTTATTTATTGCCATACCATTCGGTCTATTTATCTAATCAATCTTAGCCAGCTCTCCTTTCATATCTATGTAATTCACTTAAGTTTAAGATTCTCATTTGTGGTTGGAGTATGTTTTTTCAAACTTAGTATGGAATTCAATTGTATTATGATCACTATTTCCCAGTGGATCTTTTACAATGTGATTGCTAATTAGCATTACACAATACGAGATCTAAAATAGCTTTATCCCTACTTGGTTCCACAACATATTGCCCAGGAAGCTGTCATGAAAGCATTCTACAAACCTTTGTCAATTTGATTGATCTCATCTATATGAAGATTAAAGTCACCCACAGCTTTTGTTACAAGCTCCAATAATTTCTTTAATGCTCTGTCCAATGATATATCTACTGTTAAGGGTGGCAATAAACTACTCCCACTAGTGTATTGTGGTGAAACAGGATCTTGGCAAAAGTATGTGGATTTGAAGCACCACCTTCCAGCAAATTCTGTTTTGGGGCAGACGAGAAACTTGTAGCTCCCTCTGTTGCTACAGGTCCAACAACATTCGAGAAGCTTGACACCATGCAGAACAAAGCAACCTGCTTGATTGGCACCCCATCTACAAACATTCACTCCCTCCACCACTAACGCACTGTGGCAGCAGTGTGTGCCATCTACAAGATGCATTGCTGGAACTCACCAAGATTCCATAAGCAGCACCTTCCAAACTCATGACCACTACCATCTAGAAAGACAAGGGCAGCAGGTACATGGGAACACCACCACCTAGAAGTTCCTCTCCAAGCCACTCGCCACCCTGACTTGGAGATATATCACCATTCCCTCACTATTGCTGGGTCAAAATCCTCGAACTCCCCAACAGCACTGTGGGTGCACGTACACCACATGAGCTTCAGCGGTTTAAGAAGGCAGCTCACCACCTTCTCGAGGGCAATTAGGGATGGGCAATAAATGCTGGCCCAGCCAGCAACACTCATATCCTATGAACAAATTTAAAAGCAGGGAGTTAAATGTAGGTCAGGCTACACTTGGCAGTAGTTCAGTATAACATTCATGCTTGGTCATGAAGATGACCTGTTTAAGCTGCCACTGAGGCTCTCAATCCTATGAATTGTGATGTGAAGAGGATAAACTTTTTAATCTTAACTGTTTTACAGTGAGAGTAGCATGTTTGTCTCCAAGAGACGTTTCATTTTGAAGACATGCGGTACCACCCTCTTACTGCAAGCACTGGAGCCCCTGTTGGAACTTGCTCGTGAGTACTGCGGCTTTGATTCCATTCAGGTAACTTTCAACTTTCTGTGGCGCATGAGGGTCTTGTACTTGTGTATTAGATATAATTAGCAATTGAAAAGTTAGGGTGAAATTTACACAAAATTGTGAAATGCAAATAATTAATAATTCTGCATATACAGGGAGAAAACTGAATATCTGTCAAGATTTATTTGTAATAATTTAGTTCTAATAATATGGTCTTGATGTAAAATCGCATAATTGACATGCTTCACAATTCAGAGATTCCCTACTTTAAATCCCTTAAATCACTTGTGCCCAAATTTTTGAGTTTTCTGCCCAGACTCTAGTACCTCCGGACTGTAGCCAAGTGTTCTGTTTGAAAAACAAACTGACATTGGCACATTCTCAGAAGGTAACACTACATGCCTTTCCTTCACTGGTGTTAAAGCAAGCAAATGGCTGTGCTGGAAAATTGCTAACTATTTAATTGCCAATTTTAATGCAGCCAATACTAATCTAGTTATGCTCTAAATTCATTTAATGGAAAACTCTGCATGTGTCTTTTAATAAACAGGATTTCTTCTATTCCCGCAAAAACTTTGTGAAGCCAGCACATCAGGAATACCCACATAGGAACTTTCAGGAAGAGGTAGAATTTCTGGATATGGTGTTCCCAAGTAAGTATTTTTTGAAGATTTCATTGGCTACAGTGCTGAATCTATTTTAGAATTTTGAATGTGTCTAAAGTGGGGGATTATGGTGGAACTATTAAATTGGAAGTCCACCAAGATAACATGCAAACCTTTTCACGGAATTATTGAATGCTAGAGGTTATGTAACGGACTTTAAGGTAAATGCCATATATGCCTTTTTCTAAATGCGCTCCCACCTAAAAGTGCTTTCCTAAGCGTTGCACAGGGCTGCAGCCATCTGACACTTCACTTTTGGTCACAGACTCTCCACAGTAACGTGAAGCAATTTTGCCATAAGAGCATTACAGCTGAACATGATCCTGTCCTCACCCAACCCCCACTTGTGCAGTTCTGACAGGATTACTTAAGAGCTCTTGCTTGTGATTGAACCAGTCAGTTGTACTTTTTTTGTGCGTGAAATGAGGAATAGTAGAACTGAAAAATGAAACAATTTCCATTTTAAGCAACCAATGTCAACATACAACAACTTGTATTTACGTAGTACCTTTAACATAAAATATCTCTATGTATATCTCCATATAAAATAAATACACCTCACAAGTGCATTATAAAGCAAAATTTGACAGTGCTCCACACAAGGGGACGAAAAGGCAGATGGCCAGAAGCTTGGGCAATGAGATAGGTTTTAAGAAAACCTTAAGAGGCAGGGAGGTTTAGGAATAGAAATCCAGAGTTTATGGCCTAGGCAGCTGTAAATATAGCCTCTGATGGTTGAGCAGTTAAAATCAGGGGCCAGAATTAGATGAGTGCAGATATTTGAGGGTTGTGGGGCTGGTGAAGATTGCTGAGATGAGGCCATTGCATTGAGCAATTTGAAAACAAAGATGGGATTTTTGAAGGCAAAGCACTGCTTAGCCAGGAGCCAATGTGGTCAGCGCGAACAGTGGTGAGAGGTGAATGGGACTTGGATGAGTAAGGTCATGAGCAGCAGAGATTTGGATGACTTCAAGTTTATGGAGGGAGGAATGGGGGAGGCTGGTCTGGAATGTGTTTAAATAGTGAAGTCTAGAGGTAGCAATGACATGAATGAGAGTTTCAGCAGATGACCTGAGGCAGGAGGGGAGTCAGATGGTGCTTCTGAGGTGAAAATAGGTAGTCTTAGTGATGGCATGGGTGTGTGCTCAGTAGCCTATCTCTGGGTCAGATGATTGTGAACTGTCTAGTTCACCCTCAGTTGCCGGGGTGAGTGGATGGAGTTGGTAGCTAGGGAACAGAGTTTGGAGCAGGGAGCAAAGGTAATAACTTTGATCTTTCCAATATTTAATTTGAGAAAATTTCTAATCCCTGTATTCGATGTCAGACAAGCAGCCGATAATTTCATGACAGTGGAGAAGTTGAGGGAGGTGGTGGTGAGGTAGAGCTGGATATCGCCAGCACACACACAACTAGTGCTGCGGTTTCAGATGATGTTGCCAAGGAGCAGCAGGGTGCCAAGGACAGATTAATGGGAGTCACCAGAGGTAATGGTGTGTGAGCAGGAAGAGAAGCCATTGCAAATGTTACTCTGCCTATGACTGGATGGAACCAGGCGAATATCGTTCCGGCCAGCTGAAGTAGAGAGGCTTTGGACAAGGATGGTGTGGGCAACCTTGTTCAAGGCTATAGGCAATTCGAAAAGGACGAGGAGAGAAAGTTGGCCTCTGTCACGGTTGCATAAGTTGTTATTTGTGACTTTGAGAGTTGTTCGCTACTGTAGCGGAGGCAAAAATCTGATTGGAGGATTCAAATATTGAGTTTTGGCACAGTTTGGCGTGGATGTAGAAGGCAGCAACACGCTCAGGTCTCTTGGAGAGGGAAAGTAGTAGTTGTGCAAGGATGGTGAGGGTCAAGGGTTATTCAAGGATTCTTGTGTCAGAAATAGTGTGAATCAAGGCAGAATTAAAGCACACCTTACCAGTATGACATTTTTCCATTTTGCACACCAAACATCCTGTGGTCTTTGAATGATACTGAGAAACGGTGCTGATTTAGGGACAGTTTTGTGCTATTGGCCCAAGCCTGCTAGAAATGAGTTCATGTTTGGTTGCTAGTACTAGCAGTGGGGGTTTTTACCCAACTGATTTAAATCCAGAAATTAAAGGTCATTGTCTAACCTTCATCCACCCACTCCCCTAATTGCTTACCCCTCCCATGGGTGGTTCTGCTTCCAAATTTGAACTCTGAAATTGCCCAAATCTGTTTTGGATTTCTTTCAGCAGGGTGGCTGAACAGTTTATATCCAAGGAAGAGAACTTGCAATAAAAACAGAAAAGGCTGGAAGTATTCAGGTCAGGCAGCATTTGTGGAGAGAAAAACAGAGTTAAAATTTCAGCTACATACTAATGAAAGGTTACAGACCTGAAACGTTAACTCTGTTTCTCTCGTCATACATTTCCAGCATTTTCTGTTCATTTTTTTTGATTTCCAGCATCCTTGGTATTTTGCTTCTAGAACTTGCAGTTGTTCAGACTTCTATAACTGATTTATTCAATTGCCTGCTTGCATCAGTTGAAAATCTTGAGGTAACTTGCAACCACATGCCAATCTTGCTTAGCACTTCAGTTTGGAGTATGATTGGCAAAGTAGTTTGCCTGCTTTGAAATTGAAAATCGGAGACTTTCTCACTACAATAATCTCTAACTGCAAATATTTATTCAATACCAGATGGGGCGGCCTATTGCATGGGACGTATGAATTCTGATTGCTGGTAAGACAAGACCTGCTTTCCTTTTGCAAATTTCTTATGAACATGGGTCTAATGCTTCTGTCTTATACCACAATTGTTTTCAGAAGGTGTTTAAGGGAAATTTCATCAGAGCAAAGGAAAGAATAGCACAAGAAAAATTTTAGCAATAAGTAAAATTTGACATTGCAAGCTCTTTTGGCCCCCCGTTGATGTGACGTTAACTCTAGGTTAGTTACAGGTGAATACAGGCTGTGACCAGTCTGAAGAAAACTGATAGTTTTACCTCAGAATTCCAATTTTTATTTTTCAAACTTTGTGTTGGCAGTCAGTCGACTACTAACAACCAGACCATAATCAGTCACGTTTCATTCTCCGTTTTACAAATCAGTTGTTGTGATCTAATTGGGAGCTTCATTATTGAGGGCCATACAAAATGCATTTTGCAATGCACATAAATCAATTGTGAAATTTTAAATTTAAAGGTTCATTTTGTTCATGCAAATATTGTCATTTATGTTTGATCCAGGTATCTTTACACTCTGGATATGCCAGAGGATAGTGGGATCAAACAGCCGGATCAGACACTTGAGGTTCTGATGAGCGAGCTTGATCCAGCTGTCATGGACCAGTTCTTCATGAAAGATGGTGTTACTGTAAATGATGTCACTCGAGTATGTACTAAATTAATTTTGTAAAGCTTTTTTAAAAAAGGCTTTTCTTAAAACTATGGAGTCTTAAACATGGTGTCTTTTTTTTTAGATGAGTGGAATTCGTGACCTGATACCAGGTTCAGTCATTGATGCCACATTGTTCGATCCTTGTGGTTATTCAATGAATGGAATGAAAGTGGATGTAAGTTTCTGCCCTGTCTTTAACTGTTTTATTTTTCCCTCTTCCTTTCTCTCCCTTCCTTGCACCCCTCCCCAGTGCACATAAAGATGCTGGTTTTTGCTAGGGCAGGGCTGGCAAAGTTGGTAGTCTCCAATCAGCACTATTCCTGAATAATCATTCTGCTCAGGCTAGGAGGCATTTGAGCAAACCTGAGTGGTGATACATTGCTGCCAGAATATTTTTTTGTGTGCTTTCAGGATTAGTAACTTGTGTAGCTGAAGGATTAAAAATATCTGCTTTTAGTTCAGTTTTTTTTTAACAAGGTGGATTCATCCAAGTTCAGAAAAAATGAGAGCTTGATTCTGGATGTAACCTGATTCTGGGTGGAATAATTGTATTGGAAGGTGAATGCTCTACAGGGAAATAAAAAAATTAGCGGTCACTTCTGGTAGACCAACACTGACTGGCTGAAGCCTGGGTTCAGATCATCTGTTCCTCTGGCTCAGGTAGAGTGGGGAAATGAAAATGAGACCAAAGTGATCAGTAGTTTGATATTTTATCTTTGCCAGGTGGCTATTGTATGTACTTCCCTGCCAGAGTTGAAGAGGACATTGCCAGGTCATGAGCTTGCCTTAGTTTATTGTACTCAATGATTAACTGACTAATAAAATTGAGTGTTGATGTGTCATTTGGTTAAGAGAAATGCATTCAGTGAACATCAATAACAATTACTTATCTTTAAATTAAGTAGCCTCCCTTTAGATGGGCTGTTCAATTTGTTCAAGGTTTACATACTTCATTATCTGTAAATTAAAATATTTCTCGTTTTGGGAAGTTTGCTACTTTTAAAAACACAGATTGGTATGGCCTAGATTGGTGATTCTTAAACTTTTTCAGGTTGCAATCCATCAAAAACTTGAGGTTCATCATGCCTCATGAGCTAAAGTATGTTTTACAAATGAAGTCCCTTTTTATTTGGATGTGGCATTATGCTTTAATGAACTTCAAAGTAAATGAACAACTACATCATATGTCTCCTGATCTTGTGGATGATGTAACCGTAAAATGGTCTGCTCACTCATGGGATGTATGCCCTGAATGTTAAAATCATACTTGGCTGCAATGTACGGTGCTCTGAAGAATTGTGGATTTTTATTTGCCTATCCTACCAGAATTGAGGGTTTCTTCTAGAATGAAAGGATCTTTCTCTTTGAAGCTACAGACAGGTGCTTTAAATAAAATTTTCTCTAGGATCATCTGGGTTTTTCCTAGTATATTAACACCCCTTCTTAACTTCAATACTAGCTCCTTATTCCTTCACTCTTCCTCCTCCCCCAAACCTGGAGAAATTATCTCTGGACTTCTACGCTGAAACCTGGTTTGAGTTCCACAATTAGATGCCTGTATAGCATGCCCTTTGAAAATGCAGCCAACATCTTTAATTTTTCTGTTTTTACTGACCTAGCTGCTTATCAGGTGTGCGTAAATGGGATTTTTAATACCTTCCGCATGAAGATGTGGAGATCTCAAATTCCTGAAAGGTAAACAAGAATATTTGGTTTGGGGTGCAGTTGAGCAATTGAAATCTGTAGCAATCTGTTTTCCTTGTGCCCTCCCTATGCCCCTCAAGAACAGATTTTAAATTTCACTAGGCAGTTATGGATTACTGATCAAAGTACTAAATAATATGTATTGCTAAAGGAGAAATATTTAGCTTTGGCTTTGGAATCTCTTCTATGGAACCATTAAAACAACTCATAACTAAAACAAGTCATTAAATGCTTTATCTTTTTAGGGGACTTACTGGACAATTCACATCACCCCAGAACCAGACTTCTCCTATGTTAGTTTTGAGACTAACCTGGCCCAGACTTCCTACGATGATCTAATCAAAAAAGTTGTAGATGTCTTCAAGCCAGGAAAATTTGTCACAACCCTTTTTGTTAACCAGGTGAGATTCTAGGCCTTGCTGTAAAACAGAGTTGGTACAAAATCAAGCTACTGCATGCTGAGATTCTGAAATAGAATCGAAAAATGCTGAAAGTAATCAGCAGGTTGGCAGCATGTGTGCCGAGAGAAAGCAGAGTTAATGGTTCAGGTAAATGACCTTATTTTAGAAGAAGACTGGGGGTGTGGCCATGTTTTGGTTATTGTACCAGACCAGCAGTCCAGACCATCTAAGCTAAAATCCCATCATAGCAATTTGAGAATTTGAAATCGCTTGCTTCCTATTTGTAATCTGGAAATGAAAAGCTGGTATCAGTAAAAACACAATTAGTTCACTAATGTCTGTTGGGGAACAAGTCTGCTGTCCTTACCAAGTGTAGTTTAAGTGATATACAGGCCCACACCAGTGTGGTTGCCTCTCAGCTGCTCTCCAAAGTGGCCTAGCAAATTATTCAATTGTATTGAATTTCTACAACAGGAAAATTAGAGATCAGCATTAATTGCTGACCTTACCAGAGATGTTCACATCCCAAGAATGAATGCATTTTTTTTTAAACAGAGCCCCGCCAGTGATTCTTCCAAATACTGCTTTCTCCAGTAATCTGAATTGGAGAAATGTTCAGAATTTTTAGGTTCTGACGAGTTAACAATTTCACAGCAACAGCTGCATATTGTAATGTTACTGGGCAAGCGATCCAGAGGCCTGGACGAATGCTGCAGACTTTAATTCAAATGCCAACACAAAAGCTGGGGGTATTTAAGTTCAATTAGACAAACCTGGAATAAAAAGCTTATCTCAAAAATGATGGCTTTGGAACTAGGGAATTGTCGTGAAACTCCATCTTTTTATTTATTCGCTCACGGGATGTGGGTGTTGTTGGCTAAGCCAGCATTTATTACTCATCCCTGATTGCCCTTTTGAAGGTGGTGATGAGCTGCCACCTTGACCTATTGCTGTGTAATTGGAACCCTGTGGTGTAGGTACACTCACAATGCTCTTAGGCCTTCCTAACACCTTTAGAATGGTGCTGAACATTGTGTAACCATCAGTTACAATAATTCCTTGCTTAACATTGCAGTTGCAACCCTGAAAAGTGTGACTTTAAGCGAAACGCTAAGTGAATCAGATTTTCCCAATATAACTAATGTAAAAATTGTAGTTAGGTTGTTTTGGACATTCCTTGTCCGAAAATAGTATTAAAACATAAATTGAAATACTGTACATTCCTAACTTCTATAGTCCTAAATGAAATAACTTCCAAAATAAAAAAAGTATAGATATAAAAAAAATAAATGTAACTAAGGTTCCACTCACCTGTCGCCTATCTTTGGAGTGACTGAGATGGTGTCCATGCTGCAGCAGCTGAAGGAGTAGTATGTGGTGGACACCGGAGACTTGAACAATAAAAGCTTGGGACAGGGAGGGGAATAAACGTCGAAATGTTTAAAACATTAAATGGATGTATGCCCCCTATTTTATCAGATTATAACAAAACCTTGAGCAAGCTGACAGTAAGTGAGTAATTAATGTAATGTCCTCTAAATAAATCTGCCATCCTTACCTGATCTGACCTACGTGTGACTCCAACTAGAGCCACAGCAATGTGGTCGACTCTTAACTGCCCTCTGAAATAGTTTAGTAAATCACTCAGATGCTTCAAACCACTATGGAAATGTTGAATAAGAATAAAACCAGATGGACCCAGGGCACTGGACAACCTGCCCAGTTGACCATGCCAAGTCCTTGCTGACCTCTGGAGAGCTGTCCCGCAGGCGAATCAGGGAGCAGTCGTCCCCTCAATCGTGCCCTACAACCAATGTTCCATGGAGCAATCCAGTCAGTCCCACTCCCCCACTTTATTCCTGTAGCCTTGCAGGTTTAATTCTTTCAAATGCTCATCCAATTTCCATTTGAAATCTTTATTTCTGCTTCACCCACCTACGTTTTGCAGAGAGTTCTAGGTCATTACCACTCGCTCACATTCCTTCTGCATCTCTTACCCAAAACCATACATATGTGTCCCTAGTCCTTGTACTATCAGTTAATGGGAACTGATAGTTTTTCCTCATCCAAACCTGTCATCAGCAATGCTATCAAGCAGAACATACACAGTAATAACTTGCTCACTGCTCAATTTAGGTATTGCCAGGTCCACTTGACACCAGACCACATTACAGTCCAAGTCCAAACTTGTGTGAAGGAGTTGAATCCCAGAGATGAGGTGAGAGTGACTGCCCTTGACTTGAGAGCCCCAGCAAAATTCAGTTTTATGGGAATTGGGTGGGGGTTAGTGGAAGCTCTCCACGGGTTGGAGTCATACCTAGCGCAAAGGAATATGATTGTAATTGTTGGAGGCCAGTCATCTCCACTGCAGGAATTCCTCAGGACACAGTTTGAGGCGAAACCATGTTCGGCTGCTTCATAATGACCTTCCCTCTATCATAAGTTCAGAAGTGAGGATTTTCACTGATTGCACAATGTTCAGTTTCAGTCGCAGTTCCTCAGATAGTGAAGCAGTCTGCGCTTAAATGCAGCAAGATCTGGACAACATTCAGGCTTGGGCTGATGTAATGTTTGACCCATGAGTGCCAAGCATTGACCATCTCTCAGAAGATTGAATCTAGCCATACTAAAAGCAAAATACTGTGGATGCTGGACATCTGAAATAAAAACAAAATGCTGGAAAATCTCAGATCTGGAAGCATCTGTGGAGAGAGATACAGAGTTAATGTTTTGAGTCCAATATAGCTGCTCTTCAGAACTCTAACCATCTCCCCTTGACGTCCAATGACATTACGATTGCTGATTCCCCCGCTATCAACATCCTGTGGGGTAACCATTGACCAGAGAGCTGTATAAATACCATGCAGGCAAGAGCAGATCAGAGACTGGGAATCCTGTAGTGAGTAATTCACCACCTGACTGCCCAAAGCCTGGTCACCATCTACATGGCATAAATCAGGAGTACTCTCCACTTGCCTGGATGAGTGCAACTCCAACGAGACTGGAAGTGCAACACCATCCAGGACAAAAACACACTTGATTGGCACCCCATCCACCATCTTAAACATTTGCTACCTCTACTATTAGCACAGAGGCAGTAGAGTGTCCCATTCACAAGATTCACTGCAGCAACAGGTCTCCTGTAGCAGCTCCTTCCAAACACATGACAGTTACCACCTAGAACGACAAGGGCGGCAGGCACGTTGGAACAGCACTACCTGTAAGTTAATTGTCCAAGCCCTGCACAGTCCTGACCTGGAACTATATTGTTCCTTTGCTGTCACTGAATCAAAAGCCTGCAACTCCCTCCCCTGCATGTACCTGCACTACACTGAGTGCAGCAGTTCAAGAAGGTGACTCAATCACCACCACCTCATGGGTAATTGCACCGATTTCTACATCCTATGAATGAATAAAATAAACCCAGCTTGTCAGTTTATTATACTCGATAGCTGATCCATTTTTGTAACTCTTCCAACTCAATAGATGCAACCACTATTATGTTCTTTTCATTTGACATCAATTGGACCAATTTTTGAGGTGATTGAAGTTAAATTGCCTGACACACCTTTGTTGTAATACAGTCTATTTTATTACAGAACTCCAAATGTCGTGGTTCATTTTCTTCTCCCCAGAAAATTGAAGGATTCAAGCGCCTCGATCGCCAGTGTGCCCAGTTCAATGATTACAATTTTGTCTTTTCTAGTTATGTCAAGAATTGTCAGAGACAGCAGAGTTGAATAGCAAAGATGAAAAAACGTAAAAAAAAGTGCAAAGTAAATGGTGGCCATCCTCTAGTTCAGGGTAGCAAGGGCCAAACTTCACACTGCCACCATTTTATCAGTTTTGTAGGCCCTGTATGTAACCATAATAGAATTGTGTCAAGTTTGAAATGTAACCGTTCTCGTAACAAAGAGTTGGATATCTTGCATGAACGCTCTTTTCTCTGTTTAGTTATGCTAGGCCATTCTTGCTGTGATATTGAAGTGCATGTAGAGCAGTTCAGTGCTTATTGTTTACAGTTATATAACACTTGCAAAGTTAGAAATGCGCGGTATGTAGGTTTTCTACAGATGACGCCAAAAATTCTCCACAGACAAGGTTTTCGTCCTCATTAGGTGTGAGCCCTGGCCTGTTTAGAGCAGTTTATTCACTAGTTTCCTTTCAGTCAAATGTCCTTGAAAGAATCGGGAACTCTTTATTTGTTGGTATGGATCAATTTCCCAGATGCCCAGACTGCACTGGATAGCTTGTTAGGAGTTTAATCAGACTCTTAACAGGGAGATTTTTGTTATATTCTTGTTTAATACCTCTTTACCAAAACTAGTTTGTTTCCAGCAGACAAAATTTGGCACATTCCATTTGATTTATTGAATAAAAAACTTGAATTGACTGTAAAGACTGTTGAACATCCTACTTTAATCATGCCAGGGGTCACCCAACCCAAATCGTTTTGTATGAGTTCCTCATTAAAAGTGAATAGACAGAATGTAAAACTGTTAGATCAGTTGTAATCAGTTTTGTTTAAGCAGCAATGACCTTTATTCAGATATTGAGAACAATCCCAAGACACCCTGTCTATTTTCTGCTGTATCACTTGGTAGTACACTAATCTGTAAATAAATTGTTGGGGAATGTTCAGATAGTATGGGCTCAGATAGAAACAAACATAGCCACTAAATAATTAGTAAAATTGGGTAATATTATTGGTGCTGAAAATCACAATGAGATGATATTAACCCATTCCTACTGATTTTCTGGTGATTTGGGTTGGCTTGTCTTTCTGAACTTCAATAAGTTTGCATAGGAACACAATGTGGCATTTGTCCCATAAATGTTGGAATAGTGTAACTTAGGTTTGCTTGGAACTATTTAAAATCTTCAAAATTCTGGTTGTTGAAGTGGCTGGTATATTTGCCGCATTCTTGTTAATTATAAGATTCCAGTTTATAAACAAATTTATTTGCAGAGTTACTATGGCATTGAAAAATAAATAATCCATAAAGATTGCGTGCTGTTTTGTGGACCAATCACTTTTTTAAAATAAAGACATTAAAGAAATATAGTCTTGAGGCGCATCCACAGGTCCTCGACTCTCAATGTTGAATTCCATTTTGGTATGGATTGAGATGTATATAAACTGCAGTTAGCTAAAACAGTTGCTCTAATTTTGAGAAATGTAATTTGAGTAATGATTAGCAGCCTTTACTGTGAAAGATTACGATATTTTTGCTCATTGGTGCTGTTAATTCTATCAGTTAAGGGGAAATTTTGGCGCCATTAAAACTTTTATGCCAAGTTGTTTAAAATATTTTAATTCTAGTTCTGAAATCTTTTATCTGTACTACAAGATGCTTCAATAAAATTAAGATTTATGGAATCTCTTAATTTCATCCATGTCTGTTTCGGCCATTGTTCAGTATTTCAGTGCGGCTGCATCACACCAAACTCAATATCAGTCTGATGTCTTATATGATAAGTATAGAATTAGCATAATATTGGATATGCACCAAGTCAACTAACATCTGGAAGAATAAAAACCAATGGTGTTTGGAATATAGAATATTTAAATTTCTCATCATTGTTTAAATTTGTTCCCTTTAGAATGCTTGAGCTGAGTAACATTTTTCTAACATCCACATGGGCATCTTTACCACATTTCTACATGCAGCAAAGAATTGGAGGTGTTATTTTCATCTATTTTGTGGTAAGGGATGGGTTAACTTCTGCACTGTACATTTTGCAGAGGTATGATAAACACTGTGCTTTATTGGAGATCTACACTTCAACCTTATGATTGTAATGAAACTTCATTGCTTGTAATATTACTGAATTCCCTAAAGAATGAAGGATCCTGATGCACTGGGAATATGTTAACTCCATTTTCTGTGTCCAGTTTAGAACTAATTTCCTTTGGATGCTGTGTGCTAAATCTCTCCATTAATCTGGAGCACAAAAGTGTACAGTTCGTATAATCTATTGGCAATTTTGAAGGATCAGCCTTAATAAAGCAACTCATTTAAGGGTTAGCGATTTGTTTGTGTTCACCTGTGTAAGCATGTTATATTCCTGTGCATCTGCTTAAATCCCTTGTTTAAACTTATTAGTTATATGGTCTATGTTTTTAGGTATCCTTTGGTGGTTGTAGTATGCCCTTTACATTCAGTGACTTCCATATGTTGCTGAGAGATCATGTCTAAATATGAAGATGACCTTTCAGATCACCCCATGTCAAAGTGGAAAACTTCAAGAGATCATTCAAGCATTTCATTGTCCATATTCCGTGGACTCAAAGTTAACATTTGTGAAGTTGGAAGGGTGACTTGATCCTTTGTAACCTTTGAAGATTTTGCACTGTTGAGTTTGGCTGGATAAGCAGTGGACCGCAGGGTTCATTGCAGAAGACAAGACATCACAGCATAGCTTCCCAAAATACATACGAATTAGGAGCTGGCGTAGGTCACTTGGCTCTTTGAGCTTGCTCCGTCATTCAATGAGATCATGGCTGATCTGATTGTAACCTTAACCCCACATTCCCGCCCAGCTCTGATTTTCACCCCAAAGCAAAGTGGAGAATGCAGTTTGGTATACCCCAGTATTCATCTAGGCACCCTGATAAATGTGTGGCAGTTTGGCTTATACGGCAAAAGTAATTTCTGTGCAGTGCTTGACAGATGTGGTTTAGCTACAGATTTTGACAGGCTTTTCCAGCACAAAATCAGACCTGGATGCTTTAAGGGGTGATGTTTGGCAGGAATCATAGAATGTTTACAGCACAGAAGGTGGCCCTTTGACATGTCGTGCCTGTTGGCCCTCAGGAGCAATTCACCTAATGCCACTTCCCTTTTCCTCATAGCCCTGCAAATTTTGTCTTTTCAGATAATTACCCAGTTCCCCATTTTGCAAACCTCAATTGAATCTGCCTCCACCACATTCTCGGTCAGTGCATTCGAGACCCTTACCACTTGCTGCACGAAAAAGCTTTTCCTCATGTTACCATTGCTTTCTTTGCCAATTACCTTAAATTTGTGCCCTCTGGTTCTTGATCTCTCCACCAATGGGACAGTTTCTCTCTCTCTCTATGCAGATCCTTCATGATTTTGAATTCCGCAGTCAAAGTTCTTCTCTCCAAGGAGAACAGTTGCAACTTCTCCAATCTATCTACATAACTGAAGTCCTTCATCCCTGGAACCATTTTTTTTGCACCTTATCTAATGGCTTCACATTCTTCCTATAAGCGTGATGCACAGATATGGATGCAATATTCTATATTGGCTGTACCAGTGTTGCTTTTGTACCCTATGCTTTTAATAAAGCCCAGGATACCTATGTTTTTTTAACTGCTCCCTCAACCACTCCACCTTCAATGATTTATGCACATATATAACACTTTCCTCTGCTCCTGCAGCCCCTTTACAATTGTACCCTTTATTTATATTGTCTCTGCGTCCTTCCTAACCAAATTTAATCACTTCACACTTCTCTGTTAAATTTCACCTGCCACTTGTCTGCACATTCCACCAACCTGTCTATGACCTTTTGTAGTTCTACACTTCCACATTTCATATCAGCTGCAAATTTTAAATTATGCCTTGTATGTCAAAATTCCAGGTCATTATTTATATATATATATATATATATATAAATAATCAGGAAGAGCAGGGGCCCTAATACTGATCCACTACACTTCATTTCCTGTCACTCAGCCAATTTTGTATCCATGTTGCCATTGTCTCTCATTCCATGAGCTCTAACTTTGTTCATGCCTGTTTGGCACCTTTTGGAAATCCAAGTACACCACATCAACAGCATTACCCTCATCAACCCATTGTTATCTCATTTTAAAAAAACCTGAGCAAAGAAAGCTGTCTGAAGTTCAAAGTTAGTTAAATACCATGGCTGGCTTTCCTTAACTAGCCCACATTTGCTAAAGTCACTATAAATTTTGTCCCAAATTATCACTGCTAAAAGCTTCCCCACCACCAAGGTTAAACTGGCCTGTAGTTGCTAACATTTGCAATTCTCCAGAACTGGCACCAAACCCAAGTGTAAAAAAAATTGAAAAATTATGGCCAGTGTCTCCGCAATCTCCACTCTTGCTTCCTTTGGTATCCTTGGGTGCATCTCATCCAGTCCTGGTGCCTTATCAACTTTTAGTACAGACAGCCTACCCAACACCACCGCCTTACCAATTTTAAGCCCTTCAAGTGTCCCCTCTTTCATTATGACCGGGGCAGCAGCACCTTCCTTGATAAAGACAAGTGCAAAGCATAGAAGGCTTTTGGATTCCCTTTTATGTTAGCTGCCACTTTTCTTGGACTCATTGCTTTTCTTATTTGTTTTTTCAATCCCCATCTAAACCTTCTATATTCAGCCTGATTCTCCATTGTATTATCCACCTGACAGCTATCATAAGCATACTTTTTCTTCATTTTAAGCTTTTATCTTGTCATTCAGGGAGCTCTGGATTTGTTTGCCCTACTTTCCCCTCTGCAGGAATATACTTTCCAATATGATGGAGTACAGTCAAAGTAGCAAATGTAACTCCTCTATTCAAGAAGGGAGGGAGGCAAGAAACTATAGGCTAGTTAGCCTCATGTCTGTTATGGGGGAGATGTTAGCATTGATCATTAAGGAGGTTATAGCTGGGCACTTGGAGAAACTCAAGGTAATCAGGAAGATTCCACATGGTTTTATGAAAGGGAAGTCATGTTTAACCAATTTATTGGAATTCTTTGAAGGAGTAACGTGTTTTGGATAAAGGGGAGCCTGTAGAATACTATACTTGGATTTCCAGAAGGTATTTGATGAGGTGCCACATTAAAGGTTATTTTGCAAAATAAAAGCTTTTAAAAATTGTGTGCAGCTTTGGTCTCATTTAAGGAAGGATGTAAATGCATTGGAGGCAGTTCAGGAGAGGTTTACTAGATTGATACCTGGAATGCACAGGTTGTCTTATGAGGAAAGGTTAAACAAACTGGACTTGTTTTCACTGGAGTTTAGAAGAGAGGGGTGACTTAATTGAAGCATGTAAGGTCCTGAATGGTATTGACAAGGTGAACGTGGAAAGGATGTTTCCCCTTGTGAGTGAGTCCAGAACTAGGGGGCACTGTTTTAAAATTGGGGGGTTGTTGCCCCATTTAGGACAAAAATGAGGAGAAACTTATGTGACTTTGAAACACTGTGCCTTCGTAGGTGGTAGAGGTGGGGTGAATTGAATCTTTTTAAGGCAGAGGTAGATAGATCTTGTTAGGCCAGAGAATAAAAGGTAATTGGAGGTAGATGGGAATGTGGAATTCAAACGTGGGTCAGCTATGATCCTATTGAATGGCGGAGCATGCTCGAGGAGCAGATGGCCGCCTACTCCTATTTTGTATGTTGAACTATCCTTTAAAGGAAATGTTCAAATTATTGTCCCTTAGTCCTTGACTTTCAGTTAATATACTGATAGTTTTTCCCAGCCAAACCTTATCATACAATGATATCTGTCCCCTAAATATTCCCCTACTGACACTTTATTCACTTGGCTCAACCAGTTCCAGCAATGCCTCCATTCTCATTAGACTGGAAGTTGCTGTTTTCCTTGGAGAAGAGAGCTGAGTTGAGAGACAGAGGTGAAAATCATGTGCCCTGAACAGAGTAGTCAGAGAGAAATTGTCGCAGACAAAGGAATATGCCGGTTCGAGGAATTCATAAAGAAATGAGTTTTATCTGCAAAAAGATGTAGAGAGAAGACGGGACTGGTAATGGATGAATTGCAGATTTGAGCCAGTGAAAGGCATTGGGCAATGCACTTTCAATTTCCTCACACTCTAGGAAGCTGCCTTTTACTACATCAAATCTATACAGATATTCCCCATTATAACTACCCTAAATTTTGTACCTCTATAATTGCCTTGCATTGTTCCTCTACATCTTTCCCATTCAATGCTGGCCTGTAGTAAATCTTTTGATGCAGATATTTCTGCAGAGATAAATCACAATCCTAATATGATTTGCCTCCACTGGCCTTGTTATCCAGCTATTTGCCTCTGTGTTTGACTCTGAACTGCAGATGCCTTCTTGCATTCTAGCCAATCTGGCCCTTGACTCGGCTGCATGCATGTTGAGCTGCTTCCCCGGGAGGAATTTCCTTAAGTTAAGGCTTGACAGAGTAGAGCTCCCGCTGGTAAAAGGATCAAGAACGAGAGATAGTGAGTTGCAAAAGAAGCACCTGAGGTGAGAAAAAACTTGTTGACACAACGGGCGGTTGAGGAGGACGCCCACTGCCTGCAAGTGTTTCAATCGAGACTTCAAGAGCAACATGATTATTTTTGATTGGCTGCAGGGAGGCACAGAGGCACCCCAGTTAAAATCCTGAGATCAGGGATCCGTTGCAGTTGTTGCAATGCTGTGATGGAACGACAATGGGCGGAGGTGGGTTGGAATGCTAAATTGGAAAGTCTCACAGTCCTTGGAACTATCCTTTGCTGTCACTGAATTGTTAAGCCTGCAAAACTTGGACTTCATGTACTTGGTTTACGTGGTGCAGCGTTAGGAGGTGACCTCTTTCTCATGGGACATTGCAAGTTTGTGCACCTACCCAGATTGTCTTTAATAACTCAGCTGAATTTTTGTAACGATGCAACCATGTTCTTTTCACATCAATTGGACCAATTTTTGAGGTGATTGAAGTTAAATTGCCTGAAATTTGTTGAAATTCTATTTTATTACAGAAATCCAAATGTCAGTGCATCACTTCAGAAAATTGTTCAAGCTCATTGTGCCCAGTTCAATGATTACAATTTTGTCTTTTCTAGTTATGTCAAGAATTGTTTGAATAGCAAAGATGAAAAAACGTAAAAAAAAGTGCCCAGTTCAGATTCACACTAACATGTTTTGTTTATGTAACCATAATAGAATTGTTCAAGTCCGTTCTCGTAACAAAGAGTTGGATATCATGAACGCTCTTTTCAGTTATGCCCATTCTTGCTGTGATATTGAAGTTGTATTCAGTGCTTACAGTTATATAACACTTGCAAAGTTAGAAAATGCGCGGTATGTAGGTTTTCTACAGATGACGCCAAAAATTCTCCACAGACAAGGTTTTCGTCCTCATTAGGTGTGAGCCCTGGCCTGTTTAGAGCAGTTTATTCACTAGTTTCCTTTCAGTCAAATGTCCTTGAAAGAATCGGGAACTCTTTATTTGTTGGTATGGATCAATTTCCCAGATGCCCAGACTGCACTGGATAGCTTGTTAGGAGTTTAATCAGACTCTTAACAGGGAGATTTTTGTTATATTCTTGTTTAATACCTCTTTACCAAAACTAGTTTGTTTCCAGCAGACAAAATTTGGCACATTCCATTTGATTTATTGAATAAAAAACTTGAATTGACTGTAAAGACTGTTGAACATCCTACTTTAATCATGCCAGGGGTCACCCAACCCATATCGTTTTGTATGAGTTCCTCATTAAAAGTGAATAGACAGAATGTAAAACTGTTAGATCAGTTGTAATCAGTTTTGTTTAAGCAGCAATGACCTTTATTCAGATATTGAGAACAATCCCAAGACACCCTGTCTATTTTCTGCTGTATCACTTGGTAGTACACTAATCTGTAAATAAATTGTTGGGGAATGTTCAGATAGTATGGGCTCAGATAGAAACAAACATAGCCACTAAATAATTAGTAAAATTGGGTAATATTATTGGTGCTGAAAATCACAATGAGATGATATTAACCCATTCCTACTGATTTTCTGGTGATTTGGGTTGGCTTGTCTTTCTGAACTTCAATAAGTTTGCATAGGAACACAATGTGGCATTTGTCCCATAAATGTTGGAATAGTGTAACTTAGGTTTGCTTGGAACTATTTAAAATCTTCAAAATTCTGGTTGTTGAAGTGGCTGGTATATTTGCCGCATTCTTGTTAATTATAAGATTCCAGTTTATAAACAAATTTATTTGCAGAGTTACTATGGCATTGAAAAATAAATAATCCATAAAGATTGCGTGCTGTTTTGTGGACCAATCACTTTTTTAAAATAAAGACATTAAAGAAATATAGTCTTGAGGCGCATCCACAGGTCCTCGACTCTCAATGTTGAATTCCATTTTGGTATGGATTGAGATGTATATAAACTGCAGTTAGCTAAAACAGTTGCTCTAATTTTGAGAAATGTAATTTGAGTAATGATTAGCAGCCTTTACTGTGAAAGATTACGATATTTTTGCTCATTGGTGCTGTTAATTCTATCAGTTAAGGGGAAATTTTGGCGCCATTAAAACTTTTATGCCAAGTTGTTTAAAATATTTTAATTCTAGTTCTGAAATCTTTTATCTGTACTACAAGATGCTTCAATAAAATTAAGATTTATGGAATCTCTTAATTTCATCCATGTCTGTTTCGGCCATTGTTCAGTATTTCAGTGCGGCTGCATCACACCAAACTCAATATCAGTCTGATGTCTTATATGATAAGTATAGAATTAGCATAATATTGGATATGCACCAAGTCAACTAACATCTGGAAGAATAAAAACCAATGGTGTTTGGAATATAGAATATTTAAATTTCTCATCATTGTTTAAATTTGTTCCCTTTAGAATGCTTGAGCTGAGTAACATTTTTCTAACATCCACATGGGCATCTTTACCACATTTCTACATGCAGCAAAGAATTGGAGGTGTTATTTTCATCTATTTTGTGGTAAGGGATGGGTTAACTTCTGCACTGTACATTTTGCAGAGGTATGATAAACACTGTGCTTTATTGGAGATCTACACTTCAACCTTATGATTGTAATGAAACTTCATTGCTTGTAATATTACTGAATTCCCTAAAGAATGAAGGATCCTGATGCACTGGGAATATGTTAACTCCATTTTCTGTGTCCAGTTTAGAACTAATTTCCTTTGGATGCTGTGTGCTAAATCTCTCCATTAATCTGGAGCACAAAAGTGTACAGTTCGTATAATCTATTGGCAATTTTGAAGGATCAGCCTTAATAAAGCAACTCATTTAAGGGTTAGCGATTTGTTTGTGTTCACCTGTGTAAGCATGTTATATTCCTGTGCATCTGCTTAAATCCCTTGTTTAAACTTATTAGTTATATGGTCTATGTTTTTAGGTATCCTTTGGTGGTTGTAGTATGCCCTTTACATTCAGTGACTTCCATATGTTGCTGAGAGATCATGTCTAAATATGAAGATGACCTTTCAGATCACCCCATGTCAAAGTGGAAAACTTCAAGAGATCATTCAAGCATTTCATTGTCCATATTCCGTGGACTCAAAGTTAACATTTGTGAAGTTGGAAGGGTGACTTGATCCTTTGTAACCTTTGAAGATTTTGCACTGTTGAGTTTGGCTGGATAAGCAGTGGACCGCAGGGTTCATTGCAGAAGACAAGACATCACAGCATAGCTTCCCAAAATACATACGAATTAGGAGCTGGCGTAGGTCACTTGGCTCTTTGAGCTTGCTCCGTCATTCAATGAGATCATGGCTGATCTGATTGTAACCTTAACCCCACATTCCCGCCCAGCTCTGATTTTCACCCCAAAGCAAAGTGGAGAATGCAGTTTGGTATACCCCAGTATTCATCTAGGCACCCTGATAAATGTGTGGCAGTTTGGCTTATACGGCAAAAGTAATTTCTGTGCAGTGCTTGACAGATGTGGTTTAGCTACAGATTTTGACAGGCTTTTCCAGCACAAAATCAGACCTGGATGCTTTAAGGGGTGATGTTTGGCAGGAATCATAGAATGTTTACAGCACAGAAGGTGGCCCTTTGACATGTCGTGCCTGTTGGCCCTCAGGAGCAATTCACCTAATGCCACTTCCCTTTTCCTCATAGCCCTGCAAATTTTGTCTTTTCAGATAATTACCCAGTTCCCCATTTTGCAAACCTCAATTGAATCTGCCTCCACCACATTCTCGGTCAGTGCATTCGAGACCCTTACCACTTGCTGCACGAAAAAGCTTTTCCTCATGTTACCATTGCTTTCTTTGCCAATTACCTTAAATTTGTGCCCTCTGGTTCTTGATCTCTCCACCAATGGGACAGTTTCTCTCTCTCTCTATGCAGATCCTTCATGATTTTGAATTCCGCAGTCAAAGTTCTTCTCTCCAAGGAGAACAGTTGCAACTTCTCCAATCTATCTACATAACTGAAGTCCTTCATCCCTGGAACCATTTTTTTTGCACCTTATCTAATGGCTTCACATTCTTCCTATAAGCGTGATGCACAGATATGGATGCAATATTCTATATTGGCTGTACCAGTGTTGCTTTTGTACCCTATGCTTTTAATAAAGCCCAGGATACCTATGTTTTTTTAACTGCTCCCTCAACCACTCCACCTTCAATGATTTATGCACATATATAACACTTTCCTCTGCTCCTGCAGCCCCTTTACAATTGTACCCTTTATTTATATTGTCTCTGCGTCCTTCCTAACCAAATTTAATCACTTCACACTTCTCTGTTAAATTTCACCTGCCACTTGTCTGCACATTCCACCAACCTGTCTATGACCTTTTGTAGTTCTACACTTCCACATTTCATATCAGCTGCAAATTTTAAATTATGCCTTGTATGTCAAAATTCCAGGTCATTATTTATATATATATATATATATATATAAATAATCAGGAAGAGCAGGGGCCCTAATACTGATCCACTACACTTCATTTCCTGTCACTCAGCCAATTTTGTATCCATGTTGCCATTGTCTCTCATTCCATGAGCTCTAACTTTGTTCATGCCTGTTTGGCACCTTTTGGAAATCCAAGTACACCACATCAACAGCATTACCCTCATCAACCCATTGTTATCTCATTTTAAAAAAACCTGAGCAAAGAAAGCTGTCTGAAGTTCAAAGTTAGTTAAATACCATGGCTGGCTTTCCTTAACTAGCCCACATTTGCTAAAGTCACTATAAATTTTGTCCCAAATTATCACTGCTAAAAGCTTCCCCACCACCAAGGTTAAACTGGCCTGTAGTTGCTAACATTTGCAATTCTCCAGAACTGGCACCAAACCCAAGTGTAAAAAAAATTGAAAAATTATGGCCAGTGTCTCCGCAATCTCCACTCTTGCTTCCTTTGGTATCCTTGGGTGCATCTCATCCAGTCCTGGTGCCTTATCAACTTTTAGTACAGACAGCCTACCCAACACCACCGCCTTACCAATTTTAAGCCCTTCAAGTGTCCCCTCTTTCATTATGACCGGGGCAGCAGCACCTTCCTTGATAAAGACAAGTGCAAAGCATAGAAGGCTTTTGGATTCCCTTTTATGTTAGCTGCCACTTTTCTTGGACTCATTGCTTTTCTTATTTGTTTTTTCAATCCCCATCTAAACCTTCTATATTCAGCCTGATTCTCCATTGTATTATCCACCTGACAGCTATCATAAGCATACTTTTTCTTCATTTTAAGCTTTTATCTTGTCATTCAGGGAGCTCTGGATTTGTTTGCCCTACTTTCCCCTCTGCAGGAATATACTTTCCAATATGATGGAGTACAGTCAAAGTAGCAAATGTAACTCCTCTATTCAAGAAGGGAGGGAGGCAAGAAACTATAGGCTAGTTAGCCTCATGTCTGTTATGGGGGAGATGTTAGCATTGATCATTAAGGAGGTTATAGCTGGGCACTTGGAGAAACTCAAGGTAATCAGGAAGATTCCACATGGTTTTATGAAAGGGAAGTCATGTTTAACCAATTTATTGGAATTCTTTGAAGGAGTAACGTGTTTTGGATAAAGGGGAGCCTGTAGAATACTATACTTGGATTTCCAGAAGGTATTTGATGAGGTGCCACATTAAAGGTTATTTTGCAAAATAAAAGCTTTTAAAAATTGTGTGCAGCTTTGGTCTCATTTAAGGAAGGATGTAAATGCATTGGAGGCAGTTCAGGAGAGGTTTACTAGATTGATACCTGGAATGCACAGGTTGTCTTATGAGGAAAGGTTAAACAAACTGGACTTGTTTTCACTGGAGTTTAGAAGAGAGGGGTGACTTAATTGAAGCATGTAAGGTCCTGAATGGTATTGACAAGGTGAACGTGGAAAGGATGTTTCCCCTTGTGAGTGAGTCCAGAACTAGGGGGCACTGTTTTAAAATTGGGGGGTTGTTGCCCATTTAGGACAAAAATGAGAAGAAACTTATGTGACTTTGAAACACTGTGCCTTCGAAGGTGGTAGAGGTGGGGTGATTGAATCTTTTTAAGGCAGAGGTAGATAGAATCTTGTTAGGCCAGAGAATCAAAGGTTATTGGAGGTAGATGGGAATGTGGAATTCAAACGTGGGTCAGCTATGATCCTATTGAATGGCGGAGCATGCTCGAGGAGCCAGATGGCCGCCTACTCCTATTTTGTATGTTGAACTATCCTTTAAAGGAAATCCATTGTTCAGATACAGTTTTGCCTGCTAATTTTTAGATCTGGCCCAGATAAATTGGAATCATTCTTACCCCATTGAAGTTGACTTTCCCCCAGTTAATTTTTCATACTCTGGATTGACCTGTGAGCTTTTCCATAGCCAGCCAAAACCTTATGATACAATGATCTCTGTCCCCTAAATATTCCCCTACTGACACTTTATTCACTTGGCCCACCTCATTCCCAAGAACCAGTTCCAGCAATGCCTCCATTCTCATTAGACTGGAAACATGTTGCTGTTTTCCTTGGAGAAGAGAAAGCTGAGTTGAGATTTGACAGAGGTATTCAAAATCATGTGGGGCCTGAACAGAGTAGTCAGAGAGAAATTGTTCCCACTCCTGAAGGATCTGGAATGAGAGGGCACAGATTTAAAGTAATTTGCAAAAGTGACATGACAAAAAAATTTGTTCACTTCTGGAATGCACTGCTTGAGCATGTGGTGAACGCCGGTTCAATTGAGGAATTCATAAAGAAATGAGACTTTTATCTGCAAAGGAAGAATGTAGAGGGTTACAGGGAGAAGACGGGACTGGTAATGGATGAATTGCTTATTTGAGCCAGTGAAAGGCACCTTGGGCCGAATGGCCTCCTGCACTTTAACAATTCCGTGATTCTCCTGAACACACTCTAGGAACACTGCCCCTCTCTGTCCTTTACTACTATCCAAATCTATATTCAGATAAAAGTTCCCCATTATAACTACCCTATAATTCTTGTATTCCTCTATAATTTCCTTGCAAATTTGTTCCTCTACATCTTTCCCATTCATTGCTGGCCTGTAGTCAATATAAGCTCACCTCTTTTGAACTTCAGATAGGTTTCTGCAGAGATAAATCACAATCCTAATATTAGAAGCATTTGCCTCCACTGGCCTTGTTATCCACCTTTGCTATTTGCCTCTGTGTTTTGGACTCTGAACTGCAGATCAGCCTTCTTGCATTCTAGCTCAATTTGGCGGCCTCTGATTGGTCGGCTGCATGCATGTTGAGCTGCTTGCGCCTCGGGAGGAGATTTCCTTAAGTTGAAGGCTGGACAGAGTAGAGAGGGAGAAGCTGTGCCCGCTGGTAAAAGGATCAAGAACGAGAGGGCACAGATTTAAAGTGAGTTGCAAAAGAAGCATATGTGAGGTGAGAAAAAACTTGTTGACACAACGGGCGGTTGAGGTCTGGAACGCCCTGACTGCCTGCAAGTGTGGCGGAGGCAGGTTCAATCGAGGCATTCAAGAGGTCATTAGATGATTATTTGAGACGAAACAATGTTCAGGGATATGGGGAGAAAGGCAGGGAAATGGTACTAGGTCAGAATGCTGATTTGGAGAGCCGGTGCAGGCACGATGGGCCGAATCGCGGCCTCCAGTTAAAATCCTGAGATCCTGGGATACCGTTGCAAGTTGTTGCAGTGGCTGCTGTGATGGTATGGAAAGAGAATGAGGAAAGAGGTGGGTTTTAATGCTAAAGAAATTGGAAAGCTTTGAGGGCATCACTAGGTGTTGGTATTCATGGAAGAGGCTATTAATCATCCTTTGACACCACAGTGAGTTGTTAAGCTTGCTCTGCAAAACTCATATGGACTTCAGTTAATACTTGGTTTACGTGTTTTTTAAGTTTGCATGCGTTAGGAGTGTGATCCTGGGCTTTCTGCACATCTTGCTTACAATATCTTTATGAGACATGGATCAGGCTTTGTGCACCAATTTAAAACTTGTTTCACAAGTCTTATCTCCAAAAAGATCATGTAGCTGAAGATTTGAATGTCACCTCAGCCTGTTTTACTTGATTGTGCAGCATTATGCTGCAAGGCTCAGAAAGGAAAACAAGCATTTCTGTCTTTATAACAAGCCATGCCAACAGGTTAGATTAAAGATGCCGTCCTTCCAACAGCTATCATTTTTGAAAAATTCCCATTGAAACATAATTATCTTTAAAAGAATGCAGAAATAGACTGCAAAAACGTCAGTGCATCTGAATTGCTTTACGCTTGCACTTTGATCAACTTCCAGCAAACATGGGCTTGAGTTGAGATAAAGTCATTAAATTTTAACCTTGGAAGCCCACGAATATGGAAGTTAATACCATGTCACTGTATTGATTTCTGCACAAGGGAAAGAAATGTATTAATTGAACAGGTACTCCCAGTTGTGACAGAATAAAATGTACAGCATGCTGAACCTTTGCAGAAACTGCACCCACTGCTGGTGTGGAAATTCTCAAGTGGTGTGAGCTTAATAGCTTCCCAACATCTTGCCACATGGGTTCATTTGATAAGTAACCAATGATTGCATATAAGGAACTTTTTCATAGCAAGATACTAACTTAACCTTTCCCACCCCAGTCCCTAACATTAAATATTAAATCTAACATAGATTTAAATGGGCCTGAGTGTGGCCTGGTTCATCAATGCTTCAGCATATAGTATTCTGGTACTGTAAAGTCAAAAGGAATGTGGTCCTATGATGATAAATCAATAGGCTGATTTTACTAATGATTCCCATTTGCTAATAAGTTGCTATCTCCCTACTCAAGCCAAAAAAAAGTTTCAAGCTAGTGCAGAGAGCATTGAACTAGCACACTATCATTGAGACATACTGTGTAAGTCCTTCAGATAACTTGCTATCTGAATACCTAGATTAGATTACAGAATTGCAACCATCCGTTAATGGTACTTTTTTCTTGTATTTTGGCAGTTCCTGAATCAACGTGTAAGGGATTAACTCCCAATGCTATGCAAGCTTTGTCTTTTAGTTGAAAGCCATTAGTCTAAACTTACCTTGCCCACTAGATTTTCCTCAAAGTACATGTGATTCTGATCCACACAATGGTGCTTTAAAGCAAAGAAACAAGCCATTCAACCCAACAGAGCTACGCCTTCTCCCATCTTACTTCATCTCACCCTATCAGCAAACCCTCCTTTTCCTTCCTCCATCATGTAGTTAAATACTTCACTGCTAAATCACCTCAACCACTCCACAGGATAGTGGATTTCACATTCTGAACCGCTGAAGTCATTCTCTCAGTCCTGGATTTCTAAGTATGCAAGTCTTGTATTTATGGCTCTAAACCTGAGACAGTGGCTGAGGGAAGGTATGGAGTCAATGACAAAGATACAAACGTTGTGGCAGAGGATGATGACTTTGGCCTTTGCAATGTCCAGCTGGGGGTAATAGTGGCTGAACCAAGATGGGAAATAGGCTGTCAACATGGAGGCAGTAACAGACAAAGCTGGGGGTTGGGGTAGTCATAGTTTTGAACACTTCTACCATTTTGATCTGGATCCTGCATTATTCTAATAAATGACATAGACCTCATATTTCGAGTCTCCCTTTAAGTACTTCCTCATGGCATCTTAGTGAATCTCTCAAGTATCCTTTCTGAAGCTTCATTACCCTTCCTATTGGGTGAAGCAAAATCCAGCGCACATTATTCATAAAACATTCTTCAGGTTTCACGTAGGCTCATCGTTATCTCTCAACTTATAAATTAATCATAGGGTTTACAGCACAGAAACAGGCCCTTCGCCCTTCGTGTCTGTGCTGGCTATCAAGCACCTATCTATTCTAATCCCATTTTCCAGCACTTGGTCCATAACCCTGTATGCTATGGTGTTTCAAGTGCTCATCTAAATACTTCTTAAGTGCTGTGAGGATTCCTGCCTCTACCACCCCCTCAGGCAGCCTGTTCCAGATTCCAACCACCCTCTGGGTGAAAAAAGTTTTCCTCAAATCCCCTCTAAACCTCCTGTCCCTTACCTTAAATCTATGCCCCCTGGTTATTGACACCTCCGCAAAGAGGAAAAGTTTCTTCCTATCTATGCCCCTCATAATTTTGTATACCTCTATCAAGTGCCCCCTCAGCCTTCTGTGCTCTAAGGAAAACAACCCTAGCCTATCCAGTCTCTCTTCATAGCTGAAACGCTCCAGCCCAGGCAACATCCTTGTGAATCTCCTCACACCCTCTCCAATGTTATCACATCCTTCCTATAGTGCAGCAACCAGAACGGCACACAGTACTCCAGTTGTGGCCTAACTAGTGTTTTATACAGCTCCAGCTCCAACATAACCTCCCTGCTCTTATATTCTATGCCTCTGCTAATAAAGGCAAGTATCCCATAGGCCTTCTTAACCATTTTATCTACCTGCGCTTCAGGGATCTATGGACATGCACACCAAGGTACATCGGATCCTCTGTACTTCCTAGGGTCCTGCCATTCATTGTGTATTCTCTTGCCATGTAAGCCCTCCCAAAAAGCGTCATCTCACATTTCTCAGGATTAAATTCCATTTGCCACTGTTCTGCCCATCTTATCAGCCCATCTATATCATCCTGTAATCTTAGGCTTTCCTCCTCACTATTTACGACACCACCAATTGTCATGTCATCTGCAAATTTACTGATCATACCTCCTATATTCACGTCTAAATCATTAATATACACTACAAACAGCAAGGGTCTCAGCACCAATCCCTGTGGTACTGAACTCGTCGCAGGCTTCCAATCTCAAAAACTACCTTCAACCATCACCCTCTGCCACTAAGCCAATTTTAGATCCAATTTGCCAAATTGCCCTGGATAAGTCCTTGTAGACTACACCAACTGCATCTATACAACTAGTCACGTCCTCGAAAAATTCAGTCAAGTTTGTTGGACATGATCTCCACCTGACAAAGCCATGCTGACTATCCCTGATTAACCCCTGCCCCTCCAAGTGGAGATTAATCCTTCTCTCAGAATTTTTTCCAATAGTTTCCCTACCACTGATGTTAGACTCACTGGCCTGTAATTACCTGGTTTATCCCTACTACCCTCCTTGAATAATGGTACCACATTGGCTGTCCTCCAGTTCTCTGGCACCCCTTCTGTGGCGAGAGAAGATATGAAAACTTGTGTCAGAGCCCCTGCAATCTCCTCCTTTGCCTCACATAGCAGTCTGGCATACATTTCATCTGGGCCTGGGGATTTATCCACTTTTAACCCCACTAAAACCATTCATACCTCCTCCCTTTAAATGCTAATTTGTTCAAGTATATCACAGTCCCCCTTCCTGATTTCTACAGCTGCATTGTCCTCCTCCATAGTGAACACAGATGAAAAGCAATCATTCAAAATCTCACTGACATCCTCTGGCTCCATGCACAGATTGCCACTTTGGTCTCTAATGAGCCCTACTCTTTCCCTGGTTATTCTCTCGCCCTTAACGTATTTATAAAATGTTTGGGATTTTCTTTTATCTTGCCTACCAGTGTTTTTTCATGCACCCTCTTCGCTCTCCTAATTACTTTTTTAAGTACCCTTTTTTAAGTACTTTCTTTACTCCTCAAGGGCTTCCACTGTTTTCAGCCCTCTGTATCTGCCATAAGCCTCCTTTTTTTCCCTTATCCAATCCTGTATATCCCTTGACATCCAGGATCCCCTGGACTTGTTGGTCCCATCCTTCATCTTTACAGGAACATGTTGGCCCTGAACTCTCACTATTTCCTTTTTGAATGTCTCCCACTGCTCTGATGTAGACTTTCCTACAAGTAGCTGCTCCAAGTTCACTTTGGCCAGATGCTGTCTCATCATGCTGAAATCGGCCTTCCCCCAGTTCAGGACCGCTATTTCTGGTCCATCTTTGTCCTTTTCCATAACTATCTTAAATCTTACATGGTTATGGTCACTATCCCTGAAATGCTCCCTCACTAACACTTCTACCACTTGCCCGGCTTCATTCCCTAAGATTAGGTCCACTTATCTTGCAGGGTTTTCTACGTGCTCACTCAAAAAGTTCTCCTGGATGCACTTTAAGAATTCCACCTCTTCTAAGCCTTTCACACTAAGACTATCCCAATTAATATTGGGGAAGTTGAAATCCCCTACTATTATCACCCTATTATTTTTACGCTTCCCTGAGATTTGCCTACATATCTGCTCCCCTATCTCACCCTGACTGTTTGGAGACCTATAGCACACTCACAGCAAAGTGATTGCCCCCTTTTTGTTTTTAAGTTCTACCGATATGGCCTCATTTGAGGAACCTTCTAAGATACCATCCCTCCCAACTGCAGTAATTAACTCTTTGATCAATAGTGCAATGACACTTCCTCCTTTACACCCACCCCTGTTCGGCCTGAAGATTCCATACCTTGGAATATTGCGCTGCCAGTCCTGCCCTTCCCTCAGCCATGTCTCTGTGATAGCATCAATATCATATTCCCATGTGTTAATCAACGCCCTCAATTCATCTGCCTTATTTGTAAGACTTCTTGCGTTAAAATAGATGCAATTCAGCCTGGCATTATTCTCTTGTGCCTTAACAGGTCTATATTTGCTCTGCCTTCCAGACTGACTTAGTTTCTCTTCTATATTTGATTGTGCATCACCCCTACTGTACCTCCACCCTGTATCCCATCCCCCTGCCAAATTAGTTTAATCCCCCCCCCACCACCCCCCAACAGCACTAGCAAACCTGCCCCACAAGAATGTTGGTCCCGTTCTGGTTCAGGTGCAACCTGTCCCACTTGTACAGGCCCCACCTTCGCCAGAAACAGACCCAGTGATCCACGAAACTAAAGCCCTCCCTCCTGCACCATCTCTTCAACCACACAATCATCCTCTTTGTCCTCCTATTCCTGTACTCACTAGCACGTGTTCAGGGAGTAATCCAGAGATTACAACCTTTGAGGTCCTGCTTTTTAATCTGCTACCTAGTTCCCCAAATTCTTGTTGGAGGACCTCATCCCTCTTCATACCTATGTCGTTGGTACCAATGTGAACCACAACCTCTGACTGTTTGCTCTCCCTCTTCAGAATGCCCGGCAGTCGTTATGTGACATCCTTGACCCTGGCACCAGGGAAGCAACACATTATCCTGGACTCACGTCTACAATCACAGAAGCACCTGTTTGCCGAATGAGTCTCCTACCACTATTGCTCTTGCATTCTTACTCCTCCCCCTTGTGCAGCTGAGCCACCCACAATACTGTGAACTTGGCTCTGTCTGCACTCTGCAGAGGAAGCTCCACCTTCACTGTTCTCTAACACAGAAAAGCGGTTCTTGAGTGAGATGCAATCTGGAGCTTTCCTGACTACCTGCCTGCCTCCCTTCTTCTGATTGGTGGTCACCCATATTCTAGACATTTTGTGATGAAATCTAGAATTATCCGGGGGGTTTTTTTTACAGCCCTATCTATATGGTGCAGCAAACTAACTGGCTGAAGACAGGATTCAAAATAAATGAGTATAGCTAGCTATCAGTGAATAAAAATTCAGGCTGTTGCTTTATATTCATTTAGCCTCTAAGCAGTTGACATTGAAAATAAAAACCAAAAACTGCGGATGCTGGAAATCCAAAACAAAAACAGAATTACCTGGAAAAACTCAGCAGGTCTGGCAGCATCGGCGGAGAAGAAAAGAGTTGACGTTTCGAGTCATCAACGTTTTGAGGACTCGAAACGTCAACTCTTTTCTTCTCTGCCGATGCTGCCAGACCTGCTGAGTTTTTCCAGGTAATTCTGTTTTTGTTGAGGTTGAAAATACACTATCTGCTTCTCTGTAGATACCCTTGTTCAAATCTGCTGGGGCATTGTCCAACATAGCTATGGAAACAACCAAAGAGGGTTTTGTTGTTCTGGCTAATGCAAATTAATTACCATTAGTAAATATTTAGCTAAAAATAAGAGGAAATAATTTTATTGTCAATTTTATGATAACTGTTTTGACATGCAATAAATATTGCATCTATTAATTAGTTTAATAATTTTTTTTAAAAGTTGACAACTAATCCATGTGTACTTAATACAGTGTACCTAGGTTCAATAAATGATTGTATCAAGACCTCTCGTTACTAAATGCTGTGGCATTACAAACAAATTCTCTGAATGACGAGCAATCTGGGCTGTTCTCCATTATTTTAGAAGTAATTGAAGTGGCACATGAGACATGACATAAGAGATCCAGGATTCCTGGGCCAGAAGATTTGTATTGATAAACTTGGTCACTTCACAGTCAAGAGGGTTTTTCTTTGCATTTAGCTGAGTAAAGTTCAATGCCATAGAATACAGGTTCTGGAAAAAAAACCAGCCAAACCAGAACAGCAGAACCATGGTGAGATCTGGCCTGTTGAAGGAGCAGGGCTGGCATTTTAACAGCTAGGCAAGCTCTCAAGCCCACTTAACAAAACTGGTCAAGGTCACTTCATAAATATACAAAATTACAACAATGACCTGCATTTATAGAGTTTTTAATGTTGTGAAACCTACCAAGGTGTTTTAGCGATAAGACTGTAAGTATAAGACCAAAAGATGTAGGAGCAGAAGTAGGCCATTTGACCCATCAAGCCTGCTCTGCCACTCAATGAGATCATGGCTGATCTGCTAATTCTCAACTCCACTTTCCTGCCTTTCCCCCATAACCCCATAACCATGGATTTCCTTACTGATTAAAAATCTGTCTATCTCAGCCTTGAATATACTTAATGACCCAGCTTAGATCAATTTGGTTTGAAGAACAAATTATTCGTGCCACAAAGTTGTGGATAGTTAAATAGGGCATTGGGAAAAATTGATCAGTTAGGTGAAAGAAGTGGGAAATCCGCATAGTTAATCAGAAAGTCCAGCAGAAAAATTTTGGCTGGCCCTTTGTTGGTGACACTATTGTTTGTCAGTCAAAAGGTGCTGGATTCAAAACCCAGGGCTTCAGTGCAAAATTAAGGTGGATGCCCCAATGTTATCTTTTGGATGTAATTTTAAAACTAAGGCCCCATTTGCCTGCTTGTGGATATAAAAGTTTCCATGGCAGGATTTTATTAACTTTAAAATAGAGAAATTTGAGCTCCCAGTTATAAACTGAAAGAAATTATACTGCAAGCTTTCATGTTTTTGAACAAAAACAAACTTTACTGTATATAAAAAAATTAAACACAGCAAGTACTTCTAAGTTAACATGATATTTTGTAAACCATTAGGAACTAAACATGAAGATCTTAACAGATCACTTCCCACTCTGTTTTAATTTCACCCATGAGTTCCCCTATACTTTCCAGAACCTTGAGGGTGCTATCACTTCTCCTGTGACTAAACCAAGTGTGCCACAGCTCTTTGGAATTCACTTTGATTTCCCCTTCATGTTCCATCTATTCTCCAAGCTCTAAAAGTTCATGGGGATCGTTCCATCAGATGTTGGCTAAGACCACCACCGCACCCCCCGAGCTTTCCTTCAAAAAGCTCATGACTGTGGATTTCTCAGCTCAAGCTTGGGCCTGGCTGCATTCGTGCCTAGTGATTTAAAAAAAAATCAGGAACAGCCTTGTTTCCTAATGGCCTCGATGATCCTGATCCTGGCATTGGTCAGACACAGACTGCTTTCTCCCTGCCTGCTCCCTTGGCCCCTGTACAGTCCTTGGTCCCTCAGCCACTTTACACCGCCTGGCAAACTCTATCTCTGCTTTCCCCAAGACCCAACCAAGCTGACTGCTGACTACCTGGTTCTGTGACCAAATGCACACAGATAAATTAAAACAAAGGAACCTGCCTAACCCCCACAGACCACCTAAATGGCAATTAGCATACTTGGGCTGCTCCAAGCAAAAATGTAATCTAATTACTTTTTGCCTTCATAACAACCTGTTGATTATGTAACCAGCATAATTAATTTGTATCTCAGATGGAGCCAACAAGCCTCTCCCTGGTTCAGCAACAGACCTTCTCAGTCCACCAGGATTATAAAGGTAATTTTAGCTTCTTTGATCTGGCAACTACATGATTAATTTAAATCCCTTATTGAAATATTGTAGACCTCCTGTCCAGATCAAGAGTTCAGAGTTGGGTCATCTATTGTTGAAGTTTTCTCACTTCCAGCCCTGACCTTATTAAGTAAACACAGGTTACCTTTTGAACTCTAAATTACCCAAGTTCTATTTACCAGTTTCTCAACTAGTTTTCCATTTACATTTAAAATTCAATTCCTGAACTAAAACATATTTTCGAAAACATGTTAAGTGTGAAGTAAGATATTCACAGCACAGCAGAGTTATCTTTGGTGACCTGACCATGTTTATCCCTCAATTAACATCACACAAAAAAAACCAGATTATTTGGTCATTATCACATTGCTGTTTGGGTGGGAGTTTGCTGAGTGCAAATTGACTGCTGCATTTCCTACATTGCAATCATAAAAACGTTTCAAAAGAAAATGCTTCATTGACTGTAAAGTGATAGAGATATCCAGCTGTCGTGAAAAGCGCAATATAAATGCAAGTCTTTATATTCAGAGCAATTTTCAGGGCGTGGCACAGTTACCCAAATTGAGTTCTGTAAGCAAACATTCGCAGCAGAAGAAAAAAACAAGTGAGTTGGCACTAACATGATGGGTGAAATGGCCTCCAC